>NW_017729028.1:21729331-21742620 GCF_001723915.1 Gavialis gangeticus | reverse complement strand
CCCCGCTTCTCAACCAGCTTCCTTCTCCTTTGTTTCCTTCCCTATGCCTCTCAAGCCCCCCACTCACTCCTCCTTCCCTCCTTGCCTCCTTCCATTGCTGCCCCTGCCCCTTCCCTGCTTCCCCAAACTCCCTGCCTCTGTGACCCTCCACTCACTTCTTTCTCTTTAGCCCCTCCTTCCTTCTCTTCCCCTCTCTAGCTTGTTCTTCCCTCCCCCCTTCCCAACACACTTAGTTGTAGTGGGGGCTGCAGTCCCAAAGTAGATCCTGGAGCTCCCTCCCCCAACATAGGTCCCCAGCAGCTGGGAGGGGGGCAGGGCTCTGCCCCTGCCTTCAGCTGCGGCTCAGGAGGGGGTGGCGGGGTGATGTCAATCCACGATTTTTGTTTGAATTTTCACTAACTGGCCAGGACATACTATGAAATCTGGGACTGTCCTGGCCAAACCAGGATGTATGGTCACCCTACCAATGCATGATTTGCAAAGAAATCCTAGAAATTTCGGATAGGAATCCATTGTGTCAGACTCTCGTTTGTTGTAGTCTGAGTTACTTTCAACAAGAGAATTGCTGTATTTTTTTTTTGTAGTCAGGAAATAAGTGAAACCTTTTCCAAGGATGCCTTGACTCTTAACAAGGGGTCGCTTCATTCTAATGAGGAGTGCCTTCAGTCTTAAAAGACTATGAAACACTGGCACAGAATATAAAGTTTCGGAGAACCAAAAGTAATACTTTTATTTGGAAAGGAATTCAGCATATATTTGAATTTTTTTTTTTTTTTTTTTTTTTGCCTGCCTCCTGGTGTTTTGCCTACTGTCACAAAAAAGCAAAGCTGAGTATCCATTAATGCCTTTCTTTTGAATGTGTTATTTTTACTCATTAGTATTTTATGTTTCCACAGTGGAAAGAATTGTCTGGAATTGTGATTTCTCATTTAGTGGTGCTCTTTTAAATTGAATGTGCTGCTTGAGGATGACCGTAAGAGGAGCTTCATTGACTAGCCACTTGTCGCATGCTAGCTGTAGTAAAACTGTTGCAAGGATTTGAGAGACCTGGGGTAGGGGGAGGGAAGAGGAAACTATTGTGCAAGAGGTTGCCCAGAGAGGGAAATAATAACCTCCGTTTCAATGTTTTGCATCCTCACAATTTTTTGATAGACAGTTATATCCTTTAAGAGCACATACCCATTGGATATGTGTGCACCATTCTGTAAATGGTAGTATAATAGAAGAAATAAGATATGGAAGACTGAGATAGGGAAGAGCTTTTATAACTGTAAGTGGCATGGAATAGTAAGCCCTCTTTACACGAGGGAAAGCAGCGTTGCTCAAACTTTTCCTCAGTATGGCCCCATTTCCTCAGCATGGCTCCTCACTCAGCCCATAGCCCTTCCACCCCCAGGCCTCATCCATTGATGTTGCGACCCCACTTGGGGTTGCAACCCACAGTTTGGGAACTGCTGAGTTAGAGTTTACGAAAGATAAAGACAGTGCTCTTGTTTCCTAAGAATTCCATTTGATCCTGTTAATCTGTCTAATTCAGCCCTGCTTTTAAAGACAGCTATCTCATAATTTTATCTCCTGGCTTGAGAGTTAGTAAGAGGTCAGTCATTGCTAACATGGAACCCTGCTATGACTTTGTACAACTTCTGTAAGAGGAGCTTATGTTTCAGGTACAATATTTGGTGGTTCCCTGGTATTCAGGTATTTTCACGTCCTTATCTTATATTTAAAGACAATACTTCTTTAAAGCAGCATTTGTTTTAAACCAACAGTTCCCAAAGAAAGTATGGGGTTTCAACCCCCATGGGAATTCACTTACAGCACTCAGGCTGGCACCGGAACTGGAGCTGTCCACACACAAAGCTTAGGGAAGTAATGGTTTAAATAGCAACAGAAATTCCACTGCATAATTTTCAACTACTTTTCAGCCTGTTTTCCATCCTTGTATTTTTTGCCCAGAGTTCAAGAGTTCCACAGTAAAATATATTGATATTGGCTACATCAGGGGTTCCCAAACTGTGGTACGCGTACCCCCCTGGGGTTATGCAAGACATCTCTGGGAGGTACGTGGGAGAAATTGTGTAGTAGTGGATTTAATTTTCATCATAATAATTGGCATTTAAGGGGTTAAAAAATAAACCATATGCTGGTAGGGGTATGTGGGCAGCTGGTAAATGTGCAAGGTGGTACACAATAAGGAAAAGTTTAGGAACCTGTGGATTATGTGTTGATGTAAAATGGAACAATGAGTAGAGTTCATAAAGGATCAGTTATGGGTTAGATTGGCTGCAAGATACTGTTTGCCCAAGACGTTTTTTTTTACAAGAGCTTAGAATTAGTTTTTATGTTTGATGTAATTGTCATGCTTAGTTTCTCTCAAAAGCAGGAACTCTTTTTTATACATGCATCTGGTGAGACCGGGCCTCCAATAGAAAGAGTGAATGAAGGAGACCAGTTCATTAGTACTATGGTACTGAATACCCCAGTAATATATGTGAGCATATAGCAGCCTTATTTGACAATCAGAAACTTGACTAAGAGGTGGGAGTAGATATGAGCAGTTAATGAAACTGATGATGTCCTGTCAATTTCAAGATTGTCTTTACAGAAGAGACATTGAGTGATAACCTAAGGAGCCTTAATAATGTGTGAACTACTGGGCAGAGGCTGAGCACAGCGCAAGGGGTGTAGGCTGTTCACCTATGAACAGCAGGCATGCTTAAATTGGCATAAGCCAAGTCTTTCATATTGAAACCAGTGGAATTTGTTGAATGGCTAGTACCGCCCATACAATTTAAATGCCAGTCTGTGGGTGTTCTAAGTGGCTTAAACTATTGCGAGACTAAGGTGGAATCAACCATACTAGTTATAAATGAATACCTGATGAATGATGACTTAACACTGATGTAAAATGAGAACTGGGCCTTAAAACAGCTGTTTGTTATTTTCTCTCATATTTTACTTAACACAGTGAAATTTAGCCATTTGTAGTGAGAAAATGATCACAAACCTCAGTTATAAATTGCAAAGTGATTTAAAGAAACAGTTTTATAACTGTTACTTTTAAATAATTTTTTAAGTACCTTTTGTGTGCATACGTTGTGTGCAAAATTACGTTTAAAAGGTTTGGTAAATAACCGTGTATTAAAAAGATCATGATACAACTTTGAATTAAGTAGTAAAAAAATGGCACTTTAATTCTGTCAGTTCTAAGCCTGTTGTGTCATGGGGAATACAGTAAAAGCTGTGTTATCCGGCATCCATGGGGAATGGGGTGGGGTGTCAGTTAATCAAATATGCTGGTTATCTGAGAGCTTATCTCCAGCAGGTTGGAGACATCTTTACATCAGGGTTTTCACTTCTTGGCGTTAGTGTGCTGGGGGACAGAGAGGGGCGCCCCATGCAGGCTGCTTGGCCCAGGCCATGGTCCTCAAGGAAGAAGTGGGACTTGGCAAAACTGGAGACCCATGATCATAACAACAGATGTTGTCTATGACAGATGCTGGTTAATGGAGCATACCTGATGATACAGTGCTGGATAACACAGCTTTTACTGTATATCTTATTGTTCTGTTATGGCTTATTTATGGAAAGATGCTAACAAATGAGTAACTTCATGAAAAGAACAGTGTAAGGAGCAAAGACTAAAAGCTGGAGAAAATGAGATTTGGATGTGTTCTAAATCAGGGGTAGGCAGTTATTTGGGTCAGTAGGCTACATAGGGAGTTTTGATGAGCTGTTGGGGACCGGGTCGGCAGCCCACATCCGCTCCCCTGCCATGCACAGCAACTCAGCAAACTCCCTATGTGGGATGGAGCTGCGGGTGAGCGGGTAGTGATTTTTGGGAGCAGAACGGATGGGCCAGGCCAGGATCACAAGACAGTGACACCATCTGCCTGCGTGCCCCTTTGATGGGTGCATGTTCTGCAGGCAGGGGCATTCAGGGATCACGGCTCTGCCCCAGACCCTGGTCCTGCACTGTTGCCAACCCAGGATCCCAGATGCAGCACCCCATCTTCCTGGCTGTACACCCTGCCCACATGGCTCCTGGCTGGTTTCCATGGAAACCCCAGGCTTGCATGGCTGGGGCAGAGCTGCAGTCCTTCCCCTGCA
Organism: Gavialis gangeticus; assembly: GCF_001723915.1. Classification (NCBI taxonomy): domain Eukaryota; kingdom Metazoa; phylum Chordata; order Crocodylia; family Gavialidae; genus Gavialis; species Gavialis gangeticus. Next base: position 21,738,510 of record NW_017729028.1, on the reverse strand, counting down.
TACCTCTGCTATGTGAATGGAAAATTAGGAGGCTCAAGAAGGGAAGGAGGGATACCTGTGCGCTAGGTCTTGGGAGCTGGCCGGGGTGGGGGCGGGGCACAGGGAGCGCATGTAGCAGAGTTTGTCCAGGCAGTGCGGTCTGCGGCTGCCCCCTTGGTGCTCCTCTTGGATCCAAGCTGTGCCCACTCCCACCTGGGGTAGCCCACATTGTGCTCCTGCCTGAGTCCACTAGCTGGGCCTTGGCCAGCGTGCACAGATTACCAGTGGGGCTTCTCCTGGTGTGACTGCAGCCATTCAGGTGCTGCTCAGCTCCCCTTGCCTCCAGCGGCAACTCCTCTTCCTGCTTCTGAACCTGTTATGTTGCTCTGGGCAGGGAGGAAGCAGATGACTTTTGCGGTCTGGATCCAATTAGTTGGAAGGCCAAATCTGGCCTGTGTGCCGTGTTTTGCCCACCCCTGTCCTAAATAGACACTATCCATATTGAGGGGAGGTGGGGAAATGTTTCCATTAGGTACTTGCACAGTATTCAGTAAAGTATGTTTTTTCTTAGTGTGTGGGTGAGGGGCTGAGAATAGAAACTAGTTATAAAGTCACAAAAACAAAAATTGGCAGGGAGCATACCTGAAACCATTTCAAATTCACTTCTATTTTTAAACATACAAATCTATTAGACTAGATTTCCAACTGACTGACTACAAACTGAAGGTAAAAAGTCTTGATTACCATGGGGAAATTGCATTGGGAATGTTTAATAAATGCTACCCTACTCACTTGGAGTAGGAAGCAGAAGGAATCTTAATCAGGATGCTGACCAAAAAAAATTACATAGCCTGTTTTAGTATCAAATTACATTTTGACTTTCTGGAATTAATCCTTCCCAGATCTAGAATAAAAGTATCTGAGATTCACGGTATGTTTTCATGTACTGATTTTCAAAACACACACTTTTTGCATACTTGTGGCAATGCACCGTGTTTACATATATGTACAAATAAATTTGGATCATTCATAACTGCATTAGGGCACTTCTTTCTAATGCCCATATATATATTTCAGTTTACTATAAGTGGGACAGCTATGAACTTTAAAAGAAAAAGCAGACAATTTTAAGTTTGTGTGTGTAAAATACCTGTCCATTCATCAGTAATGATGTTTTCTGTCCTTGTTTCTGAAACTCCAGTACACAAGATTCTGTAGTGTTATTTTGTCTTTCAAATATTTAGGTATTTGATAAATACTGTGGCCAAACAACTATTGAGCCTCATGTTTGTCACATGGCCTTGCTGTATCTTGTTCTGCACTTTCCTTTGTGGATGTTCTCTAACAAGATAAAGATTTGAAATTTGAAAAGCCAGCTAGGTTTATGTGGTGTAGGATATATGCTTGCTTTGTGTACATGTTCCCTGTAATATGCTGACACAACAGATAGCTTTAAATCAAGCAAAAATGAATTCTGGTGTTTTTAAAAACATGTTTTACAACGAATTTTAATAACAAATCATAATCTGTTTAAGCAAAGCTGGTAGTTTGCCAAACTTTGTTTTGGCTGAAATTTAACACTGAATTGTTTTGGAAGATGTCTGCCAAAGTGGTTTGGTTATTTCTTTTATTTATTTGGTTTATTGTTTGTTTGCCTCTGCCAGCAGTGCTTCCACTCTCTCCTCTTTCTCCCCCTTCCATGTCTTTTGTATTCAGGTCCCTTACCATTTGGTACACTGCTCTGTGCATGTCCTTTCACAGCACCTGATGAAATCAGCTTGGGTTTGTGAAAGGTTATATTATGCAGCTCTGTTTTAGTTTGTCTGTAAGGTGCAAATCTACTTTGCCTCAGCTGTTTCAGCCAGTGTTCTTGTCTATGCTGTAAAGTTCTTATGGCTCTCTTTTTGAAGAGTAGGGCTTTTTAATTTGGTAGATGCTTTTGGGAAGATGTTTTCTGCCATTTCTGTGAGAAACTGCTCGATACATAGCTGATTGTAAGCTTTTGAAAAAGTAGTTTGGCTATGTTTAGTAGAAACTTGGAAGACTCTGTCACATAGCATGCTTATGTCTAACCAGACTATACCTGCATTATCCCCATGTGTTTTCCGTGTCCCATAGCTACAGAGGCTGTAAATAAGGGTCTCATTTGTCCCATCTCATTTTGTCCTGGGATCCTAGAGATGCACAAGCCCACTATCCTGCCTCAGGTTCCTCTGAAGTATGTGGGATGCAGTGTGCCAGTACATTTTCCCTGGATACGACTGCATGTGCCTGTAACACTATAGTGTGTCATTTTGGGGGCAGGCCAGCCAAGTTGTGAGCTGTCACTGCCACCTGCTAGCCGAGGAACATCAATGCAGCTCAGAAGGGTGATGTGTAGATGATCCAGGTCAAAACAAGCATAGCATAGTCAAACCTAGGGACAATTGGGGCTCTTCGCTGGCCTCCCAAATGAGACCTCTGTTCACAGCCAGAGATGATATCTAACTGCTCTAACTTGGGGTGTGGCCAAGCATTTGAACTGAGAGCAGGGAGCCAGTTTTCTGTGCCCTCGGTGATCCCTGCCATGCCCAGGCCACAAGTAGGAAGAAACTATCTGATTTGAATGCAGACTGGTTAAAAGACTAATTTTCTTGGGAGGAGTCATAGTTGAAGGGACCAGGAAAAGGGCTTCGTAGTTTGGGGTAGGATGTGGCAAGGGATGTGGGAGATGGATGGAGTAAGAGTGGTACTGGGATTAGGATGAAAAACCTGGAACGGGGACAAGATGAGACTGGCATGGGACAGGAGGGGTCAGGTTTGTATGAGTTTATCTGTTGAAATACATCTCTATGCAGAGTCTCAAATATGAAATGTAGTGTTCTGAATCTTGCTGTGTTGTTGTGAAACCAGTTGCCTTTCCCCTCTACCACTGGTCCACACAGGAGTTTACTATTGCTGTCTGTGAGCTCAAGTGGCAAAAGTCTTTGTGATGCATCTAAAGACTCCAGTCCCACTGATGAGCTATATGGGTGTTGGCATGGTTTCATCTAGTAGATTTTTTTCATGGTTTTCATTTAAGAAACCTAGGATCTTGTGTTCACACACACACAGACCTTATTTATTAAGATTGCAAAGTCAGGCACTCAGTTGTTCAGAATTAGGAAATGCCAAAATTAAAGTTGCCTGTAAATCCTCAAGTTGCCCTCTTGTATGTGTGTGCTATGATTCAGTGGTAAATTATATAATCGCCTATGTTTTTTCCCCCCCAAATGATTTCTGCCTCATTTGGTACACAGATTGGACAATGCTCACCTAATGAGCAAACTATCCAGTATTTTATTCTTCCCTTGTTCACTGGGTGGTCTCATGCTTTGTTTTTTGCGCATTGTTAAGAGTTTTCAGAACCAGATGTGATTAATTTCCTTAATTTATTCAGCAGTGCACATTGCTATACTAGAAGTACTTCTCAAACCTTAATTTAAAGCCTCAACAACCCCTGGGAAGTAAGAAGGTAGTAAGATAAGGAAATAAGGCACCAAGAGAATAAGGTTTAGTGTTTTCACTAATTTGGGGTGACTGATTTGAGATGCAAGGACCTGATTTTTTTTTCTTCAGAGTATTTTTCATTATACTGTACTTAATATATTCAGTCAGCTCTCCATTGACTTTAGACCTCAGGGTATCAAGTCTGTTATTCAGTAAATGAGGAATAATCAATTGTGACCATTTGTGAAAAGATGGAGTTTTGAGTTTCCAACTTCAGTTTTTTTCATGTGGCTTTTTTATATGCTGAATATTTACAGAAGCAGTAATGTGTGACAAAGTAGGCCTTTGACATAGCCATACACTTTGATATGTTTGAGTTCATAAATTGATTGTCAGTCTCTGCAGGGGGTGTAGCTCATCTGCTCTGCCTCTGTTCCAAGCCACTATGTAACCATCCCCTTTGCAAATCTGACTGCGATTGATGTAAAGCCATAAATTATACATGCTGCACAGAGAATGTTGCAGTGTGTTTACTGTCTTCTAGGAAAACCATAATTGTAAGTGTCCAGTGTTTCAGTAGAAACACATTTTATTAGGCAGTTTGGTAGGAAGCTTTCACTGTCCCATTTTTTGTAATGTGTATAAAAATATGCATCCAGCTAAAGGAAGTGGTAATAATTCTAGTGCCTCATTTTGTTTAGGTGCTGCACTAAATTTGTATGTGGGTAATTTATACCTTTTGGATTGCTAAAAATAATTCAGGTGCTCAGGGAGGTTATGATTTTAAATACTATCATTTTATTACCCTTTCAGCTGGTGAATTGTTCTTGCCAAGAAGTACACCCAGCTGACCTTTACCCAGCAACATAAACTAGGTAAATCTTAAGCTATATTTGCAATCAGGAAGACTGGTAGTGCTTTAAGAATAGCAGCAGTGTTTTAATTCCAGCAGGAGTTTTTCCTGTCACCAGAGTTGCATCAAGTTACTGAGCAGCAAAGACTGCTGGCAGAAAGCACCTTCTAGCAGAGCTGTGCACTCATGGGCAGAGCAGGGAGCTGGTAGTAGGACTGCATTGGTGGTAGGTTCCACCTTGTCACACACATGGCCAACACCGCTCTGTTGGCAAAGGGATTAGAGTACCTCCAGTTTGGAAAAGTACTTTGTGACTGAGGCTTCAAAGTTAATTTAGTGTTCAACTGTAGTGCTTCGTAGATGCTTTGGAGCACTTGTGCTTTAGCCCTTAACACTTGGAGGGGTGGGAATTTTATCTTTTTTCCACAGAACAGAAAATTTGAAATTTTAACAGGAGACAAGTCAGTAGCATTGTAGTCAGGAAAATCAGACTATACATTAAGATGAATGACATAGCCTTCTCTCAAACCTAGCATCCACCCTACAGCCAAAAAGTCACTGCTGTTATGTTGGATTTCTGTATTTAGTGAAGAGAGGACTGACTGTATGTGTATTACATTATTAATAGAGTAGAGCAGAAGTATCAAACTCATCCAGCTCTGTGAGCCATATGAGGGTTGCTAGGCTGGTCTGTGGGCTGGATCAGGACCGTGCACTGGAGCCAGTGCAAAGGGCTAGTCCAGTGGGCCGCTGCCTGCAGCATGTGCCTTGCCAGACCAGCTCAGCATGCTAGCTCCTGTGAATCCTAATCCAGACTGGCCCCAGGGCTGGTCTGGTGGGGGCGCTGTGGGCAGTGGGTGCTGTGGGCGCTGTGCATGCTCTGGACCAACAACCTGTGCTGTTTGTAGCACCTGTGGCGCTGGGTTCAGCCTGCACACCAGACTAGCTCTGCATGCCATGTGTCGCATGGGTTCAGTCCCAGACCCACAGGCTAGGTCATAAGGCTCCATAGGCTAGATCTGGTCCTGCAGGCCCTGTTTGACACCCCTGGAGTCAAGTTTTTGGAGACAGGCTATTTCAGAAAAGCTGCTTCAGGCAAGGAATGATACCCTTGTTTAGTACAAGGCTTTGTATCCCCATACTTGTGACTTAAATCCAGAGACTTTGAAAGAAAGAAGTGACTCCTCATTTGGCTTCGAAAGAAATTATTTAAATCCTTGAATTGCAAGGTTCAAGGCTGCAAGATCCAAGTGGAGGATGACTTCTCCCCAAGTCTGGCATTAGGCACTTAAGTCCTAGAAAAGAATGGGATTGAAAGACTTTTCAATTGGTTATTCCTATCCTAGACATCTTCTATCTACTCAGCTTGCTAGCTGCTAGCAATCCTGTTCTGAATCACCTAACTCACCCCATATGGGAGTGTAGACTCATAACCCAGCGTTGTCATTTATACTATGTGGCCTGTTAGACACTGTCCTTGCAGTGTTGATCAAAGTCTCTTTTAGATCTAGGCCAGTTGTTCTCAACCCTTTTAGATTCAGTGTAGTCCTATGGAACTTGTTTTGAATTTGGCAGCACCCCTGTTGTGCTGCCTCTGCTTACCTCAGTGATTCTTACTTGGGACTGCCCTGTGTACCTCAGTGCACACCCAGATAAGCTTAAAGCAGGCAGGCATTCTTGCTCTTGCTGCAGCCCTTTCCATTCCAGCTCCCCTCTGTTTCTGGGCAGGAGCGTGGGGTGAGAGTTCTGGACCAGGAATTTGCTGTAGCCTGTCCTAGTCCAGACTCCCCCTCACTCTTTCCAGAAGCAGCAGGGAAGCTGTCTTGCATCAATGTGAAAGGGCTGCAGGAAGAGTAGGCATGCCTTCCTGCTTTAGACTTACCTAGCTGTGCACAGGGCAGTTGCATCTGGTTGCCTTGGTACCCCTGAAAGGGTCTCAGCTCTGTGGTTAAGAATCATTGATCTAGACCAGTGGTTTTCAACTTCTTTTAATTTGTGGACCCGTAAACATTTTTGAATGGAGGGGAAAGACCCCTTTGAATGATAAGTGTGGGTATTCACATCCCTTTGAGTGATCATAGTCATCTTCCATGGACCCATTAGACATAGTCTGTGGACCCCCAGTGATTCACAGACCACAAGTTGAAAACCACTGATCTAGACTTTGGATGGTAGTGATGTATTGTAGTGGAAGTCAGACTTTGAACCTGAGCTTTGCAGAGACGAGAGAGAAATTTGTCTTCATGTTTGTTGAAAATATTGGTACTTGCTGAGAAATTTGCATAGGTATTTAGTATAATTTATGTCTTTCTCTTGAGATCCTGTGATGTACATTAGAGATAAGGAAGTAATTACAGATCAGTAGGGCTGGAAGGGACCTCCAGAGATCATTTAGTCTACCCCCTGATCAAGTAAGGATCAACCCTGACTAAGCCGTCTCAGTCAACCTCTTTGGGTAGCCTGTTTCAACTCTTTTAATGTTAAAATACCCTCATAGTGTGGTCGTTCTTCCTAATATCCAACAAAAACTTCTTTTGCTGCAATTTAAAATAGTTGTTCCTTGGCCACAAGAGACAGTAGTTTATCTCCATCCTCTTTGTAATCATTCTTCAGGTATTTAAAGATTATTTTCAAATCCCCTCTCAGTCATCACCTTCTCCAGACTAAATCTCAGTTCTTTCAACCTTTCCACATAAGTCATATTTTCCAGGCTTCTCATAATTTCTGTTGCTCTCCATTGAACACTTTCTGATTTATCCATATCTTGAAGTGCTCAAAATTGGTCACAGCTGGGATAGAGTGTAAGAATGATTTTCCCTGCTTTGCAAATGATGCTCTTGTTAGTGCAGTCCAGTGTAGTGTTGGCCTTTTTCAACAACAGCAAGCTGTTGCCTTATATTCAGTTTATAGTCTACTGTAATTTCAGATCCTTTTCTGCAGTACTGCAGTGTAGTCCGTCATTCCCAGTCTGTTTGTGAAGGTCACTGTTCCATCCTTAGTGCAGGATGTTTTTCTTTTGTTTAATTTTATTTGATTGCGTTTTGGATTCTAAGTTACCAAGGTCATTCTGAATCTTAGAACTGCCCTCTAGAGTGTCTGCAACTCCACCCATCTTGGTGTCACCTGCAAATTTGCTAAGTATGTGCTGAGTCCCATCATCCTGATCATTAATGAAGCTATTAAGCAATATGGGACCCAGGATGGCCCCCTGGAGAGTCCTGCTCAATACCTCATCACAGTGAGACATCAAGTCATGTGAGCTTCTCACGGTTGGAAAATATCAGTATTTGGGCTGGTGCTAGCATCTTTTGGCAAAAGTATTCAGAGGGCGAAGAAAAGAGAACAGTTGGTGAAGACGTGTTGGGAGAGATGTTTAAAGGCAGATGTGATGGACCAGAGGGCATATTTTTCTAAAGAAAAGCAATACTGCTTACTGAAATCTTAGGTCATTTCTTAAAGAGGGTTATACAATGGTCCTTACTCTTGGAAAAATATTGGCCACCTTTTTGTGTGTGTGGGAGTTTGTCCCACTTTGACAAGCTTGTAAAGTGAACTCCTTGTTTTTTATATTTTAAACTGAGCTAGATATTGTTTTTGAATTATTGATCATTGGCAAGGTTTTTTTGTCTTTTTAATGGACTCAGTTCCATATGCTGTTGTAAATGTGAAAAACTAAGTAATAACCACAAGGTCCGTGTTAATTTCAAGTTTCAGTGAAAAATTTGTGTGAAGAACGTTAGCCCAATTAGACCAAATGCAAAATAAATACAAAGTTTATTTAATTTAATTTGTAAATGATGACAGAAGGTGAGTACTTATTCAATTAGAATGAAGTTAAATGCTGTCCCCCAGATCAGGAAAAAAAACCCATTGAAGTTCAAACTTTGCCTATTTATGTGATTAGAAACAGCATTTTTCCTTTTGATTCTGTGGATTTCCATAAGGTGACTTGTAATACAGTGTTAGAAAAAGGAATATGATAGGCAGAATAGTAGCAAATTAGAAGTAACATTGATGAAGATGCATCTGTTATAGGCATCAGTGTTACCTGTAATGCTGTGGCAACTTCTTGTACGCTGCTTTTTCTTATGGGAACATAAGTGAAGACTCTACATTTTGGTAATGGTTCATAATTTTTTAATACCCATCACTGGTCATAAACCTAGTAATGATTTAAATTGCATGCTCATGAGCACAGTGTGGATGAGCAAAATGAACTATAATATGACACAGAGGTGCGCTGCTATATCAGTCCATATTGAATTGGCACCGATAAAAAGAAAATTGACAATTATTAGCAATCGGCTTTTTTTGGCCAGTGTAGCTTATAATGTCAGTGATAAATATTGGTAGTCAGTGATAAATAATATTGATGTGTTCAAGTCAGCGGGTGCAGATGCTCTCCACCCCAGGGTGTTGAGGGAGCTAGCTGGGGTTATTGCAGGGCCCTTGGCATGGCTTTACGAGCGCTCGTGGTGCTCGGGCCAGGTGCCTGATGACTGGAAGATAGCTAACCCCATCTTCAAAAAAAGGAAGAGAGAGGACCCGGGCAACTATAGGCCTGTCAGTCTTACCTCAATCCTAGGGAAACTCTTTGAGAAGATCCTCAAGGAGCACATCTGTGATGGGCCGGCTTCAGGGATGATGCTCAAGGGCAACCAGAACGGTTTCATTAGCGGCAGATCATGTCAGACCAACCTGATTGCCTTTTATGATCAGGTCACAAAAGCATTGGATGCAGGTGTCATCATGGACATAGTCTTTCTGGACTTCAGCAAGGCCTTTGACACCGTCTCCCACCCCATCCTCATTAAAAAACTAGGCGACTGTGGCATTGATGCCTACACGGATGGATTGCAGATTGGCTCAAGGGTCATAC
>NW_017729028.1:21707431-21728934 GCF_001723915.1 Gavialis gangeticus | reverse complement strand
TTTCTCCTAGCGCCCCCTGGCATGACAAGGAACAATGGACACACATTATTGGAGAGTAGGTTTAGATTAGACATCCGCAAGAACTACTTCACAGTTAGGGCGCCTAGGAGCTGGAACCAGCTTCCAAGGGAAGTGGTGCTGGCTCCTACCCTGGGGATCTTTAAGAAGAGGCTTGATGCCTACCGGGCTGGAGTCATTTGAGCCCAGTTTTTCTCCTGCCCAGGCGGGGGGTCAGACTTGAAGATCTACAAGGTCCCTTCTGACCCACTGCTGCTGCGTTGGCCCTGCAGGCAGCAACGACAGAAGGGGGGAGGGGCAGGCTGAGGCCAGCACCAGTGGGTTCACCCCCCTGTGGCATCCCGACCCCGCTTTCCCGCTGTGCCACTGCTACAGTCACCTCAAGGGAGCAAGTGGCGGGGAGTGAGGCCAGCTCTGGTGCCTTTGCCCCTGCCCCCGCTCCATGGTTGCCACCTGCATGGAGCAGGGCGGAGGGGGCTTTGCCCCCTCCCTCCACTCAGTCTGTCTGCTCCATTTTGCTCCATTTCCATTGCCTCTACCTCCAGGGAGCAGAACAGAATGCTGTTACTTCCCCTGTGTCCCCACCATCATAGCGGCACACTGCTACCTGTCTGAACGCTTCTTTGCACTCTGGTTGGTTGGTTGTCAGTCAGTCAGAGTGCAAATAAAGTGTTACAGACAGACAGACAAAGGCTTTTGTAATACCAGAATTCTAGCTCCTTACTCAAGGTTGAGATTGATTTGTTTAAATACCCAGAAGAGTAATTTATATAATTACTCTCATGTTAGAGACATCTCTTTTGTAGGGATGGAGGACTATGTGAATGTTTTAAGGTTCATTCATCTTTTAGAGTGGCCCATGCTTCTATCCTTGGTGCTAACACTTTAGTGTTTGTAGCCCCCCAAAATACAAAAAAAGTTTTATTTTATCACTTACGATTTCCAGATGTAGCTAGTGTTGTAAGACAATGACTTCTTTCATAATATGTTGTTGAATGTAGATTAACACACATTTCTTAGAAATCTTTTCCAAAAAATACTAATTGAACAAAACCATGGTTTTAAAGATTAAAGAAACTCTTCCTACAAATACCTGTTTGATTTGCTATATTAAATTACAATGTTGTGGATAATTAAATGGTGCTAGAATCCTATATACGTCTATATAAGTCAGCTCAGTCCTGAGAAGTGTGTATTACCTGTTACCAGCAAAATTCACTTGTTCCTCAAAAACTTCTTTGCCCCTCCCCTCTCTACCCGCACAGCTTCCGTGCAGGCAAAGATTTTGGATCTTTTCCCAGTTTCTTTGCATAAGTCGTGTATAAATATGGTATTTTAAGTTTACAGTGTAGCAGAATAAAGTGGCAATTTTGAAATGGCAAAATGTTCCCATTCTGCTGTTAACAAAATTTGAGTTAAACGATTAAGTTTCCACTTCTGAGGAAAGTGGTGTTTTTTTCCCCATTAATTCAACTAAAAATTGAATGTTTTTCCTTCCTGATTGATAAAAACAAAATGCTGATTGGAGGTATAAATCATGGTCAATATTATTTTTGGTAATTTTAATTCATTAAGGATTTAGCCCTTTTTGTTGAAAGTTAAACAATTTCTTCAGTAAAATTATACACATTCAGACTAAGACTGAATGGTTGATCGCTTATTGTGCATGGTAGTAACATCTTAATAGAGTACTGAAATTTAGCAATGAAAAAAGAATGATTGTCAAGAAATTTACCATGCTTCTTAAAGTCAAAATGCTCAATTCAGTGGTGTTTTCTGCAAAAAAAACCCTTATATTTGTGTAGTAATAAAACTGCAGGTACGTCAAAAGGTTGGTAATAAGCATATTTGCTAAATGCCTTTAACTTGACTTCTGAACTGTAATTGGGGATCTAACTGGAAGTGCATAGCAACTCCTTTAATCTTGCTCTTTTCACCACTGGTTTCCATTCCCCAACCCCCTCTTCCCCCTGCCCTCCCCCACTGATTGGCTGAGGTACCCTGGTGGCTTTGCTGCTCACTCCTGATTGGTCAGTAGGCAGATAAGTTTTAAAGATGACCCGTTTTTTGGCTCCTAGCCAATCAGCAGCAAACACTGGGCCCCCTTGGCCAATCAGTGGCAGGAAGCAAAAACGGGCATATTTCAAACTGGTTTTTGTCTCCTGGCCGATCAGGAGTGAGCAGCAGGGCTGCCAGGGCCTCATCACCAGTCGGGGTTGTGGGAGAACTTGTGGCAAAAAGAGCACAATTAAAGCAGCCATTGCACAAGTCACTTGTAGCACGATTTAGGTAGATCCCTAACTATAACATGGAATTTGGGGTATTTTGAGTACATGCTCCTGGGTACATGCTCCTGTTGTTTCATAACTCTGTTTATGGACTAACAAATTCTAGATGGATGAAAACTGAATTAATTTTGTTATATAAACATTAGGCTATACAAATTTCACCTGTGTGCAGTAGTACGTCTGACAGAGCATGTATGTCTACAACTTTCCAAATGAAGCAAAGTCTTCAGCATCGGACAAAGGAAAGCAGTTTGCGTCTTCAGCTTTCTTTGAAATGTTGGGTACGATAGTATTTCTAAGTGATGTAATTGCTGTCCCTCATTATATTGTAACTTTGAAAACTACCTAACTGTCAGCTCCTAGTGTTGTCATTCTTTTAACATTTTGTAAGTTCCTTTTGAAGGTTATTTTTTAAAGTGGGTTGGGGGGACTCTCAAATATAGTTGGGGTGTGAGCATGTGTGGTAAAAAAGGGAAGACGGGAATCAGCCTGTAGATTGGTAGTGTTGAAGTGATGCTGTAGTGATGATGGTCCAGGAAATATGCAAAAGGCAATATTTTTTGTGGGTTATTCGCGCAATTGTACGGTTTAGATGGACTTAAGCTTTGGGGTATCATAGAACCCCTTTCTTGGGTCTCTGAAAAGCTGGGGGGAAAGGATACTGTGATGCCCTGAGACCTTGGAAATTTGTCATTTAAAGCAACAAGTTTAGCATTCATTACAGAAATGTCTTATGTTTGTTTTAAATGGCAAAAGGACTCTCCTTCATATGATTTAGAAAAGAAGAAATCTGAACACTCATGGCTATTACTTATAGCTCAACAGTAGCACTTTACTGTTAGCTTATACTGACTCTGTCATGAGCTCTCCCTACTTTTGTCTGCTTAGTGTGTTCAGTAACATTGTGTGCAACAAATCATTTCCATTCCAAGTTACATGCATGCACAAAATCAGTTTCACTAGTTTGTATTTATTGCAGATTGTTTGATGTGTATCAAAAATATTAAACTTAGTTCTAGATGTATTTGTCCCTAAAATTTCTTTTTGTGTTATTTTGTAAGAATGATTCATTAAAGAACTAATTGTAGCTTTTTAAAAACTAGATTTGCTCACCAAATCAATGGTGTGGCATTTGATGTAGATTGAGCAGTAAATTATGTGCATTTCAGAAGTTACTTTGAACAAACAGTACAATTACCTGGGGTATATGTATTTTATTGTAGATGTAGTTTTCTATATAATGCACTGCTAATCTGCATTATTTTCTTTCTTCAGGTTCGATCTGTGGATGAGATGAATCATGAGTTTCAAGCTCTTGCACTAGAATCTCGGGGAATGGGAGAGGTAAATATTTTTAGATGGCTAAAAAACCTATTGGAAGATTAGGAGTTCTAATAAAATTGAGGAAGATATCTATAACATGACTTATAATTTGTTTAACAAAGAGTTTATTTGATGTAGCCAATTTTTTCATCATCTAAAAGTTTCCTTTATGTTATCTAAGGTGGAGATAATCAACATTAACAGTAGTATCTTATAATGGGGGTTTGTGAACACGGTTACCATGTTGTCATACATTGGGTTTGTCAACTGATAGACTTAAAAATTGAGCTAACATACTAGGTTTTTTACTTGAAATATCTGTGTGAAGAAAATCCCTGCTGTTTTTAACAATTGAAGCACTTTTCTTAGATGGGTCCCCTGTATTCATGTCAGACTGAATGGTTATTATACCTGTTACTAGCTGATTGCCTGGCAAGAATGACTGGGGCCAGGGTGGAGCATGGGGATAGAGCCCCCCCCTACCACCCCTCATTACTTGCTGGCCTCACCCCCCCCTTCTGTCCACTCTGTTGCTGCTGCCTCCAGGGGGAGGGGGGAGGCTAACTGTGCTGGCCTTGCCCCCCACTCCATCCCCTGTGTCCCCACCATCATGACGGCAGGTTGCCTTCTGTCAGTACGCTTCTTTGCACTCTGGCTGTTTGTCCTCCAGTCAGTGTGCAAATAAAGTGTTACAGACAGACAGACTTAAGGTTTTATAATATTAGAATCCCTGGCCCTCTTTTTTAATCTTTTGAGTACTTTTTAACAGCCCTAGCAGCAACAGAAATCTGATAACCTTTGTTCCCCTCCTTTACCTGTGACAGGTTAAGGCGCTTGTAATTAAGCTTTGTAGTTAGGCTACAGGCTTAATCTTCTCATTTTAGGAATAGGGTAGATAAGGATTCGTATGGGATAGTTTGGATAGGGTTGGATCTGTCCTGAGCAGGGCTTGGACTAGATGACGTCCAGAGGTCCCTTCCAGTCCTACTTCTATATGCTTCTATACAATAGAATGCTCCTATGAGACTAGGAGGCATGAAAGGTTGGGTTTTTTTGTTTGTTTTTGTTTTGGCTTTTTTGAGCTAGAGTATAAGAAAATAAGGATATTTATTATGCCTGTAGTGACACTGCTTCTGGAGGCAGCCATGGTTAAAAGTACTTACCGGTGCAGAGGAACAAATTGTCCTGAAGGAGGTGCACTGTCAGATAATTTGAAATATCTTTGATCAAAGTACATTAATGTTTGGAATGAAAGACTTTAAAGAAGCTGTTACAATTCTTGTTGGGAAGCTCTCTTAGCAATAGGTGTAAAAAGTCTGTCTTTCTATTCTGCTAGTCAAGTCACTAGTGGGTCTGCAGTCTAGAACGAGTTAATGGTACTTTTGTAATTGGGAGGTGCAGTTACAGTCTCTTCACTGATGTTAACGAGGTAGAATCTAAAAAAAAAAAAAAAAAAAGATGATGGAATAGAGTTAAGAGTTCCTGTACTACAATGTTAAAAGTTCCAGTGATCAGGTATTAAGTGTAGAAACCAAACTCGCTCCAAGTCAAATAATGCAAATAAGACTGGTCAAGTGACAGATGAGCCAAGTTTAGGTGAGTTTTTGTGTTCTGTCTCAAACAGCCTTTGTCTTGCTATTCTTAATTTCATTAAAGATGTTTCCCATTTTTAAAAGATTAAATTTATTTTTAAATGTTTTCAAATTTTACTGCTTAAGATTTAGAAAGTTACTTCAGGCTCTTGTATCTGGCAGTTTAGCTGCTGCGGTTTTGAAACTATCAACTCTTTGTGTTGGGTCAGTTAAAGTGCCAGATCACTGAAGACGAACAAAATTGTGGCTGGACTGCCATCCACTTGGAATGTATTCAACAAGCCCAGCCAAGTCAAGGCAGGGAGATGCAAATTGTACTAAGATATATTCATGTGAAGACCAACAGATGTGAGGATACATTGTATACTGAAATCTTGTTAATTAATCACTGGATTAAATTATCACTTTGTTATTAGTCGAATCCCCACTGGCATCCTGTTGACTTCCACACAAGGTGTTTTGACTAATTCATTATCTCTTAAAGTACAACTAGTCACTTCCAAATGCTCTCACACACGAAATCACAATGGAATTTGCTTCTCACAATTAGTCAATTTAAGGTACAGACCTATGCCCTCCATAGTGTCTATTAGGGGTGCACCAGTAGAGATTTTTTTGGGCTGGGCTGTGCTCGGGGTGGGTGACAGTGACACTGGGAGGGAACCTGGAGGCCTACAGCCACCCCAAAATTCACTGTAGCCCCCTTCCCAGCATGCCACCTCCTGCCCTGAGCACAGCTTGATCCAGCCCCCTGCTGGGATGAGTCCAGTCCACAGGGGCAGTTCACCCTTGCAAAGACCCAGGAGTGCATGTTTCCCTCCCCCCTCAATGCCCGCCCGAGGTGCTGTGGCAGCAGGACCCCCTCCCTGTGCCTCCTGGACGAGCTCCAATCCTGCACCCCACCTGCCCTAGCTGTGCAGTGCCTGCCCCAGCCCCACTCCCTCACTGCGGGGCCCTTGATCTGTCCCTCCCACAGCCCTTCCTTTCCCCCACAACAGATGCTGCTCTTCAAGCCACCAGGCTGTGCTCCTGGCCCCGTGCATGTATGGGGCAATTATCAACCACATTATTGGCCACACTGGCCAAAAAAAAGCCGATTACCAATACTGTCAATTTTCCCTATATCAGTGCCAATTCAATATGGGACTGATATTATCGGTGCACATCTAGTGCTTGTCAAACCAACTGATGCTCACAAAGCACTGCATACATTCATCTTTTCTTGGCTCAGATTTGGGTGATCAATCATTCCATTTTGCGATAAGGCCATCTAAATCCAAAGCAGAAATCTTAAATCAGGAGTGTCAAACTCATCCCTGCCCCAAGTGAAATCCAGGGTGGCAGAGCTAGCAGGGCTTTTGGAAATGCCGCCTCCTCCCCCCTACCCACCACTGCTGCCAACAACCATGGCCCAGTGGGCCTGTCAAAGAGCCTAGTAGGCTGAAGGAAGGGTTCTGCTGGCTGCGTTTGACACATCTTAGATTATTTTACTTGTAATAATATAATTCCTAATTTCTAGGTAGCAAGCTCTGAATTTTTGTAGAAACAAATTTACATAAGTATCCGTATAATCATACAGTTCTTAGATAGTAAGCCAGAAGGCATAATGTTTGCACTCAGAATTTTTATATATTGCTTCATTATGAATGTTAAATTACTGTCTCTCAGTATCGTGCAAAATACATTCTGGAAACGGATGAAAATGTCTGACTTCTGTTAATAGCTCATGGATAATCAGTCCTCAGTATTAATCCCCTTGGAGTGACAGATTAACCAGATTTTATTTCACAAAAGATTTAATCTTTTAAACCTTGTGCCCAGTGCCAGGAACACTGCTGCCACCACTGGCCCCAGGCAGCAGAAGCAACCTCCTGTTATCCTGTGTGCAGATCTGGGGGCCCGCACCCCCTGGGCGGCCCACACTTGGTGTCAGTGCTGGAGAAGGCAGGTGGGGGGGAGCTAAAGCAAATTTTGGGGTGGCAGCAGCCCCTCTTCCATTGCTGCGGCCTGTCCTGAGCACTGAGGAGAGCCTGGTGCCGCCCCTGCTGCAGCCCCAGGTTGCAGCGGATGCTGCCTGCCTGCAGCTGCTGGGCTGTGCTGTGCCAGGGGGTTTGGGGCATGATGCAGTCTAGTGGCTGCAGGCAGGTGGCTTCTGCCGCTCCTGGAGCTGCACCAGGGATGGCACCAGGTTCTTCCTGGGACTTGATGGCAACACTGGAAGGGCAGGTTGAGCTCTGTGGGGGCAAGGGGGGGTGTGGTGTGATATAGATATATATTAGATATATAAAATGCAAACTGGCCATATTCTAGATTACTTTACTTAAATGTTGACCGAGAATGTAAAGAAACCAGTGTTAGGGCTTATCTATAAAATCACACCGAAGTATTAAACACAAAGACTGCATGTAGAATTCAGGTTTTAACTGCTAAACAATATGTCTTATAAGATGTTTGATCACTGGCTTTCACCATTAAAACAGAAGTAATATCTAAGCTTCATTTGCTTGAGAGTTATTTTTAGGTTGTGGTCTTTCTGTGAAAGCCACAATTTATGGATTTGGAAAAAAAAAATAACCAAATTTGATATTCTGGTTAATGAGAATTTTTCTCCAGATTGGTACATACTGATCTAATAAACTGCTGCTAAAATTGTTTTGTGTGTTTTCTGATTTTTAATGAAGGGTTCTTATCATTTAGTTGTTGTGCCTCTAATCGCTACAGCCAGTTTTTACTTCGATACAGGGTCCCAGGTATACCAGGACCTGGCATGGCCTCTCATGGCTCCCTCACCACTTAAAGTAGTAATGACAGGAGGAGCCTCCTTCCCAAGATACCTGGCTAGCAGCAAGGGAACTGCTACCCTATCTAGGAATAAAAGCAGGGCTGTGCTTTTTCCCTGAATAAACAAAAGCAGCAGCATTATGCCTACATCAGGGATCAGCAACCTACAGTCCATGGCCCAGTCTGGCCTGTGGAACCATTGGATTGGACCCACAGAGTGGATGCTTTGGCAGTGGGGGGCTTTGCGCACACTGCTGCTGGACACTTTGCCCATGCTATGTTGTAGCAGTGGCCAGGTGCTAGTGCTGGTCTTTGACATGAGCTGGGTCATTCTGGTCCACTACCCAAAAATGCTGCCTACCCCCTTGTTGTGATGCCTGACTGGGAGCATAGGTAGAACCTGCTGCGGTTTATACACTTGCACAGAGCCCTTTGGAGTGGTGGCATGGGGGATAGTCCAGTTGTTGCGTTTTAGTGTTAATGCTCCTTTTTAATATACGGAGTAGGTCATGCTGAGCTTATTGATTTACGGTAGCCTCAGATTGAGGGAGACATCTTTATTGAGGGTATTTTATTTGTTTCTGTGATTTTCTGCTGAGCTATGAAAGCGAAAACTTTTGGGGGCGTTTTTGGATGAAAGTAGATTTTCTAGTGTAATAAGTACTAGAATCATGTTATCTAATTCTCTAATAGGTTCTTAACTCTCCCGTCTTTCATTTGGATTGCATCTTCAGTATATTTTAAAGTATCTTACTGTGCATTTGCTGATTCAGCTCAATGGATTGATTCACTTTATCATTTCTTGAGAAGACTAAGGAATTGTGAAAGATGGATCAAATGGCAGGGTATCCTGGTTTTGATTCTGGTTTTGTTTTTTGTCTCCTTGTAGTAATCAAGTTCTACTCCCTGCAGAAATGAATTAATTACTCCTGTATCACTCATAAGACGTAGTGAAGTGTTTGTAGTTTATTCTCAAATGCTTTTATCTGGTTTAGTTTGATGTTATTAAGTCGTGCTGTCAGGAACTTCGAGCATTTTTCTTTCTAAATTTCACTTTTTCTTTCCTCGCTAATTGTTTTGCCCACTTAAACATCCTAGTACTGCTATATTTTTCTTTATTTTTGTTAACTCTCTCCAACTTGTTTTCTTGATGCTGAAGGGCACAGGGTTGAGATTTATAATAATCCAGATATGGTCTCATCAGAGCTACTTAATCGTGATTCTTATAAATGCAGAAAATAAAATTTTTAATCTTGTGTCTTAATTTGAATTCTTCAATAATGTTTTATACCTTTTAACCAAAAACCTGTGTGAAATCTTGTGTTTATCCCATTTTGAAAACTATGGCTTAGTAATTATCCTTAAATATGTGAATAAATATGCTGATAAAATATACAGATAGCTGCTTATCCCTGCTCGAAAGCTTGCAAAGAAGATTTTTCTCCAGCTATTTGAGTTGGTCTAATAAGATATCAGATTTACCCAAAGAACCTTGTCTTTCTGTGTTCTTAGACCAACATGGTTGCAGCCTATATCCCTGTCCCTAATGAAGACACTGTTGTATTCTTCTTTATGTAGTATTTTCTAGATTTGATTTTTCATGAAATGTAACTGATTCCTGCTCATGTTCTTAATTAAGTTGGTTTATTTTTTTCATATCCACTTGAGCCTGAACACTTCCCCTGATCAGGCTGTTAAAGTTCTGAAATACAGATTTAATGATTTTAAGACTGGATTTGATATCCCAAGACTAATCTTGCCATTCAGTATGACCATTTATTGGCAGTTCTTCACATAGCAATATTTGGTTTAATAGCTTATTTAGTCTAATTCATAAGTTTAATACACACTGCCCTAGAACTGTACACCAAGTTAAAAGCTAAGATCTCTTGATCCACTTATGTTTTGCAATACTGTGATGGTTTAATCTGTCAGAAGCCAGCCTCAAAAGAAAACTTTCATTGGAAAAAGATCCACTGTCTTTCTGCTTTGGTCACCTGAAAGCTGACTATACCTTTAGTTGCCTGTACAATCTCATTCTTTTGTCTTATATCTTAGTCTTATCTTGGAGGCTTTTCCCCAATTTCTGTATCTTCTGTGAGTCTTCCTCTTGTGACACATTTTGGGCATTCACTCATTGGTTAAGAAGGTGTGTTTATAAAATAATAGTCAAGCAATTAATAGGTTTAGAAGAGCATATCTCCAAGGGTTAAACCAAACCTTACAAAAAGAAAATCATGTAGTTCATGGTTAGGAGCAAGAAAGATAAAAAAAAAAAAGTTGTCTAGTGATGTGAGAACTTCTGGAATACTATCCAGCTCTAGTGTAACATGTCAAGGAGTAGGTTGGATAAAATGCATATGTTTCAGGGCAGTGATATAAGAATATTGAATCTTTAAATGAGAATGAAGAAGCTCAGTCTATTTAGGTGATTAAAGAGTAATTTAGAGATTTATGGATTATGATTAAATTGCCTTTCTGCTGGGAGAAGGTATTTGGTACTAAATGACTCAGTCTATCACAGGCATAGCGAGATGCAGTCTCTGGAAGCTGATGCTGAAATTGAAAATAAAACATGATTCTAAATGTTAAGGGTAATGAAACTGAACCAGTTTACCAAGGGATGTGGTAATTTTTTGTTTCCATTACGTGGAGTCTGTAAGTCAGTACTGAATGTCTTTTTAAAAAACCCCAACAAACAGCCTCTCTTCAAGTAGAGATGATTGGATTAGATACAGAAAATACAGTGAAAAGCTTGTCATGTGGGAGGTCAGTCAAGATGATCATAATGATCTTTTTTACCTTAATCTGTAAGAACTGTTTTAAACTCTTGATTCTATCTTGTACAGCTGGTTTAATAGGATGTTTGGCATGTTTGTGAGAGCGACAGGCTGTTCCTCTTTCATTCTTCTTCCTGGTATGACAGAAGGAATAATTGATAAACATTTGAGTTGTTCATTCTCTTTGAAAGGCTCTAACTAAATCGTAATATTTTAATAGAGATTTGATGTATGCCATACTCATTGGCAAGCAAAATTAAACTACATCAGGAAAGTTAACTTCCACCTGAAGCAGGGAAATGTCCTACCTAGGCCTCATCTACACATTACACTTAAGGCTTGATTAATTGGTTAATCATGTATTGTTGTGACCCAGGTGCATGTTCAGTTACTTAATGGTGTGATAAAAGAAGGCATAAATTACAAAGTTATTCCACAAAAAATGTGGGATAACTTTGTGGCTTGTTCTTTTGCTGTTAATTGAACGTGTAGCCAGGTGCTCCCCTGTGGCTGGGATCCCCATCAGCTGATGAGGCTCTCAATTTTAGGGGTGCATCACCCGCTGCACTCCTTTGTAAGCTGACAAGGCTTGCAGCAGGGGCAGCACATGGAATGCTGTGAACCTTGTCAGCTGTGGGGTCACAGCACAAGAACTTGCCTTCGGTGCTGGGGGAGCCTAGGATCACGATCCCGGACTCCTGCTGCACCAGCAATAAAGCATGATTTGATCTGATGCTGAATCCCACACGCACATCTCCTACTGTGCATGTATGGGCTGGCAGGAGGCATGATTATGTGGATCACACATCAGATACTATAGGGCCTGTACCTGAATGTCTAGAGGGCCCCCTATATACTTCCACTCCCACTGTTAAGTGAAATTTAAATGCAGAATCCTTTCATTTAGGAACTCTATAAAATTCCAAACAGTTCATTTCAGCTTCTTAAGGTGTAGATTATGTATTGGAGCACAGGAAGCTGAACTGTTGAAATGTGAGATTGAACCGTTGTAAAAGAAGAAAAAGATCTTGGCTTGGCATGACAAATAGAACCAAGGATGTGATACTTCCCCTCCATGTGGCATTGGTCAGACTGCAGTTGGAGTACTGCATCCAGTTTTGGGTGCCGTACTTCAAGAAGGATGTTTTGTAGAATTATGAAAATGTTTTATTTCTCTAAACTGAGGCATTCAGAGAAACCTGGCATAAAACTAGCCATAGATTCATATTTTAAGGTTAGATGGGAGCACTGAATCATTAAGTTTGACCGTCTGAGTATCGCAGGCCATTCCATTTAACTCCAGTTATTGCCTTATTGGGGGATCAAGTAAGGGTTCCCTTGGTGAACGAACAGGGGCAGCAAACAGGGCAATTAGTCTGAAAGCAGTTCACTAGGAAGGAGAGAAGCCAGGCACCAGGTGCCCAGTCCTGCTCTGGGAAGGTCGGTTCACAGGTCAGTTTGCCCTTTTTTCAAGGGGAGCCTTTACACATTGTGAGAGGAAGCAGGGGAAACAGAACCTTTTGGACCATGGAGCAATAAACAGGCCAGCTTACAGGTGAGTTCACTAGGGAAGATGTACTTGGAAGAGCAGCAAGAGGGAGGCGGCAGATTAAGAGACCCAGAGAAATAGTTGGAGGATGTCTTGATGCCAGAGCTGCTGCCACTGCCTCTGCTTGCACCTGTGAGGTGTTTGTCCCGTCAGGACTGCTCACTGTTGAGGCTTTCCCCCCAGGTCCTGTTCTGGCACTGTGGAGACTGGCTTGCAGGTTCCTTTGTGACAGCCAGGTGTGGGAGTGCCCAAATGTGAGTGGTGCCTCCTTGTGGTATCCCTCAGGGAGCAGGCAGGAAGGCTACAGGGGGAGGTGACAAGGCTCCAAAGCATCCTCCACCATGAGAATGTCATTGAATGGATGCTAAAGGACCTCTAAGACTGTGGAGGAAGGACTCCAAAAGGCAGCACTAGAGAAGGGAGACAGGACATGGACTCCCAGGAAGGTGGAAGCTGGAAGCACCTGCAACAGTTCACCTGAAAAACAGATATAGAGCCCTAGCAACAGGATGAGCATGTTCCGTTGGTAGAAGAGGACAGGCCAGGCCTCCCCAAGTTTGGAAGGATCAGGACCCCTGCCACCAAGAAGAAATGACAGGTCATGGTGGTTGGAGACTTCCTTTTGAGGGGTGTGGAAGCATCCATTTGCCAGCCTGACCTTTTGTCTTGGGGAGATCTGCTGCTTGTCCAGAGTGCAGATCCAAGATGTTACGGAAGGATTACTGAGACTCATCTGGCCCTCTGACTACTCGATGCTGTTCACCAGTGTGGGCACCAATGATACTGCCAGGGGAGACCCTGAGCAGACCAAAAGTGATTCCAGGGCTGTGGGTGCATTGGTGAAGGGGACAAGGGCTCAGATAGTATTCTCAATCCTTCAGGTCAGGAGGAAGGGCCTGGGCAAGAATGGACACGTCCTGAAGATAAATGCATGGTGGCACAGATGGTGTAACCAGCTTGTCTTATTTGACCACGGGATGTTGTTCCAAGAGGAGGAGACAGGTTCAACCTGATGAAAAGAGGGAATCGCAGACAGGCTTGTTAACCTAGTGAGGAAGGCTTTAAACTAGGTTTGCTGGGGAATGGAGACCAACTGAGGTAAATGGGGAAGTGAGTGACCTGTGATACTGTATCCGGAGGAAGTGCAAGCAGGAAGGGGCAGCAGAGGAGGCCTTCTCATCCTTCCTGGGAAAGTAGGGCAATTGGCTGATTACCTCTGGTGTCTGTACGTGAATGCACAGAGCCTGGGAAACAAGTGGGAAGAATTGGAAGTCCTCACACAGTCTTGAAACTATGATGAAATTGGAATAGCAGACAGGTGGTGGGAGCTCACATGACTGGAGCACTGTCATGGATGGGTATGAACTGTTCAGGAAGGACAGGCAGGGGAAAAGAGGAGGAGTTGTGTTTTATGTAAAAGAGCTGCATGATTGCTCAGAGCTTTGGTATGGAACTGGAGATGGGCCCGTTGAAACTCTGGGTTAGGGTCAGAGGAGAGAGCGACAAGGGTGATGTCGTGGTGGGGGTCTGCTGTAGACCACCAGCCCAGGAGGAAGTGGTGTATGAGGCTTTCTAAAAACAGCTAGTGGAAGTTTCCTTGATCACAGGCCCTGGTTCTCATGGGGGACTTCAGTCACACTGACATCTGCTGGGAGGGTAATACAGCAGTGCACAGGCAGTTCAGGACATTGTTGGAGAGTGTTGGGGACAACTTTCTGGTCCAAATCCTTGAGAGGCCAGTTAGGGGCCTTCTTGACCTGGACAGAGAAGAATTGGTGAGGAACGTAGTAGTGGATGGCAGCTCGGGCAGCAGTGACCACGAGATGATAGAGTTCCTGAGGAAATTAAGGAAACACAGCAGCAGAGTTAAGGACCCTGGCCTTCAGAAAAGCAGACTTTGACTCGCTTAGGGAACTGATAGGCAGGATCCCTTGGGAAGCCAGTCTGAGGGGGAGAGGAGTCCAGGAGAGTTGGCTATGCTTTAAAAAAACCTAACTGAGGGTGCAGGCACAAGCCATCCTGATGTTTGCAGGAAGACTAGCTAGTATGGCAGAAGATCAGCTTGGCTTTGCAGGGAACTCTTCAGTAAGCTAAACGCGAAAGAGGGGCTTGTAAAAAGTGAAAACTTGGACAAACAACTAGGAAGGAGTATAAGAATATTGGTGGGGCATTCAGGGATGAAATCAGGAAGGCCAAAGCACAATTGGAGTTGCAGCTAGCAAGGGGTGTGAAGGATGGATTCGCTCAAGGCATCCATTTTTAAGCACTAGGAGGAGAAGGTGATTAGGAACAGTCAGCATGGATTTAGCAAGGGCAAGTCGTGTCTGACTAACCTGATTGCCTTCTGTGATGAGATGACTGGTTCTGTGGATGTGGGGAGACCAGTGGTTGTGGTATGCCTTGACTTTGGCAAGGCTTTTGATACGGTTTCCCACAAATTCGTGCAAGCAAGCTAAGGAAGTACGAGTGGACCGTAAGGTGGATAGAAAACTGGCTTGATCATCGGGCTCAGAGGGTAGTAGTCAATGGCTCAACGTCTAGCTGGCAGGCAGTATCAAGTGGAGTGCCTTCCAACCCTAATTTTCTCTGATTCTGTGATGTATCATTTCATTAACAATTTTGTAGAAGACTCTCTTGGGTCTGAATTAACTACTGAAGTAACTACTTTTTAGTCTGAATCTGCTTTTTCTCTACTGTGCATTTCAACAGAGTCCCACCAGAATGCATATGCTCTAAGCAAGAATTGATCTGTGTGTGTTGAAAACGTAGCATTTTGAACATGTCGGTGTGTAGCTCCTGCTTACAGTTGCCTAGGAATCACCTATCCCAGGTGTTTCTGTACCCGAGTCTCCTTAGGGCCTGAATGTTAGGTGTACTTGAAGGAATGGAGTGTGGGACACCCATTTTGCCCAGTGGCTTTGTGGCTAAGGCAGTTGCCCAGAAGTGGGAGAGATCTGTCTTGTTTGCGTTCCTCAGTCTATGGTGGTTGACATGTACACTCTCTCCTCCCAGGAAGGTGTCCTGACTGTCTGCAGGGCTGAGAGCATTCCCCATTCCTCTTGTTGAAGCTGGCTGCATAGGAAGGATGTTTTTTGTTATTCTTTTACAAAACCAGAGTGTTATGTGTTTCCTTGTAATTTTTGCACGTATATAGGTAAAGACAAACTTGTTCTTAATGTATCTTGAGGACTTTAATATGCATTATTTTGACCACTGTAATAAATATCAGTAGCAATATAATATGGTAGAAAGAATTATTAGGAATGAAAACATATATTTTAATGTTGAATGTAGTGCTTGCTTTCTATAATACTGCAGTATGAGTTCTTTACTGAAAGACGGAACAGAACATGATGTTCTAATATTGAAATGGAATAAGATTTTTCCAGCTTTAGAAGTAATACTCTTCCTTTCTTGCATACGCTGCACACCCGAATAAGATGCGCACCTTATTTTTGGAAAGCAGAAAGGATTTTTCCAGAGTCATGGGCAGCTGTGTGACAAAGTAAATCCTCCTGGGAACATATAATGTCCAGAAAGTGTGTCATCAGGAACTTCCTGGTACAGCAGACTGTCTTGTGATGCCAAACTTCCTGGACATATGTTCCCAGGGGAACTTCCTTCGTCAAACAAGGTTAGGGCCCTTGCAAAGAGAAGTAGCAAGACTGTTACTTCTTTACTGTAAGTACTTTTTTATATAACTTCTTGTAAATAGAGTGTTGCTTACACTTCACAAGTCTCATCAAGATACTGCCAGCAGCATACTTTCTTCCGGCATCAGCTACAGTGCTGAGCCAGTAGCTGGGGCTGTGAGAGGGTTGACAGAAGACTGTCCCTTCCGTTTGCTAAGCAGAGGTAAGCGGCAGCTGGATGGCATACACAGCGTCTCCAGGTGTACTGCTTTTCCAGCAAAGAAAGCTTTCCGCACTTAAGACACACCCCAGTTGGGTGGGGAAAAATGTGTTCTATGTGAGAAAATACAGTAACTTTGAGAAAAGCACACTGCTAAAAGAAAATAGTTGGTACGAAGTTTCTAATCTCTAGGTCCCTCAAATACGGCAAGGTTGGAGTTGCCTAGAGACATTTGACTAACCTTCACATAGTTAATGCTTTTCGAAGTTTGAGAACTCAGTCCATTTCTGTGTAGATATAGTCTCATGAAAACCACCTGTAGGTTTTGGCCTTTTATTAGATGTCTTGATTGACTTCATGTTTTAGGGGTGGCATTTCTTTAGGTTGACCCTTGAGGAACATCAGTGGGGTTAGCGTTGTGATCCCACAGCATCCTGTATGTGCTCTGAATAACCATACGTCTTCAGTGCAGTGGATTGTCATTTCTTGAGGAATCCATTCCTAAAACTAGATGCTATCTTTTGACACTCTCTATAAATGTTATTTTAGTACAGTTTATTTCCTTACAAAACTTATTGTAATATTGCTAAATTACTGGACTACTTTGTTTTACTTATAAAATAGATCCCTTTTGTCATATGGTTTTAAAATTTTGGTTATTCATAAAGTAAAGTAATTTCCCTTCTTCAAATAGCTTTTACCTGCCAAAAAGTTTTGGGAACCTGATGATTCAGCAAAAGATGGACAAAAAGGAATATTCCTTGGTGATGAGTGGAGAGAGACTGCATGGGGAACTCCTCGTAAGTCATTGATCTATATATGCAATTAAAGATTATTTCTGCTAACTAAATGTTATCTGAAAAGTTTTATGAACCTTAGGATACATTCAGTTTCACGCTTGTTTTTCCTTACCCAGACTAAAAAAAATCCATACTGAATGAGCTATAGTGATATGCCAGTAACAATTAACTCCTTAAAATTGAGGTTTGGAATTTTTATTAAATGTATTCAGTTATAACTTTTAAGAATAAAACTGACATTATCATGTTATTACCGTTATTATCTCTTCTGGTGATGTGAAATTAAAAACTTTGTAAGTTTCTCTGTGAAAGTCCACTCAGTAATTTTTATTTTATGAATTTATTTTAAACAGACCACTCTATGTCCCAGCCTATTATGGTCCAGAGAAAGCCTGGACAGGGTTTTCATGGAAACAGTGAAGTAAATGCTGTATTGTCTCCTCGATCAGAAAGTGGTGGCCTTGGCGTGAGCATGGTAGAATATGTGTTAAGTTCCTCTCCAGCAGATAAATTGGATTCTCGATTTAGGAAGGGAGCTTTTGTAAGTAATATAATGCTTTACATTTGCATAGTTACCTACTGTAATCCATATATTATTTTAACACAGTTAAATTTTCTAATGCGTTTGTCTACTCATCTCTTTGTGCTCCTTCTGCTGAGGAAATATGGTGTTCTTACCCATGGTTTTCTTTGTTTGGAGGAGTCTAACATGAAGGAGTTAGTGAGAAACAGTTTAGAGATCTTGAATGTACAGCTTGTTCGATATTATCATGTTTATCTTCCAAATACGTTTGAATCCAAAAAAACATTTGAAGTAGAAAAAATAGTACTGGGTAAATGATTTTGCTGCTAAAGGTATTAACAACTAGCTTTAAAATACAGAATTCTTTATTCTAGAGCGTCATATTGGTTATGTTCTAAAACTAAGGTTTTTTTAACTATGATAAATAGTTTTAGCAATCTAACATGACATTACTACTTTACCAGCACCGCTATAGTTAAGGTTGAGTTAGCTCTTCCATTATAAATCCTGACATTCCCTTTCATATTTTGGCAATTCTAAATTGCATATGGTTGATACCCATCAAGTTACTCACCAGATGCAATTTCATTTAAAACAAAATGTTTGTATTGTTTACATGCACTATAGTGTAGAATTAGGTCACCTGATGGTGCTCCTTTGTGTTCTGTTGAATATTCAGAATCAAACAGATTCTTTTTCCTCAGGGCACTAGAGATGCTGAAACAGATGGACCAGAGAAAGGAGATCAGAAAGGCAAGGCTTCTCCATTTGAGGAGGACAAAAACAGAGATCTTAAACAAGGAGATGATGAGGATGTTTCTAAAATAAATGGCAGAGGTTTGCCAAATGGAATGGATGCCGATTGCAAAGATTTTAAGTAAGCGTTTAACTGTTTCTCAAGAAGACAAGCATGTCTCTAGGAATTATTACAGTTCTGGTTTGTGTGTCAAATTCGAACATTTATCCAGCTGCAGATTGATTCTTCTTACCTTACATACTCCCCTTCCTGCTGTGCCACGTTTACAATGTCATTAGCCTGTGTGTCATTTTGGATGAGTAAGTTCATCTTACTTTTTAAGCTTAGTATTTCTTCAAAGTACCTGCAAAATGTAGTATGTAAAATGTGTTAAAGGGGACTGAAAGTTTTCACCCTGTTAACAAAACTATAAACTAAACTTCTTCCTCTGACTTTCTTTTTAACCTTAACTCTTCATACTTGATTCACTGCTTTAGAGAGTTAGCCCTACAGAATTTTGACTTAATGTCTACTTTTGCTGTGGAGCAGTGCACCCTTACATTGCATACCCTGTGGGAAACCTGAACTAATTTTTCTACAAAGGCTATTGTATTTGAGCAAAGAGAAAAAAAATGCATTTCTCTTCTGAACCAATCAACACGATTTTGAATGTGGATTAGATAAGTAACTGTCATTAGCTGTTTTGTTGTTTCTTTGCCTTGGAAAGAGAAGGACCAAACTTGGCATTTGGATTTTTGGTCCCAGGCATAGAGGCACAAGCGTTTGCTATTTGGAGGAGGCTGATCACCCTGGCATCTAATCACCTATGTAATGTCTTGAATACAAAGATAAACTAAATCAGAAAGCTAGGATATAGGCTGCTGCTCAAAAATATGTTGATATAAGAGGGAAAAGAAAGGGGGTGCACAACACTCAAGGAATTATTTCCACTGATCTATAATTGCCCCTTAACGTTTAAATGTTTGGGGTCCTTAATTACACTTTTGGAAGATTAGGAAATGAGTACTTATATAAGTTCTGAGGATCCTTTTTTTTTTCTTTTTTCCAGAGTTATTTTCAGTCTTTTAGATAGATAAATTACCTGACTTTATGCCAAAATAAAAACCCAAAGATACATATTTTTTCTGATGCATGTTACTGTATCAAAAGCACCACTTTGGTTTAGAAATTTTCATATGTTGTATATTGCACATACAGAATAAATTTATTTTTAGTCTGTCCTGTTTTTTCCTTACCAGAAGCAATAAGAATATTAAACTATATGTCTGCCAAACTATCCTTTAAACAGATTATATTTTTTGAGTTAAAGTAGTGCAAAAAAGCATCCAAAGCCAGTAAACCTCTTAAGAAATAAAGATGGCAGTCTGTCTAACGTGGTCAATTTGAAGTGGAGTTATATGTCCCTCCAAAATAGAGGTTTATAATTGAAGTATTGACACAACTTTAACTATAGCAACCAAAGAGCACCACTCTAATGAGCAAACCTATTTTAAGAGAGAGAGAGAGAGAGAGAGAGAGTGTGTGTGTGTGTGTATTTCATAAAAAAAAGTATTTGTCCTGTGTATTTCATAAAAAAAAGTATTTGTCCTTTTGTCCTTGTAATATCTCTAATTCTCTCTCTGGATTTTCTTGTTGGTTTGGTTTTTGTAAGTTTCAATGTGTAATTATCTAACGAATGCATAATTTTGTTTAGACTCCTACTTTTATTTATACCACGTATTACAAGCAAATAATAAGGAATGTAGGTGGTTTTTAACATGTACTTTTGAATCCTGATTCAGTTACTGGCTGATAAAAGTTCCAGGCATTCTTAAATACGTAGAAATTTGTCATAATGTGCAACTATTTTAGTGCTTCAGTGATTATATGTATTCTCTATTTTTAAGCAGTTTGTTAAAAGAAATAGATCTTAAGAATATCCTTGCCTTCACTCAAAAATTTGATTTTCACCTTTTGATCACCAGGGATCCTTGTTTTCTCTGTTGAAAAATTGCAAATTCTCTGATTAAAAATAGTGAATACTCTGATTTAAATCCCTAAAATCCATGTTTTTCTGTGATTAAACTGAAATGCCACAATATACATAGGTATCAGTTGAACACAATGTTTTGTTGATATATTTATAAGTTTAAAGCAATTTAGAAGCCTGCCAGTGCCTATAATGAAATATATTACTATATTACCACTATAATGAAATAAATTCTAAATACCTATACATTTTTGGCATTTGAGTTGGTGTGTTTTATCATGGAAAATCAGCACTTCCCCTGCCCCCTTTGCTCACCAGGACATGGGTCCAGCTGCGTTTGTGCCCCTCACTGCTTTGTGTTGCTGAGCAGCCCTAATATGCTGGTGCCCTGCCTATGCCATTGCCCCTCACTCCCCACCCACAGGCCCCCTACCCCTGCTTGTGTCCTTCGCTCCCCAGCCATAGTCTCTCACCCCCAGCTGCCAGTTACGGGGTCACAGACCCAGATCCGCAGCACCCTGTCACCCAGCAGCAGTACCTAAGCTCCAGCTGCTGCATGTGGGAGGCAACATCAGCTGTAGTGGCATAGGGCATGGAGCCTGGCTTCTCCTCCCCCATGGGTGGCACGTCCCGAGTGAATCCCATAGGGAGGGTGGGGGGTGGAACGGATGTGGGCTTAGGCTCCGTGTCCTGCTGCCCTACCCCTGGGGCTTCTGCAGCCCAGCAGGCGAGACCTGGCGCAGGGCAGGGAAGCCCTATGCTGCTGCCACAAGCCCCACACCACCGTGGCAAAGCACCCCATGCCCACCTGGCAGCATCAGGTGTGACTATGCAGAGTTGTGCCCCTTGCTGCTGTCAGGTGGGCAGGGGCGCTTCGCCATGGTGGCACAGGGTTTCTGGTGGTGGTACCAAACTTCCCCACCCGGCTTTGCCTTGCCGCTCTGGGTCTTGCCCACCAGGTCACAGAGGCCCCGAGGGGGAGGGCAGCAGGGCAGGAAGCCTGAGCCTGCAGCAGGAAACCTGCACCCACCCCACACACAAATCTGGGGGCACATGCCCCCCATTTCCCTCCCCCCCCAGGAGTGTGTGCAGTGGCCGTGAGCCAGCCCCTCCACCGCCATCTGCAGCGCCTTCCCACTCCCTGCCCTGACCCTGTGCTCATGCATTCTCACTGGGCCCCAAGCCCTACACACCACCTGGGCTGGGCACGAGCCCCAGCCCTGCCCAACTCCCTCACTATGGGGGTCTCAATCCCCTGCCCCCCCCCCCCC
>NW_017729028.1:21703459-21707344 GCF_001723915.1 Gavialis gangeticus | reverse complement strand
TCTGGCCCCCGCCCTGCCCAACCCCCTCTCTATGGGGGTCTCAATCCCCCTGCCCCCCCCCCCCGACTTACCTGTGGGGATCTTCTCTCCAGGCTGCCTGGTGCCCATGTGCATGTGTGTATATTCACATGGTGCCTCCTTCTGCTTCCCTCAGCCCCTTGCAGGATGGAACTCTGCCAGCCTGCAAGTGGAAACCCACCATTTCCTTTGTTTTTCTCCTTAAAATGAGAAAATTGGGTTTTACCATGTTTTTCTATCGCAAACAGAAAACCTGGATCCCTGTTGATCACACTAGAAAATTTCAGTTGCATGCAGATTTGTTGAAGACACCCTTGTGTTTACATCAGTGAAAGTAACTTTTAATTGTAGAATAATGTATAGGTGAGAGAGAAGGTAGGAGTGAGCTTGCGTCTACTCTAGGAGTACTTTGCCAATATAGAAATACCAAAATGCCGTTGTATCAAAGCATTCCTAATGCAGACACAACTTATATCGTCAAGGCTGCACTCCATAATGGTAGAACTCCAAAAAGAAAAATAAGGTTAACTAGTAAAAGCGGGGTTTTTTTCTAGTAAGATTTAATCTAAAAATAGGTATTTCTACAAGCACAGTTGTCAGTCAGGAATTGTCCATTCCCCCCTGACTGACAATAATATTAGCAAAAATCCTGTAGACGTGGCCTGATACAACACCTCTCTTGAGGAATTGAATGCTCTCCCTACCAATCCTGCTTTTACTGTCTAAGGAAAAGGGTATGTATTTTTATTCGTAGTCTGTCTCATGTATATTTTTTCTATAAAGGAAAAAGCATTATAGTATAGCAGGAAGGAGCAGTAGCAGTTGAATGTAAACAGTGTTAGAACTTGTCAGACCAGCTTAACAGGCACACTGTCTGACAGGTGCGCGCTCCAGCTCTCTTCTCTCCCCACTTTTTCTGCCCCCTCCCCCAAAATATGCTTTAGCTTCCATGAAGATATTTGCTCCCTTACACTCATCCTGACTATAGTTTGTGGGCTGTGATGCAGTTAAAACTTTCCAGTATAACCTAACCTTCCCTTGCAGAAAGAAATGCACCAAGATCATCCTCTGAAAGAATGGGCCATATCAGTCCTCTGGGCTAGCTTAAGTAATATGGAAGGAGTTGCACCTAAAATGAGTTCAACACGATTTTGTTTCAGCTTTACTTGTTTGTTTAGTTATTGCTATGCTATAATCTGTTACATTTTTAAAGTTCAGAATAATTTCTTTTTCAGTCCACGACTAAATGGGACAGAACTGTTGCCCTCCATAGTTTGCAGCGGTGTAGTCTGTTCTACTTGCTTTTAAGAGGTCAAAACATTTTTTCTAGTTGACCACTTTGTTACATGGCATGTCTCCCTGCCTCTGTGAAGTAGATGTGCCTAGCTGATTTCTATTCCCCAGTCTTACCTTGACCAAAATTATGATGATATAATTTCACTTTCCAGAGGACACCCTTCCAGAATCATTAAGGAGGTAATATGTAGTTCAGTTCATTTACTTAGAACAGCCTGAAAGTATTTTTCAGTGTACTGTATACTACAAGTAAAGATAAAGATGCCCTTTATTCTGAGCCATCTTCACAGGCTGGTTAAACTAGTTAAAATGTTATCTATTGCTAATATTTGTTAACTTTTTCATGTTTCTAGTTGATCTTTCAATAAGCTTTAAAATGCTTTATTCATAAATTTAATTTATGAAGGCTGTAAGAGGCTATCTTTAATTTCCTCTATGCAGTCGAACCCCTGGAAGTCGACAAGCCTCTCCAACAGAAGTAGCTGAGCGTTTAGGTCCTAACCCTAACAGTACAGAAGGATTAGGTCCAATTCCCAATCCTGCAGCCCACAAACCTCTGGTTGAAGAATTCTCAAACCCAGAAACTCAGAATTTGGATACCATGGAACAAGTTGGTCTTGATTCGCTACAATTTGACTATCCTGGAAATCAAGTTCAAATGGACTCTTCAGGAGCTACTGTAGGACTTTTTGACTACAATTCGCAGCAGCAGGTTAGTGTTGTGTTTATGGAATTGTTTGCAGCATTGTTACGTTAATCTGGTATGGCTTGAAGATATGCATTTTATTTAGATAAATATTTAAATGTAGAATTATTAGTATATTCCACTTCATCACATTTCTGTAATTTAGTGAGAAGCATCGAAACTTGTGTGGCACAATTTGGGTATGATTTTCTAATGCAGTACTATATCAAAAGAGAACCTTAATTTTTTATGTTTTATATAGAAGTTCCAGTTTAGAACACATTTTAAATCTTTAACTTGAATTCTTAAATGTTTTTCTGTAGCTTTTCCAGAGGACTAATGCACTAACTGTCCAACAGTTAACAGCAGCCCAGCAGCAACAGTATGCATTGGCTGCAGCCCAGCAGCCACACATAGGTGAGACTATTTTAATACTTTAGAAACAAAGACAAAGATGTTAGTGTCAAAAACCTGGCAGGTTGTTCTGCTGTATTGCTTTGGTTTGCTAACCACAGATCTGATTTAAGTATTTTTATTTGTGGTGGTCTAAATAGTTCATAAATGGCAGAAAGTATATGCCCACATACATTGTAAAGAAAAATTTTAGCAGTCATTTTGAATAGCTCTTGCATAAAACTTGGCCACCTCTGTAGAAACTGTCATATAAAACACTTTCTGATTTAGGTTTTTTAAGGTTTTTTCACTTAAATGATTGCTTTCTACACTCTTTGTTCTTAAGTGACTGAAAATTAGTCTTGCTTAAGTAGTTCTGTAGAGAAAAAATGTGGATGGGAGCAAAGAGAATTTGCTTCCGCTATGGCCTTAAAATAAAACAAGTAAAACACTTCTTTCATATGTGAAATGTGGTGGTGATATTGAACATACCTCACAGATGTAAGGCTGAGTTAATTGTAGTAATCCATTGAAATACTCTCACAAAAAGCTTCTATAGAAGTTGAAAATGCCTTTTAGTGGAGTATTGACCGATTGCATTCCTTCCAAAAAGGAGGATAAGTTGATAGCTTTTTATCCTAGTTAGCAGATATAGTAATGGAGAGACAAGTATGATCAACCCCAAGTCTTTTAGCTCCTACATATACATAAACAGCCAGAGTCCCTCCAGACTTCATGTACTGGCATTTCCGTGGTGTCGCAGGGAAATGTGTGACATGTTTTTGTTTAGGAGCCTAGTATGCAAGAAACCCTATACTGAGCACTCCCAAGCTTATCAATACAACAGTGCTATATGGAGCCCTTGATGCAAGGAGACCTCACTTCCTTGATGCTACATTTGGGAGTCAAGGCAGCAGCAGCTATGAGGAATCTAAAGATATGTTTATGCTGGAGTGGCAGCCTGCCCCAGGCAAGACAAGCCAGAAGTATATCAGAGGGACAGCGTTAGGGCTGCCTTCATCAGATGTTGATCAGTGTAATTCAGTGGAAGTTTTCACCCTTCCCACCTGGCTGGATCTTCATTGGCTGATTAGAGAAATGACAACATTTTGATCAATAAAGTTGCTTCAAGAGCATACCTAATAGTTCAGGACCTTTGCTATCTTGGGTTTCAAAGTCCATCCCTAATCTTTTCCCTGTTACAGTATACCATATTTACCTGGTTTAGGATGACACCCCAATAATTAGATGGATGGAAAATGTATAAATTTATTATAATTTTTTTGTGTATAGAATCTAATTATTAGAGTGTTGTCTTAAATTCTTCCCCCTGCCCCCACCCCACTGCTGTAGGGGGGCAGGCACTGGGAGGGCCAGGTGGTATGGGGAGGTCAAGCAACTTTCCCCTGCTTGTGTCTACCCCCCTCTGCCTGTCCCACCCTGCAGCCTCACCGCCCCCTTTCTCTCCACCTCTGCTCCCACTCCTCTCCCTC
>NW_017729028.1:21697240-21698459 GCF_001723915.1 Gavialis gangeticus | reverse complement strand
CTGTCCCCATTCTAGCCTGGGCACTGTAGTAGTGGTGCAGGCTGTGCACTGCTGCTACAGGGCCACTAGGCCTAGGGTGGGGGATGGAGGAGCGGTATGTGGAAGGCAGCTGCAGTGTGGACATGACAGGGTGCAAAGTTACTACGAGGGGTGGCAGGCAGCAGCTGTGGCTAAAGACCTCAGGTAGAGGCTGGAGTCTGAGCCACAGCAGCTGCCTACTCCTGTACCATCCTCATACTTGCTTCTAAGACAAGGGGCTTCTCCCACCCCATGGGGGGATCGCTATCTTAGAATCGAGTAAATGTGGTAGTCCCTATATAAAGTTCCACTTGAGTAATTAGTGCTGCATAGATGTCTGTGGGGCATAGATAAGACTCCACTGACAGTTGTGAAAGGCACAGTAGCAACATGAGATCATTGAAAATGGTGCTAAAGGTGGTCTTGTCAGTGAGAAGGTGGCTACTTGAAGAAGAGAAGAGTGATTTGTGTTCCTGTGCCTACTCTTAGAAACCTCAAGCATATATGCAGTACCGGTTTTAATATATGCTTATGCTTTGTGATCATATTGCTTAGAAGTATAATATTTGTTAGGTCTGTTACCTAAAACTCAGTTTTTTCATTTATTAATATAGCAGGTGTCTTCTCAGCAGGCTTGGCTCCCGCTGCTTTTGTGCCAAACCCATACATTATTAGTGCTGCTCCTCCAGGTACTGACCCCTACGCTGCAGCAGGATTAGCTGCAGCAGCAACGCTAGCAGGTAACTAATCTTTGTATAGGTTTTATTATGGTAACTGATTAGGCTTAGGAAAATGTACAAAGCCATCTAGTAATTTTATTTACTAACTGGAAAATGACTTGTAGGTGCCATGGTGTTTGAACTGTGAAACTAAGAATAATTTTAGGGGTTCAGTCCATCCACTTATTTCTAAATATTTGTATCCAAAAATGTTACAAATAATACCAAGTTAGCTTTGTCTAGCAGATTTCTCATCAGTATTGCATCTGAGAGTAGTTTACAAGGAAGGACAAACACTGTCTTTTTATAAAAGGAGACCCTGACAGTTTATTTGTGTCATGCTAAGGTCACCCATCAGGTCAGTGGTGGCACTGGAAGACATAGGGCTAGGTCTTTTAACCCCCTGTTGATCTGAGTCCTTAGCACAGCATGACGGGGAAAGCATTTTTTTTTTTTTTTTTTTTTTTTTTTTTTTTTTTTTT
>NW_017729028.1:21689389-21692240 GCF_001723915.1 Gavialis gangeticus | reverse complement strand
TTTTTTTTTTTTTTTTTTTTTTTTTTTTTTTTTGCATTAAGAAGCCCATAAATACTGACAAAGTATCTGAGTGGAACCAGTGTTTGAAGCTGCTTCTGATATTTGTATAAAGTTCTTGAAGTTCTGCATGGGTTGGACAAGGTGAACCTTAAAGTCCCTTCAAGTTCACATCCTACGATTTTTTTTTAAAAGACTAGATTTCACACTGAGTGTCTCAGCATATGATTAAGGACTTACCAAATTCATGGCAGGAGTGGGCTGCACGGCAGCTCCTTTAATCTTGCAGGATCCCCCATGCACCTTCCCCCCCATATTGCCAGTTGGCAGAGGGGACCCACCGCTTACTCCTGATCAGCAGGGAGGTGAAAACTGCAGTTTTAAATATGGCGCTTTTTTTGCCTCCTGTCAGCAGCAACCAACAGGGTGCCTCACCAGTCAGGAGTGGTGGGGGGAGAGTGTGCAGGGGACTCTGCAAAATTAAAGGAGAAGCCGTGCAGCCTACTTCTGCCATGAATTTGGTAGGTCCCTAATTATGATGGTAAGCAGAGGCAAGGGAAGTGACACTTGAAGGCTGCTTACAGATGTAAAAAAAAAAAAAAAAAAGACAGCACTCAGCATGCTTCCTGCACTAAGCCCAGCATGTGACCAAAAGAAGCGTTGCAGTAATGTGACCTGTCTCACCCAGTGTCTATATAGATCAGGGGCTTCAGTGGGGCTTTTTTGGCGCTTTTATCCAATAGCTGATTGAATCAGCTATTGGAAGAAAGCGCCAAAAAACCCCTCTGAAGTGCCTGATATATACAGATGTTGCAGAGCCAGGTTGAGCTAATGCACTGCTTTTTCAGGTAAAGCACTTTTTTTTTTTGTATTTTTTTCATGTCTGTCAGCAGTAGGAGAGGTTGATTTTTTTTTTTTTTTTTTCCTTTCTTTTTTTAATTTGGGCAGAATTGGTTTAGCTTTTTTCTGAAAAGTCCTGATATGATTTAACCGTTATCTTAAGTTGCATTTGGGAATACCTTTAAAAGGAAACTGAGTGTAAAGTATTTCTGTATATGATAAAGTCTACCAGAGGGGCATTTATTTTTTGTTAGGGAAGGGTTTATATAGTATAGTATCTGCTAATACTTGAAATTTGTATGACTACAGTGCATGTAGTTTGAGTTGTAGTGATCTTCATTTACATGTTTTTACTTAATTGTGGGGATTTTACAAGTTTACAGAAGAGAGATGGCTTTTATTAGTATAGTTCAGTGATTCTCAACCTTGACAGCCTCAAGGCATCCCTCAGAAAATGCCAGCTCTTTGGTTTCAGTAATTTCTGGGCTACAGAAAAATAATAGAGCAATTCTTCTGTAACAAAAAACTCAGTCTACAAACCTGAATAGTTTTGTTATTTTGGATTCCTGATTGAAACCTCTGGGTTTATCTTGTGAATCATGTTTAGATGTTTCCACACCTAAGAGTACTTATGTGCAGCACTCTTATAAGTACCTGTGCGCCACAGCACCTTGGTTTACAATCACAGGTTTATTTTACTTTCCGCATATAAATTGACTGATTAACTCCTGTTGGTCCTTACAAACTTGATGTCTCCTTTTTTTGCCAGTTGAATTTAAGTATACCCAAAGCATTGGTAATGTATTGAGATCTTATTTTTAGTGATGGTACAGCTTTAGTTGTTAGAAGTATGTCATAAGATCAGAATCCCAGGCCTTAGATGATTGAGAGCATCTAAGATCAGAAGATGTTATAGGTGTCCATCACCTGTTCTAGAATTCAGTTGGTAACAATTAACATTTATTAAACAATTAACAATTATTATTCCTTTATAATTCTTTGTAAATGGAACTTTGATGTGAAGTTCAACTCAAAAGTGTTTACTGTGATAACAGTATATATATAAGTATGTATATTTAGGCCGTATCAATTACATACTAAAAACTCATCTCAAGGGCGGGGGAAAGGAATTGCTGTCCAAAAATAACTACAGGTAAGTGTACTTCCATATACACAGTAGTACGCTTAGACTTAACCTTATAATAAACTGAAAAAATGTTATCAGTGTTCTAGACACATTTCTATTTCAAACCAGAAAATGGAGATTTAAGATGAAGCCTAAAAATGGATGGATCCCTTAGAAACAACATTAAATGAAACCAGATTTACATGAGCATCCCTTCTTTAAACTTCTAATTCAAAAGCAAATTCTTTTGTAAAGTTTGAAATAGATTGAACTGGGGAAGGGACAGTATATTCCTGTTCAGCTTCTGGCATGATAAGGTCAGCACACTGATCATGATTTATAGATTGTGTTGCAATATGAAAAATAAGTAAAAAGAGTGGTAATGATTTCTCTTGTAAGGTCCAGCAGTGGTTCCTCCTCAGTATTATGGAGTTCCGTGGGGGGTATATCCAGCCAATTTATTTCAGCAGCAAGCTGCAGCAGCAAACACCACAGCAAATCAACAAGCAGCTTCACAAGCACAACAAGGACAGCAACAGGTAGAGTACATCCTTCTCAGATGAAATCATTTTTAATCTACTTTATTTGTATGAGGCTTGCCACTTCAGGTTATCAGCATTTAAATAATTTCAGCATTTAAACAACTCAGTTATTTAAAACAAACTGCACATTTCTCTTCAGATTTTCTTGTACCTTGCAACAGTTACATCACCTACTGTTGCAGCGTCTTTTTAATTTCCATTGCTGCATAATCTTTTCTTATTGCCTTGTTTTACAATCCTAAATGAAAGGAATAAAGTAAAAATTATTTCTTAATCTAGGTTGCTGTAGTTTTTGGCAGAAGGTTTTAATATTCAGTAATTAATACTTCCTGAATAATCACATGTA
>NW_017729028.1:21681775-21689378 GCF_001723915.1 Gavialis gangeticus | reverse complement strand
TTAATGTAAAGCTGAAAGGGATTTAAATAGTCAATAAGGAGGGGGGAAATAGCAGATAGTCAGCCATTTCTTCCCAAATAACATTTTTTTTTCCTGATAATAATGGGGAAAGGGACAGTTGTGCTGAAGTTACTCTTAAGTTACTTACTCCTCATCCATTGCAAAATAGTGTATCTGGGCTATATTTCTCTTTGAGAGCATCAAAATACAAAATAATATCTGTTTGAGATGGGTACAGTTGTAAAAGTGTCATAGCAAGGTGGATAATATGCTGTAATTTCATTTTTCCTGCCATACAGTGATTTTGCTCTGTTAGATAGGAAGAAATAACAGTAGCTAAAAAAAGTCGCTGAAATAAAAATAATAACCACCCCCATTGAAATATTTCATTATTCTTTAATTCTAGATTGACTTATTTTTGTGAGATTCACTTAACATACTGTATTTTCTGTCATACAGTGTCACTCAAAACACATCCTTGTCTTTTTGGAAGACAATGTAGGAGAAAGAGATTTTTCCATAAACAAGGCCGATTGTGTGGCCCTAGCGGAAATGCTCCTGAGAACAGTGTCCAGGAAATGTGGCAGTCCAGGATATGGTCTGGTTCGGCAGCAGGAGCTTCCTGGTGCCTGCTAACTCATCCAGACTCTGTCTTGGGCTGCCACACTTTATGGACACTCTTGCTTCCAGGAGGACTTACTCTCTCGCACAAGGTCCAGGCCCCAGACCTTTGCAAAGGGTAGTAGCAAGACTGTTTGTTAGTTCTTTAAGTAGTTTTCTCAGATAGATCCTTGTGAATTAAGTGCTGTTTCCACATCACAGGCCTCATCAAGATACTACCAGCAGTTCACTTCCTGCTTCAGACATAAGCTACAGTACTCACTAAGTATGACTGAGAGGGTTAACGCAGGGCTCCACTCTGTCAGCTTTCTGAGCCAGTGGCAAGCAGCAGCATCTCTAGGCATGCTGCTTTTCCAGCAACCCCTCCCCCCCCCAGCTTCCCTACTTAATACACACACATTTTGGGGCAGGAGGCTGATTCACATAGCCTAAAAGGTGCACCTTGTATGCGAGAAAATACAGGATTTTTAAATATAAATCTGTTTAATTACTGTTGCTTGAGAGGGCAACACTGTTCCCATTCATTCTGTGAAGCCACTTGTGACGCAGTACTTGAA
Organism: Gavialis gangeticus; assembly: GCF_001723915.1. NCBI lineage: Eukaryota > Metazoa > Chordata > Crocodylia > Gavialidae > Gavialis > Gavialis gangeticus. Next base: position 21,688,200 of record NW_017729028.1, on the reverse strand, counting down.
GCCATTATGATAATGGTTCCGTTCAAGCTGAAGATCTTTTTTACTTGAGGAAAAAGCTCCAGTGCTTTCATAAGATAGTCCATTTGTAGCATTTTCTGACGTAAGCTGTAGCCTACAAAGCTTATCCCTCTCTGAACAAGTTAGTCTGTAAGGTGCCACCCTGACACGTCTTCTGCCAGACTTCAGACTAACATGGTTAGCTACCTCTCTCTTTCTTTAAAAACTGTTACCATAAGTTATTTTCCCTCAAAAAAGCTAAAAACAAAAAAAACCCCTACAACCTACCTCTTAATACTATTCTTAACGTTACATAGTTTATACTAGGAGTGGCACTTCCTTCCATTTTGAGCTTGAGTGGAAATTCACTCAGTCACCCTACAGTCCTATTCCCTTTGACCTTTCCCTTAATGAGGTGGTTAATCTTTGTTACTGATAAATTGTATTCGTGTCTGAAATTTTGGTTATGTGGAATTTTTTGTTTGTATTTGTTAAATGAATATTGACTATAGAAAGAATTCCTATGCAAGTTTTTTTGCAGGAATATTCAGGTATAAGATACTCTAAATAACATTTTTCTTCTTCAGAAAGAAAAATGGGTACCAATGGCTTATACCAGTGGTTATTAATCTTTTTTCACTGTGGGCCAAATGGCACATCTTGGGTCAGGGATTGGGGAAGCAGGTGCTAGGACCCACCTACAGCCAACACTTCTCCCTGTGCTGATATAAGAGCACCTACTGCTGAAACCCCGTGTCCACACACTAGGTCCAATAGCTCCATGGGCTGTAAGTTTTTGCCCCATGGCATATGCCAATAGACGATTTGCAAAGTTTATTTTTCATAACTAGATCAAGAAGTTTAAAAAACAAACAAACCCTAAAACCCCTCTAATGAAGAGGCCTGTAGAAGACTTGGTGTGCATTGCGCACACAGTTTTGTTTGGCCTTGTAGAAGGGGCTGTGTTTGAAAAGTATTTCACAACTACAGCTGGTAATTTTTTTCTACCATAATAATCACCTCTTAATTTATTACAAGTTCAGGAATGAAAATTTTCTACTGACTGAACTTGAGACTAAGTGATCGTTATTTAAATAAATTATCTACAGGTAAGACTGACTTTCAGTTAATAAATTACTTGGATTCACTGATATGTTGGCAAATTTAACTTCTTGGAAGAATTTTTACAATTTTAGACCCTTCTGGAATCATTGCCCTCCATAAAACATACTGGAGCTCCATTGTTCTGAATTGCAGAAGATGCAAGGCAGTCCTTGAACTAATGCAGTCTCATGCCACAGTACTGCCAGCGAAGTAGTATATACATGCTTATGCACTTGATATCATTAAGATGGAGTGTTGAAAAATAAATGCAGAGCTAAAAAGTATGAAATAGAAAACAACTCTCCTAGTCCTTTTGTAGTATATAGATTGATTTTTGTACTTCAGCTTTTAAGAAAATAGTATCCTATTGGTCTTTTGTAGGTTCTACGTGCTGGAGCAAGTCAGCGCCCTCTTACTCCCAATCAGGGTCAGCAAGGGCAACAGGCAGAGTCACTTGCAGCAGCTGCGGCAGCAAATCCAGCTTTGGCTTTTGGTCAGGGTCTTGCTACAGGCATGCCAGGTATATAATTGATGGATTAAGGAAACTAAAAATCAGTTCAAGTTAAAGTATTGTTTTTTTTATCAAGAATAAAGTTTACTCTCTCTTAAAATCATGCTACATTTGTAACAGGGTGTTTAGAGCTTGTCTCCGTACAACTTTATGCTGTTTTAGTTTGGATATGACAGTGGCACACCGTTCTTTCAAATACAACTATTTCTTTAAGGTTTTTTAGCTGTAATATGTTTTTGAAGACTCTTTCCTTACAGTTTTAATATATTTAGTTTTAGCACATTTACACAACCTTTTATATACCATATTTTCTCCCATACAGTGTGCCCTGGAATTTAATACTCACCTTTTGAAGGCAGAATGAAGAGAGAAGATTTTTCCAGAGTTATAGCTGCATAGAGCAGGGACAGAGCCTAATCTTCAGCTGATTCAGCTTCCCTTTCCTGCTTAACTAAAGTTGAAACTTCAGCTGTTGTTGAAGGCTGGTCTCCATGGGTGGATCTATGATTTTGAAAAGAACTAAAGAGTCTCCAGGGCTGTGAAATTGCGAGAGAGAGAGCAGTAGCAACTAGCAGACAGCAAAATTACCCTAAGCAAGGTTAGCTCAAATAGTGGAACATCAAGACCATTTAAAAGGAGAGGTTTGTTAACACTTCTGGAGTGAAGAACAATGAGCCACTAAGTCAATTGTGACTCCCTCAGGTTCTTGAATAGTAATGCAACAGTTGCTGCACTGTGGAGGAAGAATCAATACAGGGTGCTCTATCCTGGGCAGATAATTAGCTTCCAAGCTTAATACATGCACCCCAATTTTGGTGGAGGGTGATTTTTTGGGAAGAGAGTGCATTTTGTATGTGAGAAAATATGGCAAATGGATTGATAGGGCCACATGCATAATGCTGTTTTTGTAGAACTGCCTATTACAGTCATATTGAAAGATAGTTGTAAGTATTGTTACTGCAATTAATGCCACAGAAATTATTATTTATTGGGGTAGATTTTCTACCTGTAGAATATAAATCTTAACAGTATTGCATCTGAAATGGAAAATTTTAAATGTGGGGAGAGACCAGCTGCTTAATTCACTTGAAGATGATGTTTGGCTTGAAATATAATTGCTCCATTTTTGGTGACCTCTGAGTCTTGCAAGAAAAATAAAATAAGAGCTATACGTTCCAAATCCGTTTTCTTAGATGTTCTGAAATAGAGACTATTTTAGATGAATGTTATTTCTAGTTCTCGTTATTTGTATGTTATAGAACACAATGTATTGTAGTAGAATATGAGCATTTTTAATCTGTGTTTAGTATAACTTCATGAGCCAGAACAACCTATGAATGCATAGGGTCTTGGTCTGGGGAAGGCAAGGGGAGCAGTTGGGAAAGATTTGCTGCACCTTCCAGTCCAAACTTTGGGGAATAGGGAGATGGCCTCCTCTGCTCCACTCATCTCTGGAAGCAAAGCAGAGGAAGCACTGGAACAAAATCCCCAGCCCATTTCCCCAAGCGTGGAAATGCTCAGCTTGGGGAAGGGGCTGGAGGCTGTACCTCTCCTTCAGCAGGGAAGAGGAGCATCAGGTTAAAGCCCCTGCACAAAGCAGCTGCATCTCCTTCCCATGGCAGCAGCTAGCACCTCAGCAAGAGCCAGGCACTGGCAGATCAAGCACCAGGGCACAGGCAAACCCTGCTCTGGCTGCGTTGGCAGGGATTCTTGCAGAGGCAGGCAGCTCCAGCAGTACTTGGGGTCAGAAGCTTGGGTGCTGCAGCCAGAGCCCACTTTTTTCCTGGCCGTGGCTGGTTTCTACTGGAAAAGCTGCTCTGTGCTCCCCAGTCCAGATTGCAGGCTGCTGCTGTGGGAAGCCCTGCCATCAGGGCCAGAGCTGGGGCAAAAGTCCATGGGCTGGATGACCCAGTCCATGGGCCAGATCTGGTCTGTATGTTTGACATCCCTGCTCTATACCCTTAAGATACTCACTCTGGAGTCAACCCTTGGAAGATGAAGAAGATACTTGGGACACAATTATTCAAAATCTGAGTACACATCACAGTCCACTTCAACAACTTAATCGGTAGAGTGTCTAAACAGAAACATATATGACCATATGGAGCCTGACCTGTGGTTTTGTAGAGTCTAGGAGCCTGTCTTAGTGTCCAGTGTCAGCCTCTTTTGAAGAAGGTGCAGGAAATCATTTAGTGCACAGTTCATGCTACTCACAAAAAGTGGTTTACATGTAAATAAGATGATAACCACAAAGTTCCAGTGATTGCAGATATACTGTAGTTATTCCTTGGTGTTTTATGGGAGTGCTGTAATCAAGGAGCATGGGAAGAGGGGTGATCAAACTAGACCGGGAGTGGCTGGAGTTACTTGCCTTGGAAGCCACATCCAGTCCTCCACTGAAGTTCAAAAGCAGGAGGAGGGTTTGTGCTATGTGACCCAGAGTGGAGGTGACACTCCCTCCCCTTTCTTCCCCCCACTACCCCCAGCATACCCTCCTGCTGCCGCAGTGCCAAGCTGCTCTAGCTTTCCCCGTGGGGAGTGCGCCCCAGGGTAAGCAGTGCAGCTGCAGTCTCTGCCCTAGCAGCCCAGCACCTGAGCCAGCTGTCCTGGAGGGAGAGAAGGAAGGAGGGCGGGCTTGGGGAGCCGTGGTTCGGCCATCATTGAGCTAGACATCTAGAACCTAGACTCCTGCCCCCTCCCACACTTCTGAACAAACCCTAACCTCAGAAAATAACTGATCTGGCAAAGCTGTGGCTGGCTTTTTAAGAACTCATAACCTCTGGAAGAGAGGTCTTGGAATTAGTTCCTTTATCTAAAGGAAAATGTGCTCTTTTGAAAAAATGGTTCTTGCATCTCCAGAAACTTTCCTGTTCAAGATGTTTTCTTTACCCACAATTTCTAAGAATTCCTTATTCCTCATTAGTGATGAATGAGGAGAGAAGTTATTAGAAGTAAATTAGGTGAAAAATATCACTATTTAAAGATAGAATTTAGTTGGAAATGTTTAACTTTCAGAGCCAGGCTTACAAGGTTGGTCATGTAGTTTTATCGTAGAAGCCAGAACACTGGTATCCGTGTGGTTCACAACTGGTGTAGTTTGCAGCAGGTTACCAAACTAATGATGAGATGCTTATTTGTTGTCCCTCTTACTTCGAAGAATGCTGCTTTTCTGATCAGCAGTCCTTCTCAGCTCCTTGCTGTGGCTGCATGTTACCTCCAGATGTTTCACAAACCTTCATCTTCGCAGAAGGGCTAAGAACCGAACCCTACCAAGTGTCAGCGTTCTTCTGGACCTAGATACCTACAGTAAATGCAAATCTTAAATCTGTAGCTATGTGGCTGCATGCAGACATAATTACCTTGTACCAGTATTTGCCCAAAAGACATACATGTACATTTAAATGTGCTTAATTTGTTAAAATTCTTAAGATCTTAAAATAATGCAGTAGCAGATAACTACATTTGGCTTCCAGCTCAATTCTCTTCAATTTTACTAAAGATTTAATTAATTCAAGCTAAAATGGGTCATCAACAGAGGGAAGGAATGTTTTTATAAGACTTTTTGTATTAGTTTAATTGATTTTCACACTTTTCAATACTTGGTTTCAAAAATATATCTGTTGCTTTAAAAATAGCTCTTCTGAATATTTGGCTTCAGTCCAAACAACCAAACACATAAGCACACAGTACTGTTTCATAGGGCTATATAATGATGGTGAGTGGGGAAAAGATAACAGTTAAGAATAGAAGTAGTGTTGGATTTCAGTGTTTAAATTTAATAAATGTAAAGGCTGATCCTGGCAGGGGTTGAATTAGATAATTTACGGAGGTCCCTTCCAGCCCTACTTTATGATGCTGTGATTGAGAATATGCCAAATTATAATGGGGATTGTTTGGAACACTGTAGGTCAACAGGGCAGAAGTGGATTTGCAAGTTGTAAAAATGGTAATCATGCTAAAGAGGGTACAGTATAGAGAAAGCAGGGAGTAGGGTTAGGGAGAGCATTGTCTGGCTCCTTATGAAAGTGGGAGAAGAGAGGATGATCAACCCAGTAAAAAACATAGTCAGAATTCTAAAATGGGGTAAGAAGAAACCCAGAAAAGGAGTGGCAAAGAGCTCAGAAAAAAAAACATTTCAAGAACAAGCAGTGATAGAGGTTAAGAATTAAATAAAAGCCATGAGGAGAAGTCATTGGATCTTCTCAGCCAGGATTCATTGGATAAGAAGTCATTGTATATTTTGTAGATTAATATTTGTAGAATAGTGGTGGTATAAACCTGACTGGAAGGAAATAAAAGATGCAGAGGAGATCCTTGAGAGAACAGACAGAGGGGGAATCCCTGGATTCAGAGGAAAAGAAGCAATTACGCTTTTTAGGCCACAGAGATCACAATATTCTTATATTGTGAAGGCTGACAGTTGATTCATTGGGTGGGGGAGAAAAGTGAGAGGATGAAATCTGATACAGGCAGAGGAAGAGTTTAGGGAGCAGGCTACGAGCTACACTTGTGGAAGGAAAGGGGAGAAAAGAGAACTGTAGAAGAAGTTATCTTTATGCTATAGTCAGCTGAGTGAGTAATACCAGGCCTGTTATTCCTGGAGTTCATTACAGTGTCTCAAAAGGGGAGGAAGAGGGAGGCAGGATGTGCAAATTGCCAGCAGATCTTAGATTGGGTGTGTCAAAAGTAGGGTTCACAGGCTGGGTATGGCCTGTGGAGCTGTGTGATCTGGTCCATGGGTTGCTGGACTAGCGCTGGCCTGGTGCGTTTACATGTGGCACATGGGCTACAGGCAGCACAGGTTGCTGCAAGG
>NW_017729028.1:21674645-21676775 GCF_001723915.1 Gavialis gangeticus | reverse complement strand
TCTTAGATTGGGTGTGTCAAAAGTAGGGTTCACAGGCTGGGTATGGCCTGTGGAGCTGTGTGATCTGGTCCATGGGTTGCTGGACTAGCGCTGGCCTGGTGCGTTTACATGTGGCACATGGGCTACAGGCAGCACAGGTTGCTGCAAGGTGCTGCATGCAGCCCGTGCCCTGGACCCCCATGCTGCATGTAGCACTGAGTCCAGTCTACATGCCACAGGCAGTGCACACACTGTGCTGGCTCCAGCATTGCCTATGGCACTGAGTCCAGTCCACATACAGCCATGGGGCTGGCACTGTATGTATGCTGCCTGTGGTACATGGGCTGGACCTGGTGTCACCACCACTCTGTAAGGGGTTGGTTTCTGGTCCAGCCCACAGACTGGCTCGGGAACATTCATCCAGCCTGCAAGGCTGGATTAGCTTGACACCCCTGTTTTAGTTCATCCCTGGCTTGGGCTTTGTTTAGTAAATAGGTCTTTATTGATGCTTCAAGCCTGTTATCATTTGCTTTAAAACCACCAGTTTCTGGATAGGAGCATGGGATCTACACCCATGCAGTCTGGCATTCTGCAGTTCCTTGGGCAGACAGCAGTCTCTTTTCATGTCTGTCTGCTGCAGAAATATCATGCTAGTCAACAATTTTAGCAAATCTTTTAAGCTTTGATTCCAACAAAGTAAACTTGTTTGTTCTCCCCCTCACCCTGCTCATCCTCTCTTTTTGAAGACATGCATTTAGTTAGTAGTACTCTGAAATCATCTAGAGAACTGTCTAGTTTTGAGGCATGTCTGGGGTATTCCCACACAGCCTCTAATCGCTGCTTTAGAGGATACTGGTTTATGACCTCATCCCAGGTGTATAAAGGCAAAAGTGGGGTGGAGGGGGTGGGGAAATATCCTACCACCAATTACTGGTAAGTAGTAACCTTTCCCATTCTAGTTGTAGAAAAGGTGGGTTGATTATAGTATGTTACTAACTGGTGTTAGACATGTAAATAGAATTGTAGGTGAAGGAATTAGTTTTATTTAGTTAGAACATTTAATGATATATTGCTAATGTATATAGTAAATATGTGAATATTGGATTGTAGAGACTTGTTCTTCTTAATCAGTTTTCTCCTAATATTCTATTCTGCATTCTTTACAGAACCTCAGTAAAGCAGAGTGCAGTCAGAAAGCCTCACCTTTTCCTAGCATATGAAAGTAGCAGATTTAGTGGTGAAGGCATTGGACCATCACAGCACAGTTTTATGGGTGGAGCTGGCAGCGCTGCCTAGAGTTAAGGTTGCCTAACAGTTTCCTTTATAAGACCCTGTTTTCACTTTCTTACCGCTTTTGCTAACTTAATTGCCTGAGTTAAAATTTACTGTTATAACTCGGGCTGTTTTGGGGTGTGTTTTCCCCCTTTTAAGTTTCCGTTAAGTACCAACAATTCAGTCATTTCTGAGAATTTTATGCAAGCAATACCTTGTTTTCCTAGTGGTAAAGTTCTTACAACTGTTCAGCTGAGAAGCCCTTATGAGTTCCAAGCAGGGACTTGACCTTCTGTCAAGTACCAAGTAGGGATTTGCAACTTGACAGAAGGTACTTTTTCACCTTTGTGTTGTCCCTGAAAAAATCCACCCAAATTTGTCTAAATTAGAAGCCTCTAAAAATTGCCATCTGCATGTTATTAGTAGAGGCATGTATGCTTGGTATCAAAATTCTTTGAAGATCCAGTTGTCACCGAACATACAGCAGTCCACAACTGCAGTGGCTGAATAGGAGTTTCACTAGAATTGCCTTTCTTCGATTTTGGAAAGTGACACTAGACATAGAAACTGAGAGTAGGGAGACTTGCTCTCTTCACTCAGCAGTTTCATAGATTCATAGATTAAGGGTTGGAAGGGACCTAGTAGATCTTCTAGCCCGACCCCCCGCCAGGGCGGGAGAAAAACAAAAAACCCCGAAAAGAGAAACGGGACTCAAATGAGTCCAGCCAGGTAGGCATCCAGCCTCTTCTTAAAGACCCCCAGGGTAGGGGCCAGCACCACTTCCCTTGGAAGTTGGTTCCAGCTCCTAGCCGCCCTAACTGTGAAGTAGTTCTTGCAGATGTCCAATCTATACCTCCTCTCCATCAACTTGTGCCCATT
>NW_017729028.1:21672743-21674077 GCF_001723915.1 Gavialis gangeticus | reverse complement strand
GGTGGGAATAGAGGGTATAGATCAGGGGTGGGCAATTATTTCGGGCAGAGGGCCACTTACTGAGTTTTGGCAAGCCATCAAGGGCTGCATGACAGGCAGCCAGGGGCAGATAAATATTAATTTTCTTAATTTTGGTGGGGGGAAGGGGACACGGGCTGGATAGAATGGCCTGGCAGGCTGCATCCGGCCCCCGGGCTACATTTTGCCCACCCCTGGTATATATTCATTTTTCTAGAGGACCTGGAATTCAATCGGGGGTTTCAGAATTTGTGTTCCTCTCCTCTTTAGCATCAAACCCATATTACCCACCTCGCTGAAGAGTGCCCTAAGCACCATGTATTCTACATGGTTGCTCTGCTTCCCTTTGTTGAAGCTGTACCATTGTGTACTAGAGTTCATGGTTCATTGGGTCAAAGGAAGAGCAAGAGGGAGCATGATCTTGTGACCTAGTGGTTAGGCACTCCACTGGGTGTGAGGAGATGGAGACCCGGTTCCTGGACCCTGCTTCTAGAACTGTTTATTAAGTAGGGGTGCAGTAGTAGTGCAATGATAATTGTTCAGATAATATGCAAAAAGCAAGGTTTGGGGGGTTTTTTAATTGGACCAGCTACATAGCTGGAAATATGCTGAACAAGATTTCAGGCACAAAGTGTACTTCTTTGGGTCTAATAAAAGATGCAGTGAAAAAAACACACCTTGTTTCTCAATTTTTAGTAGCAGTAGTGCCTCATTCTTAGGTGTGGATGTCTCTTTATTGAATCTAACCCTATCTCAGTTCATACACGTGAGGAAGTTTATTTAAGATTTCCTGTGCAGTCTTAATTCTCAAATTTCCTAACTTCTTTGTATAGTTTAGTAACCTTAATTCCATGTTTTAAACATAACTCCTAACTTGAACAGATTTGAATATGGGGAGGGCATCTGGAATGGTCCGTTTCATTCATTTAAACGTACACCAATCTAAAATTAGTCAATTCTTATGGTCTTCTGTGAGTCCTGTTTTGACTCCATGTCTACTATGAGGCACCTAATATCTGTATCTATATCCAGGTGTCAGTACCTTTTTAATGTGCAGATTTCTCTTGTTTTGTTCCCCACTCCCCATGTCCCCTCCGGTCTCTCCCTTACTCTTCCTTTTTTTTAAAAACAAAAATCTGCTTTCATTCTGAGTGCTCTTGTTTCTCTCCTCTCTTTTTTCCCTCAAACACAATCTCTAAATGAAACAGGTGGTTTTATTTGGCGCATAGTTTACTGGTTTGGATTATATTATTTTGACTGTAGTTCTAGTATTCCTGTACTTTACAGGAGCAGTTCTCACCTAAACATTTTAGAAG
>NW_017729028.1:21663196-21667743 GCF_001723915.1 Gavialis gangeticus | reverse complement strand
CCTTCTCTTGTGCTTCTCTGCTGATTCTTCACTTTTGACCCCACTGTATCCTGCCCCCTCCGGTCTCTCCCTTACTCTTCCTTTTTTTTAAAAACAAAAATCTGCTTTCATTCTGAGTGCTCTTGTTTCTCTCCTCTCTTTTTTCCCTCAAACACAATCTCTAAATGAAACAGGTGGTTTTATTTGGCGCATAGTTTACTGGTTTGGATTATATTATTTTGACTGTAGTTCTAGTATTCCTGTACTTTACAGGAGCAGTTCTCACCTAAACATTTTAGAAGGATTTTTAACATGCTTTTTCCAGAAAATTCAGGAGTTTCCCAATCCCACACTTATAAGTGCATGAATATCAGAAGCCTTTTTCTCATTAAAGAGGATTGCAGGGAACAATACAACTGTGTCTAAAATTGCTGGTGTAAGAGGGATCAGAAGCTACAACGCAAAAAAGATTTTAAAAAATATAGAGTTCCTATACTGTTTTTTAAATGAGCATTGAAAATAAAGGTTGAACTTCTGCTCTAATTTTTTTTTCCTGTGTGCTACTTAAGCTTCAGTTTTTTCTAGAAGCCTTTATTTTATTTTATCTTATTTTAATGAAAAATGAAATTTGGGGAAGCCCCAGCTCTTGCATTACTTTAGGATATATGATATTGAAGCCTTCTGATTATTTCAGTGTAGTAAATATGTTAATGAAAAACTTCTCAAACTAAGTTGTGTAGAATTTAATTGATATTCTAGGTAATCTTGCAAGAATGCTCTTTTGAGGTTTTTGTATTTGCGTAATTCTTGAAGGAGAGAAGAGATGCTTACCAAACTCTTCGTCTCCGAAACAGATACTGTTACTAGTAACCATTTTATTTTGTATTATTTAGGCTATCAAGTACTAGCCCCCACTGCCTATTATGATCAGACTGGTGCCTTAGTAGTAGGCCCTGGAGCAAGAACTGGCCTTGGAGCACCAGTTAGATTGGTGGCATCAACTCCTGTTATAATCAGTTCTGCAGCAGCACAAGCTGGTAAGTACTAGGTCTGCCATATTTGCGGTGGTTTGTTTCCCAATTCTGTCTTGAAGCATTTCTCCCTGGAATTTTAATTCATGAATATTTGATATTTAGTTAGGGTTTTTATTCTACATCAGGGTTGTCCAACTTCTAAGTTTCTGTGGGGTCTGATACCCCAAGGGCTACACTAGGTTGAGCTACAGCCCTCCCTTACAGATGTTCCTCGACACCCCCCCACCACCACCACACACTGCGCCACGTGCCCATTCCTACCTCCCTTTCCCCCCACACACACATATGCCACATCACATGTCTGCGTGGGCACCCCACTGCTGCACTGTGCATCTGCGACACAAAGCCCCACTTCAGGAATTTTGGTGAGCTTTTGGTGGGTGGGGGCAGTGACAGTTGATACTATCTTATCTGATCCACGCCCATCAGCCCTGCACACACTGCTGAGGGTGCTGGACAGAGGGGGCAGGTGACCTCCCATGGGCCAGATAGAATCCTTTGGCTGGCTGAATCTGTTCCATGGGCCTTATTTTGCCCACCTCTGATATACAGTCATCATTTAAGCTATACCTTTGCTTCTTTGGGAGGGATCCATGAAAATAATATTATATATGAATAATTCATTTTCAAGGTTATAAATGTTTTAGGGAGTTGTTATGATGATTGAAAACATGTGTCTTGCAGCTGCAGCAGCTTCAGCTGGCGGAACAGCAAACAATTTGGCAGGAGCCACAAACAGTCTCTTTCGGCCACTTGGTGCCCAGCCACAACAGCAACAGCAGCAAACAAATAGTAGTCTACAATCTAATTCATTTTATGGCAGTAACTCCTTGGCCAGTAACTCCCAGAGCAGTTCCCTGTTTTCTCATGGTCCTGGCCAACCAGGAACTACATCTCTTGGCTTTGGAAGTAGCAGCTCCTTAGGAGCAGCTATCGGCTCTGCACTTGGTGGATTTGGCACGTCAGGTAGGTTCTTAATACAGTGAGGAGTTTCTATGAGGTTTGTGGGTTAAGGAGAAATATCTTTTGTGTACACGTGTACTTTATGCAGTACATTTCTAAATAGAACTTGTTATTTGAAGTTAAAACAGGAATGATCACATAATCTAGAGAAGAAAACAAAAAGTTGTTTAATCTACTAAGCCCTCTGTATGTGAAGTAATTTAAAAAAATGATACCCTTCAGTCACAAACACCTCCAAAATACTTTCCAAAAACAGAAATAAGCACATTTCACTGCTCTAGGAGTTGTGTATATTCTTTCTAAGGTTCTCAGGCAAGTCTGTATTTTGTGCGGGTTTTTTGTTATGTTGGGGTTTTTTTAAACATTGATTAGTCCATTACCTTTTCAGAGATGTTTTCTGAACTAACTTTTCATGCCTGGAAAACTCTTAAATTGTTTTAAAAAAATACAGATTGAAATATTATTTGGCACATACTGATCAAATGTTATAGTCACCCTTGCATGTTACTTTAAAGGATTTGGGCTGTGATCCTACAAAGACTTATACACATGAGTAGTTCTGTTAACTTCTGGAGGATTACTCTGATGTGCAGTTAAGCACATGCATAACTTTTTGCGGAACTGGGGCCTTGATAACTAACTGGTGCCCCAAAATTTGAATTCAGTCCGTTTTTAAAACCACCCTATTGCATGTTGCCATAATGTTCTTGATTTTGTTTAATTTGTATCAGAAACTTGATACATTCTTTTATTTACGAATTTTTTAGTCATATAGGTTCATATCAAGATAGTATTCATAATTTTAAAGTAACTTATTTTTAAATTCTAGAAGCTGGAAACAGAAATATCTTTGTAGAGAATCTTTTCTTCAGCTATATATTTATAGCACATAGCACTATGTTGCATTTCAGTTTTCTTTAAAAAAAAAATCAGTGAAGTGCACTAACAATTTCATGTACTTTGGATAAAAATTGAGGCAAAATACCAAGCTTATGTAGCTTAACAGTATGCTTTTAAGTATTGGGAAATGTCCAATATGAAGCAGTTTTTAAAAATGTATAGGAAAACTTTTAATAACCCCTAGTTAAACATTTCTTTAGTCAGTTTAAATAAGCAAAAAAAAATTGAAGCATACCAACTTCAGTGCTGAAACACTTTTCACATGGTAACACGTAGAATGTCCGTTGAAACAAATAGACTTAAAAAGCTATTGACATGCAGGTTTTTCAACATCAGTTTTGCACTATGGGATAGAAGTAACTCTTACATATTAAGAAAACTACTTAAGCCACGAAACCCAAAATCGCATATTATACTCCAGCCTTTGTTCATACCATTTTGGAATGAACTAAGAGTACCTCTGTAATGCATACAGTTAAAGAAAAAATCACCAAAAGGGTATTCAGTTACATAATTTTTCAAATGATTTTCTGCAATGTTGCTAAGAGTTTACAGAGTAACTGTGCATTCCCTGTCCTATTTTTTTCATTGTAGATATGTTCTGAAATACTGTGTAGCTTCTGTACGTTTTTAATATAGCAGTCAATGTTCCAATCTAGATACTGTTGCATTTCATGGGTAGAAAAAAAGCATCCCATATATGTGTACATATTTTAATGTGAGGCATCTATTTAAGACTAAACATACATATAATACTTAAAATTATAGGGCATTTATACACATACATTTGTCTGCTTCGCATGCAAGCTGATGCACACAGTGCTGCATTGCATATGTTTATATAAGTGGTGAAATGTGCATCACCGCTAAGAAAATGGCAGCAGTGCACTTTTGAACTAGAACACCTTCGATATGTTTTAGTTCAAAAGCACGCCACCATTTTCTCAGTGCTGACACCCATTTTGCCATTTATCCAAATGCATGTGTTGCAGCGCCAGGCACTTTTGAAAGCTCCTGGCACTGCAGCACAAGCACGTGTATAAATGCCCAGATATATTTACACATGAGATCTTGTCTAGCATAATCAGAGGCAACCTCGTATAAAGCTAATGCCAATCCTTCAGGCGAAGTCTTTCCAGCAAATGTTGAAGGGCAGCAGATTCAGTCTGTGTCACATAGCAATATTAATTTTCAGTCTAGTGCCCTGACCATAGTCTATAGATCCTAAAATCTTGTAATAGTATTCCCAGTTATCTTCATTGACATGGCAGTTCCTAGTGGAGAGAGGCAGTCTGTGCTATGCAGATTGAGAAGTGCTGTGAATCCTTTAGGATGAAAGGTGCTATCTAAAAACTAAGGTATTCTTAGTAGTAGTACTGAAGTGCAATTTTATTGAAAGTGCCCTTCTGCCAAGTAAGTATAATTGATACTTACCAAAGTAGCCTTTAAAAAAAATATATGATGTAGTTGCTGATAACTGTATAGCTCTTTTCATTTTATTAATGCATTCTTCAGGTGAATTTATGTAATTGATGACATACCCAGAGTTTTGAGCTTCTCTGTCTTTCCCCTCAGAGTCTTGCATGGACAGGGTTATAATTTAAAAGGGCCAGTGAAAACTGATAGGCAAAAAATACAGCTCTTTCCCTTTAAAAAAAAAAAAAAAAAAAA
>NW_017729028.1:21662202-21663062 GCF_001723915.1 Gavialis gangeticus | reverse complement strand
AAAAAAAAAAAAAAAAAAAAAAATCCATTGCTACAGAAAAAATAATTTAGCCTCCCAAAGCAAATACTGTAGTAAGCATAAAACCCTAGCTGAATGGGCAAACAACTGCCAAATACAGGCAGGCACATATATATGATGAATCTATGCATTATATTATGAGAATAGGAGAGTACAAATTGCACACATGCAGAAAACTGTTTTTAAAAGAATTTTTCATATAGAAGAATCAAATCAAGCTCTGATTTTGGGAAATGCAAGAATTAAAGTTATCCCTGCAACCTTAATTTGATCCCTCTGTGTGTACATCATGATAGTCTTTAATTACATGGTCGTATGCCTTGCCCCAGGATCCCTGCCTCATTCAACGCATAAAGTGGACCTCATCTACACATCACTATAGACTAGGGATGGGAGTTATTTATCTGTAGGACTTCTGCCTACTTCTCTTGTTGCACAAGTTCTTATCTGTAGAGAATGAAGTAAGGGATTGCAGAAAGAGAAGGGGTGGTCTTGTAATTAAGTCAGTTGAAAATTGCTTTAGAGAACTGGATTCTGTTCATGCACCACCCATATGACATTATTCAACTTAAACCCAACTTTTCTCACATTATTATTAATTTTGTTTCTGATTTTCTTTCTCTCTGACTTGCAGAACTGCTGTGCACTCACAGTAGCAGCTCTGTCAATGGGATAATATCACACAGGGGTTTTGTTAAGATAAATCCTCTAACGTTTTGTGAAGTATACAGATATACTGTAGTGATGATGAGTGTTATGCAGAAGCAGATAAGAAAATAAATCTATTTTCAGAGCAAGGTTTGAATAGGATACAGTGAGTAAGGCACTGTGTCACTCGTTGA
>NW_017729028.1:21635578-21657202 GCF_001723915.1 Gavialis gangeticus | reverse complement strand
TGTTGTCCCAGTTGCATCCTGCATATTTGCATTGCTGTTCTGCTGAAACCCTTCTCCAGCTGTTCACATTTAAACCTAAAACATTGTCAGTCTGCACAGTCTCTTGTTGTATAAGGAAAAACGCCAAAGCTTTAGACAATTACTCATTAAATGACCACTTCATATGTGGTGAATTGAATGTCCTGGGGCTACATAGAATAAAGCTGGGGTGACTACAAGTGACATATAGGAAAGGAGGCAGGAAGCAGAAAGAGCAGGTAGGCAGAATACGGTAGGAAGGAGAGGAGGATATTGGGCAAGGGAGTACAGTATGGGAAAGAAAGCAGAGCAACAAATTGAGCAGAAAGAGGCACTTGGGCAGGCTACAGGACTAATTTGTGGCATGCCTTGCAAAAAGTTGGCCCCCACTGGAATGGAGGATATGGCCGTGTAATTAGACATTATCATACTGCATGTGTACAAGGAAGCCAAATTAAGATTTTGCAAGCAGTCCCAGTGCTGGCACTTCTTAACTATTGAGTGCTTGATTTTGCAGCCTTAAATGTTTTAACATGTTTGTGTGTAACTTCATACTTTCTTTAAAAAATAAAAGAAAGAAATCAAATTTTAATTTGGAGTATTTAATGCCCACATGGTTCGTCAACAGGTTTATAATGTTTAGAGTCTCCATTTCTTAGGGTTTTCATACCAGTTGCCTTAGTCCTCCTTCCTATCCTCAGTGTCCATCCAGAATGTCTCAGTTCCACTCCATACCCTCCCCTCCATCCTTCCTCTTAATCTAATTTGCCTGGAGGCTGGGAGGTAAGCATAGACAGCACCTTGTATTCATTGTCTTCACTGGCTTCTAATTTCCTTCCTTCTGCTCCTAATCCAGTCTGTCTCATTTTCATTACAAGAAGCTCTTTTTCCCAGTCTCCTACCTTAGCTGGTCAGTGCTGTTTCTGTGCTCTGGCTTCTCATCAAACTTGTCTCTTCTCTCTCGTCCTCGCCTCCCCAACCCAATCTCTCAGTTTCCCAGTCTCCTTGTGCAACCAGTTACAATCTTCCTGTCAGTTCATTGTCTGATCTCAATCCTCTACTAGTCTTCTTTTCCCCAGTCTGCTCCCCACTTTCCCGTTTCTGCTTCTGTCCCATCTGCGTTCAAAACAGGCTGTTTTATCTACTGCAGTTGGTCATATCAGGGCGGGCATTCTGAGCATGAGGTGCAAGATCCCTGCTTCCCACGCTAGTGCCCAGAGCCTGGAGCTGCATTTGCAAAAACATTGCTCATCAGCCCAAAGCTCAAGCACTGCTAGTATAGATAGAAATCTTCATTCTGAAGCCTTTTCAAGTATCTGTTGAACATGTGTTAACTGTGATTTTTTAGCCAAATTAGAATAGATGTTCTTAAAAATAGCATGGAAA
Source organism: Gavialis gangeticus (assembly GCF_001723915.1). Taxonomy (NCBI): domain Eukaryota; kingdom Metazoa; phylum Chordata; order Crocodylia; family Gavialidae; genus Gavialis; species Gavialis gangeticus. The sequence continues at coordinate 21,655,798 of NW_017729028.1, read as the reverse complement.
TTCCTAAATCCTACTTGGGTCACCTCTGTTATTTCAAGTATCTGACCTAAAATCTGGACGTGCCAACTTAAAAAATGTTAAAACCTTAACATGGGCGCAACACATTCTTCACTGGCCCCCTTTTCTAAATTGGCTGAACTGTTTGGGCTGATGCTGTATCAAAGTCAGTATAGATAGACACCTGGCATGGAAACACCAGTGACAATCAAGTAACATCAACGGGTATTCCTTATTGAATTTATTTATTTATGTATTTTTTTTTAGAGATTAATAGCAGTGTTTTCAAAACCATTTGTTCATAAAAATCATAGTACAAAAAATTAAATTACTTGTCCCAAAGCCTGAAGCCGGGGCATTAAAACGCAGTACTAAAATGTCCCAATAAGTTTAGAGTGAAATGTCAGAAAATGTGAGCATTGACTAATGCTTCCTTCTCAGTGGTGTAATTATGCCCGCCTATGATTTATTAAAAAGCATGCATGGTTATCACAGTAATTGTCTTTGTCATAACGATTGTTATAATTATTGTGATCACATCTGTTATTGCCCAGCGATAGTTGGGGATAGGTTTTATTCAGTTGACACTGTATGTAATAGGGTCTTTTTATTTCTTCTTCAGTTGGCAGTTCTGCAAGTAGTAGTGCCACAAGGAGAGATTCTCTGTCTACTAGCTCTGACTTGTACAAAAGATCTAGTAGCAGCCTAGCACCCATAGGGCAGCCATTTTACAATAGTCTGGGATTTTCCTCCTCTCCAAGTCCAATAGGCATGCCTCTGCCAAGCCAAACTCCAGGACATTCACTTACGCCACCGCCATCACTTTCATCACATGGATCCTCATCCAGTTTGCATTTAGGTAAAAAAACAAAACAAAACAAAGCACTTTTTTGTTTGTATGCGTATGTGTGTGTGTATGTATTTTTATGTGTAAAATATATGTTGCATAAGAGATGTCACATTACCTTTACTGTTAAACAGTTTTATAAGTAGAGGGCCCAGTCCTGAAAGCTGCAGAGCGCGCTCAAATTCTCATTGATGTGACAGTGGAGGGCACTGAGCATTTTGCAGTATGGGGCCAACAATTGATTTTTCTACCCTGGAGGAGGCCCGATCAAGAGCCCAGTAAGACTAAGACTTTTTTTTTGTATTATGTTATTTTCTATTATTTTATGACAGGCAACGATGCCTTATTTTTATTTGTGCTTGATATAAGTGTATTATTTATTTTACTGAGGATATTTTAAGATAAATATATGTTTTGTTTGATAGTGAAATCACTTTCACTGTCATTCATTCTATAATATTAGGAGAAGAGCTTGAGCAAAACTTACAATATTGAACATGAACATAAAGGAATATTTTGAACCAATGAGTCCGCTGCCTTGTGGTCAAATACATTGCCAGAATGTCAGGAGTTCAGCACTGAGTAAGTGCAGTTCTGAGAATATGAGAAGTGGCAGTGGTTGTGACCATAATGCATTCTTTCCATGGTGCCTTTTACGTCAGGTGTATTTCAGGTACTTAATTAGCAATAGTTATGTAAATTTTTAAGCCAATGAGATGATGGCTTGATTTTAAAAAGGCAAAAAAACCCAAAGCCAAAATAACAATGTGCATACACCAGATTGGACATTTTTAAAGTTACTGTCTTGATCCAAAATTACTTTAAAACTTTTTCCTCTTTCATTGTAGTTTTTGTGGTGATTGAACTTGGGTGCTAAAATTGTACCATAAAACTGCATTTAGTAATCAGAATTGCTTCTCTAGCCTCAGTGACTATTTTGTAGTAGAGAGTTTAGTCCCTGTATTTGTTTTGGCATAATACAAATAAAATGCGCAAAAGAAAGGAAGCTGAGGCCCTAGGGGAATTAACTTTTTAAACTCAAAATGTGTGACTGGTGTATGTATTAACATTTAAATGTACTTGTAAATAGACAATACACTTACAGTTTAGTGTCCCCTTTTACTTTGGTTATGTGCTGAGTACCCTAAATAAAGACTGGGTTAGGGGATGTTTCAGCACATTTGATCTTTTTACTTACCTTTTTTCCTTTTTCAGGTCTACACAGTACACCTTTGGGCTGAGACCAAGCATGAAAAGTTTCAGCCCAAATGGAAGCTTTTCAGAAAATTATGAACATCTGACAATGGGGTTATCATGGAAACCACTTTGTAACTCTATAGTTTTCACTGCTAGTGAAAGCTATAATTACTCTCAACCAAAATTTGGAGGGCTTTATTCATACAGTTATAAAGTCAATTTAATTCTGAATGAACTAAATAAGGTGCTTTCAATTTTGAGAACTGATAGTGGCCACCAGTTTAAAGGATTATATGTATCAGCAGAAATTGTTAAACATAAATTTGAAAACTGTTCAGATCGTTTGCCTGCCAATGTGAACTAAGTACAATTGTTTGTCTAACATTTTAGCAACTAGTTTACCAGCTAAATGATGTGCAGAGACCCATAAGATAGTTATATTCTGAAAAGTGACTGACCATGAGGTCCCATGCGCTGTTTCAGCAATTTCAGAACAGAGATGTCTAGCTTGCCTATACATTGTCTTTTCCTAGCCTCCAAATTCAACCTGAAATTTAGAAGAGAATGTGTGGTGTGCTTCTAGGGGAGGGGGCTGTTTTGTTGTTTGGTTTGGTTTTTTGACTTGGGATTGTTTGTTTCGGGTCTTTTGATTCTCATAATTAGTAATGAAGATTTTGCTGCTTAAACAGTTTCCTCAGTTCCACCTCTGCAGCCCATTTGTTTCTAATGATGCTGCATTAGTAGGAAGGGGTGGTAAAAATGTCTGCAACTCATTACTTTGGTTACTTTTATTCTGGCTTGCTCATGAACCTCTCTTAACTGGCCGTGTTCATCTGTAGTTCTTTCAGATGAAAGAAATCACAAAAAGTTATGCAGTAAGCCAGTATGACTGAATACAAACAGGAAACAGATTCAAAGATGCGTGTTGTTTTCATTGGGTCGCTTTTCAGAATAGAACAATGCTAAAGTATCTCCATTTCAATAATATCTTTCGACCCCAGCTCTCCCTCCTGGTTCAAATCTGATGTTGAACTTCATTGTTCTGCCTGCTGGTATGGACAGGTTGATCTAACTTTAGCCCGTTTGAAAATAGGTGTCAAACTCAGTTGATCCCAGTCACGTTGCAGGGACAACAGAGTGCAATACTTGGTGAAGGGTGCATGGGTTATACCCCCTTCTTTATCAGGTGCTGTTTTAAATGGTAAATGAACAGCTACTGCTTAGCAAGAAATTAATGCTACTTAATATTTTTAAGCTCCTGTCACTCCCTTTTCTTCCCACAAGCATGAAGCAGGAATTCACTTTAGTTTGGCTGTTTCCCCCAACTTGCTTGCTCGCTCGCTCGCTCACTCACTCACACACCTACAACTATAAAGCCACCCCTACGTGATTGGGGTATACCAGTTGCTTAACTGGCTTTATAGTACTAAATCTGAGCAGAAATTGAGCCATGAATTGAACTGAACTACCCTTTCACTCCTAAGTATAAAATGATAATGAACCCAATTAAGTTGAACCAAATTTCAAACCAGGCTAGTGGGACTTTGTGTTGGTGGTGCATAATGTTTTGAGTGTTCTGGTCTAGAGCAGAGTTTTTTAATTTTTTTTGATTTGATTGGTTGTTTCTAAATCATGCTGTGTTCATGTTGGCCAGGCAAAGTTTGGTAACATTTTAGGCTAACGATCTCTTATTTTTTACCCTACATGAGACCTCTATGATTAGTTAATCTGAGTGAGATTCAAAACCCATTGGCAGGCAATGAGGGGGGAACCTTGCGTTGCCTCTGCTGTGCACCTGCTCTGGAGGACTTCTGTAAACCAGGCATCATAAGCACTGAATTCATTAATAAAAACTAGAAGAAAAAAACTCGTCCTTTACATTGTCCTTTGAGAAGGTGAAGAAAAAAAGCTGACGTCCTCTTAGCTGAGGAGCAGTTGAAGCTATTCCCTTATACCTTTACAGGCTTTTTAATTGCTATTTTCACAATTAAGCAATGTATTTTATATTTGTTTAAAAGATTTAAATACAGCATCCATTGTACCATAGCTCTGTTTTAGTACTTTAGGAGAAAGTTAGATCTACTTTGTTCTTTGAAATAAATATAAACAACTTAATATCTGAAGGGATTTGTCTAAATCAAGTTGATTTGCTTTTCTTTAATATAGATTACCTTCTCCTTTTTCATGAAATACGCAAATGATCCAAGTTCAGGAATTTAGTAGTTTATACTTAATGTACATTGTTTCTTTAATACTTAAAATTATTCTTGAGTTTATTATTTGTATTGAAGATCTCACTTGTGTGAGTTCATAAATGCTAGAAATACCTCTGCTACTGCACCAGGCACACCACACAATTTTTATTTCCAACTAAATTGGAAATCTTTAGCTTCATGTACTGCTAATGGTTCGATCTCTAAATATGAACTAAATTTGTGATAAGGAAACTAAAGGGTTTTAGTAACTAACCTCAGATGTGAGGTATTTTTTCTCAGCTAATAATCATTTTATGATAATAATTGCAAGGCATCTTAAGCTATAATACGTATGGTGAGCAACAAAATACACATCTTGGCATCATCTCTGAGCATTGTTTGGATGTGTTTTGTTTGGGGTGTTTTTGGTATGGATTGAGAATGTCATGTGTGTACAAAAGCTGGGAGAAGAGCAAAGCTAGGCAGTCCTTGTATCTGTACCCTAAAGTGACTGAAAGTATGTTCTTATGCGAGAAATGTCCGTTATGACTTGCCCTTAGTCTGAGATTTTTCGCTTTTAGTCCATTCAGCTTTATCCTTAAGGTTTAATACTATTTCTATAATAAAAGGTTCAAAAAGAAGACTTAACTACCTCTGCAAGCAGTCAGTATTTCCCAGTACTTTAAAAGCACGAGTTTATCAGAGCTTTTAGGGATAAAAAAGATGCTAAGAAATTTGACACATTCTTCAGGCTAACATATCAGGGATGGAGGTATCTTAGCCTTGTATGTCCCATCTTAAATGAGGTAAGAATACCCCTATTGCAGGAAAATGTTTGTGTTTGTGTCTGGCATAGTAAGTGTTACTGTGTTAGTTAGCACTTGGTCTTCATTGCCAGTAGTTAAAAGATGTTAGATGTAAAGTGTAGCTTTAGGTAATTAAAGATGAAATATGCTATATGCATATATTTTTGTTCTAGAAATTTGACACAGTTAAAAGACAGAAAGATTTATCCAGCAATTTAAACAATCTATTTTATGCTCACGAGACCCAGTTTTCAAAAAATTGTTTAAATTGTTCCAAATACATGCGCACAATTTCTCCGATGGATTGATTGATTGTGTGATAATGAATCCCACAAAGATGTGGCATTACTCAAAATTATCTGACTATGACTAAATACTGAAAATACATGTTGAGTTAAGTTACATAAGATGAATATCCTTCATATTCTAGTATGGAGGTAAGATCTCAATGCTGGACACATTTCCATTAAACAGACTTTTGCTGCCATCTTGTGGCTTTAGACTATATCACAACACTGCTGATACAAAAGGCAAGATTTTGTTCCTACGGTTAAATTACTGTACTGAAGAAGCTGAAAAATTAAGTTTTTAAAAGCTAAACTTCACTGTGTAGAATGCTGCTGTTAAAAAAAAAAAAAAAAAAAATCGTTTCAGAACAAACTTCTCTGCATCCAGCTTCACTTATAGAACAATAATATGTTTTTATTTTGTGTGATAGTATCATCATCATCATCTGTCAGCCCATTTCTAGAAATAGCAATTATTAAGGTAGTTATAGAAATGGTAGCTATAAGGTGTGAATTTTGTGGCCAGCCTTATAACAATAAAATAACAACAAATCTTGGAGCTGTATTTAACATCACTTAATCATACTATAGATTAAGCTAATGGCTTAAAGTACATATTTCTTTACTGTTTTTACCATTAAATTATTAAAAATGTATTTATTTTATAATCAGTTGTTTATATGTTTTTTAGCAAATTATTATGCCGTGCAACAAACCAAACTACCTTGTACAGTACGAATTAGCCAACTGAGAGAACATTTTTTTTTTTAAAACGGGCGCTTAGAAGATCTCACAAGGAAGTAGCCATCCCACTATAATAATGTGGTTGCCTGGTCTAGTAGATGGGTGATATTTTGCTGAATAATTGAAGGCTTGGCTGGGGCACTGTCAATTTAAATTTTTTATCCATTTCATTTTAGAGCACCATTCAAACAGCACATTCTGCAATTTATCTTTTTAAAATTCCTTTAAAAGTTTAGGTGGTTTTTGCTCTTCTTGATGCTGGTAAAAATGTTTTTAGTTTAGTGTGTGTGTATGTATGTATGTGTGTGTGGTTAAATGCTGGAAAAACAGTGAAACCTCTTAGCATAGTGACTTTGTTAGCTGTCGTCAGAAGGAAATGTTGACTTTTGTTATTTTTTCTTTAAAGAGGTGGTGTCTCTTAAGTATCGTGTTTGATACTTGATTATGGTGGTGTGTGCTGTGTGTTTAAATGTGGAGGGGAGAAGGACCTTGTGAATCAATATATGAAAGTTATAATTTACATGGAAGAAGACAGTGATGGGATTGTGAGACAGTTGGATAACTACACAAAATAGAGAACAGGACATGCAAAGCAGGACCAGTTCAATTCATATAAGTAATGGCGGAGCAGAGAGAGAGCTTTTAAGGCAGTGTCAAAACGCTCAGAGATTGATGTGATACAGTGCAAGTGTAGTGATGATCAATTTACTGCTCACAGGTGAGATCGAGCTCATGGAGCTGTGTTATGCATCTCAGGGGGGAGTCCCAGTAGCATAACTGAGGTGGGGAGGTGGTGACTGGGACAGCAACCCAGCCTTTTTTGCAGGGGAAGCACACACATAGCCAACTGCCACAGCAGCGGCTAATCACACCACCATCATGGCAGCAGCCTGTGGTGCCCTATGCATCAGCTGTCCCAGGCATGGATCTGCCCTGCTATGCTTCTGGGGGTGCCCTGTGGACCAGATGAGGCCAGTGTGTGCCAGCTAAGTATGATATGCAGGGCTGGTAACTCTTGATCAGGTGGACTGGCAGCCAGTGGAGGGATTACCATTGCAAAAATTAACTTCAGTTTAACTAATGCTAAAACAATCAAAGCTACAATTCAATCCTGACAGCCATTCTTGACGTTTTTTATTTTTAAATTTGTTCACCATAAACCTAGTGCTTGCAAGAGGTGCCTAATTTAAAGCCTGGGATGCTGAAGTCTGTTTTCCCACAGAGCAGGTACAGCATGGGCCAACAGCAGCATGCATTCTTCCACACAGTGCAGTGCCAGTGTGCTATAAATGACAGTAAGGTACCTCCAGGGATCAAAAGGTAGTTCAGATTTCATGGCCTCTTTAAACCTTTGGCCAACTTTGAGGCTACCAGCCAGAGTATGAGTTAGTGGTGCTTGTGAAATGGAAACCTGCCTACTATGCTGAATTTAAAGTTTCCAAATGTACACAGATGTACAGAATACGTCATACTGCATCAGTTTTCCCAGTGGAAGTTCTTTTCACTCCTGCCTTTTTACTTTAAAAAAAAAAATAAATTGAGAATCTTTTGTGGATATAGCCATGCATTCATTTCACCTACAGAAAGGTGAATATAAGTAACAAGAAGACATTTTGTTTTCTTTGCTTCAAGACATCCATGATCTATTACATTCATTTTTGTTGTTTCTCACTTCAAAGCTTTTCACTGACAGAACTGCTTCCTTGTAGGAGGACTGACAAATGGTAGTGGTCGCTATATTTCTGCAGCGCCTGGAGCAGAAGCAAAGTATCGCAGTGCTGCGAGTACCTCCAGTCTTTTTAGCTCCAGCAGCCAGCTTTTCCCTCCTTCACGTCTTCGTTACAGTAGGTCTGATATTATGCCATCTGGACGAAGTAGATTGCTGGAAGATTTTAGAAATAATCGCTTCCCCAACCTTCAGCTAAGAGACCTTGTTGGACATATTGTTGAATTTTCTCAAGATCAGCATGGTTCTCGGTAAGTGGCATAGTGAAGTTTGTAATAGTAATGCTTAGTTTGATAGACTTGGGTGTCTTGATAAATGTTTTTAGGAATGTGTAGTCATTCTAGTAGCCACACTGGGATGTATTTGTAGTCACCTTTTAAGAGAACTGCCATATGAGTGAGACACAAAGTTTCACGCTGGTCTGCCTCCAAACCAAGGAGAATGTTACCAGGGTGTTGAATGAGGAGCTACATTTTCAATTGTAAAATAAAAAGTTTCTCGTTAACTTTAAACTATTAGCTTAAATATCGCACATCGTCTCTCCCCAAAAGAATGGCGTTTGGAATCTAGAAATTTTTCAGTGGAACGACAGCACCTAATTAAGGGTCACTTGCATTTGTCTCTTGAATAGGCTAATTAACTGGTCAACATTTTGCCCTTCGAACATTTTTAAATCAAAGCTGTAGGCATTGTTAGTCTGAGGCCTCAGGCTGATGTTATACCTGAAGACACGATTAACCTACTAATGCCATCTTAAATAGCAACCCAGCCACAAATTTAGGCAATTAATGACGCTACAAAATGTGAAACAGTCTACAAAATTACTCCACAAAGTACATGTAGTAATTTTGTGGCTGGTTTCCATCTCTCCTTAAATTGGTTGTGTGGCAGAGTCCCCTACCATGAAGCCTGATGCTGGCTATGTGGCAGGGCTTGGTTGGCAGATCCTCCAGGCCTGGGACTGCACTGAATCTCCAACCAGCTCCAGAGCTGCAACCCACAATCACCTGTCATTCCCAGGACCTCACTGGAACTGGCTGGAGACTCCAGTGTAGTGCCAGAGCTGGGACCGCCAATCAGTTGACTGTGGGTCCCAGCCCAGGGACCACACTGATTCATTGGGCTCCTAGTTTTCAACTTCCTGGTACAGGAGGAGTCTGGGATCATGATCCTGGGCCCCCCCCCTGCACTGGTAAGTATGAGTGGTGCAGCTGGAATCAGATCTCTGATGCAAAAGAAATGCATCATGCCATGAATGTGCGGCATGGCAGGAGATGCAATGATGGTGGCATTAAATACACATGTGCCAGGGTTAAAAACACCTCTCTGTGTATTAAATAAAACAAAAAAAAACCACTATTGAAATTAGTGCTTTTTAAGATAATTTAGTTAAATAATCCCCATTTTAGCAATCTGATATCTCATCAGATAGAAGAATTTACAGCATTTGAGGTTTTTCTCTCGCTGCATATAATATGCAAATTTATTTTGGGCTTAGATTCATACAGCAAAAGCTAGAACGAGCTACTCCAGCTGAGCGCCAGATGGTATTTAATGAGATTCTGCAAGCGGCATATCAATTGATGACTGATGTATTTGGAAACTATGTCATACAGAAGTTTTTTGAGGTAAGGATATACTTTTGAGATCACTTGTAGAAATACTGACCAAATGTCATACTTTTGCTTGTGTTGTTTTCCTAGTATTGTAGCAAAATAGGATTGTATGGATATGGTGGTACCCAAGTTTCTGCATATTGTTGCCCATGTTTCTTTTCCAGTGGTTCCCAGATAGGATCCTCAAAAGAGACATTTCATTTATCATTGTCTTGAAGTAGCCCTGTCCTGTTTGATTGTTACTCTCCTCTCCATACCTAGGCCCAGACTGTGTTAAGAAGCTGGGTAAAACAGTTTGTCATAGAATTGTAAAAAAATGATGATTGGAAGTGACCTCAAGAGATCTAGTCCAACCCCCTCCTCAAAGCAGGACCATCCCCAGCTAGATCATCCCAGCCAAGGCTTTGTCTAGCAAAGTCCATTGTAAGGAGGAATATTGTGGTTAAGTAGAGATGACATGACATTTCATAAAATGTCTCTGAAAAGTTACCTGTTAGTCATACCTGGCAGGCAGTTTCTAAATAATATAAATCTAAACAAGTCCTTTAACAATGTTGAAACGTGGTCCAGGAATTATATATATTATTTACATCAGTTCTGTTATTTGGGGGAGTCATATGTTGCCTGATATGACTACGTATGGGGACCCTTAGCTGAAATTTTGAATAAATGTGTGTGTGAATAGACCTGCAGTAGGACACTTTATAGATACAGACATTAGTGACTGTTTATTTGAATAAGTAATCAAAGGTGATATGACAGTGTATAGAATAAAAAGATCCAGCATCTTGTAACTTTTCTATGTTTTTCCACTAAATGGATATATCCTGCCAGCAAAGGGAAAAAAAAATTGCCACGAAAGTAGGGAAAATTGATACAACTTTTGGTTAATTTTTATACCTAGTTTGCCTCCCTTGGCACCAAGTCATCTGCCATCCCAAATTAAATTTTAAAAATCCTTTATTAGTTTGCTTGAAATGCTTTTACTACTATGTCTGTAACTTGCAGTTCATTTCTCCTGTAATAAGACAAATTAAGAGAGAATTTCACAGAAGTTCAGGACTGGAAGGGACCTCATGAGATTATTAGGTCCACCCCCATGATCTGGGCATGAAAGACTACTGGGGTCAAATAACCCCAGCAAGGTGTGCATCCAGGCTCCTTTTGAAGTTCAATAGGGTAGGTGCCTGCACCACCCCTACCGGGAGTCTGTTCCAGAGTCTGGTCACATAAACTGTGAACAAGTTTTGACTTGTATCCAGTCTGACACCTTCTTCAAGGAGTTTATGACCATTGCTCCTGGTTTTCCCTTAGGGCACTTTGGTGAATAGTTGTTCGCCTAGCCCCTGATGCTCACCCGATATATTTGTAAGTTGCCACCAACCCCTCCCAAAGTCTACTCTTTTCTAGGCTGAACAGTCCCATATCTGTCAGCCTTTCCTCATATAGCTTGCTCTTCAGGCCTCTAGTTATATGAGTGGCTCTCCTCTGCACTCTCTCAAGCTTCTCTACATCTGGAAATGTGGTGCCTAGAACTGGACACCACACAACTTGTTCTAATTTGAGAAGAACCTTGCTAGGGACACAAAAGGTAACAATAAAAAATTTTTTAAGAACCTTAGAAGCTGAAGCCCTGCCAGGCAGTCAGGGTGTAAAAGGGGATGCTAAAGGTTTTAAGTGCTCTTGACTAAGTTTAGGTAGCCATGGATTTACAGGGAATGTTCACTTTCTCTGTAACATTTTCTGTGAAAAATATACTATGCTCACTTTTGAACTTGAGAGAGGATGTTGTCATATCTTGGTGGGTTCAAAAGTAGACCACAAACTGAGTTTAATTTTATGTAGTTTTGGTGCACTACAACCTTAGATTATCCTCTCCTTTGAAACTTCTCTCTGTAGAATAGTAGGTCCAGGTTTTGCACTTTTCCAGACTTTCACCCATCAAGCTAAACCTCATCTACAATAGGCTGCTTGTGTCACCAGAATTTCTTCCTGTAGACAACAGTTGTCAGAGGGAAATCCTCTGAGTGTGTTCATGTCCGTGTGACTTCAGCTGACCTCATGTGGCTCCACATACAGCAGATGACTTAACTACAGACTGGACAGTGGCAGCCAGCAGACACGGGCATGTCTACACACTCACTTTTTATTGGGTGGCAGCAGAAGCCTTCTTTGAATGATGGTACTCTGTCAACAGAAGGAAAGGGATCTGCTGCTACAGGGAAGCACTAGATATAGACCCACTCGCTCTTCTGGAGGAATTGGGAATTTGAGTTTTGCTAGCAAAACTGTGTCATGTAAATTAGGCCTGAGATGCCTTATTGGCTTTCTGACATTATAAGCTACCTCTTACTGGCTGCACCAAGGTTCTGAAAGGCTTTTCTTGCTCCATGTTGAAGTGGAAAGTGCTCCACAGGAGTGTAGGAGAGGCCAAGTGAGGATGGGGTGTTAAGGAGTGCTGTGCTCCTTTACCAGTTTAAAGTTGCCCATTTCCATTTTCTGTATGCTATCTGGACTGATTTTCCACCTAGTCAGCTCAGTCATGTAAGGTATGATTGACAACAGATCTTGAGCAGGGGCTTATATGAAAAGAATTTACAAGGTTTTCCTAGAGAAAAGTTAAGTAAATATAGCGAGGTGATACTAACTCTGTATTCAGAGCTGGTGAGATGGTATTAAAATACTGTCTGGTTCTAGTGTTTGCTGCTTTAAAATAGGATTTAGAAAAACTGGGGACACTTCAGTGAAGAGCCGTGAAAAACACTTGAGTTGTTGTCTCAGTTTATTGAAGAGAAGGAAAAGTAACTTAATTGTGGTCTGTAAGTACCAACACTATCACACTAATATAGTAAAAAAAGGTGCGACAATATCCACAATTGGAAGGTGAAACTTGAAATCTTCAAAGTGGAAAGTGAGCCTGAGTTTGATAGTATGTTCCTCCCAACTCAGCTCCCTGAAAGACCAGTGATGCACCTACTTTTGTAACACACCATCATCTTAGCTACAGGGCAGAGTCACAAAAAGCAGTGACCAGAAATTAAATTCATCTCCTCCTTTTGTTAATCATTATTCAGGAGCTCAAGCGTGGTGGATTGAGATCACACTTAGGCACCTAATAATTGGAATAGGATCTATCCCAATGTGTGAAATCTTAAAAAGATAACTGTTTAGAGAAGAAACACTTCATATAAGTATTTAAAGGATTTATGTGCATCAGAAATAAAGGGAATGCTTTTTTGTGATAAGCAAAGCATAGCAAACTACAATTTTGTAGTAAACTATGACTGTTCTTAACCTTCATCCAGTTATATTCCCAGGATGGCAGTACAGCTTCTTTTGTTAACAGCATCTTTATTCTCTTATAGTTTGGAAGCCTGGATCAAAAGTTAGCCCTAGCAACACGCATACGTGGTCATGTTCTGCCATTAGCCCTACAGATGTATGGTTGTCGTGTTATTCAAAAAGCATTAGAGTCTATCTCACCTGATCAGCAGGTAATTGTAAGTTAGAAAAATGTTTTGTATTGTGTTTATTTTAATCAAATTAAATGATGATAATCTAAACAAATTTAAATATTTGCATTATTGCAAAGTTACAATTGAATTAAAAATAATATTAATTAGTCTAACCTGTCAATGCAATATCTGTCTGAATACACAGTGGGTATAAAAATTTGAGTATCACTTTAAAATAGTTTTGTTTAAGAAAATATTGATCTGGAAATTAAAATAATTCTGTTTTTGGTTTGTTTTGTTTTGTTTTTTTACAGAATGAAATGGTTAAAGAGTTGGATGGTCATGTTCTGAAATGCGTGAAAGATCAAAATGGAAACCATGTTGTTCAGAAATGCATCGAATGTGTCCAGCCACAGTCACTCCAGTTCATCATTGATGCTTTCAAAGGACAGGTAATGTTATCAGTTTGTTTACTTTAATCTAAGAGTTGCACTGATCTATTCATTATTTCTCCATGGTTTGTAAATCTGAAACATCATTTGTTGGTATGGTGGTACTGAACTTCAGTTTGATGTATAATACCACTTCGGTAAAACAGGGGTGGCCAGTGCCACAGGTGACTCAGGCAACTCTGTGTCTGGCACATGGCAGAATAGGGAGGGGACAGGCAGTACAGTGGTAGATAAATCAGGAAGCAGAAAGCAGAGGAGCAATATGGTTAGGGAGCACAGGGGGAAAGTAGAAAACTGAGCAGCAGATCAAGTAAGGGAAAGGGACCAGAGTGGCATTCAAGAAAGTTTTGGGGCTAGCCTGTGCCATACCTGCCAAAAAGGTTGATCCACACTACTGTAAAATAAGAGTATGTTGGGAATAGCATGTGGTAGGCCATGCCCACTCAGGTAAATACCCTCTGCCTACTTATGTAAAATGCTGGGTGGGCTGCATCTCCTCCTGCCTCTGTGAATAGAAGTCAGCCTCTTGGTAATGTTCATCATTTCCAAACAACACCTGGGGGCAGCTTTTGTGGTGTACCTAGAGCTGGCCCCCACTGCTATAGAACATGACTATGTTGGGAATAGAGATCTAATGCTGTTAGTCTGATGGAAAAAATGCTCAGCATACTGTCAAATCTTTTGGCTTCAGTTTAGAGAATAAGCTTTCTGAATTCTCTTCGTAATACTGTATGTACTTGAACCTAAGAAGAACCAGAATTTAAGACGATCCGCCATGGAAGAGCAGTCCCTGCTGTCCATGCAGCAATGTCAGCACTGCTGATTGGCCAGGCAGGGGACAGAGTTTCCATGTTCTCCATGCCCAGGAATCCAGCTCTAACCAGGTTGCATTAGACAGTAGGGGTGGTAAAGGGGGTGGGGAGGAGTGGGGGGAGCAGAAGATGCAGAGAATGGGACAGGAGGCTGCTGTCAGTCTGGCTCTGACCCAGGCTCAGGGCCAGAGTCAGAACTGCAGCAGTCGTCTGCTCCTCCCCACCCCACCCCTGCCACACACTTTTTACACAAATCTAAGATAAGGGGCTTCTAACCCCATGGTGAATGGGAGGAAGAGACCTCATCTTAGATTCAATACAGTGTTTTATATAATGTCAGCCAGCCTGTGTTGTAACAAAAGTATGTATCTGGTTTTCAAAGCAGTGGAAGTAGAGGTTGCTACTCCCAGTTTCTCTCTTAAAAGAAAATTCCTCTTCCTGTATGCTTTACTCTTTAAAGCAATGATTTCTGAATGTTTTCTGAATCTAGGTTAGTTTGTGACTCATTTTTAAGATGACCAATTATTTCTTCTTCCCAAAAGCCTACAGTACAAAGCTTATATTATAGTACACAAACAGTTTAATTTGGCTGAAGTATATTCCAAAGCTATCTAATCAGTCACTATTTTTTATTGTGTAGAGGTAAAGTATTTTTACAAGACAACTCAGCCCTATTACTCAGCTTTATTACTTCATTAGAAAATCTCACACTTACCCCTGTCTCATATGTTTTATTGTGCTGAATTTTTGCCTTGAATAATAGCTGTGCCAAAATTATCGTAAATAGCAGATAATTCCTTAATGATTGTGAACTTAAGCCCCTGCTTTGTTTGCATCCCAAAAGGTGCAAGGGAAGGGAGGGAGTTTGAAATGTTTATAGAGTCCCTTGACTAAATGAGAAGAACACCACTAGAAAGCCATGCTTTATCATATCTCAATACATACAAAATATGCTGTTGTAATACTACATGGGTAGACAACTAATTTATCTTGTATTTAAACTACTTGGTGTTGTGTGACTTATCTAGACTTCTGTGTATAAGTCTTCATTCAGTTCTGAGCAATACAGAAAGGTAACATTTGAATCAAATCTGCAAGGACAAATCTGATTTCTGGAAAAATATTTAAATAGCCAAAAGAAGCCAGAATTTTGACTATATTTAATAGATACCTTTAAAATGTGTATGCACAATTGGAGGTCCATTTCATATAATTGAATTTGAAATTTGTGGCATACTTGATTGCAGAATTTGAAACCTGGGGTGCAGAGCTCTAGGCACATTATGCAAGCTGTCCCCAGTTGTTGGCAGGTGGTGTTAAAAAAGTGGCTGACCTCTTAGTCCCAGAGAGGCAGGAGCAGAAATAGAGACCCTGGAATTTTACATCAATTGGCAGAGGTATGGTGACCTGGGTGTGCTCCGCCACATGCTACAACACCTTGTCCTGTGCATGGGTAGTCTGTATGCACCTCCTTCCTCTTTGCCCCCAGATGCATGGATTTGGTGTTGACATCCCACTGAAATGAATGGGCAGATTCACACAATAGATGTTACTTCTGGCCCTCCATGGAATCAGGCAGATCTCAAAGCAGCAAATAAGTTTAGATTGTTCCAAGTTTCTTTACAGCCATGAGGGCTAGAAATCTCCCTCAAGCAAAGGCTGAGAACCTCTGATGTGACTGCAAGAGCAGAAGCCCTAGGTACAATGCTTATTGTTAGTCTGGCCCTAAATGTGGTTGGAAGTGGAAATTTCTAGTACTAGAGGGTGCTTTTATATAGAAATGAGTATATTAAATGGTAGTTTGGATAAGATAACTGACTTTTGAAATGTGATTTTTTTTTAGCATACATATAAAATTCTGTCATTTAAAAAAATGGGTAATTTTGTTTTAAGGTGTTTGTGCTTTCGACTCATCCTTATGGCTGCAGAGTAATTCAGCGTATTCTGGAGCACTGCACTGCTGAGCAGACCTTGCCCATCTTGGAAGAATTGCACCAACACACAGAACAGCTAGTGCAGGTCAGCATACACTTACGATTGTGTGTGATAAATCTCAAGTTGTGTTACTGATTTCTATTGCTTACAGCGGTGATTCCCAACCAAGGTGAGTGACACCCTTAGGTGCCTTCAGATCCTTTCAGTAATAGTGCAGGGTATCATGCAATGTTAGCATTGTTAGGTATGTAAACATGATTCACAAGATCAGAGATTTCAAATAGGAATCCATAGTGTTGAAAACATTCTGACCTGCTGTAGCCTTCTGAGGTCTTTGCAACAGAAGAAGAATTTCTGTATTATTTTTCCATAGTCATAAAGCAAATGAAAACTAAGAGCTGGATTTGCTGAAGGTGCCTTGAGTCTAATAAGTGCCTTGAGTCTAAGCAGATTGAGAACCACTAGCTTGGAGACTTAACTGGATTTACTTCCTTGTCTTTTTTCAAGCTAGCAGACACCTGATAACCTTTCTGACGTACTTCTTTATTTTTCTAATAATGTAGAAATGAATAGGAAAATAAATGGCCCTGTGGGTATACTTTTGGCATAAGGCCTACAGTCATATTAGCTCTTGTCTCAGTGGAGAAATAGCTCAAAATAGTTGTTCTGGATTAGCTCCACACTTGGACATTTACTAAGAATGCTTTTTGTGGTTTAGCTTAAGTTACTTGGGAAAACCTCCAACCAGCTTTAATTTAGACTGTCTCAACCACACATTAGTAACATGCTTTCACACAAAGGGCAGTCTTTAAAAAAAAAAACAGGTGCTCGATTTCCTGAAGACCATGCACTGTGAATAATTTGGGTAATTTCAGAGGAACTACATACATTGCTTAGGGTGATGCACATACCGTTGTAAGATTAAGGGATGCTACAGAGGCACTGTGGAAGAAATGTCCATATCGAGTAGAAAATTACTATGGAGTAGCTGTTGTGCTTTGAATTTAGCCCGTCATTTGTTTTGCAGTAACTCTCTTGTATAGATATGCTCTTGGTAGCAGTATCTGTAGAACTTTCTCAGAGGTTGCATGGCCCCTTCAAAATGACAGCTTTCTGTATGCATTTTTGGTGCAGTTTGCTGGCAGTCCCTCATTACTGGAAGACTCATCCTTGTAACTACATGTAATTGGTGAGTCCATAGATGACTGAGGCGACTGATCTGGGATCCATATGTTCAACTACTATATGTGGCAGATAGTTCTGGGTGGAAGGAATAGATCCTAGTAATGTTAGGTCACAGCTCTTTCCCTTGGTGTTTCTCATCATCTGCCTCCACAATGAGGCGTGTTTGCTCAAAATGATCAATGCTTTGTTGTACATCATGGTGCCATTGGAGACAATTCAGTGTTTGAGTCTCACGGGTACTGATACTAATTTTTTCAGATTGGCCTTCAGAGTGGAATCCTCTTTTGCCCACTTCTAGAGTGGTAACCAATAGTGAGCTGGGAAGTATAGGACCTTTTTGGGAGCTGGTTGTCAGGCATCCTTATGATGTATCCTGTCCAGCAGAGCTGGTGCCATATAAACATGGCTTCAGTGCCACTAGTGTTTGATTCAGCCAGAACACTTGTATTTGTTCTTCTGGCCTTTCAGTTGATAATAGAGGATTTTCCAAAGACATCGTTGATGGTATTAATCCAAAGCTGTCAGGTGTTTCTGATGTGTTTCCAGGTTTCACAGCTGTACAACAGGGTAGGGATGACAACAGCCTGGTAAATGAGAAGTTTTGTTTGGGTCCTGATGTCATGATCATCAAAGGCGCTAGTTCAGAGACATCCAAAGGCAGCACTGGCACATTTTATCCAGTGTTGAATACCATCTTCTATGTTTACTTTTTGGGAAATGTAGCTACCCAGGTAGGGGAAATGCTCAACATTTTCCAAGGACTGTCCTCTAATTGTATTACATGAAGAAGCAGCTGGATAGTTTGTGGGCAGGCCTGGGGTCAGGTCAGAAGCCCCATATCCACTCCTATGCTTCTGTGCTGTGGCTTGGTGCCCACCCCCCCCAACATGCCGCCAGCCCACACAGCAAGAATGGGTAAGCTGCTTATACATTACTTGATACATAAATAAGAACTTTCTGTCTTTATTTTCAGGATCAGTATGGAAATTATGTTATCCAACATGTGCTGGAGCATGGTCGTCCTGAAGATAAGAGTAAAATTGTTTCAGAGATAAGAGGAAAAGTTCTTGCCTTGAGTCAGCACAAATTTGCCAGGTATTATTTAGTCTTTGAATGTTGGGAGAAGGCTTATCCAGGAGGGTTGCTTGCAGAGGTAGCCAGGAAGGTAGCTTTGGGACCTCCATTGCCTCAGGGGAAAAACATTAATGTCCTCCAAGTATCTGCTGGGCATACTGCCATAGTACCAGGTGCATTTGGAGCCTAACCTACCAAGAAGTCACAACTATGGAAACTTGTGGGTTCCAGACTATCTAGGTACAAGGTGAGCAAGCTGACAGGCAACCAGACAGGTTGTAGACAGGATACTGCCTTCTTTTCCACCCGCCCTCCCAAAAGTATAGCCATATTTGCTTTTCATAAGAGTTGTTAATGATATTGCTGTGTTTCCATGCCATGTTTTGATTTTTGCTCATTCAAATTTTTCAGCAGAAGACCATTTGACTCTTAAATACATGGGTTGAACCTCTGATTTAGGTACAAATTAGGTCTATTAGTTACAAATCTACTTTGCATTCTGACTTCAGACTAACAGCTAACTTCCTCCTAGAACTTTTTAACATAAAAAGCTGCTGTTTTAAAACTAAGACCTTGAGAAAATTTTTATGTATCCCTGGTAGTTCTCTTGACTTGATCTTACTTGGAGCAGAGGGATAGATACTTGGTAGAGTGAGGTCCCTTCTATCTCTCTCCTCTTCCTGTGCTTCAGACTCAATATGTGCCAGGGCTTTGACAACCTTATGGAGTGGCAGAATGTTTTAAATGCGGAGCCACTGCTTCCAGCAAATGCCACCACTGTTCCCCATGCAGTGCTGACCTGCCTGAGTTGCCGCAGGTGTCCAGGTTTGCTGCTGGAGGGCCATAGGTTGCCAACATCTGGCTAAGCCTTTCTAGGGTTGGGGTTTGAAACTCCCTTTTTGACTGCTCTTTGCTAAACTACAAATCAAGACATCTTTTCTTTGAAATAATTGTATAGACTCTAGACTTGAACCTAGAGTTATTACTTAGATTAAATAGTTCCATTACACTTCATGTTTCTCCCTGGAAAAATATTATCTGAAGTCATTGGGTGCGTTCAGTTTAAACATGGGATTGTATGCAGCCTTGCCAGCCTGAAAAAGAAAAATACTGTCTCAACTCTAGGTTTGTTCTTGTTCCTTTTCTTGCATGTTCATTTCCAAAGGCACATACTCAAAGCTGAAATAAAACAGATCAAGTTAATGGGTATAGCCACCGATTTTCTAACTTCTCCCATCTGGGAGGGGAAATGACTCATTGCTCTTGGCTACTAATAAAAGATCTATCGTACAGGTTTCCTGGTTCTGCAAGAATCATGTTTAGCATGTCTGCTTAAGATGCAGAAAGATGTTGTACCAGGATTTCTGCTGGCTCTTAGTTGTGTGTCTAACTACAGATGGTCCTGCTTTGAGCAGGGGGTTCAACTAGATGACTTTCTGAGGTCCCTTTCAACTCTCATTTTCTATGATTTCAGTTTTATGGCTTCAGTGCATCCATAACAAAAGTGCTGTTCTGTACATATGCACTCCCGATGGTCCAGTTGAGTTATCTATTCCACCAGAATAGATAAGAAAGAAAGACCCTTAGACATTACTGAGAAGTCTAATTCTTTAAGTTAATGTAAATCAAGTGACTTGAGTTTTAAACTTAGAAGTTACTCTTTGCAAAGATACAGTTGTACTTTCACCATTTATGATATTTACTTCATATGACCCTGAATATAAGATGACCCTGAAAAATTAGATTCTGTACCTGGAAACTTAAAAATTTACAGATTTCCTTGAATTTGTCCTTTTCTGACTGATGCAGGAAGGAAAATAAATCTGGAGAGACAAGTATCCCCAACGTTCTTGACACTCCCCCAACTGTCTCCCTTCCTTCCCCCCCCCCCC
>NW_017729028.1:21634470-21635557 GCF_001723915.1 Gavialis gangeticus | reverse complement strand
GTCCCCCCCCCCCCCCCCCCCCCCCCTTTTTTTTTTTTTTTTTACTGTCAGACCCTGCTTTTCCTGAGCAGGCAAACAGCCTGCTCTTAGCCAAACAGCTCAGCACTGCTCAGTATGTGCGTGTACTCCAAATATCACCCACAAAGGATCCATGTGCTAATTAGCCCCACACATGACTGGAACTGGGTGTTCTTGTTACATCCTTGGTTTCTTCAAAAATTCATATTCAGATGAGGCACAGGACAGCTTGGTCCAGTTCCACCTCATAGGAGGTGGGGCCACACTAATCATACACACCAGGCTGAGAGAGGGGGTGACAGGGATTGTGGGTGAACAATTTGGGGCCCCATTTGGTGATATTTACAAGACATTTAAGGCTGGTAAAGAAACAGGAATCCTTGGCAATGGAAAAGGGAGGTGCAGCTTCATTGTGGGAGTGAAGAGGAAAGTGGAATGTGTTCTGGGTATTGGGAAACTGCATGCAGTGAGCACTGCTGTATATTTTATTCAGGTGAGGTGTGCTAACAAGGGAAACACCATGTATCTGGGTCCATGAGGGTAGTTTTCCTTAAGCCCGCCCCAGGATAACTGTTCTTCTGACATGGTTTAGTATCTGCTGAGGTCTGGGGGCTTAAAGCCCATTTCATGGAAATGGTAGGCTCCTCCCTAGCTTGCTCCTGCAGCCATATGGCTGAGGGCAGGCGAAATCTGGGGACATCTGAACCCCAAGCCTCCAGGCTTGCCCCTGCACGTAGGATGCCCGCCAAAAGACTTTGGAAATATCTGAAGCCCCTAGGGGGTGGAGGATGTTTGCCAGTTGTAGGGCCACTTATGGTTTTGGACCGACTCATGGATTTGGACTTGATTTGGCTTGGAACATGAAACATTTCTTTAAAAAAAAAAAAAAAAAACTAAAAAACTGTAGTGACTTGGAGTAGAGAGAAGCAATGAAAGGGTCAAAGTACCTGAAACAGTTAATCATGAACTGGCTGCAGCTGGAGTACTGCATCCAGTTTTGGGCATCGCACTTCAGGAGGAGTGTGAAGGCCTGGAGAGGGTTCAGAGGAGGGCCACTCATCTGGTGAAA
>NW_017729028.1:21616285-21634441 GCF_001723915.1 Gavialis gangeticus | reverse complement strand
ATTTTTTTAAAAAAAAAAAAAAAAAAAAGGTGTGAACTGTGTAATTGGTCTTTAGTGTGCTTTTATCTGCCAACTGAACCACAAAGGCCACTTGGCAGAAATAAATAGTTTTGCAAAACAAAACAAAAAAAGTGTTAGGTTCCCATCAGTATGTTTACCCCATATGGTCCTGTGTGGGTCATGTGTTATAGTCATGTTCAGTGTTGTTGATTGTGTTTAGTCAACTTCCTAGTTGGTTTCTGTTACTGAGCACATGCTCTTTTTGGGCAGCAGTTTAATGATGAGCAATGTATTTAATAAGGTTTCCTCGTATGCAATCATAAGACGAGGAGCCTTTTTCCCCATGCTGATTGGGGTAAAAAACCTTATCTTGTATTCAAGTAAATGCAGTAATCCTTTAGTCATAAGAGTTTTGTAATGATCTTCTATATTACAGTCTGTGTTCAAATGGACTTGAGTACCATCCTAGGAACATAAGAACTGCCATGTACTGGGTCAAACCATAGGTCCATCTTGCCTGGTATCCTGTCTCATAGTGGCAGAGTGGATGCTGAAAGGGAGAGTGAACGGGGTATGACCAGGTTTTTCCCTGCTTCTCTCCTTGAAGCCTCCAGTATTTAGGAAGTTCTGATTCAGACTCTGTACTCTTAGCTCCCATGCTTAGCATCTATTCAGTGCCCCTTTCCTCCAAGAACTTGTTCAATCCCTTTTTGAATCCACTATCCTTGTGGTGCATGCTACTGAGCAAGTTGGACCAATGGTCTGACCCAGTAAATTGCAATTCTTATGCTTTTATCAATCAGGCTAAACCATCATCTTCCACATCTTATAATAGTGAGTTCCACACTTTAATGATGCACTGTGTGGGGAAAAAAACTTCCTTTTGTTAGTTTTAAACTTATTCCCTACTAGTTTCATTTTGTGACCCCTAGTTCTTGTATTGTGAAACACAGTAAGTAACAAACCCCTATTTACTTTCTCTTAACCATTTAGTATTTTGTTAACCCTTACCATGGCTCCCCTCTAAGCATCTCTTTTCTAAACTGAATAGACCTAGCTTCTTTAGCTTCTCTTCGTGTGGAAGCCCCTTCATGCCACTGATCATCCTTGCTGATCTTCTCTGTACCTTCCCTAGTCTATTCTGTATCCTTTTTGAGGTGTGAGAACTAGAACCGGTCATAGTATTCAAGGTGTGGACGCACCACAGGTTTATAATGTGGCATGATGATACTTCGTTTGGTTTACAGTTCCCCTTTTAATAAGCCCAAACATTTTGTTTGTCTTTTGGACGGCTGCTGAGGACTGAGCTGATAGTTTTAGTGAACTGTCCACAATGACTCGCAGATCTTTCTTGTATTAGCATTAGCTCTATGTTAGCTGTTACCAACATAATGTAGGTGGAGTTTGGGTTATTTTTGCCCAGGTGCATTGCTTTACACTTACCTACATTGAATTTCATCTGCCATTTAGTTGCCCATTCAATCAGTAGTGTCAGAACCTTCTGTAGCTCCTCACAGTCCACCTTGGTCTTTATCATTTTGAATTGTGTTGTCTCATCCGCAAAGTTGGCCATCTCACTACTCCCCCAGTTTCCCAGATCACTTATGAACATGTTGAACAGCAGTGGTCCCAGTACGGATCTGTGGAGACCCTGCTGTTTACTACTTTCCATCCGGAAAGCTGATCATTTATACTCACTCTTTGTTTTCTGTCTTCAGGCCAGTTTCTAATCCACAAGTGAACATTCCCTGTAATCCCATGACTACTTAATTTAGTTAAGAGCCTCTGATGGGGGACCTTTTCAAAGGCTTTTTGGAAGTCCAAATGTACTATATCAACTGGATCACCCTTATCCTCCTGCTTATTGACACCCTCAAAGAACATTTGTAGGTTGGTGAGGCATGATTTCCCTTTGACAAAACCATGTTGATTTCTCCCCAGCAAGTCATGTTCATCCATACGCTGAACAATACTTTTTTTATTCTTGTTTCTATCAGTTTTCCAGGAACAGAAGTTAAAGTTACCAGCTTGTAGTTTCCTGGGTGCCCTGAAAGAAAATATTCACAATTATCTTCTTTTGTTTTCAGCAATGTTGTGGAGAAGTGTGTTACTCACGCTTCTCGTGCTGAAAGAGCTTTACTTATTGATGAGGTTTGTTGCCAGAATGATGGTCCTCACAGTGCCTTATACACCATGATGAAGGACCAGTATGCCAACTATGTTGTTCAGAAGATGATTGATATGGCTGAACCTGCTCAACGGAAGATTATAATGCACAAGGTATGTTTTATGTTTAGTCTCTCGGCCAAATGCACTTTTTCCCCTCTATTCACATTTCCTATAGATCTCTGTCTCTCTACATGCTTACAAACTTGAAAAATGCTTTTCTTTTGAGTTCCTAACCATGGAAGGGAGCAGTTGTGGGATAGTAAATGTAAGTCCAACATCCTGTTTTTAACCTTTAATGCAATTTCATAAAGCAGAATATAGTTGGAGCTTTCACTTTCTTTTCTACACGTTTAGCTTTTCTATTTAAAAGAGGTTTCCATTAAAATCTCACTTTTTGGTCCTTGGTTCTAGTTTTTATAAAATAAGGCACACATTTTATTATATTTAAAATAATACCGTTATTTTGCATTTTCTTTAACTTGCTACTTGACATGAAATGGTGTCACTGACTCCTGACCAGGTCACATTATTGAAAATGCTTGCAATCTAAAGAAGTGTGTTTCTTTCACAGTTTGACATGCCACCACCATCCCCACCCCCAGGGAGGGGGGGGTTAAAGATTTAACCTTTGAAATAAAAGACTCTACTGGGGGAAAAAAATAAGATTAAGAATAATATATTTTGGAAAATGTTAAGAGGCCTTTTAATCTGAAAAATTAGCTCATCTCTTTCTTACTGCAGATTCGACCCCACATTACAACTTTGAGGAAATATACCTATGGTAAACACATACTAGCCAAGCTGGAAAAGTATTACCTGAAAAACAGTGCTGATCTGGGGCCAATTGGAGGACCACCTAATGGGATGCTGTAAACAAACGCTGCTATACAAACAGCAACTTGAATGAGAGAAGTTCTTGTGAATTATCAAACCACACAACTTAACTCAAAATGTTCTGATTTTTTTAAATCTATTTATTGACTCTGTTCATCCATTTGTAAAATTTTTATTCTTGTGTATATTTTTGGGGAGTAAATTATAAAATATCTCCAGCCCTGATCCGGAGACCTATCAGATTGGACTGCTGGCAAAGCACAGAATGCCTGTATATGATGTAATTGTATCAAAATAGCTGTCACATATTTTGTAAATTTTTACCTTGTAAAGTCACTGAAATAGTTTTTAAAGGGAAAAAAGTACAGTATTCTTTTAATACACTGGCTTGCAATCTGGTAGGTCTACCTAACATCATAGCACAACAGGTTTATAGAGTTGTATATAGAATTAGTCTTTATTTTTCCCTTTTGTGTGAAGTCTTTTATACCAGATTAAAATTTGATCAACTGCATAAATATTATTTAACATGTTGCAAAAAGTTAAGTTGTATTTTGGTGGTTCACAACCTGTTATCCAAATAGCAAACAGGGCACAGCAGATTAAAGGAGGGAATGATAAAAAAAATGGGAACTTTAAAGACTAGCTTCCAGCATCTGCTGTAGACATAATTTTTTTTAAACATGGTGCCCCACGATTTTCTCTAGCAATGTATAAAACTAACAGTGTATATACTTATATATTTAATTGTTGTACAAGGTAGAGGAATAAAATCATGGTGGTACTTCCATACAATTTAGTACATGGTCAGAAAAGAAGAGAGTCCTGCATTAACCAGTTTTGTAATGCAGGAAGAGTGGAGATTTGTATTTTTTTATTTTGCATATAGAATTGTAAGACAGGAGTTGAAAGTGTTGAGCATTTATTTTGCTTTCTCACAGTAGGTGCAAAAAATAGGTATTGATGGAGGAGAAAAGGGGCCACTGAAGAGTAAACTTGATAGCTCAACATTTAAGCATGATTAAAATATTAAGATAGCTTTTTTGCTTCCTATAAATATATGCATTGTATACGTGTAGTTAATAGGTGTAAGTTTACAGTTTGAAAAAAAAATCTTGTTTCAATGTTTATTACAAGCCTTGCTAATTTAGTAGTGATGCTTATCTTGGTTGTACAGATGTACATTTGTAAACCTTCATGCTGTAAATGTAATTTGTTTTACCCCCTTTTATGGGACAAAAACTTGCATTTTAGTGTATATTCATACCCCCATCCCTTTTTTTGCCCTGGCATATGGTGTTGTATAATGTAAATTTATTTCAGCAAATCAAGAGTGATTTTTTTAAAATTCTATCTTTATATGGTTTCAGAAATATGAACCAGCTTTCTTTTTATCTATTGTGAGAAACATTGTTTTGTTTATAACATAGCTGTTGATTCTGTTAATATGGACATTTTGGGAAATTAATCAGTTAAAATTCAAGTCAGGATAATAAGCATAGTAAGAAAGAAATGGACTGAAATATTTGGTTATCACAGCAACCAACACTTCTTCCATCTTAATAAACGTGGCATGATTTTTTTTGTACAGAAGAGTACTGTATTTTTGAATAGTCTACTCCCAACAGAAAGCAAATATGTATGATACTGTCAATTTTTTCTCTGGACATATGACATTGTAACAGTAACAAAATGATGTACATTTACAAGCGGCCTTATGTACATTTCCCAATGATCTTTTTAAGGCAGAATTGTGACCATATGTGTATAATTAAAATCCTTTTTAATCCTTTGCCTATGGAAATATTTTGGAAAAAGCTTACTTTGTATATTCAGTTTCTGAAAGATAAAGAAAGTGCTTTGTATTTTGTTGACGTAAGTATTTTGTGTAAAACGTTTGTTTTGATGGTATAACCGAAGGTTTTGATCTATATGTTAGAAGCAGTGTCTTGGGCATTCGTCACATATAGGCTGTTTATGGTCGGGCTTGGATGATGATAAAGGAACCAGCAATGGGTAGTCTAGTGTATGGAATTCTGATGCTGTTCATATCAACATCAACAGATCTTCTCTTACCGCATATTTTAGGTGCTAAATCTTTCTTTTGTTTTGTTTGCTTTAATTAATTTCTTGAATGGCATGCTGGGAGTTTTAGCCTAATGTATCTTTTAGTTTATAACTCTAGCATTAATAATCCTAAGTACTCATAGGTTGCTGCTTATTGTTTGTACATGCCGGTCTAATTTCCACATCAATTATTAGTTTGTAACTTCCTCTCCAAGAAAGGAAGGACCCTAATTATGTAAGGGAGGTTTTCAGGATTATGACTTCACTAACTTGAATTTTCTTTAATAAAACCTCTCTCTGTCCTGTTTACAAAATGTACGTTACAATTCCTCAATTAGACCTACACTGAACTAGGTCCTTGGGGGGCAAGAGAGAGTATGCTTACATAGGTGTCGACATTATTCAAGCATTCCCAGTCCCCTTCCTACCTGTTGGATTTATATACGAATTTCAGGCTGTAACATACTGTGCTCTCTCCAACCATTGAGCCAAGATCTCCCAACTACTTATTAATGAAATAAATTGGTACAGAAGGGATGCAAGAACCTGAAGATAACTCTTTCTTTTTTCCTATAATACATAAGAAATATATGGGGTTTGGGTTAGAACCACTAGCTTTTTTCTTTCCTTGAGTGTCTCCTTTTGATATAAATTGTTAATGGACCAGTTTGTCTAGTCTGATTAGGTCGGCCTCCTGGCTCCTTGTGGTTCATATTGAATAATGTAATGTTCACTTGTATATGCTGTAAAAAAAATGAAAATGTGTGAATAACACTGTGTGAAATACACCTCGTCTTGTGTTTTTCTGTAGGAAGCAATGTTCTTTATAGCCACAATTACATGATTTGTCTCACTTGCCAGTGACCTCATCTTTGACTACGAAAATATATTCGTACCTCAAGTTCAGTGCTCAGGTGAAAGTCAGGTGTCTTTATTTCCTGTTTCTATTTACTAGGAAATCTAAAAAAATATTTTCCATTTGTTCCGCTCAGACGCTCCTTTCAGAAAAGATCCGAACTGGTCTAATGAGTCCTGTGTGTATGTTTTGGATGCTGCTTGCACAGTAAGAATAGGTAAGTCATGAAAGCAAATACAAACCACACAACCGAAGTCTGTCTTTTAGAGGACAAACTTAAGGCTTTTTGTGGACCACCAATTCTATACACACATTTCTGAAAATCTCAGCTCTGAATTTCCCCCAAAAGGCAGAAGAGCTTGCGTGGACCAACTCTTTAAGTAGATCCTAGCACAAATACAGTTTATGTTGTACAATTTAAGTTGCACTAATTATTGAATGAAGGGTTCCTCTGTGCATTCCAGCTGTTTGCTTCTGGGCTGAGAGAGTGTGAACATTAAAAAAACAAACCAAAAAACCGTTGACAGGGCTGTTTAAGTATCAGCAAGGATCTTGAAAATTAACACCTAGGATACTATTCTAGTAATTACATATCACTACAATTATTTTGATGTACTGTTGAAACAAAAGGACTTCCTTTTCCAACCCCAATTTTATATGTTCTCCGTGCCGCTTACAGTTCCCATTGTCTCTTTTGTATAAATATTTGGTGGATGTTTAGTTCTAGCTAAATATATTGTTAGTTGCAAAATCTTGGGGAATTAGCACTTTTTAGATTATTCTGTAAAATGTTAACCAATTCAGCCTAATAATCAGTCCCCCCCTTTTTTCCAGACTAGTCCTTACTGTATAATAATATCCTCCAAAGAACTGAAAACTATGGTGGAGTGGGACTAAAATGAGTATTCTTGTGCTCGTGTGGAAGCATTATTTTGGGCTGAAGTTGTCTACTTTAGATTGTGTAATAGAGTTAGAGACGTAACAATGTGCTTGGTTCCCAACTTCTTATTTGCTTCCTTAAGGTGGAAGTGTTACTTTACCTATCATACTGGGGCTCTTTCGGTGACTGCTGCTATGAATTCTACTTCTGATGAACAGACTTCAGAAGACTGGTTTTGTTTTAGCTGGCAGCTCCTGGCTGGGCGATGCCTATGTCCTCATGGTTGTCTACCTGAGCATGTAACTGAGGTAGTACCCTCTGTTACTGGAACTGCAGTTATGACTTACCGGAGTTACTTAATTTTTAAAACTTTGACCCTCTTTTGAAGTGCTCACATCAGTGAGGGACATGTCCATAACAGCTGGTCAATCTGTCATACGTGGTTCAAGAGTGTGGGATGGCCTGATCACTGTTTCCATGGGAGTAGCCAAAAAGTATGATGTGCAAGAGTCCACTAAGCTTCAACAATCACTTACCTGATGCTGCCATAAGCTCAGACTATTACTTCGGTGAAGATCTCACCTCTGCTCTACTCAGGAGAAGGGTAGGGCAATCCAGACCATCCCATCCCATCCCATCTCATCTGAAGGGGATAGAAAGGCATATTGTTGCTGCGGTCGGCAATATGTCACCATCTCCTTCATACTGAGAAGGAGATGCAAGATCTTGGACATGAATAACACTTCCTAACATTTCCTGTTCAGGTAGTAGGTTGAATTAAAAACCTTCCCAAGTAAAAGTACTGTATTTGTTTTTCCTGGCCTTCCAGAGGTATTCTCAGGCTGATTGAGCTGTATTAATCTTGAACACTTGGGGATTATTTTGCTAAACACAGACCTCAACAGGCTCACAAAGCACTGTCCTGATTTCTGCTCTCCACTGTCTCAGCCTCTAAATCTTAACATATGATTTTATCCATAACAGCCTTCTTGGGATGCGTAGTGGAGGAGAAGACCTTCCACTGTCCCTGTCCTGAGTTAAAATTCCCTTCCTTTGAATGTGATGTAGGTCTAAAGGTGGTGTATTGCTGCTGTCTGCACCAGCAGAAGCCGGAGAAAGCTGGGTCCCTTAGCAGTAGATTTGTTTTCACTACAGCAGTCCCCCTTTCCTAGAGAGATGATTTTTAGAGTCTTCTGAACCACCTTATTATACAGCAGGGCACCTTCCAGACGGGGATTTTAGCATCTATGCACTCAGCCTCTAGATCAACAGCAGCAGTGCATACAAGATCCAAACAGCAAAGGTCTCCAAAGATGAAAGGATTAGGGAAAAGAACTGATTTTGTTCAGCAAAATAACCTACTTGGCTGGCCTCTGGATGTGCATTTCAGATCATCAGCTGTACCTGTCCAAATGCAACTATTGGGACAAGGACATAGAAACTCTCCCTCAGAGTTGGAGAGCTGTTAGTTACCTAACCATTGCCCTGGGGCATGCAGCCTGCAGATCACAGCTCTGCCCCAGCTCCAGACCATGGTGTCCCTGCCACACGATCCCAGTCTGGCTGCAGAGCAGCTCTGCACCCTGCCAGCAGGGGAGAGCTTGGGGGGCGCTATAGCCCCCCCATAGCCACATCTCCCTGCACCACCACCATTGAGCCCACCCACAGCGTCCCATCCCCCCCAGCAGGAAGAAGCTGCCAGCGCTGCTGGGGCCGCTCTCCACAGAAACCGCAGCCCGGTGCTGTCAGAGCGTGGCAGCTGCTGGGCTCCCCTTGGCAGCACCCCACCCTGTGGGCAGAGGCTGCTGGGACATGTCTATGAAGACTGCCTTTTAGCAGCTACATCCTCAGTGTTGGAACATACAAGCAATTCAGGACATTTTAGGTGGTCTTCCACAGGAATAAGGCAAGACTTCGGCCAATAGGATTATGGGTCAAGCCTTGCACTGAGAATCCTGTGCACTGCTACAGGTTTGGCAGAAACTGGCTAAGCGGCAGCTCTGCAGAAAAGGACCTGGGGGTTACAGTGGACAGTTAGCTAGATAGGAGTCAACAGTATGTCCTGGGTACCAAGAAAGCTAACAACATACTGGGCTGCGCTAGTCGGACCATTGCCAGCAGATCAAGGGAAGTGATTATTCCCCTCTCTTCAGCACTGGTGAGGCCACATCTGGAGTACTGTATTCACTTTTTGACTCCCCACTATAGAAAAGTTGTGGACAAGTTGGAGAGAGTCCATTGGAAGGCACCAAAAATGATTAGGGGACTGGGGCACATGATATATGAGGGGAGGCTGAGAGAACCAGGATTATTTAGAGAAGAGAAGACAGGATTTGAAAGCAGCCTTCAACTACCTGCAGGGGGGTTCAAAAGAGGATGGAGCTGAACTGTTCTCAATGCTGACAGAGCAAGGAGCAATGGTATCAAATTACAGCACGGGAGGTTTAAGTTGGATATTAGGAAACACTTTCTCACTAGGAGGGTGGTGAAGCGCTGGAATGGGTTACCCAGAGCGGTGGTAGACTCTCCATCCTTGGATATTTTTAAGGCCTGACTCAACAAAGCTTTGGCTGGGATGATCTAGTTGGGGATGGACCTGCTTTGAGCAGGGGGTTGGACTAGATGACCTCCTGAGGTCCCTTCCAACCCTAATTTTCTATGACTCCAACAGAAAAGCCATCTTGGTAGGTGTCTACATTATGAGCATGTGCATACCTGGAAATGAAGCAATGTTACTGCTGTAGAGCAGCGCTGGCCATGTGCTACACACTGCTCTTCGCTGCTGTCTTGGGGGTGCTTACTAGCAAACGCTCCATGCTCTAAGGTTGACCCACTTCCAGGATAAGACGCATAGAGCTGGCCATGCCTCAGCATAGCCCCCCTGGGCTTGGCATGGAGCCTATGTGGACAAGCACCTAAATTGTATTCATAGGAGGTGGAAGGCTGGGGCTAATGGTGCTCAGCCCCACCAAACGTGAGGTAGCAGGTAAGGCCGCAAGGCAGCCTGGCCACAGGTTCTGGACTGCTGCAGCAGGAGCGGGGAAGGGCATGCACACAGCCAGGGTCACAGCCGGGTGTGTAGATCACTAGCAGCACAACAGGCAAGTACCAGTCTACTCCGAAGAGGACGGGCTGTGCAAGGTGCAGGTCAAGACCCTTGCAGTAGGGGAAGGAGTGGGGCAGGGACAGGTGAATGGGGCCCCAGCCATGCTGGGTGGTGGGACAATTGGAGCCCAGGTAGCTCATCCAGGGGCGCAGGGGGACTCCTACTGCTACGCACACCCTGGCAGGCCCAGGGGGCACGTGCCCCCTTGACCTGTATGCAAGGTGGAGGCGGCTGCTGCTGCACTTTGCACACTGCTTGCAGCTGCCTCAGAGCAGCGCAATGCCATGCGTCTGCCACCGCTGGATGGCCATGCCCCCCGCCAGCCTCTCTGTAGGACACATACGGCTTCATGTAGCTCTCAAGGTGGCATGGTGCAAAGCCCAGCACTCCGTTGCAGCTGCCTCCACCCCATGCACAGACTGGGGGCACATGCCCCCCCCGGCCTCTGCAGGGGTGCACACAGCGGCAGGAACCCCCCCTGCACCCCTGGACAAGGCGCCCTGGCTCTGATTGTCCCCCCACCCAGCCTGGCCGGTGCCCCATTCACCCCAGCCCCTGCCCCACTTCCTGCCTCACCACTGGGGCCCCAATCTGCCCCCCCCCATGGCCCTTTCCCCCACAAATTTGCCTGCTGGGGGGCATGCACTCAGCCCCAATTTTTTCTCCCTCTGCCTATGATTGTATTGGTTCCTGTTGCGTGGGAGAAAACGTAGGTCTCCGCATGCGGGTTAAAGCCCATTCCACCAGGATTAGTGCTGTCCGTGGCTTCTCTAAGAACCCATATATCAAAAACTGGCAGGGCATCTATGGGGTCAGTGCACACTTTCATCCCCCACCCCAGCCTCAAGGTCTGACACTGTCCTTTGTCAGAGCTCTCCTGCAATCCTCCTTACCTAGGACTCTGTCAGTGACCTCCTTTGCTGTCACCACGGCCAGGGACCAGAGAATGGAATCGGAGCAGACAAATGCTGGCAGTTCGAGCTGTCCCGTTGCAGACTCATCTTATCCGCATGTGTGGGCAGGTCGCTCTTGGAGAAGTGCTTCTGGCCAGCTGGGATGCTGCTGTTTTTACAGAGTGATATGACTACTTCACCCTGTACCACCTGCATGTCTTTTATTCAGGGCATGGACACGCATAACACCTAGACTGGTTTCAGTGCAGTTTATCCTGAAGTGGACAAATGTTAGCTCTGTTTAAAGCTTCCTGGAGCAGTTCAAAAATATTCCTGGAAAATCTACTATTCTTGAACTAGGTCACTGTGAACTGGGTCGATGTTACATGTGGACACCATGCACTGTGTAACACAGGTATGATCTATCCTCCGGGCATCCCACGCTGCTTCACTCCTGCACCCTCCACTTAACAGCTGTAACTCTGGTTCGCAGCCAGAACTCTCCTGCCTTTTGTCTCCCCCACCTTTTGTTGGCACGTTTTATCAATGACCCCACTTGTGCTACTTGGTCAACAACCAGCTGTGTCCTCACTCCCTACTCAATTGTAGCCCTTTCGCATGCCCTCTTAGGCTCTGGGAACCCAAAAACCTGGGTCTAAGCACTCTCTGCTCCTGGGCACCCCATGTCAGGCAAGTACACTTCAGAGATCAACTGCAGGCTCCTGAAATGTACTGAGTTTGTGTCTAGGAGAGAAGGGAAAGCAGAAAACTCCTTCAGGCTCAAATTACCCACCCCCTGGGACCTCTGCAGCAAGCACTGCCCCCCACCTTGCCCATTGTAAGACATGCTGGGCTGGGTGCTCACTCCCACCGCCTGCTGTTGGAGCCACAGCACTTGAGTACTGAAAAGGTGACTGTGTGTGTGCACACAGCTGACCTGTGACAGTTGTGAACCGGTTCCCAGCCAGCAAGATTTGGGAGCAGCTCAGTTGGTACAGATGTCCCCACCCTCGGTTAGTCACTCCTAGGTATAGCTGCTGCCATCAGATTATATCAAGAAAAGCAAATAAAATGGGACATGCTGCCAACACATTACATCACTCATGCAGTGGAAAATAACTGTTAAACTAGTGCTGTGAGTTAGTCAGTCTTTGGAGATGTGAATAGCTGGAAAGTGACCAGCCTGGTTACGGGCAGCGATGACTTCTGGTTAAAGATCAGCCCTTGTAAGGGCACGGTTGCTGGGGTGCCTGCAATTCAGTGCACCTCTGAGTGGGCAAGATAGGATCAGTGTCAACTCTGCAGTCATGTGAGTTAGGGGTTCCCAAAACACAGGCCCTCCGCTCTCAAAAGAGCCTGCTCTTAGAGCAGACAGATTTAACAGACTTGTCTGTACACCTGTGCAGAACAAGCAATAGTTCTTATCCTGCCCCAAATGGTCTCAGTCATTCAACACTTACCCCACCTAAAGCAAGGCCAGTGCTGCCGCTTGGGGGAGAAAACTGAAAGCAGCATGGAGGAAAGGGCTGAACTCTCTAGATGGGTGGGAGCCTCATGCACGTCAACTGATTCACCATCACAATCTCAGTTTGACTCCAATCCTGAGAAAGAAAAGAGGTATGGTGTCATAGCCTGCTCCTTTTTTTGTGGAGGTGAGAATGATTACAGCAGACTGGATGTGACCCATCCTGCTGCATGCAGTCTGAGCATGGGAACTTCACGAGACTCGGCATCTAGTTGCAAAGAGAAAACGAATTACAGGTGAAAATGCTGGTGGGGAAGGACAAGAGGATTGGGAGGGACAGAGTTCTGGGAAGAGCATGGAAAGGGGCTTGGTGGGGAGGGAAAGTGGGGGTTGGGACACTGGGAGGTATGGGAGGACACTTCTTGGTACAGTGCGAGGCATGATCAAGAGGTGGGAAGCAGAGGGAGGGTTGGAAAGGAAGAGGAGGACACCTGTCATCCTTCTGCTGATATGTGCCAGGATCTGGGAAGCCCAGGAGGACCTGAACCCCTTTCCCTGTCCCATCATGAGAGCCAGGAGCAGGGAACTCCTTGCGCCTTTGAGTGTGTCTGAGCCATTCCTCCTGCTCTCCCAGATGAGCTGGCCCTTGTCCTGTCCCAGGAGCTGAAGTACGGGAGAATCGCTGCCCCTCTTGGAGTACCGTAGCCTCCCTCTCTGCTTCCCCATATACGATGGATTTGCAAGACCCTGCCTTTCTAGGGGGCTGAACCATCCTTCAGCTGAACCAGAATCCAGGTAGGTTCTCCCTGTCCCAGCATGCGTGCTGGGAGCTGAGGGCTCCCGTCGTTTGAGGGTATCGGCACTCCTCTTCCAACTCTCCATGCAAGCTGGCAGCTAGGGGAGCCCTGCCCCTCTGAGGATGGAGCTGAGAACAGGCAGGCTGGAAGCATGCATAGAGCACAGGCCCCGAGTCCAGACTGGGGGCTACGAGTGGGCATGCTTGGGGCACATCACCGTTTTCTGTGGGGGGAGGACGAAAACGCCCACTGGAACAAAAGGAGCAAGTCACGTCAGGTCCTCTTTCAGGCCACATTCATCAGCCCCAGGTGTTCGTGTTCAGATGAGAACATCACGTAACACATGGATCCCAGACCTCTCCCGAACCCATCGCTGGGTAAGGGGCCACGAGCCTGCACGACAGAGTTTGGCTATGTTGGCAGTGAGGGTGAGCACGTAAAGTGGAGGTGGGGCTGGAGGTCCCCTTCTAACTGATGTCAGCAGCACCCCCCGCCCCAGCCTCGCTTGGACTTACCATGAAGATCAAAGACAGCTTATATCACCTTGGCTTCTGTCTCGAAGGTGTAAGCTGGAAAACCCCTCCAGCTGATGCACAGATCTCTGCTTTGGGGCTCTGCTGGGACAATTAGGATGGTGGAGGCCCCCCTGCCTTTGATGGAAGCAGGCTGATACATTCCCCCCTTCACAATTGCTGCAATTTTCCCTTTTCATCCTACTAAGCCATCATGTCTCACAAGGCACAAGCACATAAATAGTGGCTGCTTTGGGTCTGGCACCCTCTGCTGCTGCATGCCTGTATGAATAGGCCGCAGCTTATGCATGATCCCTTCCTCCACGAACAGACAGCTTGAGCCGTACGCTACAATAGTTCCTGCGCCTCTGCTACCTTCTGCACCTGCCCCTCTGCCTGCCCCACTCCCACTGCTCTTCTCCAGCTCCGCTCATCCTCCACGAGCACACAGAGCAGCACATACCTGCATTTTGGAAAGAATATTATTGTTGCGTTGGCTTCAGGCACCCCCAGATCCTGATGTCTGTGGGGTACAGGAAGAGGGCTTGTCTTGGGGACAGAGACTCCTGAGACACTGGCACGTGTACCAAAGAGCAGGAAAAAGGTCTCAAACCCTAGATAATGGCAAGACCTCCAGGATCCTGGCTCCTATAATGCCTGGCAGAGTGTGATTCAGACAGTTCCTGAGCACAAAGCTGGAGCCTGTTTGTTGAGCTCAGTTGCTTGTTGAAGACCAGGCTCAATACCACTGTCCTAAGAGGTCACGGTGTAGGTGGGGTATGTGGGCACTACCTGGGGTACGTGTGGAGTGGCCTTCAATGCCCAGAGATGTGGTTTTAGTCCCCAAGTCTGAACAAAAAACGGCAGTAAAACTAGATGTCCTTAAAAAGGCTTCGCTGGGGCTGGGGGGTCAGGAGCCCCTGGTTTCTGATGAGGCATCCTGGCCTTTGGAGCACTTAAGGCATCCCTACATTTCAGAAGAGCGCGGAGGGTGGTGATGGGGAGGGGGTGAGTCCAGCAAAAAGTGGTGTTTTGGTTAAATACATGTAAGGATTTCCGTGAAAAATGAACTATACTCCTACCACTTGCCTGATGGGATTTCACGGCCTTCTAGGCAGACCACAAAACCCAAGCATCTGCACACCCAGGAAGTACAGAGGGAAGGCATCTGCCCACGCACCCTTTAACTCTGTCCTCAGTGAGCAAAGCCCCTGTGACTCACTCGCTCAGCCTCACCAGAGCTGCTTGTACCTGCCTGAACAGCAAAACTCAGCCTTGCCCCAGGGAAAATCAAGCCTCTAAATATTATGAGCCATTCACTTTCAAAACGCATGATGCCACTGAACCTACCTTCCACTTACTCAGCATTAAACCATCAGGCCACATTCGCTCCCAACAGTCACCAAGGAAGGAAGACTGTCTGTCCCTCGCTACCAACCCACCTACCTGACGCCATGCTGAAAGGAGTCCGGCTGGATCTCTCCAGGGACACACGTAACTTTTCCCTTTGATGGAAGCAGGCAAAGGCGATCCCTTCAGAAGTGTGTGGCCCTCCCAGATTGTCCCCTTTCACAATCACAGCACTGCTAGGCTGGTCCACCTAAGCCCCACACCATCCTATACAGCTGCACCCAACCCAGCAACTGCCGATAACAGCCATTGCCTATTGCCAGCCCCAGGATGGGGCAGAGACAAGACTGCCTGAGTGTATGCCCTCTCTCTTATTCCTTGATTTTCAGAGGTTTTGCTGAGATCTTCTTCTTGCAAGGGAACAAGACACCACTGAGCAACCTGAACTCTGTGTGAAAGCTTTTGGATCAGCAAGTTTGGGGAAATTCATTAACCAGGTGACTATACTGCAACCTCTATGGTTGTTTTTGAAAAGTCACATACTTGCTGCTGGGAGAAAAATCAAATGTCGTACTACATGGGGTGTCGGTTGCAGCCGTGTTGGTCTAAGGACATAGGCAGACAAGGTTCTTTGGGTAGATGTGATATCTTTAATATCAGATTCACCCAAAAGAAAGATACCAGCTTCACCCAAAGAACCTTGTCATACTAGGTGGAAAAGCCCTAGATTGGCATCCATCCCTGCTAAAGCATACTACAAGGTAAGCCATGGGCAGACTCCTACACCCACTGAAATGAATGGGAGCTTTGCCACTGATCTCAAGAGAGGCAGAGCAAGCTAAGCATAGCTTTACAAAGCATCGTTCCCTTGCTTAGCAGACAGTGATGATTGCTGCCTTGGTTTAAATGATGATGTTAGCAGCTGAAAAGGTGCATTTGATCCAGTATCTCTACAATATTCATTTAAGGGATGTCACCAACCCCAAATCCACTCAATTTTAAACTCAGTTTCAGAGACAGCACCTGCCAGGTCACCTGGGACAATTTTATAATTGCATCGCCTTATTTTCTAAAATGCTTTTCTTTTCCCTTGTCTCTGTGTGAACGGCCCATGTGAACAGCAGGGAAAATTGCCTGTACAGAAGAAACAGCAAACTGGTGATACTGAAAGCAGTATAATAATAATGGAGAAAGCCACAGTTAGATAGAAACAGAGGAACAAAGTACTCCACATTCAGCTTGCGTTGGTCTGAATTTAACCCTTACCCCTTTGTTCCCTTCCCTCTCTCAACCAAATCAGACAATGTTGTGTCTACCACACTCCACTAATGATAACGACTTACATGGCACCTTTCAACCCTCAAAAGCATTATATGTGGTAGGCCTGATCAAAGTCCCCACAAAGCCAGCGTGGATCACGTGCCTGACTTCAATAGAGCCCAGATCTAAACAGACATATGGGAATCATTTTATCCACCACTGCAGAGCAGCCACTATTCAGCAGCGGACAGCCACGCCCTCTTCAGCTAGATCTACCACACACCGAACTTTCGGTAAAGCCGATTTGATTCCTGAAGCTGGAATTTGGCCACAGCCAGGCTCAGCCCCCCTCACACTTGCAAGAACTGCCCCGGTTTTAGCAGAAGCAGGTACTACGGTGGAGCAGTCACAACAGCACAGTTAAGGGTTCACAGGTAATTATGTAAGTTAGCAAGGAGCCAGGACGCCAAAGCTCAGCTCTCCAACGGCTGGGAGAAATGCAACTGCGTTTTCAGGTTCCCTCCACTGCAGGCCTCCCCGAAAGGCTCCCAGTGACTCCAGTCTTGTCCTGCCTTTGGTGTCTGTTTACCATTCATTCCTGGTAACGATGATTGCTCCAGTCATTTGGCAATGCTGAAGCCATGCACATTCTTTCATCCCAGTTCTCCTCAATGAGGGAGCTTACCACAATTTTCATGCATTCATTTGGCATTTAGAAGCTACTTCCACATTTCCGTAGATATCACTGCATGTCTCAATGCGGTGCACAATGATTTTTCTTCT
Source organism: Gavialis gangeticus (assembly GCF_001723915.1). NCBI lineage: Eukaryota > Metazoa > Chordata > Crocodylia > Gavialidae > Gavialis > Gavialis gangeticus. The sequence continues at coordinate 21,617,469 of NW_017729028.1, read as the reverse complement.
ACTTTCCCTTCAGGCAATGCAGTTATATTCCAGCTCTGACTGTCATCGCTGATTCACCTCCCAGGTCCCCACCCATCCTGTCTCAGGAAAGGTTTTCTACCTGTAAGTTTATTAGCCCCTCCTTTCTCCCCTCTGTATTAATACCTGCATCCTGTCACAAGGGCTAGCCCTTCAGTAAGGGTGTCTGAATGACACAAGGCAGACCCTGACCTGTGCAGCAGTGATAATACGGTTCCAGCCTAGGGAGAGAAAAGCAGTTTCTCTTACAGTCGATAAAGAAAGAAAACAGCACAACGCTAAGTTTTGTGCTCTCGGTTCAGTGCCCCACTGATTCTCTCCAGGGGTCCAAGAAGCTGCTGCTTTCACAAGGGGGAAGCACCTGTCAGTCATCAGGCAGGGAGAGACAAGGCTTACTTTGGCCTGAATCTTGCAAGCTGCCAACTACCCTTGACTCCCATTGAAGTCGGTGGCACTCAGTAACTTACAGGGTCCACTGACAATCGCACGGGTGCTGTCCTGCACATGACTACGTCTTCGAACCATGCCCTGTTTGCCATAGACAAATACTGGAAACGAGATGGGTGATTTGGGAATGGGGGGTAGGCCTTGGGGGTCTCCACAGCATGAAAAGGCTTGAAGAGCACTAATATGATTCCCACAAGGAGAGGAAAACAACACTGCAGGATCAGGGCGAGTGGAGAAAAACAAAGCCTTATGTTTGAATTTAACTTTATGCATACGGGCAGCCTCCTGAAATAAAGAGGACCCTGCATAAGATGTAGTTGTGGCCGAGTGGTTAAGGCGATGGACTAGAAATCCATTGGGGTCTCCCTGCGCAGGTTCGAATCCTGCCGACTACGCTTCTGCTTTCCAAGGTTATCAAAGCAGCTGTTCTTAACAGACTGGCTGATGGCAACACCCTGAGGGATAGCCAGCATGGGTTTGTTGTGGGTAGGTCTTGCTTGACCAATCTTATTTCCTTCTGTGACCAGGTGACCTATCACCTGGACAAAGGAGAACAGATTGATGTCATATATCTTGACTTTAAAAAAGCCTTTGATCATGGTATCCCATGATCACATCTTAGTAAAACTAGCTAACTGTGGCCTCGGGTGCACCATGATCCACTGGCTGGGGAACTGGCTCCGTGGTGGTGGTTGATGGAAGTCACTCATCATGGTGTC
>NW_017729028.1:21607975-21611285 GCF_001723915.1 Gavialis gangeticus | reverse complement strand
TTTTGTCCCCCAAGGCTCTGTCCTTGGACCTGTATTGTTCAACCTCTTCGTTAATGATGTGGACATTGGAGTCGGAAGCGGACTGGCCAAGTTCACTGATGATACCAAACTCTGGGGTAAAGCATCCGCACCTGAGGACAGGAGGGTGATCCAGGCTGACCTTGACAGGCTCATGAAATGGGTGGATGAGAACCTGATGGTGATTAACACCAAAAAATACAAGATTTTCCACCTCAGGAAAAAAAACCTGCAGCATCCTTATAGTCTCGGCAGTGCTATGCTGGCTAGCACTACGGACAAAAGGGACTTGGAGGTCATGATTGACCACAAGACAAACACGAGCCTTCAGTGTGATGCTGCTGCTAGTAAAGCAAGCAAAACGCTGGCTTGCATCCATAGGTGCTTCTCAAGCAAATCCCAGGACATCATTCTCCCATTGTACTCGGCCTTGGTGAGGCCGCAGCTGGAGTACTGCGTCCAGTTTTGGGCTCCACAATTCAAAAAGGATGTAGAGAGTCCAGAGGAGAGCCACGCACATGCTCACAGGTCAGGAAAACATACCTTATGATGAGAGGCTGAGAGCCATGGGGCTCTTCAGCCTGGAAAAGCACAGGCTCGGCGGGGAGCTGGTGGCCACCTATAAGTTTATCAAGGGTGTTCACCAGGATCTGGGGGAACACCTGTTCACAAAAGCGCCCCAAGAAATGACACGGTTGAACAGTCACAATCTCCTCCTCAGGCTGGACATAAGGAAGAACTTCTTCACTGTCCGAGCCCCCAAGGTTTGGAATAGACTGGAACAGATTGCCGCCGGAGGTGGTTCAAGCACCCACTCTGAACGCCTTCAGGAGATATTTGGATGTTTCTCTTGCTGGGATCCTATGATCCCAGCTGACTTCCTGCCCCTGGGGCGGGGGGCTGGACTCGACGATCTTCCGAGGTCCCTTCCAGCCCGAATGGCTATGAAATCTATGACTCATATGAACATGTACATTCACAGGACTGAGATCCATGTTATTGCTATTTCACCACTGAAGTCCTGGTCAGTGTTTTATTTAGGAATCGTATTTCCCAAGGATACAATTAAGTCATAAATTTCAGGCTGAAATTTACCTTATGATTTTTCTACCAAGGGACAATTATTTTTGTCTCTTCATACATTTCATGCTGTATATATAACGCACACACAACCAACCCAAGGCATTTGTGGATGCTTGAAAATAACTATCCAAAAGCATAAAAATGATGGGTTTCTGAGTCCTTGGATTTGTTTTTCTCTTTTTCCTTTTAAAAAAATATGGAACTGTGTCTCTGCTTATTGAATTATAAACTGATGTCACCATAGCAATGAGAACCATAGACAGAGAATAATAGGAAAGTAGGGCTGGAAAGGAGTTCACAAGGTCAAGGTCACTGCTCAAGGCAAGACAGTCCCTGACTGTCAAGTGTCTGTCTAATCTGCCCTTGAAAATTTCCAGGGGTGGAGATTTTACAACTTGTCTAGATAGATTGCTCCAGCACTTGACCACCCTCATAGTCAGAAAGTTCCTCCTCATCTCTAACCCAAATTTCCTCTGCTGCAGCTTGAGGCCATTGCTCCTAGTCCTGTCCCCTACGGCCACCTCTTCCCTATAATTGCCCTTCAAATATTTCAAGACTGTTATCAAATCCCTGTTCAGTCTTCTCTTCCCCAGACTGTTTCCAAGACTTGGTGAGAAGTAAGTCAAAGACTTTCAATTGTATATGCATGGATGGCGTGTGGAAGGGCTACATGAAGACAGTGTTTGCTATGTTCGGCAGGATTAACATGGAGGAGTCCTAGTCACAATCCAGGATTCCTGTGGGCAAGGTGCTGTACAAGAACAGAACAAGGCAAGAGCTCCTGCCCAAAAGACCTTGCGGCTCAGCAATCCTAATAACATATAATAGTTATGTTATTATGGGAACAGGGACTGCCAACAGGGGAGAAGTTTGCAGGCAGTTCGCAGGCCAGTCATGGGCAGGAGTACATGGGAGCTTCTGACAGAGACTTCAGGTAAGTGAATGAGGAGGGGGGCAGTCAGTGGTCGCAGTAGGCATCATGTCACCTGTGTCAGAGAAGTCAACCCGCGGCTCCGGAGTTGGTGCCATCGCATGGGTTTTGGCTTCGTGGACCATGATCCGCACTTCCCTGCAAGGGACCTCCTGTCTGCAAATGGTAAGAGTCTCTTTTCTTACAGGTTGGCTGACCTCCTACTTTATACTAAGTACGAGGGGGACGGGGAGGCAGGAGATGGAGAGAGTCTAGAATCTACAGACTGTGAGACATGCACCCCAGGTAAGTACCAAGGCACCCTTTGGACATCAGAACGGGGGAGCACCAAAGACACCATTTGGAGGGCTAAAGTGCCTCTATACTAATGCTAGGAGCATAGGGAACAAGCAGGAAGAGCTCTCACTTCTGCTTGCAGGTAATAACTTCAATTTAGTGGGGCTAATGGAAACCTGGTGGGACCCTACCCACGACTGGGTGGTGCACATTGAGGGCTACAGGCTGTACAGAATGGACAGAGTAGGGAGGAAAAGGGGCAGGGTTGCTTTCTATGTAAAGGAGCATTATACATCTACCCTAATCAAAATGGGATCAGAGGAGGAGAAAGTTCAGGCATTGTGGGTTAGGATGCATGGAGGTCATGGGGAAGGGGACTTGGACCACCACACCAAGAGGAAAACCTAGACTTGGAGTTCTTGAGGCAGCTCTCGGAGGCTGTATGGTCAAGGGACGTGGTTGTCATGGGGGACCTAAACTACCCTGACATCTGCTGGGAGGAGCAGTCAGCCAAATCCAACCATTCATGTATGTTCTTAACCTGCGTACAGGACCTTCACCTAATGCAGGAGGTACAGGGTCCCACTAGGGGGAATGCCTTACTGGACTTGGTGTTAGCTATGGGGGAGGACCTGGTAGGGGAGCTGCAGATTCGTGGTCACCTTGGGGACAGTGACTACCAATTAATCGAATTCACCATACAGCGTAGGGTGGCTAAGATAACTAGCAGGGTGGAAGTGCTTGACTTTAGGAAGACTAACATCGGAGTGGTTAGGAGTTTAAGGCAATGATGCACTGGAGGATAGGACTATTGGCGAGATGGGAGTCCAGGAAGGGTGGTCATTTCTAAAGGAAGTGATTCTTCAGGCACAGAGGGAGACAATCCCAGTATGAAGGAAAAGGGGAAAAGGAGTCAAAAAACTTCCTTGGCTAAACAGGGAAATCCAGGAGAGGCTCAGGACAAAAAAGAAGGCATATAGGCGGTGGAAGCGGAGGGAAGCT
>NW_017729028.1:21593297-21602975 GCF_001723915.1 Gavialis gangeticus | reverse complement strand
AGGGTACTGAAGGAACTGGCCGGTGTCAGAGCAGAGCCACTGGCACGGCTGTTTGAGCACTCGTGGCGCTCAGGTCAGGTCCCGGAGGACTGGAAAAGGGCCAGTGTGGTCCCTATTTTCAAGAAGGGGAGGAAGGAAGATCCGAATAATTATAGGCCAGTCAGTCTCACCTCCCTCCTTGGAAAGGTCTTTGAAAAGATTATAAAGGATCATATTTGTGGAAGTCCAGCAGGAAAAATAATGCAGGAGGGCAACCAGCATGGATTCGTAGGAGGTAGATCATGCCTGACTAATCTTGTTTCTTTTTATGACCAGGTCACAAAACACTTAGATGCAGGAGTAGAGGTGGATGTCGTTTTCTTGGATTTTAGGAAGGCCTTCAATACGGTATCTCATCCCATTCTTATAAATAAATTAAGAGGCTGTGACATAGATATTTACATGGTCCGGTTGGGTGGCAAATCGGCTTAGCGGTCGCACCCAGAAAGTGGTAGTAGATGGGTCGGTATCGACCTGGAAGGATGTGGGCAGTGGGGTCCCGCAGGGCTTGGTCCTTGGATCTGTACTCTTCAGTGTCTGTATCTGGGACTTGGATGTAGGTGTGAAGTGGACAATACTAAATTGTGGGGTGAAGTGCACACTCCGGAGGGCAGGGAACGATTGCAGGCAGACCCGGACAGGTTGGATAAGTGGGCAGAACACAACAGGATGCAGTAGAACAAGGACAAGTGCAGTGCTGCACCTAGGGAGTAAAAATATCCAGCACATCTACTGGCTGGGGAATGATCCTCTTGGCAGCACAGAAGCAGAAAGGGCTCTCAGAGTCATAGTGGCCTCCAAGATGAACATAAGTCATCAGTGTGACAAAATCATCAGCAAAGCTAACTGCACTTTATCATACATCACCAGATGCATGACAAATAGATCCAAGGAGGTTTTATTTCCACTCTATGCGACATTGGTCAGACCACGGTTGGAGTACTGCATCCAGTTTTTGGCGCTGTACTTCAAGAATGATGTTGATAGACTCGAGAGTGTCCAAAGGAGGGCCACTCGTATGGTTAGGGGCTTACAGGACAAGCCTTACCTATGGAGAGACTGAGGGACCTGGCTCTCCTCAGCCTCTGCAAGAGAAGGCTGAGAGGTGATCTTGTGGCCGCCTACAAATTTATTAGGGGGACGCAGCAAGGGATCCAGATGCTCTGTTCACCAGGGTGCCTCTTGGGGTAAAAAGGAACAATGGTCACAAACTGACAGGGAGCAGATATCAGGAAAAACTTCTTCATGGTGAAGGTGGCCAGAATCTGGAATGGGCTTCCAAGGGAGGTGGTGCTCTCCCCTACCCTGGGGGTCTTTAAGAGAGGGCTGGACAGGCATCCGGCTGGGGTCATCTGACCCGAGTGCTCTTTCCTGCCTAGGCCTGGGGTTGGACTTGATGATCTGCTGAGGTCCCTTTGGACCGTAGCATCTATGAATCTGTGAATTACTGTGTTGCATAAGTGGTGCACTGGCAGTTCATAAGGGGTTTTGCTACAGCTCTAGAGAAGGTGTTCAAGCCTCAGTTCAGACTCAGGTCAGGGGCAACCCCTCAGCCAGCTATAAATGGGAACTTGCACATTCAGGCTGCAGTCAGGAGTGGCTGGAATAATGCTAGCACAGCACAGGAACTACTACGCCTTTACCAGGCCAGCTCCATGGCTCTTCCAGGCCCAGGCAGGCCTTTGACTTTGTCCAGAAGGCCCCAGTCAGCTATCAGTTTCTGTCAGGCTGCAGATCCCAAGAGCGATGCAGGAGTTTCTCTGTATGGGTCCAGTTATAGGACTGTGGCTATTGAGTGGTTTGCATCCAGGAATCTCCAAGTGCTTAACAAGGGAGCAAAACCATTGCCTCCCCAGGAGAACTCATACAGTTTTCTCAGCCAGGAACTAGTCCCAGAAACCCCAGGCCCTGCAATCTACCCACTAATGACAGGGGCCTGCCCCGTGTACTACAAGTGATTACTGGACAGATGCAGGAATAGGCTTGGAGAAGCCAGGCACTGGAGAGCTGTTATTCCACTCTCTGGAGGCCACTGGGGACTACCATGCTCTGGGAGCACCCTTCAACCCTGGGGGATCTGCTCCATCTAGAAGACCCAGCATCCGTGGCCCAGCCCCAGAGGGTTCTGGGTATCACCTGTCCAGTAGTAAATCCTCCTCGCTGCAGAGAGGTCTGAATTTATTTGCCCCCAAGCAAATCCTTGTCTGTACCCTAACTGATGTGGAAGGGCTAGAACTGCAAAGGCTGGGTGATGATGTAGAGTGAACAAATCACTACTACTCCAGAGGAGTTGTCCTGATCTGGTTGGTCAAAGATCTGTGAGGCCGGACAGGAATGCAAATGGCATTGGAGAAAGTACTTTGACATGACCCCTTGGTTAAAGGCCACCCAGCTTCAATACTACAGTCCATTGACAGGGAGAGCAAAGTCCACCGCTAGGACAGGACACCTCTGCTGAGACTCAACCTTCCCTCGTAGACAATATGCACAGAGCCTCCTCCAAGGCCAGTTGAAGTTAATGGAAAGACACCTCCTGACTTCAGTGCACTCTGGATCAAGGACTGAAACCTATGCAGAATCTGTGCACACACCAAGCTCCAGTGAAGTGGCAGTCAGCTTACAAAAACTTATATGTCTTTCTGAATGAGTCTGTAAGGTCCCACTCTGCCCTGTCTTCTACTAGAGAGGGAGAGGGAGAAAAAGCTCGGTAGCAGGACAGCGACAGGCTGGCCTTCTGGCAAAGAAATATTACAGGGCTAGGGAGTTTGCTTAAAGGCACGGGGCCTGCGTTCACCTTGAAGCTGCCTGACGAAGCAAATGCCTGGCCACAGAATGAACTTTATCATCTTTCTCAGGCAGCTGAATTGATTCTGGGTTTGAACTCTGGGACTAAGGAGCTTAGCATTATAGATAATGCTTCAGATGGCTGTGTTTAAATGGAGAAGGTGTTTCTAGTTTTTTTCAAGACATCTCTGATTTTATTGACTTTTCCTCCTTTCCATCAGAGCATTATATGGGGAAAGGAGATAGTATTCTGCCCTGGAGCAACAGACCCATTCAAGGCCAGAAAAAGCCTCACTGGTTTTTGCTCCCAGGAAGCGAAACAAAAGGAGGAGGCCGATGGAATTGCTTAGAGAAGTCATGAGTCATGCAAAGTCAGCTGGACAAAACAAGCTGAGTCAGAGATCTCCATGAATCCACACTGGGTGGGTTCAAGTGATCTTATTGTAAATCATGGCTTGCTTTTGTAGAGGTCAGGACTAGTTATTTCCACATCACTGCAAAGGACACCCTTGATAAACTGTGCAACAGCTACCAGGTCACTGCAAAATGCACACCGAGTGAGCAATTGGCTTGGTAGGCCTTAGGCTGAGGAAACAGCTAGGGCAGTGTTCAGAGGCAGGATGCTGTGTGCCCATGATATCCAGCCAAGCCAGGTCTTGTGACCTGAGAGTTTAGGCAGACTCCCTCATAGATTTTTTTTTTTTATCTCCTCTGTTGGCATTGGCTTTAATATTTTGTTCTGGCTTGGACCTCAGAGGGAGCACAGCATTAGCTGGACATGACTAAACAGAGAAATCCAGGGGAGCCTAAGGGCAAAAAGAGAGGCATATAGGCGGTGGAAGCGGAGGGAAGCTACCAAGGACGAGTATACCTGCTTGGCCTGCACTTGCATAGAGGCAGTTACAAAGGCCAAAGCAACTACAGAGCTGAGGCTGGCAACAGGAATTAAAGACAACAAAAAGTCTTTTTTTAGGTATGGAGGGAGTGAAAGGAAGGCGCAGGAGCAGTTAGTGACAGACAGGGGGGACAAAGCTGAGCTCTTCAATGAGTTTTTTGCCTCCGTGTACCTGAACAGGGCTCAAGATAAGTCTCCTAACAGGTTCTTAGATGGGCATCAGAGGGACACGAGCCCACCAACTGTTGATGCTGACTTGGTGCAGAGTCACTTGGATGGACTGGATGTGTTTCAGTCGGCGGGCCCGGATGCACTACGTCCAAGGGTACTGAAGGAACTGGCCGGTGTCAGAGCAGAGCCACTGGCACAGCTGTTTGAGCACTCGTGGCGCTCAGGTCAGGTCCCGGAGGACTGGAAAAGGGCCAGTGTGGTCCCTATTTTCAAGAAGGGGAGGAAGGAAGATCCGAATAATTATAGGCCAGTCAGTCTCACCTCCCTCCTTGGAAAGGTCTTTGAAAAGATTATGAAGGATCATATTTGTGGGAGTCCAGCGGGAAAAATAATGCAGGAGGGCAACCAGCATGGGTTCGTAGGAGGTAGATCATGCCTGACTAATCTTGTTTCTTTTTATGACCAGGTCACAAAATGCTTAGATGCAGGAGTAGAGGTGGATGTCGTTTTCTTGGATTTTAGGAAGGCCTTCGATACGGTATCTCATCCCATTCTTATAAATAAATTAAGAGGCTGTGACATAGATATTTACATGGTCCGGTTGGGTGGCAAATCGGCTTAGCGGTCGCACCCAGAAAGTGGTAGTAGATGGGTCGGTATCGACCTGGAAGGATGTGGGCAGTGGGGTCCCGCAGGGCTTGGTCCTTGGATCTGTACTCTTCAGTGTCTGTATCTGGGACTTGGATGTAGGTGTGAAGTGGACAATACTAAATTGTGGGGTGAAGTGCACACTCCAGAGGGCAGGGAACGATTGCAGGCAGACCCGGACAGGTTGGTTAAGTGGGCAGAACACAATAGGATGCAGCAGAACAAGGACAAGTGCAGTGCTGCACCTAGGGAGTAAAAATATCCAGCACATCTACTGGCTGGGGAATGATCCTCTTGGGAGCATGGAAGCGGAAAGGGATCTCAGAGTCATAGTGGACTCCAAGATGTACATGAGTTGTCAGTGTGACGAAAATATCAGGAAAGCTATCCGCACTTTATCATGCATTAGCAGATGCATGATGAATAGATCCAAGGAGGTGATACTCCCCCTCTACGCGGCACTGGTCAGACTGCAGTTGGAGCACTGCATCCAGTTTTGGGTGCCACACTGTAAGAAAGATGTGGATAACCTCGAGAGGGTCCAGAGGAGAGCCACTCATACAGTTAAGGGTTTGTAGACCAAGCCCTATGAGGAGAGACTGAGGGACCTGGATCTCTTCAGCCTCCGCAAGAGGAGGATGAGAAGTGATCTTGTGGCCACCTACAAATTCATTGGTGGTGGGGGGAACAGCAAGGGATCGGAGATGCTCTGTTCACCTGGGCTTCTCTTGGGGTAACAAGGAACAATGGTCACAAAGTGACAGAAAGCAGATTTAGGCTGGACATCAGGAAGAACTTCTTCATGGTGAGGGTGGCCAGAATTTGGAATGGGCTGCCAAGGGCAGTGGTGCTCTCCCCTACCCTGAGGGTCTTTAAGAGGAGGCTGAATAGGCATCTGGCTGGGGTCACCTGAGCTGAGTGCTCTTTTCTGCCCAGGGCAGGGCGTTGGAATTGATGATCTGTTGAGGTCCCTTCTGACCCGAGCATCTATGAATCTATGAATCTATGACAAGAACCAGCTCATGTGGAGGAGTATGAAACCGCAAGGTAGTGAAGAATAGCAGTTTTGAAGCTTCAAACCCTCCACCAGAGTCCCTGTATCTCCCAATGATGCTGCCACTTTGCACACTGGTCTCTTTCTGTCCACTCCAGGTCACCCAGCATCCCCTTCAGCTCTCCTCAGTGCTGCAAGACTCTCCACTGAGCCCCACGTCACCCACACAGCCCCCAACCTCCACCTCCAGCCAAGCGACCTGTGACCAACACACCATACTGCAACACCTCTTCCTGGAGAAATGCGCGTGTAGCAGCTTCTCCATCTTCCTCCTGCAGCCCAGGTTAGGATGACTCTACCCTTCAGCTTGATCACAGCCACACTCTCACCCTTTCTGGGGGTCACATCCAATTCCAGCTCTCCAGCTAGGTTTCTAAAAGGCTCTTCCCCCTTTGGATGCACCTGGTCAGTGATCCCGTCCATGGGGAGTCTGTGGAGCCCAGGCACACACTTTGTGCAAAGCAGCTGAAGCCAGCTGCTCAGCACTCCCTCGCTGTTTCCTTTGGAGGGGTCTCTTCTTGAAGGTCCTTTCTCTTCCCCCATGTTGTGGTCATCTCCCCCCATTAGGTGGCAGCTGCTCTAACACTTATTGCCACGGGAAGCTCCTCAGCCTCTCTGACTCTACCGTTCATCCCACTTACAGCGACTTGTTTCTTCTCGGAACAGCCTACCTACCCTCTTCCCCTTCTACTGGGCTTTCTCTCCGAAAAGACTACTCCTAGCAACTGGATGACCAGCCCCAGGGCTCCTGGCCCCGTTACACTGCCCAGTTTCTCCTCTGTGAAGCCCAGGCCCACCCAACTCCACCTGTTGACCTCATCCTTTGATCCCAGTTTCTCCTGACCCTGGAGTCACTCGAAATCAGTCCTTCTTCCGGGGTTGACCAAGTTGTTCTACCCCCACCCTATGTCTAACCCATGACACACAGGGAAACTTTGCTGCCATTGGGATGAAGTCCCCTCTGCTGGGGGAATCCCAAAGGGCTTTGTGACCCACTGACAAAGCTGCACCACCTCCTTTGTGGTGGCTTGTCCTCTGGAAGAAATGACCCACTGATTTTAGCTCTAGCAGTGCAGAATCGTATCGAGGCCTGAGCAGCCTCAGTTTGCATCCTGCTGCAGAGGTGTGGAGCTACAGGGGGACTGTCATTGCGACTCCTAAGAGTTGCAGCTGTCAGTTTGCCTTTCACAGGAATGGTTTACTTCATTGCCATAACAAGAAAGCATCTATTTGCCCCCAGGTGTCAGGTCCGGTGAGGTTCACACCTCTGCATACACAAAGGCAGCCAGCCTGCCTGCTAGTTGCTTAGAAGAGGGACTTTGCCTGGGGTTTGCACGGCTCCTCTTCTATCCCCTCTTCCGTTTAGGCTGGGTAAGCCACCAGCCCACTCGCAGCCTCCTGCCTGCTGAATTCCTCCAAGGCCCTATTATTTCTTTCATCCCTGACAGCCCCCATCTCACAGCTCCTCTCAGCCTCTCTTGTGCTCTGTACAAGTCCCCATCTGCTCACAGTGACCACACGCCTAAGGAACGGCATCCGTGCTCTTTAGGGAAGCTCAGCTTCATCCTAATTAAAAACACCGGTAGCTCGTAGCCATCTTAAGGGCAGCCTCACTTCCACCACAGAGACCATAGGGAAATGGTGGCCAGCCTGCCTGACTTCAGCCCTGTCAGCAGCTATTTTCAATAAAGACAGGCAAGGGATTGAAAAATCACGTGAAAGTTAAAACAAGCCAACCAAGCATTTTGCAATGCTCATGATAAAATCAGAAGAGTTTTGGCAACACTAATGAAAAAAAAAAAAAACAGAACAAAAAACTCCTTATTAACTTATTGAGCCTTTGAATTACAGGTGTGGAACCAGAGCCTCACCCCTGCTCCATGTTTCTGTTCATCCCCTTTAGATCAGCCTCAGCAGCCAGGCTGTCTGCATCCATTGGCCATTTTCTGCCTCCCCTCGGAGGCAGAAAAGAGCTGATGGAGTTCCCCTACCACCCCCGAGCTTCACTTTACGGACGTTTGTCATGCAAAATCGTGACACCAGATCACATGCTGAGTTCAGCTCCCATTGGAACAGGGGATTGATTTGCTGTTGAATTTGATCAGAATTGGGCCCTAAGCTTGAAAATTGGTCTTTAAGATTGTCAGCTCAAAGGTATCTGATCTCTCAGCTGAAAGTAATCTGTAATGAAAAAAATGCCTTCAGCCCTTTTATAAAATCTTAAGCCAGTATGCTTGTTTCCACATTTTTCTTTAAAGTCCAACAGAAACTTTTGTAAACCACACATGCACACGCACACCCACTGACACTGTTTACCATCAACACTACAATTCTGTAACAGGACACGGGTACAGGAAACCTGACAGCCAAACTGCCTGGCAGTGGGGATCCCTCAGGCCAAGGATGATCTCTACCTCTGCTCAGTGATGTGTTTTGAGGTGACTTAAAAGACTCCAATCCTGGAGCCGTGGATCCCTCTGCAGAAGTTGCAGGTCTTTGCATAGGGGGGAGTAGGCTGCAGGCTGGAATAAAAACCGACTGGAAGCAAACTGATAGGAGAGAAATGCAAGTGACTAAGGCTAAAATTGAACTGGTTTAATCCAGGATTCATTGTCCCGGGTTTTCACTCCCATCAGAACAGATGGGGATAATGGTTTGCTTGGAAGCTTGAATGGCAGTTCCCTCCACTTGGCCTTGATTGTCCAGGGGGCAGAGTCTTAATTCTGATACTTCACAGGTAAAATGACACAATGAGCAGGTACCTCTATCCGACAAAAACCAGAAGACCGGTTTAACCTGGTTTTCCCATTCTGGCCCGAGAGCTCCCAGGAACGGCTCCAAGGTCACCTTGCAGGCAGACCTCAAGAAAGCAAATGCTGACATCGAGAGCGGGAAGGAGTTGGCTGCCAACCCACTCCACTGGTGCTGCAACCTTAACCAAAGTGGCCGCCCATTTCGAGGTCAAATGTCTTGCCCTTGAAGCAGACAAGAGACAGCGGAGGAAGAAAAGGAGAGAGATCCTGGCCTGCAGCCTACCGTCCCCTGTGGAAAGACCTGCAATTCATGCAGATGGCTCTGTGGCTCAAGAACTGGCCCCTTCAGTCACCTCGAGCCCCACCAGCGTGCCGTGGTAGCGAGCATCCTCACATTGAGGGATTGCGGGCAACCGCTATAGAGCTAAGCGACAGGTTTAATTTGGCGTTCCCATTTTAGTAACAGCCTGAGGTCTCTCAGTGGCCAGAAGAAATGCTCCAGACCTTGAAGGCAAGGTGCTTTGGGTAGATGCGATCTCTTTTATTAGACCAACTGAGTAGATGGGGGGGAAAAATACTTTGCAAGCTTTTGGCTGCAATCACCCTTCTTTAGACATAGGAAGTCTCTGCTGTTCTCTCTCCCTGTGCCTGACAAAGGGTGGTTGCACCCAAAAGCTTGCAAAGAACTTTTTTCCAACTGCTCAGTTTGGTTAATAAAAGCTATCACACCTTTGCACAGGGGAGAGTAGGCTTACCGCTCTATCAGAGGAGTGCATCAGGAGCTCAGTGAACAACTCTTGGCTAGGGCACCCCTGGGGGAGACCAGGAGCAATAGGTACAAACGCCTGGCTTCAGGCTTAATACCAGGAAAAACTCCTTCAGTCAGGGTGCCCCGGCTGTGGAATAAACTCCCCCCAGAGGTGGTGCAGTCACCTACCCCGGAGGCTTGCAAGAGGAGACTGGACAGTTGCTGGACCCCAGCTGTCTGCGGGGGAGGTTGGGGGGGCTGGACCCAATGATCCACAAGGTCCCTTCCAGCCCCTTCTGATCTATGAATCTATCCCCAAAACCTTGCCTGCCTATGTCCTCAGACCAACGCAGCTACAACCAAAAGCCCAGACCACAACACAAAGAGCTAGGAGGAGCTGCAATAGTGCCGCAACCTCAACCCAACGAGCCACAGCGGCTGCCCCTCTGGAGGCCAAGCACCTTGAAGCAGAAAAGAGGGAGGAAAAGGAGAGAAATCCTGCGGCCCAGGGGATGGGACTCCTCAGTCACCTCCAACCCCAGCATTTCCCTCCCGGCGGATCTCAAGGCATTAAGAAAGAGCAGAC
>NW_017729028.1:21590668-21593104 GCF_001723915.1 Gavialis gangeticus | reverse complement strand
CGGGCGCGGGCGGGCGGCCGCCAGGGGGCAGCGCTGCCCCGGCGCCGCCGCCGTTATTGCGCCGCGGGCTGGGAAGCGACTCAGGGGGGAGCGCTGCAAAGGAGCGCGCGATAAACGGAGCGGGGCTAGGCAGGGTCCTCGAGCGGGTGGGACGGCTTGTTTGTGTTAGCGCCGGGCCTGGAAGGGGTGGCTCCCCCAAGCTTGCTCACAGGCGAGCCCCCTCTGCGCAGTCGGGGCGTGCCAGCGGGCGGGTGGAGGAGCGGGGCCCTTGGCAGGAGGGCGGCGCGTTGGTGCAGCCGTGGGGTTGGCACGGGGGGCGGCACAGCCGGGTTCCTGGGGTAGAGCTGTAGCGCGAGGCGTTTCTCGAGGGCCGGTGCCTGGTAGCTTGCCAAGGGAGTCCCTGCCTTGCCCGCAAAGGGCAGCCGGCGCTCTGCAGCCCTGGCCGAAGCAGAAACCAAGGATGGTAAATCTTCGCGAGAGACAAAGGCGTCTCTATAGTCCAGGAAGGAGCGAGGAAGAGGGCGCGACTGCTGCGTGCGTCCGTGGTGTGATCTTCCTCGCGTGACTCTTGTGCGCGTCCGGCTCCGGCTGAGTGAAGCTGACAGAGCTGAGCCTGTGCGCTCCTGCTCTGTGCCGCGAGTCTCTCGGGGTCTCTTGAACCCGTATCGACACCGTTTCCTAGAAACGGGGCCTTGCCTGCTTTGCCTGCAGCAGGTTAGGGTTAGGGCTGTGTGGCATCAGGGTTGACAGTAGTTTTATGTGGTTTGCTGATAGTTTGGATAGGGATGATCCTGCCTCTGGCAGGGTGTTGGACCAAATGACCTCCAGAGGTCCCTTCTAGTCCTACTTGTCTACACTTGTGTGAAGACGCTCCCTTTTGTTCTGCTTATGTGTCTGTCAGCACAGACAGAAGTTACAGATGAAGCTGTTTTGAAATGTCTTCAACTGAACCCTCGTACAAGGAGGGTTATGATCTGTGCTCAGTCGGACACTTGCGAAGCGGTCTGCCACCACGTGCCTGTTTGGTCGCTGCTATAGACTGCTTTCTGTGGCCAGATCGGGCAAAAACTGTCGCCTCTGTCTGCGTCTCTGTAGGATTTAAGTCTGCCTTGCTCAGAATTGTCCTGCTTGGATGTGCCCAGACCAGGAAACTTAACAGAGCAAGGCAGCGTGCTTGGATCTGAACAGTACTTCGTCTCTTCGTCTTGAGCTGAGTTTCAAGCCTGCTCTTTCCCAAAAAGGGAAAAGTAAACTACAGTGATAAGTGTTGCAAAGCTTTTTTGGGGAGGGAAAGCAGAAACCTGTCCCAGGGCAGCAGCTCCCTTATTTGGAAATCGGTGCAGACATCTAGCACTAAGCCAAGTGCAAAAACACACTAATCCCTAGAAGAGTCAGAGCTGCGTGGCAGTTTTGTCAATACTTGGGGCGTCGGTGAGCAAACTGAGGAACAAAAGTCTCAAAGTAAGCAGCACCATGGTGACTTGGTCCTTAAACAGCCTCCCTTGTACTTGATGCTCACGCATGCTTTTTCATGTTCAAGTGAATGCTGCTGGCAAATGTAGACCAAAGCGGGCTTTCCCCTTCACCTGTCCCTCAACCTGGAGCACAGAGCTACCATAGATGATCTTAACTAAGGGGTTGGGAAGTCGGGTGGTGCTCTGTAGGCCTCTGTCTGCTACGGAGGGGAGCATGTCAGACGTGGTCACGTCCAGTATGCTTGTCTGGGGGGTCCAGCTGTGTTCCTTCACCAGCTTCTTGGAAAAGTAGTAGAAGATGTGCTCTGGCTTCAAAGTCAGTGTGACACCACTGTGTTGCCCTGGGCACTGCTGCATAATGCACTGCCTCATCCTTTTCAGCACAAAGCCGCAGAAGTGGTTACTCCTGGCCTATCCCATCCCTCTGCTTGTTGTGGTACACTGGAGGCAGAGCTTGGGATGCTGACGGGGTGATCCAAGTGCTGTGTTGCCCTTGGGGGAGGAGGTGGTCCATTGTTAATGATCTATGGCTGGGGGGAGGCTGCTGACCCCTTCTTCCCCATGTAGAAGTGGTGGGGTGGGAGCTAAAGGCTGAAGCACAGCAGGGATAAGGAGGCTGGTGCTCCCTGGGGCTCGTCAGTTGAATGCTACTTCTGCAGAACCCAAGGCTTCGCAGTGGGAGTGAGCGTCTCCCCACAAAACTAGGAAGATCTGGATGGCCCTTGCCCCGCTTCCAGTCTCCCAAGACGGTGGTTCCTGTTTCTGCCTGTCCTATACTCTGCCTTGCCCAGCTGCATAGTCCAAAAGCTTCTCCCAAGGAGGCACACATAGTTTCATAGTTGTTAGGGGCTGGAAGGGACCGTACAGATCATCCATCCGGTCCAGCCCCCTGCATGTGGGCAGGAAAGACTTGCTATGATGTTTCTGATCCCAGCAGTGTGCTTTGTGTGTGGGGGGGGGG
>NW_017729028.1:21589674-21590598 GCF_001723915.1 Gavialis gangeticus | reverse complement strand
TGTGGGGGGGGGGGGGAATGCAGGTTAAAGGCAGGACTAGTGCAATCCAACTAGATGGCTGTTGCATCTCCGTATAACTGAGCAGAGCATGTTTGACTGGGTGAGACGGTGCCTGAAGTTCATTATCCTACATAGGATCTCAGCAAGCTTACATTGGGCTTGGCTAGAGGAGAGCAGGAGATGATTACTGCACAACTTGGTGTGATGGGACAGAGGAGCTCATTACACTGATGTCCTTATCACCTAATACAAACCATGTCTTGGTTTCTAAACAGTTGGGTTTTGTCTGGTGTAAGCCGCATGCTGAAAGCTAGTACAAGCCTAGTGTGGGCAGAGAGTCTGGCTTACCCTGTATAGTGTGTAGTCACAGGTAATTATGTTTAAACTAATCTGCATGGTAATTAACTGCCTGCAAGAGACTTGGCTAGACCAGTTTTCCTGTTGAAAACTCTCTGGCCTGTGGAAAATGAAGGAATCCATCCAGAAATGTTAACTTGAACAAGTGTAAAATAACTATTGTAATGGTGCTTGTTACACATGCAAAGCAGCCTAGACGGGACTTGGCTCGCTGCTGAGGGCTATCTTTTGTAAAATACTGAAACTAGTGTGGTTAGTCTCGGTCATAATTGTTGCCCAGCTTGCCAAGTAAAAACACTGAACAGGGATACGAACTGTAATACTCGCATCAGCCAAAAATGGAAGCAACTTGACTAGTGCTAGCAAATGATTTAACATATTTTCTAATGGCAATGCTCTGAAACGTCTGGAAATGAAGCAATCCTTTCTGACAACCTGAGGCAGGTTACAGCAAGCACAGCAAACCTGTAAAACTTCTATATGTAAAACTTCTATATATATATATATATTAAAAAAAAAAAAAAAAAAAAAAAAAAAAAAAAAAAAAAAATTTGGGAAAAAAAAAAA
>NW_017729028.1:21577226-21589499 GCF_001723915.1 Gavialis gangeticus | reverse complement strand
TAAAAAAAAAAAAAAATAAAAAAAAAAAAAAAAAAAAAAAAAGAGAGAGAGAGAGAGACGTGGAGAGGCTATCCTACCAACTGCACTAACTTGAATTGTTGCTGGGACAGCAGTGAGCATCAGTAACTTAATGTCCCACAGCCGACAGGACGTGTGGTTATTGTAGCAGGTGTCTTTCAGACCTTTTAAGTGCAGTGTAGGCCCCTCCATCCTGATCTTGCCTGATTTAAACCAAAGTAATTGGACCCCTGGGAGTGTTTTACTGGAGTTTATAACACTAGAATTTTTCATTTGACAGTAGGGGTGGGGTGGTCTTCTCGGCTATCCTTTCCTACGAAGGGAGGCGGTCATGGCTTGGCTGTGATGTGAAAGCACTGGAGCATCTTTGGGAACATAGGTCACATTTTTCACTTGATTAAGAGCCATTCATTTGTTACTGTTAAACTAGAATCTTCCAGAAAAGTGCTGAAAATGT
Organism: Gavialis gangeticus; assembly: GCF_001723915.1. NCBI lineage: Eukaryota > Metazoa > Chordata > Crocodylia > Gavialidae > Gavialis > Gavialis gangeticus. Next base: position 21,589,024 of record NW_017729028.1, on the reverse strand, counting down.
CATGAAGCAAAGAAGAAATCATTGCTAAGTTCTGTGTAGCAAAGGGTTATCTGAACTGTGTCAAACAGCAGTTTTCCAGGCAAAACTGAAATCGTGTCCTACCTTAAACTAGATAACTGGGACTAACCTTATTGTGCCATGAAGTAAGCCCTGCATCTTTTCCCAAGTGTCACGCTGATCCTCTGCCTTCTGCTCCCTGCCTGATGTGTTGCTCTGTTCGCTGCTCCTTGCGCTCTTTATCCCTGTGTTCCTTGCCCGTTCCCTGATGTGCCACATGCCACGCACAAAGGTTGCTCCTTGCACTTGTGCCATTTGTGTGTGCTGGGGGTTGGCCACCCTTAAACTAGAGCAGGTAGTCCAGCCTTGCTCGATTTGGCATGGCTAGATCGGCTGGAAAGGTCACACCCCTATTGGCACTGCTGTGTTGGCAAAACCCTGCTGTGGATGTAGCTCCTCCACTGGAGGGCTTTTTACTAATTTAGCTTGTGGTGTTCAAAGAATAAGTGTAAGCTGGCAGGAACAATACCCTGCTACCACCATTTGTCACATTTGCCCCAAGTGACTGTGCTGGCATAGCTGTAGCGACAGGGCTCTTGTAATATAAGCAGGCTTCAAAGGCATCTGTAAATAAACCATGCTGCATCCGTGCTTTGTTCAGGGCTGTAGCAGGACTTCAGGAACATGGCTGGGTTCTGTAACTTCCCTGACATGGAGCTACGTGCAGGCAAGATAACCTGTACGTATCCCACCCCTTTGTTCAGGTGCTGCACAAACCAGGGCCCAACCCTTCTGCATTTTTGAACAAGCCTCTTGCAGATATCTGGGGGGGAAAAAACAAAAAACTAAAGGAGGCACAAACTAGACAGGCCTTTTCATCCAAGACCTGGATAGTAGAAAATGCAGAACTTTGTCAACACGGGATTTGTTCATCCAGGGTTCTCTTCGGACGTTGTTGTTGTTCTGGAAAACAAACTTGATGCCAGTTTGGGTGGAAAAATGAAATCTTGCCTTCTGAGTCTCTCCCCCAAAACCAAGCAGCTGACTCTCCCAGGCTCCAGAGGTTGGGCAGTGAGCTTTGAGAGCTGCCTTCTCCCAGGCAGAGGCTGGAAGTCCCCAAGCGAGCTGGCTGGCAGCCACCCTTGTTCCATCAGAGATCTGCCAGTGTAATGGGAAATGCATGGGAGCAGCACTTCAGCCAAAATGATTTTTTCAGTGGATGAACTGGTGCTTTCTGGTGGGTGGAGAAAACACTTTCAGAACTTCCAAGCCAGCTCCGCTTCGCTGTAACATCAAACTGCTTCAGTAGTGCATACTAAACTAGGCTTTTTTTAGTAAAGCTTTCTGTTGCGCGTTCTTTCAAGTTAACAAATCTTGATGGGATTTGCGGAGGACTGCCTACTGTACAGTATGCCTGACCGGTTCACTCTTCATGCACTAGAGCAGTGATTTCCACCCCCCTCTTCACTCCGTTTGTGAATGCACGATTCGCAAGTGAAACCCAGAGACTTCACATAAGAGTTCATTCTGACCTGTCCGTACCTTTCTGAGTTCTTCGCACAGAAGAATTGCTCTATTATTTTTCCATAGTCAGAAAAACAAGTGAAAGCTAGCATTTTCCAAGGGGTGTCTTGAGTCTAACAAGGGGTACTTTTTGCCTAACAATATTGAGAACCACTCCTCTAGACTTTCAAATGTAGGAGCATTAAGGTATTGCTCTCGATGAACGACCTAATATTCAAAGGTTGCATTGTCACCACCTCTGAAGGGGGGTTGTGAATATTATGTGCGACACCTCTTGAATACTGGGCCACCTGATCTAGCTATTTGGCATGATCCTTTTTTTTTTTTTTTTTTTTTTTTTTTTTTTTTTTTTTTTTTTTTTAGATATGCACACTTGGCCAGTATGTATTATGCAAACCTGCTTGAAATAAATCTGCTAATCTGGATAGCTTGCTGGCTTGGAAAGCTGGTCAGAGGTATAGGAAAGTTAACTTTGCAATGAGGAAGAGCTATAGTGGTGTAGCTGTGGAAAAAGTAAGATCTTTTTAAGGTACCTCAATCTTAAACAAGCTGCAGCGTGGCTTCCCCATGAAGTAGTAATATGGCATCAGTTCTCTAGTTTGCGAGGACAGACTCTTGTTACTCCCTGATTGGAGTGAATACTGAAGTTGGATGTTCGGGTCTGCGAAGACTTCGGCAAGCTGTCTGGGGAGTGACACATCTGCTTTGCTGGGTCATTGTCTAGTTGTTAAGTTCCTGTTGAGTCACTGAAGCTGTAGTTTCAACCAAATCCTCCAACATGTGGCAATCTGACGTCTCATGCTGTAGCCATAGCAAGGAACCCCTCTGGGGCATTTTGTGATTAAATGAAGCAATCCATGTGGTTTGCCTGACTGTGCTGCTCCTTTGAGAAAATGCCATTGCCCTCTGCGCTTATCCTGACAAGTAGGTCACTGAAATCAAAGGGGTGGAGGTGTACCCATGGCACTTTGGGACTTCTTTAATTTTTAGTGGGGTGCTCACTGGGTGCCACTGAGTGCTGAAAAATACTAGTGCTCATCTTGAGTATTTTCCTTACAGCGAAGGGGAAATGAATAACACTGTCTGCCTTGCCCTGTCATAGGAACTTGTTAGCCCCCCTGTAATATTTCAGCCAAGATCTTGGTGCCTGCATCTGGTATGGTGCATTGCTTTGATGGCTTTCTGCAAAATACCAAGCTAGCTACAGATCTGAGCAGTTGCTTCTTAGTGAGAAGCTAGTCTGACAGTGGGGCACGTGCACGCCAGTTTGAACCGGGACTTTTTGCACACCTAGGAGCCTGTGTCCTACATTGGAGGGAGGGGCATGAATAGCATTTGTTCAAATCCGGATTTGTCTTACTCCAGGAAGGAGCAGGGGTCTTAGACAGTGGCAGTATCTCCTGAACTGTGTTTTGTGAGGCACTGGAGGACATCAGGTTTTGAGCTAAATTTGAGAGTGAATCTAAGAGAGGCTTTTAGCACAGCCAGCAGCACATGTGCCAACTGGAGCCAGACAACAGCACTCGCCCAAGGAGTATCCAGGGATTACTAGAAGAACAAACTGCATAGCAAGGCCACGGGTGGGTAGGGAAGGGGAATGGAGCCAGTCTGCCATCTGGAGAGCGAGCGACTGTTAACATAACCGTTTCCAGATGAGAGGTCTCTCGAAAGTCGGCGCTGCAAGGCCGTTACTTTGAAACTGCAGGGGCTGGTAAGGGCCTGTATTGACTCTCTTGGGATCAGGCCTGGCTGCTGCAGCAGTATGGGAGGGAAAAGCTAGCTGACGGCTGCATCCCAAAGTGAAATCCTCATGTCCCCTCAAATGTCTTGTTCCTAACTGAAGTGGAGGCTCAGATTGTTTTATGATCTAAGGAGGGAGTTTGGAAGACAACAGGGAAGCAGTAAAGCTAGGTTGCAAGCCCTGTTTTTACTTCAAATAAACATGCAGCTTTCTGAACCAATGTGGGGAGCGTTTTGTCAGGGTTTTGTGGTTCCTTACCGTCTCCTTGAATTCAAGAAATCCCATAGGCTCTGTGACTCTTAAATCCAGGTGCTACATGCCAGAAGCAGGCATTTTTCAGGTTGCATTGCTCTGCTTTTCCATGCCAGCAGAAGAAAAACTTTTCTGCTCATACCTGGCTTCACACTGACCAGTTCTCAATGGCACTTGAAAGAGATGTTCCAACTGCAAAATTGTGGAGCTCTGGTGAGGGAGTTGGACATGCTTGTTTCCTTCCCTAGATGAATAGACTCTGAATACCCTCCTCCTCCTGCTTTTATTTCTGCAGCTAGGGCATGCTGTCTCGGTTATACCAGAAACGGGGTGCTGCAGTCTGGCTTGTGGTGCACAGTTGTTTGCAAGACTCTTCAGGGCAGAAGCAATTCTGTTCTCCGTTAGGGATTAACCTGCGTTACCAACCACTGTTGAATTCACATGCCGGTAAAATCTTATCTTGAATAGAACTAAACTATGCCCTTCAAAGCCTTTTATGGGGACTGTTGCTATACATGGATGAGCACTATTGCAGGAGTACTTCACCTGGAAAAAAACAGTAATATTAGAGTGTCTGATGGAGATGTTTGGGAACTGTATGGTGGCTCTGTGAAAAAACACCACCCTTTTGAGTCCCAGTTTAGGTGTGAAAAATTGAGTACTAGCCAGACAATTGATGATCTAATGAAGCTCTTCCACCAAACTGGTTTTAACATGTACATTTACCCAGTTGGCACCTTAAGAAAATTGCTTCAGTGGCATGTGGAGATGCCCAGGATGTTAAGCTGCTGTTGGTAACATGAAGCGGGCAAGTGCAGGCCACGTGGGAGCACAAAAAAACTAGAACTCTTGTTTCCAAAATGATACCTTTCATTAGACCAACGTGGAAATCGCAAGAAAATTGTCCTTTTCTGCAAGCTTTCGGAACAAAGTCCCTTCGTCAGGCTCCGGGAAAAGTGTAGATTGTAAAAAGTTCCCATAGGTAGGGAATAAACTTAATTTTTGCACAGAAGGAGCTGAAGATGGAAGGCTGTCCCTCTGGGTCCATGAGAGCGTCTTTGTCTTTGAGCTGTGCTGAGCAGCTGTTTGAGGCTGCATGGAGATAAACCTGTACTCAAAGGTGCTAACAAAAAGGGGCTGACTCCCAGCATGTCTGGGCAGGAGCAAAGCGCTTCCACCTCTCCCTCGCATAGGCTGACCCACGGCCCTAGCAGAATAACTGTTGGCTTCACAGCTTAACTTCAATCTTATTTTTCTTACTTAAAATCCAGCTGTGCCAGTCATGCCGTTTGGGGGACCTCTTACAGAAGCCCGGTGGCGTTTAGCACACAGCTTGGGTTCAGTCCCTGGCTGAATGCTGGCTCAGTCTCTTGGATCTGTAACAAAGTGTATAACCTGGGCTTGTTTGGGTTGTGCACTTTATGGGCTATTGCAATGACCCTCTGTGCTCTAAAGTTCTTGGGAGCAAAGACTCTTAATAGTAAATTTGCATTAAACTATTAAATTACTGTACCATGAAACTCCCCCCTCCAACTTTGTGCTTCCTTTTCATGTGGCAGGACACTCGCACAGGAGTTGGGATAGTGAATTATGTGCTTACACTTGGGCTGTGGAAGAGAGGATTGTAGAAGCATAAGGGTCACACCACTTGGTAGGAATGTACTTCTGGTAAGGAGGTACCAGGATGCTCTCTGCTTATTTACTTAAGGATGCACCACTGTAGTGATGGGCACACTCCTTGTTAACGATGCTGATTTAGTTCAAACCATGTTCCATGTCTCTTTGGGCACACCGCGCAGCACAGATTTGGCCTCTTAAATCATGGGCTCTGTCTGTGTGCTGCTTGTAGACCTTACTGAAATGCTTTTTTTTCTGTCTTGCACTGAACCATAACGCGTCTAACTGAGGAACTGAAATCTAGTGCACAGGGCTGCATTGGGATTTCTCAGAAAGATTAGTAAACCTTTGCCAAAAGCACGGAGGCTGACCTCAGAGCCACAGACAAAGCTGTGAACTGTTTTTTTTTTGTTTTTTTTTTCTCCCTTGGTCTAAGCTAGTTTAGCCCTTGCTTATCAGCTGACCTATTTCAACTCTGCAAGGTGCAGCAGGTCCAGTCCTGTACAGGAGCAGTGGAACTGGCTGCGGAGAACAGCCTCGCTGTAGCTGGCTGCAAATTGTTGCATGTTGTCATGGCCAAGGAGCTTGGCATGAGCCAGCCTTCCTGCACCTTGAAAGAAACTGTATGCCCAGGCATCCAGATGTCCATGAGAATAGATGTGGTCAGAGCTGGCCTTACCGTTGCAGGCTAGCAACTAATCACACCTATGGGTTGCTGGCTACCAGCTGCCAAGTCAGTGTATCCCTACTTCCATGCCTGCAATATCGTGCCTGCAAGTGGAGGCCAGGTCAAAGTGTACGTGGTCTGCGTGGTCAAATATTAGTGAAAAATCTGCTATTCGGAGGCCGGGGGAAGCAAGTGATGCCAGAACTCCTGTGTGGTGGGACTTGAAAAGAGGATGTGGATTTACAGGAAAACACAAAAAGGAAAGGCCTCTGACTTCTGGCTTGTATGTACAGAGGCAGTAGAGCAGCGGATGCCAAAACGCATGTAACAAGCACTGAAGAGCAGTATCTCGGACTTCTTGTTAGTGCTGCTGGGGGGTGGCGGGGGGAAACAGTTTAAAACAGCCTAAATATTTGAGTAATAAGAACTGGAAGGAATTCCTGGGTTGACAAGTTGGATCCCTTCTATCTTACCACTTCCTAGTCCCAATTATCATCTTTAATTACTTCATAAGAGTATGGGGATGGGGGCCAAAAAATCTGGCAGGCTGTTCCAGAATGACTGTCCTCATCTGATAGGCTAGAAAATAAGTCTGCTAAATAAAATAAATTGGACATGCTGGTCGTAATTTTTTTTTCTTGTGCTAGCACTATCCTTTATCTTAACCCCCTCCCTCCCTCCTTTCCACACCATGTTTATAAAATAGACAGTAATCCTTTCTAGCCTTCATGTTGGAGGCTAAATAACCCAATTTCTCTTTAGTCCTGCCTCATGACGGGCTCTCCATTCTCTAGATCATTTCGGTAGCCTTTCTTGCACTAGAAAAAATGCAGGGTTCATTTTTTTTTTTCAGCAACATGAGTGGTATGATTTGTATGTATATTCAACAGTGCTTTGTAACTGTAGTTGCCTAGTAATTATGAAGTTCAAGGGAAGGGGGGTGTGTGGTTTTTTTTTTTAAATGGTTTGTCCACTTTGCAGCTCTTCCCCATGTAAAGTAGTACAGGTCGCTGTGTGGACATGCCTAGCGCATAATACAGTAACTTCCAAGTGGCTGTGGATCTGTTGCAGGCTGATTCCTGGCAGGCAACTCCACCACAAAAGTAGAGGCTTGTATTGAAATCACCAAAAGCAGAAGTTGCAGCCTGCTGCCTCCTGGTTCCATCTCTGCAAGGCTTTGACAATTCCCCTTCTCCTCCCCTTCCACGTTTCCCAAGTCTATGCCAACTTTGCTAACTTGAAACCTAGCTGAAGAAAGGATTCCTCATTCTGTTGTAGCAGTAGCAGTTTTTTCCTGGGAAGTGGATGGCTTCTACTGTGACCAGCAGACCAACTCTGCAGAAACTTGATTCATCTCAATCTGATCTATTGAATCTATTTTGCCTGTTTTAGAGGCGAACGGGACTGATCTTGTGGCTTGTATAAATGGGGATAATGGTCCAAGGCTGAACTTCCCTTCTCCCTCAAGAAGAAAGGATAAATTCCTGTTCAGTGCCTTCAATTGTAATGTTGCTCTGCAAGTTTTTTGGGTTTTGTAGGTTTATCTGAGGGCTATGGGTACCTCGGAGTCTCAAGGCACACTCTAAACTATAGATTGCTATCGGTGCTGATCAGGGGGCGTCTGTGCCCAAACTACTGAAGGGACGAGTTGAATCTGGGTTAACTTTTTTCCTTTGCATTCTAAGCATCATCCTGCCCCTTCAAGCACCAAGTCTTACCTGCTTGTGGCAATTTAGTCTCATACCAGATGACTGCTACTTCTCATCCAGAAGAGCCAGGTGCTCTGCTCCCATTGTAGACAGCAGGTGAGAAATTCACTCTGCTAAGATCTGAGCCCAGGTCCAGGGAGCACAGATACTTAAGCCATTTTCTCCTATTGTAGACCTATCCAATGTCAGACTGCAGGCGAGTAGTGGAGTACCACTTAGTAGGTGCGTTGTAAATGTGACTATTGGAATAAGCATCCTTACATTTTAAGGTAGTCAAGAATGGTTCTAAACGAGCAGAGAAACTAGCTTCCACTCTGAAAACGGTCAACCTTAGCTATTTTAATAACTAAAGGCAGTGGGGACCAGTCTTTCTGGCAGGCATGCCACATTAAATCCCACACCCTCCTTGAGTGTTGCTCTGATCTCCTTTCCCTGCCTGATCTGCTGCTCTGATTTCTGCTCCCTGCCTTGTGCTGCCTCTTTCTTCCCTGATCGGCCCGTGGCCTCCTACAGCATGTGCCCCATAGTTTTGTCACACTCCCTGGCTAAAGGTATGGATTTAATTTACTACAACCAGACTGCATAAAACAAGAGTAACAATGGTTTGCTTCTCTTAATGGACTTCACCTAAGTTGTTCTAGGAGTGGCTTGTTTCACACTGACTCTGAAGGCTGTGAACATGCTGAATGGCATCTATTGAAACATACACTCAAGCCATATTGGCGTGGGGCATGCATCCTATTGGAAGAGCTACTAATATTGGTCCTAGCACCAAGCTGGCTCGGGTACCTCTGTACAATACTATATTATGCCTATAGGCCTAAGGTGAGAGTATGTCCTTGATACAGAGTTAAGGAACCAAGTTGTCCAAAACTTTTAGATGCGCCCCTCACCAGAACACGGGGCTCTTCACCCAGGGTAGCTAGCACGGCTGGCCAAGCTGACCAGCTCCAGTGAAAGCAGCTTGTAATTCGCCCATTTTTGGGGGTTGGTGGATCTCGGTCTGCAGATTTTGTTCTCCCTCAGCCTGAAGTAGGGACTAAATTCTCTGTCTTCTGGGTAAAAAACCAGAGAGGCTGTGCTGGGAATATCCTACAGGCCCCCCAAAGCTGTAGCAACGCGGATAAATACGGTATCGGTGATGACTCAGGGCCTCAACGATTGCTCTGGAAAGCAGAACTTATGCTGGCTGGGCTGGGCTGACCTGACCTGGGTACTGATCATTGCAGAGTTAACTAGGGTATAGGCTTATTGGAAAGGCCTCGGATGTATGGTCCTTTGTGCAACAGGGAAGAAAGATCAGAAGACTTCCTTGCTGACAATGACACAGCTGCATCCAGATTTGAACCTGGCTGGCTGGAAAACTATTCAGGGCTCACAAGCAGTGCCTGGATTGCTTAATCCCCATGTTAGATTGAGGATTTGTGGTTCTTTTCTTTAAAAGCTGAAGTTTGGCCTCCAAAATTTTCTCTCTGTAAAGTACAGTAAAACAATCTACTACTGACTTGCATACAGCATCTTCAGACTACACCTTCTCAGGCTGTGAGCCTCTTGCCGTGTCGCAAGTTACTCAGTCCTGAGGGCCAGGCAGGAGGACACCCAGGGCAGCAGCGGTGCAACTGGTTGCTGTTGTGATGGTCGCTTTTCTTGTATGCCCCTCCAGCAAAAGTGTGGCCCATCCTGGTGGTGTCGCAGGCATAAATGCAGACTATTGCATCCTAGGAAGACAACGGGCTGAGTTAGCTTGCTGGGTTGCTTACAGCAGGCTAGATCCTGCAAACTTGCTCTGTTTCTTGGTTACATGCTTGCTAGGTTTAAGCATTTGTCACTGACAGTAGCTGAGTACTGGGAGGTGACTGTCACAAATGCATGGTAACCAGCCTGGTTATACAGCCAAATGTCTCTGCTCTAGTGGGGATGACACTGCCCTCTGAGGCTTTCTTCTCTTGCTAAAATGTCACTCAAGTAAAGGAGAGGATGGTGAGGACCATGTCTAAACTACTGTCTCTTCCCAGAAGGTAGAAAACTGACCCCTCTGCTGTGACTGTTCTCCGCTTTGCTTTAGGGATCAGCCGGCTCCAGTTTTTTGTTCTTGCATTACTGTACTACATACGGGCCAGTATGATCTCAAAGAGCAGGGCCTATTCTGAAAATATCCGAGGCAAACCTCTTGCTCCCAGCTTGCCTTCATCATTAATTCTTCCCTGCTCTGCAGATTCTGCAGCCCAGCAAGTTTGTATGCATAGGGCTAGGGCCCAAAGTGCAATTTCTGTGCTTTGCTTTCTGGACCCCTGCCAGCTATCCACCATGGCAGCTCTCCGGTGCTAGTGGTGCAGATGCTAATATAGAAAAGGCACTTCATCTGTATGCGAATGCAGTGCTGGACCACTTTTGTGGGAAGGGAGGGAACCTCCTTCAAACACGGAGACCCCAGGAGCCCAGTTGGGAGCCAATGCTGCTGTATCTTTTGGTGCATTTCCCTAGTGCAGGTCTAGATCTGTGACCCTTTCTCCCCAGGCAGAAAGTGGTCTCCACTCAAAGCCCCAAACCCATCCAAAATAGTTTGGGATGACTGTATTGCTAACATAGCTTATGTTAGTCTCTGGCTGGCCTAGGTGTAAGTGGCTAGTTTGGGTATTTGGCTGCTCTTCTAGAAATCTAGCTAATGTGTTCATCTGTTAATGCTCTTTTAAAACGGGCTCAAGCAGTGGTAGGGCTCTGATTGAGCAGTCTGGCGGCTGCTCCTCTGTTTTGCAGTTACATAAAACCATGCAGCGGCCAAGACTGCATGATTCGGAAATACAACTGCGTCCTTTCTATAGGTGTATACACAGGCCTTACTTAACCTTTTTTTGGTGGGGGGGAGGAAACTTTACTGTTTTTTAGGCATCCAAATACTAAATTGGCTCATGGCTTTAAGTGGATGGCAGGTGCTGTCAGTTTAATGCTTCCAGTTTTTTGTGCCTTTTTGGGAGGAGTATGGATGGTGGACACTGCTGGGTAGTAACAAAAATAACTAATCTAAAGCCTCTGGCAATGCCATTTTTTGGCCTCCTGCAGGTTGGAGCAGCTGGAACCGGAGTTAATCACATAAACACTAATTGAAGCCTCTCAAGGTTTAAGAGAAGCTAAAATTTCTCTCTGTAGGAGACTCTCCTCCCACTCATGGGTATCAATGCCAAGGTAAAAAGCTTTTCAAGCTGTTACCCTGTCTTAAACCCAGGCCCTCCAACTGAGCTGTTGCCTGCAGCATGTTAGAGGGGATGAAGGACACATTAAAACTCACTAAAGTAGATGAAGTCCATAGAGTATCTAGAAAAAACAGGGTGGATAAAAATCAATTGTTTTGTTGGGTTTTTTTTTTAATTTGTTAAGATGCTATTTAAAAAAAATAAACATATAAAGATGGATTGTATTTAAGATGTATTAAAACTCAAATATATCATAATGGACTAGGGATTAGAAGTTATAACTATATACAATTTGAGACTATATTCATGTAACCTTTTTTAGAAGTTTTATAAATAGGTCACAACAGGCCATGGATATATTAGGGGCTTGATGTTTTGGGGTTCCTGGAGGCTCCTCTATAGATTCGTGAAAGATTAAAGAGAACCACTCTACCCAAAGGGACACGGTGCTTGGTCTAGAAGATCCCATGAAGCATCTTTGTGATGCTTAGTTTCAGTTCTCAAACTGTGGGTTTGTCTCCAGAGATCATAGGCAGACAAGGTCTTTTGGGCAGATGTGATTATCTTTTATTACACCAACTAAATAGATGGAAAAATTCTTCTTTGCAAACTTTTGGGTACAAACACCCTTCTTCAGGACTAGGGAGATAACAACATCCTTGTTAACAGCAGTATATGAAGATGAGAGGACAGACGTGCTTACCCACACATCAGCCCTATTGTCTCTGCAGGCTTGTGTACATGCCTTCAAGCCCTTGCCTTTCTCTAAAAGTGCAAAGTTTCAAGAAGTTACATGAATAACAGATATCAAACAAGACTGCACTTTTACACAATGATAAAATTGAGGCTCCCTGACAGTGAATCAAATTGTGATTTTTAAAACATGATTGAAATCTATTTGATTTCAATCAAATCCTCCCTGGAGACTTAAAGCTTGGTGGGCAAACTGGGGAAGGGCAGTTGCACATTCTCTGCTACTTTGAGGACAAGGAGTATTGGGAGGAACAATACTGGCTCTTTTTGGTAATGAGAGGTTTTGTAGCACACTGGGCATAGGATCACAGTGTGGTGATCACACAAATAAAAAAAAAAAAAAAAAA
>NW_017729028.1:21575951-21576908 GCF_001723915.1 Gavialis gangeticus | reverse complement strand
CCCCCAAAAGTCAAATTTCTCTTCTCTTCCCCCAGTAAAAACCAGTAGCAAATGGACCAAAGGGACTGGCTTATTAAGTTGTGTGGAGTCTGGCACCAGATGCTGCTGAATAGCAAGCAGTGCCTGGGAACTACTCCTTCAGAAAGAGACTTTCAGGTATATCTGGTATGCGACTACTCTTGCCATGGCTGCCAGGAAGCGCTATGTTGCACTAGAAAGGTGGCCCTGTGTTGTTTTAGCTAATTATTAATCTTCAGCCTTCACATACAGCAGCACAGCTCAGTAACACTACCCATGTCCTGTAACTTTAATCCTTCTGACTAATCAAAAGCTTCCCGGTGGATATAAACTGTAACTCCAGTAAAAGGTCATGGAAAAGCCTTGACCACAAGGTGTGTTCACTGTCTGAACATCATAATCCCTCTCACTGATCAAAATCTGGGTTAGCCTGATATTAGCAGACATTATCTTAATCCCATAAACAGAGTTATACCTTGCTCATTGAAAAGGGCAGGTAACTTCTCAAGGAGTGTGTCAATGCAGATATCCCATCTATTAGCACTCCTTGTCCTGCTGCTGAACAAAACATCTCTTTCCCAGACCCAGATCCTATGGCAGGGGAAGGGGAGGGGGTATAATAACTAAAATCTGACCTTTCTTTCTTCTGTTGTAGCTCATCAAACTTCTTCCCGACTAAAATATGAAAACTTTTCATCTTGATTGTGGGATATTGTAGCAGTAGAGTACTAAAGTCTACTTACGGTTGCTTAATTGTGTGCCTGCAGGTTATGCTTCTATAGTTTTCCCTCCCACCTTTATTGGGAAGGTGGGCCCTCATCATGAAGCCCACTCTCATTTAATTAATCAAATTACCAGCAAGGTGCCAGTGTGCTGTCATCTGAGGGACCAAGAACAGTGGTACCTGCCTGCAAATAAGTACTTGGCTTGTGGGAGGGA
>NW_017729028.1:21570358-21570951 GCF_001723915.1 Gavialis gangeticus | reverse complement strand
AAAAAAAAAAAAAAAAAAAAAAAAAAAAGCTGCAGTTGGCAGGCGTATTACTTGGGACAAACAAACACGCAAGTGCATAGCAGCATTTGCAACAGATAATGGAGGATCTTGAGGTCTTACTCTGAAGAGTGCAGCAATCTGTCAAAATTAATAGACTGATCACTAACCAGGGATTAATACAAATGGGATACAAATCATCCTTAATTTAGTTGAAGGAGATTTCTTTTCAAACTTTGGCTCTGCTCCATCTTTTCAATAGCTAATCAAACAAGCTGCTTCCATTTGTCTCTCCTGGCAGAAAATAGTCGCTTCCAAGCTTGGGTGGGGTTTGAACACAAGCAAGCATCAACTGGAGGCAATACTGTCATGCTGAACACTAGCAGGGAGGGGCTGGAAATGTGTCTGGGTGAAAGGAACCAAAACATGCTGTGCATGACATCTGTTCAGACCAAACAGTACAACAAAGACTGAGTGTGTGTGGGTAGAGCAGTTTTTTACCTTTTTGTTTTTAAGTACTTGGGTGTCCACACAATTTTTCTTTTTAACCCCCTCCCCTGTTTCTTTTACCCCCCCCCCCCCCCCCCCCCCCACCA
>NW_017729028.1:21566891-21570206 GCF_001723915.1 Gavialis gangeticus | reverse complement strand
AGGGACTGGCTTATTAAGTTGTGTGGAGTCTGGCACCAGATGCTGCTGAATAGCAAGCAGTGCCTGGGAACTACTCCTTCAGAAAGAGACTTTCAGGTATATCTGGTATGCGACTACTCTTGCCATGGCTGCCAGGAAGCGCTATGTTGCACTAGAAAGGTGGCCCTGTGTTGTTTTAGCTAATTATTAATCTTCAGCCTTCACATACAGCAGCACAGCTCAGTAACACTACCCATGTCCTGTAACTTTAATCCTTCTGACTAATCAAAAGCTTCCCGGTGGATATAAACTGTAACTCCAGTAAAAGGTCATGGAAAAGCCTTGACCACAAGGTGTGTTCACTGTCTGAACATCATAATCCCTCTCACTGATCAAAATCTGGGTTAGCCTGATATTAGCAGACATTATCTTAATCCCATAAACAGAGTTATACCTTGCTCATTGAAAAGGGCAGGTAACTTCTCAAGGAGTGTGTCAATGCAGATATCCCATCTATTAGCACTCCTTGTCCTGCTGCTGAACAAAACATCTCTTTCCCAGACCCAGATCCTATGGCAGGGGAAGGGGAGGGGGTATAATAACTAAAATCTGACCTTTCTTTCTTCTGTTGTAGCTCATCAAACTTCTTCCCGACTAAAATATGAAAACTTTTCATCTTGATTGTGGGATATTGTAGCAGTAGAGTACTAAAGTCTACTTACGGTTGCTTAATTGTGTGCCTGCAGGTTATGCTTCTATAGTTTTCCCTCCCACCTTTATTGGGAAGGTGGGCCCTCATCATGAAGCCCACTCTCATTTAATTAATCAAATTACCAGCAAGGTGCCAGTGTGCTGTCATCTGAGGGACCAAGAACAGTGGTACCTGCCTGCAAATAAGTACTTGGCTTGTGGGAGGGAGGGGACAGGGTTTACCAGGGGGATGGTCGTTTTTTCTCAAGTGACTGTTCATGGCTAACCCAACCGGGATTCGCAGCACGTACCTTGTATTCGGGTTGTTGTGAAATGAGTGTGTATCTCAGCATTTTGGCTGTCTTTGCTGGGAAACCACTGTGTATGAGCGGGGCAACTTCTGTGCAGCAGTTTCCCTTCACCTGTCTCTAGGCAGGGCAGGAAAACATCTCCTTTGGGATACTTGAGTGTTTATTCTAGTGCATCTCCATCACAAGGGCAATTAAAGTTGGGTATAACACAGTTAAGAGAGAGGTTCATCATCCAGCTGCATGTAGCGAATGGACCCATTGGAAACAAGACCTCTGCTTCACTTGATAGGAGGAGGCAGAACTTGCATTATTGCAACAACCCTTCCTTTTCTCTCTGGATATCTTTATGGCTTTGACCGAGGACCTGATCTTCTACCTCGCTCTGAGATTAAAGTATGCCAAGATTATGGGGTGGCCATAAGCTGATAGCAGTGGTGAAAAGTGTATTTCAGTCGTGGCTTTAAGGTAATATAAAGGTTGCTGAAACGATGGTGAAGGCAGGCAGCCCATCATCCTCCCCCACTGAAAGCAGAGGGGGACTTCTGCCTTTCTGGTTCAGGGGATTCAAGCTGGCTTGTTCTGCTCTGATACTGCCACTCACGGGTAACCTCTAGAAGGAGTTTTGTTTGAAGTGAGACAGTAGGGAGGGGGGAGGAAAACAGTAGTGGTTTTTTGGGGGGGATAACTATAGATCAGGATGAGGCAGATAGTAACAATGGGGGAATTGGAATTTCTCTGTTAATGGATCTTGGGTAAATACTGTGAAATGGCAACCTTAACATGGAAGGTATCTGGACAACTCCTTCTTTTGGAAGGCTGAGGAAGCAAGGGAGGGGATAACTACCCAAAGTTTAGTTGGGCTGAATTTTGAAAGTGCCTGTGATATATTTATTTTATCTTTTTAATGAGAAGATTCATGACCCTAAGGAGAAGTAGTCCTGAAAATAGTTAAAAACCCAAAAAACTGGGTTCCCCCTCTTCTCCCACAGTCCATTCAGAATTGGGTTGCAGGGACAGAGGAATTCAGACTCCAAGAGCCCTGGGAAAGACCTTGTACTGGATGGTCAAGTATTTCAATGCAGAAGAAAGATAAGAGGAATTGCATGAGAAGGATGTGGGTAAACAGGAGCTCTTTGGCTATCTGAAGATCAGGAGACAGCCTGCCGTCATTCCCTTTGTCACCCGAGGAAGTGTACAGGACAATAACACGAACATGTAGGCAAAGATGGAAAAACAAGTTATACCTAGCAAGCTGTTTTTAACAGGAGGCTTGGAAAATGGTAGATGGAAAGAGATGCTTGGGCCTAGTTTTCTCCCTTCGGTGGGGAAGGTGAGATGTAAAGAAGGTAGAGTTGCTTGATGCCCAATTTATTTTCTCTACTGCAAAACGTTGACCCAGATGACTAGCAGTATTGACAAACAAGGGGGAAGGCCACAGTTCAGATAAGTGAAGAATGACCCAGAATGTTTGACAACTTTTCAAAACTACTTCAAGTCCTTGGGGGTTGATTGACTGCATCCCAACACACTGAAGGTACTAGAAGAGCTATCTTGGAGTCACTGGCAGCAATTGGCAAAGTCATGGAGGAGGGGTGGTGTACTGGAAAAAAGTGAAGGTCACACTCATGTTTAAAGTCAATACATAGAGAAAAGGGCCTGGCGAACTGTAGACTAGTCTGGACTTCTGTGCCCAAGAACTTACTAGAGCAAATTGATTATAGTCCTTAGGTGGAGGATAAAGGGTCTGAGAAGTCACTAACAGCTAATATGACATTTGGTCCTGAGAAGTGAACTGGCTGTGTGGATGAGGGGAACGTACTGGACATCAGTGTAGGCTAGGACTGCAGTAAAGCTTTTTTGGCATATGGCTGGAGAAGCGTAGACTAATAACTATGTTTTCAGGTGGATGCATAATGGGATATCAAGAGGCAAAAGGGAGCATATTGATGGGTCGGTGCCTGGCTGACACCTAGGGAAGAGAACTCGACTCAAATGCACAAATACTGGCACAATAAGGGATGTGGATGTGGGGCTTGGCGGGGGGGTAGGTATCATGGATCACAGACTTGTTATCTCATTGTTGGTGGAGTGCCCCAAAACTGCACTGACTCTGGGTTGCATTAACAGAAGTGTTTTGCTGCAGACACAGGATGCAACAGCACCACTCTACCTTAATGGTAATTAAGGCTCTTGTAGAGTCCTGTGTCTAGTTTCGTTTAGTCCCTACAAGCTGAAGAGAACGTAGAGTAGCTGGAGGATCTGGGAGTAAGCTGCAGTGGGGCTGCAAGCCACGTGAGGAAAGGCTGAAGGACTTTCTTCTGCAGATTGAGAGCAC
>NW_017729028.1:21559831-21561891 GCF_001723915.1 Gavialis gangeticus | reverse complement strand
GTTGCATTAACAGAAGTGTTTTGCTGCAGACACAGGATGCAACAGCACCACTCTACCTTAATGGTAATTAAGGCTCTTGTAGAGTCCTGTGTCTAGTTTCGTTTAGTCCCTACAAGCTGAAGAGAACGTAGAGTAGCTGGAGGATCTGGGAGTAAGCTGCAGTGGGGCTGCAAGCCACGTGAGGAAAGGCTGAAGGACTTTCTTCTGCAGATTGAGAGCATGTGATGGCAGTTTTTAATGTAGCTGGCAACTTCTCTGACAAGTTGATGGAGAAAGAACTGTCTCCCTTGCCACAGGAGGCAGGATAGGAGGGCAGTAGGTTTAAAAGTATAGCAAAAGCAATTTAATCTGAAATCTGGGGGGGACGACTCCGTGTGACAACCATGGGACTGTGGAACTGCTCTTGTTGGCGAGTTTAAGGGGAGGCTGGCGTGGATCTGGGATGGTTTCGAAATGGTGAATCTTGCACGTCTGTCGACCACAGGTTCTCAAACTCGTTTTTTATTGCGTACACCCCTTCAGATTTACTAGCTGCCCACATACCCATACCAGCTTTAAATTTTAACCCCTTAAATGCCAATTATTACAATGAAAATTAAATCTGCCACTACACAATTTCTTGTGTACCGCCCGCCCGAGGCGTCTTGCATACCCCCAGGGGTACACGTACCACAGTTTGGGAGTCTCTGCTGTAGACCATTGGACTAGACCCTCATCCTTTCCTCTTCAGATGATAGTTGTTCAGCCTGTCACTTCTGGACATGGTTATGCTAGGTCTTGGTGTGTTTATAATACTTTTTTGCAAAATGCTCTTTAAGGCACTGGATTTTCATCTCTAATAGGCTTTTTAGTTCACCTCTCCTACATTTTCTTCTTGCAGTTGAAGTACATGTAGCTCATAGCAAAACCTGGGCTGCACACTGGTCTATATCTGAGGTGTAAAAGGGATGGCCCACAGTCTGGACCCGGCCTGATGAACCGTGTCATCTGACCCTTGGAGCTATTCACGGGCTGGGAGTCTGGTGGGCTGAGTGGCAGCTACTGTGGCTCTGGGACCTGCAGCAATTAGGCAGCTGTCACTTGCCCCCCCACCACATTTCTGGCCCTGCAAGCAACCCCACAAGGCAGATGACAGCCTCTTGCTCTGGATCCATGGGGTTGAATGAATTTAACCCCCAATCTAAAGAGATAAGTGTCAGAGTATTCAGACTCTTAGAAAGATCTACACTGAAAAGACACGGACTTTAACCAGAAGGTGCCAGTGGTGTGGGAAAACTCTTAAAGAGAAGGATATCCTCTTCACTAGCTGACATAATTACAAAATGACCTTTTATTTTACTACCTTGCTCTGCATGCTTGAACTGACTATCAGCCAATTTTCTCCTCCTGACTTGCTTAAGAGCTCCAACTGTTCCCAGACCTGTTGCCAAAAAATTGCCAAACTGATCTCCTACCATCCTTCGGATGCTGCTTAGTTATTGGGACAGCATTAAGGAGAACAATCCAGGGCTGTTTCCTTGCAGAGGTGGTGGTGGTTTCTATGGCCGTTGGGCTACAAAACTCACTGCTTCATCACAGTAGAGACTGGCTGATCTGACTCCACTTTTTGTTTGTTTTCTATAACCAGAGATGATCAAGCTCTTGGGTCATGAGCTAAACTTCTAGTCTTGCCAGATCAAATTCTGGTCCGCCAGGTGTGCTTCCAAAAAAAGGGGGAGGGAGTAAGACCAGCTCCCACTTAACATGCCTCTTGACCACTTCAGTTTGGTCAAACTGTCTTCATGCAGTAAACACACTTCCAGTCTTTTTTCAGTCTTCCTGATCTTGCGATTTTTAAGTAAAGTTGGATCCTAGGCTTTTTGGACCATGAATAGCTTAGTATGCAGCTAAATTTATTGGAGCATTACTGGAACTTTATTACAAGTTATTTCCCAGCAGTAGTGGAAGCGCAAATTTTACAGGACTTTTGCAGATGTATAAACTTACTTGGTGTGCGTTGAGGCAGTCCTCACATCCCATGATTACTGGGGAAGAGCTGCTCTGAGCTCTGCCTGCCTGGC
>NW_017729028.1:21553848-21554831 GCF_001723915.1 Gavialis gangeticus | reverse complement strand
AGTCTTCCTGATCTTGCGATTTTTAAGTAAAGTTGGATCCTAGGCTTTTTGGACCATGAATAGCTTAGTATGCAGCTAAATTTATTGGAGCATTACTGGAACTTTATTACAAGTTATTTCCCAGCAGTAGTGGAAGCACAAATTTTACAGGACTTTTGCAGATGTATAAACTTACTCGGTGTGCGTTGAGGCAGTCCTCGCATCCCATGATTACTGGGGAAGAGCTGCTCTGAGCTCTGCCTGCCTGGCTCCCTTGCTTGAAGGAAGCTTTCCTTGTAAATAGGTAATACTATCTGGTAAACTCACTAATTCAGCTATTGCCAAAGCCAAGTTCCTGGGCCCCGACAGACTGCTCCCATTCTGGGAGTGCAGCTGTGTAAGGGGGAACACTTATTCTTTCCAAGAGCGTGCCTTTTCCCTCGCAGTAGGCCCAGCAAGCTGTACAGTCCTGTAAAAACTTAACCCATGTTGCCTTTTCCTACTTGGGACAGTTTATAAGGAAAATTTTAAAGGTGATGAAAATGCTGCCGCATAGGCACTAGTAGTTCCCTATACACTGTTATGGGCTTTCTGCTGTTTTTAGGCTGGGGCTGAATGACACCCAGCTTGTAAATGTCCTTTCTCTGTTAGCGTGGGATAGCAGCCTATATGACAGAGTCTAATATGGTCCAAAAGTTTTTTTGTTTTGTTTTTTTAAACTCCTGTACTAGGTCTTGCAGCCTAACTGAACCTGAGGTTGGGTTTTCCACTCCCCCCCCCCCCCCCCCCCCCCTTGAAATGTGCAGAGTTGCTGCCTGAGCCAACTTAATTCTTTTAATTTGAGGGATATTTTCCTCCTGAATAAGGAAGAGCCTACTTATTGTATCTTATGCTTCAAAGCCCTGCAGCATAATGTGAGAACCATAAAATAAATACTAGACTTCTAGTGTTAACCATGTCCATCTGCCCCAAGTGGAGGTGACTTAAGACTCGAAAACCTAAAC
>NW_017729028.1:21547010-21548848 GCF_001723915.1 Gavialis gangeticus | reverse complement strand
AATACTAGACTTCTAGTGTTAACCATGTCCATCTGCCCCAAGTGGAGGCGACTTAAGACTCAAAAACCTAAACTGGCTTGTGATTCCAGAGGAAAATGTTCAGACTGCCATCAGGAAGTCTCTGCTATACCTCAAGACTTCTTCTGGGATAGACCTTGGGCCTTAAAATACATGAAATGGTCTTGCTGGAACAAGCTGCACATGCCCATCTTCTAAAGATACAGACCACCTAATGACATGGAGGCTTACCTTTTGATTTTGGAAGACTTTTTGTTTTAGGACTTCAGGAGGGTTTAATACAAAGGCGAGCAATTATTTCAGGTGGAGGGCCACTTACTGAGTTTGGCAAGCCATCGAGGGCCACATGATAGGCAGCCAGCAGCAGATAAACTATTAACTTTCTAAATTTGGGGGGGGGCCCATGGGCTGGATAAATGGCCTGGTGGGCCACATCCAGCCTGTGGGCTGCATTTTTTGCCTACCCCTACTTTAGTAGGACAAAGCCAGAAGCTTCCTGCTGTTTGGTCACCTGTCCATTTCAACTGTGTTTAAATGACCAATTTTTTTTCCCAGCAGCATTAAAGCTTCAAATAGCAGTTGTTGGGTTTTCCCTTTTAATTGTCTGCCATTGTTTGTGATGCCCTAAAGGCCTGGGTCTAAGCAAGAATGCTGTTTCCATCCTCGGGCTTCTCTGCAGCCATGAGGCCTGGCTTTTGAGTACTAATCTTAAATGCATGTAAACTTTTAAAATCTTGATAACTTGGAGATGCTTGAGGCTGGTAACAAGGAAGGGATGTGGACTTCACAAACATCAGAATGCAAGTTTTTGTTTTTTAAAGAAAAGAAGAGGGCAGAGTAGAGCTGGAGCTTTATCCCACTACGTAAAACGGTCTAAAGAAGCAAGCACATCCTATGGGAGGATGCAGCACAGTGTTGCCTTGGAGAAGCTATCCGTTGTCCAAATAGTGAGGAGAAGCTGGATTTCTAGATTTGCTAATCTTGGGCAGAGTTAATAATAGGCTTGGATTCCCTGCATAGAGTCTGTTTGGCTGGGAGTTTTAAAGGCAGTGCATGTAGCAGAAAGTCTTCAGGAAGACTTATACAATCTTTCTTTCTCTCTAAAGCAAACTACAGATCTGAACCTTCCTCCTGAAGACTTGGACTCATCTGGAGATGATGACAATTTCTCTGGCTCAGGTGCTGGTAAGTGCATTTCTTACTGCTGAGTTGTCCTATATTCCAAGACCTCGCTTTCTCTGTAGATCTTTGAGACTTGTTCCTTGCCCTCTGCTTACTATAAGGACATCTTCAAGGGGTTTGTTTCTTTCCATCCTCCCCTCTTTTTTCCCCCCGTACTCTTAATTGTCATGGCTCATGCTATTTCATGAGGAAAAGCAGAAAGGTGAGAGCTAAAGTAAGCTTCCCAGCAAGCAGTACTGCAGAAACTCTAACTCCAGAGCTGCATGTCTTGGATGTGCAGTAATTAAGCACCTGTGCTTCACGTAAATAAGGTAGCTGAGCTGGGTTAGGGGAGGTAGGTGATCTGGAGCAGATCTCTCAATCTGCCAGCTAATATTAAAGCTGCTGCATAGAACTACACAGTGGGGTATGAGTAGAGGACCACTCTTGATGCTCCAACGAAGAGTAAATTGAATACTTGTGAACTTGCGTTTCAGCAGGTGGGTTTTTCTTTACAATGTCCCCTTGTTCTCTGAGTATAGCACTTTGTGAGTGCTGCCATATTCTGAATGACTTCAGATTTGGGTGGGGTAGGGATGAAGATAAGAAGCTAACTGCTTTTAGGTTTAATTCAATCCTTACAGTAACACTTTTTCCCT
>NW_017729028.1:21540311-21542010 GCF_001723915.1 Gavialis gangeticus | reverse complement strand
AGTATAGCACTTTGTGAGTGCTGCCATATTCTGAATGACTTCAGATTTGGGTGGAGTAGGGATGAAGATAAGAAGCTAACTGCTTTTTAGGTTTAATTCAATCCTTACAGTAACACTTTTTCCCTTTTTAAAAGAAATGTGTAGGCTAGTAGCTTACCGAAGCAAATGGTCTCTACCTCCATTAAACAAAAACTCTAATGTTTGCTTAGGTCCATTGTCTCACTCTGTGGAGGCAATTATTCCAGTAGGACCTACAAATTCATCCATAGATGTTGACAAACTTCAAACAACTGTTCACTATCTCCATGAGACGGGAAGCCCAGCTGACGAGGAAGTAGTAGCTCCATCCTCTAGCAGTGATGTGGTGACAGATGAGCCAGAAGCAGATGTTCAGGATGAAACGACATATGAACTGGTCACCTTCAGTGCGGGTGCAAGGGAGGAAGTGATAACTACAAATCCTGCTACTCCTAGTCCCAGTGTCAAAGTAACTACCTCGCAAGTCTCGAGTACAGCTGATGCCGTGGAACCTGCCATCCATAGTCTTGATGTGGTTGATTTTGCTGAAAAAGAGCACGATCCCATCTTTACCCCTGCAAGCAAGGAAGATGTCACTACAGCTGCTGTCCACACAGCCACTACCCTTAGGACTAGCATTCCAGCACATGAAGATGGAGAGATTGTGACTTCTGAGGATGGCTCTGGAGACGTGGTAAGAATGTATATTGAAATATATATCTTCCCTGTAACTTCTAATGCCAAAGTGATTGGATTCCACTAACTTCTCAGTTTCTCTCCAAACACGAAGTGAATTACACGTTGTATGTGTAGTGATGGAGAAAACAATTGTGTATCAATTTTTAAATTGCATTTAAAAGTACAATTTTAGCACAACTAGGTAAAGCAATGACCCTTCAGTAACTGTTAAAGATCTGAAGCATTACTAACCTGGGTTGCATTTTTCAACAGGGAGACTTCTTCATCTCTAGGAATGATGAAAAACTAGTAGACTCTGACAGGAATACCGATGTTGACTCTGAAAGGAATAGTAAAGCTGCAGGAGCCTTGGGAATAATGGACCGGAAAGAAGTCCTAGGAGGTATTTAAAAATATTCTAGACTAGAGGGCTTCAGTTCGTCTGGTTTAGTAGCAGCGTGATTGATTTGGATTCTGAGCTTCTGCTTCAAAGCGTAAAACATGCTTGAACTATGCCTGCCGCTGCTCTAGAGTTATTTGGGCAGAGGGCTGCTTACCAAGTTGTGGCAAGTGGTTAAGGGCTGCATGGGTTGCCCTGCCCCTTGACAGGTGCCCCGCCTCCTCATCACCATCTTGGGACCAGTGTCCCAGGGCCAGCACCAGTGGGGCCCAGAGCAGGGTGAAGGCTTGCGGGGGTCTGTACAGTTGGGCTGGGCTGCACCAGCAGGGAGAGGGGGGAGCTGGCCCAGCTCCTAGCCCTGTACTCCTGCCACCCGTTCACTCCCAGTGTCCCCCCAGCCCTATGGTACAGGCAGGGGGCAGCGCACAGCCCCAACCCCCTGCTCAGTGGCAGGTAACAAGCTGGTATGGAGCATGGGGAAAAACGGTCCCTAGCCTGCCTCGTGGCCCACGCTGCAGCCACTCGCAGCCTGCACGGGGCTGTTCTGAGCAGGCACAGGCAGCCTCATAGCGGGCTGCGAGGGGCTGTAGCACAGGGCACTGG
>NW_017729028.1:21538163-21539323 GCF_001723915.1 Gavialis gangeticus | reverse complement strand
ACAAGACAAGCTCTAGAAAGAAGGCATTTTACTTTGTACTCCACATTGTGCACTGTATGAACTAGTCTGATCTGTGCCCAAAGTATACTTGGGGGGGATACTCATCTAACTGTGACTCTGCTTTATGCAATACTAGTTTTAACCCTGAAATTTTGGCATAGCAGATGGGATGTCAGTATTGAGCATGGCATTAAATACAGGTTTTTTTGTGTTTCTTCCTCTCTCCTTCCCTGCAGGTGTCATTGCTGGAGGATTAGTAGGCCTGCTATTTGCAGTGTTCCTAGTTGGGTTTATGCTGTACAGAATGAAAAAGAAAGACGAAGGAAGCTATTCATTGGATGAACCAAAGCAGTCAAATGGAGGATACCAAAAACCACACAAACAAGAAGAATTCTATGCGTAAACACTGATATTCAGGACATCTAATTCGCCTTTTTTTTTTTTTTTTTTTCCCTTGGGCTCTCCTGTCCCTGCACACGGACCTCCTCCTGGTTTTCTGCATTAAACTCAAGCCATATGACCATTGGGTGCAACTCCCGCTACCTTGCCACTGGAAATTCAAACTACAAAATAGGTCTGGATTCACTGATCTCATCCTGCTTTCTTGCACAAAGATCTTTTTAAAGTAGGACTGCAAAGCTCCTAAACTTGCTTTGGTTTAGCTAAAGACTGCTGGGTGAAAGGAGATGAGGGAGAACTGCATGTATATAAACTGTTTGACGGTTAAAAAAAATGGCAGGACTAAACAGCTAACAAAGCTTGATCTCTGGTATAGAGAATTTCTTTCCATGTTTTAACTGACAAAACTCTGTATCTAGTATGATTGCCTGCATTTGGCAGGAAAGGTTGGTACCTTCCAGTTTTTTGGCTCTTTCTAGCTGCCGAAATGTATAGCACTTAATGGCCATAAGACACCAAACAGAAGATGACTACTGGTTAAGAGGAGGAGTGAAAGGACAGGGCAGGCTTATTTGGCTGCCACTGAATTAAGGAGTCTAATTTATACTTTTTTCTGAAAAGACCATTTTAACAGTTTCCCTAACTAGTTCCTTAAGTCGGTACACGTACTGGTACTTTTTATTGAGGGTTTAACTAGACAAAACTGCATGCTGTATACTGAAACAGAGCTTCCTTATCCTACTTAATCTTTCCAGGCTGGC
>NW_017729028.1:21526065-21538084 GCF_001723915.1 Gavialis gangeticus | reverse complement strand
CTGGCTTTTTTTTTTTTTTTTACCAAGAAATGACTCCTTGGGATTAGATGGTCTAATCCCACCATTCTTTAGATGCCAAACTTCCCTTCTAGTCTTGGGGTTGATCCTGTTGTATCCCGCACCACTGTGTGATACTCTGATCCCATATTCTAGCCTCTACCTCTGTGTGCTGTTAGAACATAAGTGACCACTGCAACTAAATCTGCCACGAGTATATCTGATACCTACTGCATTTGTTCATAGCGTGAATGGTACGAAAACCAGGGCAGACCAAGTGTCTTGGGACACTATCCCCAAGGACCAGGGAACATGGAAGCATATTATGTATTTAAACTGGCACAAGCTCAGTGAACGCAGCCAGTTTGTAGAAATGTCAGCTGTTGCAACTTAAGGAAATTTGTCTTCAGACTAATATCTTATGTACAAGGATGTTATTGGATAAGCGCATGCCTTCATCTTTACAGTATCACCTGGCTAACCTTCCAAGCCAAGCAGCTTTTGTTGCTTTGAGTAGAAAAGATGTAAAGAGAAGTAGCTTGTTTCAAAGTTTTGCCAGAAATCAGTGGGTTTTAATACACAATAGAACTTCACACTGAAGTGTCATGACAATCTAAATAGATGGATGCATTTAACTACACTTGTCCATGAAATGGAATTGAGTGATCTTGGTTTAAACCATAAATGCTGAAGAAATGTTAGACTGCCTAAAACACTGCATAATCTTTGCCTTTTGCTTTGCCATCTGGACTTTGTATTATGTTCCAAGCTGATAAGGTTCTTTCCTGCTCTTAGTGAAGGTAGAGGGAAGAGATGAATGTTTACAATTAGGATGTAAATATTTATAGTGCCAGGGAAGTGATTGGAGAATATTGGCAACAGTTGGCACATGTAGGGGGGGAAAAGAATTATTTTAACTTAAATGAAGTAGAAAACATTCCTGAGTTACTACTTGCCTAAAGCTGGTGCCTTTTTTTCAATTTTTCTCAACCAAACCAAGAAAGTACTTGTTTGATTCCAAACTTATTTATGCACTAGATTAATTGCCTGTTTAGCAGTTTGCTCTTAATTTTCTAAGAAAATAAAATTTGGAATGTTAATTACTGCCTTTTTTTTTTTTTTACACTGACTTTTTTATAAGTGAATGCAACAACTGGATGGTGTTAATTGCAGCTGTAACTCTTTGCTTTGTATAGGAATGCAGAAATGCTGTTTTGATAGCAGGCTTTCTTGTTTTTTTTGTTTTTGTGTTTGTTTGTTTTTGTTTTTTGGGTTTTTGTTTTTCTCTTTACGAGAGAGATGCTTGCAAGCCACAGGAATCTAAAAATTTCAGTTGTACCTCACCACTTTGTAGGGGGAATAAAAAAAACCTTTGTATATTTTGGTAGCTTAAATTGCCATGCTTTGTTTCCCTAATTCTAGCTATTCTTCATTATTTAAGTGGTGCAAATGAATTTTAATAGAAGATACTTCAGTTGGTTATCTGTACACTGTGTAAAAGTACACATGCAATAAATGGCATTTTGGCAAGTAACTTGTTGTTGTTCCCTTTGTCACCTACATGGGCGCTGGTGGACTGTGCAAGAGGGAGCCAAAAATGACCCCCTATGCATTTTTTTTTTTTTTTTTTTTTGACAAGTGGACTTGGCCTGCTGATGGTATTTGCAGGATGCTGCCCAGCTGAACTGGGGGATCATGATGGGGTATAAAGGCAGTCCCTTGGGTATTTAGGGCCTTGGAGGTCAAAACCAGCATCTTGAATTGAGCCCAGAAAGTTATTGGAAGCCACTGCAGTTAACCTTTGTCAGAACATGGGCCATTGCACCAGCTGTAGCTTCCGGATGGGTTTTAAGGGCAGTCCTGGGTAAGAACTTAGCGTTGGTCCCCACCTCAAGGCTATCTGCACCCCTGTTGCCTGAGGCCCTGGTATCATAGCTGCTTAAGTTGCTAAAGTAGCATCCCAGGGGGGAGTGCTTTCTTTCTCTTGGACAGATTCCCAGATGCGCAGAAGGGGGCCTGCAGGTGAGTGAGACTCTAACACAAGGGTATTTCACAGGTAAGGTTTGGGGGGGAGTGCATAGTGACTCAAGTGGAGGTGAGGGCTGTGTTTTTAAATCTACTAGAAGGCAGGGTAGATTTGTACCTTTTGACTAAACAATCTACTGCCAACCCTTTCCTTTCACAAAGGTGCTCGTTCAGTTTCAAGCACTGAGGAGTGAAGGAAAGAAGCGACTGGACTGGACACATGCCAAGAAAGGATTTTGGACTACGGGCATGCCCTGCTGTAGGACTTGGAGGCTCCTGTGCCCAAGAATGGATCTTGGACTAAATGGAAAAACCAACCACATGCAACTGGCACGTAGGCAGAACGTGCAAGGACCTGTTCTGAGAAGCTGGTTTTCTTGTGCAACCTGGTAAATGGAGCCTCCTCCAAAAGGAAAGCACACATCTTTAATTCTCTTTTGCCTGAAATGGAGCTATGCATAAGCTAACCTTTTGAGTACACCACTGCTTCTGTGGGAAGTCTACATGATGAATTAATTATCTTTTACTCTCTAGGTACTCTTCAGCTCTTGGCCTACATTCAACTTTAAGAAAGTTGCTTGAAAAGACTTGTAGGGCCAGGTAAAGGTGTGTGATGCCTATTCAGATATCCCTTTCAGGAAGGGGAGTAGAATTTGCCCCTAGTACCTAGCAACATAGTGTAAACTCTGGGCATGGCTCAACTGGGGGAAAAGTTAGAAAGGACCCTTGGTTAGAAAGGACCCTATATACCAGTCTTTCCAGTTCTGGGACTGATGTTTGGCTGCTCTTTGTGGATCTCTAGAGAGCATGGAAATCTGATCTTGTTCTTTGGCAGAACATGGATGGATCTCGAGAGGGTACAAAATGGAGACGCATGTCAGCAGGATCAGTTCAAAGTGCTTTCAAAACTCGAGCCAGATTAAGTAGCTTAGCTCAACAAATTGTATAGTTCCTCCTTTCTGGAGGAAGAATTAATGAGAGACAATTATCCATATAGAAGAGGTGTACTTCAGCTTCTTTTGTGTGAGGGTGCTAAGATTACCATTTAATGCTGAGAAGGCCAAATTGGAAAATGTTACCTCTACAATATAAGGAATACAGTATGCTCACCATCACCTATTACACTAACTTTGCTTAGCTCCTGAATAACTTGAGTCTGCCTGTCTGTCTTAAAACAGACTGGAAGATTTGGGAGAGGGACTAATCGCACCCTGGGTCGAAATCCATTTTGAGAGATCTCCCACTTCTCCTCTCCTAGACTCCTGTCCTGTCTGCCACCCTCAAAATATCTCATTTAAATGAAGAGTGAAGGACTCAAACAGCTTACACTGAGAGTTGGAGGCAGTTTTTGGCCCACTATCCCTTATCAGACTAGACCTCAGAGAGACATTTCAAGGTACCATGGTGGACGGTAGCTGTGTCTACACGAGATGCTTAACCATACAGTAGGAGTGTGCAAAACAGCCCGTATTCTATTCCGAGTTGACCTGAATCGGCCAAATCCCAATCTGAAGATTAGATGCAGATTCCGAGAATCAGCGATTCGGCCATAGACACGGCTTTAAATGTTTTTTTCTACGTAGGTCGAGGTCCCAGGTGTGGATCATGAACACTGATGCTGGGGCGCATGGAGCATCCCACAAGAGCACAGGGGGGCTCTGCATGTTTAGTGGTGAACCCAGAAGTGGACCAAAAGTGCTTCTGGTCCACTTCCAGGTCTACTGCTGAGCGCATGGGAGACCCCCTGTGCTCCTGTGGGACACTGTCAAGTAGGGTTAGACCTTGCAAAGGAAAATTAAATGGCTAAAGGACCTGTAGCCCTTAAACAAAAAGAAATCAAGGAAAAAGGAAGCGGAGCTGCTGTGCAGTGAGCCTGGGGTACAGATTGAAGATGATGTGGAAACGTCCCAAAACCTAAATAAAAACTGGGGCAAAGCTCTCAATGGCTGCATCCAGACGAGGTGGCCGTGCAGTATGTGGTGCCACAGACACGTTTGCAGTGCCATATACCACATTCAGCTGTTCTCTATGCTGCAATGTAGCAGCAGAGGGGGTGGGGTTTTGGGGTTTTTTTGACCCCTGGATATCCAGGGGGTTGGGGCACACAACTTCTGAGGAGAGGCTGAGAGAACTGGGCTTATTTAGTCTAGAGAAGAGAAGACTGAGTGTATTTAATAGCAGCCTTCAGTTACCAGAAGGGTGCTTTGAAAGAGGATGGAGCTGGACTGTTCTCAGTGGTGGCAGATGACAGAACAAGGAGCAATGGGCTCAAGTTGCAGCAAGAGAAGTTTGGGTTAGATATTAGGGAAAACTTTCTCACTAGGAGGGTTGTAAAACACTGGAATAGGTTACCCAGAAAGGTTGTGGACTCTCCATCCTTGGAGGTTTCAAGACCTGGCTAGACAAAGCCTTGATTGGGATGATCTAGCTGGGGGTGGTCCTGCTTTGAGCAGGGGGTTGGACTAGATGTGACCTCCTGAGGTCCCTTCCAACGCTCATTTTCTATGATTCTAATTGTTCTCATTTTTGTTTGTTCTGCCCGCTTTAATGGTTCCATTTCTCCTCTTTTGCTTTAACATGAGAACAGCAGTGACCTCTTGTTGGAAGACGTTCTCAAAAAGTCAGTAAGCTAGTACGTTAAGTGAGCAGATGCATGAACCGTGATAACACATGCAGGCCACAATCTGAACTTGGGCATACCCACATATGTAAATGCATATGTTAAGACAAACCAGAACTGTAAATAAGTAAGAGGAATCATTTTCTTTAACCAGAAAGTAGGTTGTTCACTGTATCTGCTTTACTTCAGAAACATGCTGTAAAGTTTAAGTAATTAGTGTGTTAGAGGTACAGTGATGTCAAGTAGCAATCAACTAAATATTTGAAGTATAAATACAAAACCAGAGATGACGTGGTACTTAAAGACATACATGCACACACTATAGGGTGGTGTGTGAATTCTGTAGAATACCCACATTAGCTTGCTGAAGGCTTTGCTCAGTGTGCAGGTGCAGTAGACCTACATTAATTACTTCACACAATAGCCCAGGTGCATATGGTCATGGTAGGGAAACGTTATACTGAGAACAATAGGCTACAGGTAGATTTTTTGTCTTTGAAGGAATGGAAAGAAAGTTACATACGAGATGTGGGGTGTATCTACATGAGATATTTACTACAGTTGTCGTCTTAGCTCTGCAGTAAATGTCTTGGTGTCTACACGTGCAGGATTATCAGGCTGAAATAAAGTAATAAACTCGGCAGTACGGCATGAGGGTGCTTCAGTGCGAGGGCCAGCCCAGTTAGTTCCTCGTGCCCCAGCCACCCCCCCTGCAGCACATTGAACTGGGTTGGAGCAGCCTTGGGGCCACCCCAACCCACTGCTGGCCAGGGCTGCTCCAACCTAGCTCAACATGCTGTGGTCCTAGGCACATGTTTACATGTGTGCCTGGGAGCAAAAAAGTCCAGTGCATATTGCACCACATGATTATGCATATGTAGATGCAGTGGCAACATGTAGGGGGTGCACGTGCACCCCCTGACCCACCAAGCCTGCTGCTTAGGTGATGGGCAGGGGGGCAGGTGGAAGCACTGGTGCCCCCTTGCAAGCACCAGCCAGGGAGTGGAGCGCCGTTGAGCTCCCGGAAGCAGCCTCAGCCACTTCTGGAAGCGGCTGCAGTGACTGGCTGCAGTGATCAGCCATCTCATATTTGGCCACAGCAATTGTCTGTCTTGCAATTGGCCGCAGGGGGACCTCTCCCCAGTCAGTGAGAACAGCCATGGGGGGACCCCACCCCCCGGTTGGCAAGATTGGCCACAGGAGAACCACCCCCCCAATCACTGAGTGGTTGCTGGAGGGAGTATGTGCCCGCCCTGACTAAGGTGGCACCAGTCACCCAAGTGTAAATGCATCCCAGGAGCTTGATACAGAGAACAGGAAAGATTAAGTCACCTGGGGAAGTCATTTTGGAAAGATGGGGTCTAACCCACTTACCCAGTAGTAGTGCTCGCAGCATTACAAGTCTTGCAGGGATTCCTGCCACTGAGCAGTTCACACAACATTTGGAAAGCTATAAAAACACACATGCAAAACAATGACTTGAACTTGGAATTCAGGCTGAAGGAATTTCAGTCAAGAAACATCTTGTGACAACGTTGTGATTTCCTGAAAACAGCTATCAACTTTGCAAAGCCGAGAAATTCCAATCTGAGGTCGTACGTTCCAAATACGTGTATTTATTTATATTATAATATACATATTAATACAGTTTGCAAAAGCACAGCTAAAGTCACACCCGATCTAACCATTTATGACCTCGTCACCACAGGATCTGAGCACTAGAAAAGCCGCCTTGGTGGCAGTAAGAAAGTCTGAGATAAGATTATCTGGTTGCCATAAACGTTTACTTCACGAGTGGCCAAAGAGGACAGTACATGAATGTTAATCTCCTAAGGGTGTAGAAGAGATGATTAAGGTTTCTTTGGAATTTGTAATTGTTCACAAGAGTGCTACCAGAGGGGCGAGCAACAGAGAGATAAAATTACTTGTGTGACCTTAATTATTCTTTTCCAGACTTCTGAATGTGTAAGGGATTTTTATGATCATTATTACTGCACCAGAGAAAACATCAATTTGCGTACAGCTGGTGGAGACTTTAGTCAAGCCTGCTCTTACTATTGAAATCTTGCTGTTAATATTTGATGGCAGCTGCTTATAAAAAGGAGCCTTTGGACTGTTTACCATTCATGTCAGGTGACTGGTCTTACAGTTATTTTAAAGCAGGAGCTGAAATCTAGTTGCACTGGTTTATTCCTACAATTTGGGGCAGTGCACACACTAACATGGAGTTTGTGTAAAGTGTAGCTTGTTTCAATTTGATTTTTTTATGTCACCTTTCTACGTTTAAACAAGCCTCCCACTAACAAAGTACAGCTATATTCAGCTCTAAGGAGTGGTTGTGTGGTTACTCCACAGTAAGCATTAGTCACACATTAACCACAGCTGTAAAAACATGTGGATGGGAAAAATCTCATCTCAGCCCTGAGAGCCTTTGATTCTACTACTTGCTACCTGAAGAGGCGGCTCTCTGCTTCATTTTTCCATAGCATTGTGCAATGGATTTGTCTGACCTGTTTCCCTTGTTATCTTTCTTCATTTATTTATTTTTTCCCCTCCAGTAATCATCTATTTCCCAATGTGAGGACCATCCATACCAAGGTTTTATAGAGGGCGGACGCAGCCAATGTTTCCAAACGCAGAGGTCACAGAGGCTTCCAACAGTACAGTGACAGCATTTAACGGGCTAGGGTCATTGCCACCTGAGGTCGGATGGGGTGACTTAGAGCCCTGTGACGTCCTCCCACTTCAAGTTAACTCCCATGCCTTAGTTAATAGGGAACCTCTACCCATTATCTCCTTATTTCACCCTATAAATGCCCACATCAGGTGTTCCATATTATCCTCCATGTAGATAAAGATATTTTTTGCTTATAGTTTAGTCTTATTCCCTGCTAAAACTGCAAAACCAGGCATAGCTCAAAGGTTTATGGCAGGCAGGGAACTAGGGCAGCACAATGGACCTTGAAGCCTGAGAATCCCAAGTCAAGGGCCTGGCAGGAAAGTTTTGCCCTGAATCAACCCCATTGACCATTATACTTCTCAGTACTGTTAAGTGTGCTGGGAGAGGATCAAAGTACTTTAAAAGTAGATAATGTTGTTGCCGGGGGGAGGAGCCATGTAAGTGAGAAAATGCAAATGCCAATGGAAACTTTTCTCCGAAGTTCCTTTAGATGAAGGAAGAAAACAAGCAAAACTAATTAGAAGTTGTGTGCAATTAATATACGCTTTGTCCTACCCTTGCCTTCTTAAGAAAAGACAAGATTATTATAGCTTGACTTCTTAGTTCACTGATTTGCTTCAGGTCATTGCCCCATGACCTCTTGCAACATGCAGTCAACAAAGCTTCTTTTATATAAATAAGAGCAAGATTTTTAAAAACACATTTTTTGTACTGGCAGATGGGGGGAAGCGTGGCATAATTGAGCCTGGGTAATAAAGCAATGCATCTCCCATTAACACCAATTCCAGGTCTGAGTGTAGATTTATAACTGACCTTTTCCAGTGATCAGATTCAGAAATTCAGTTTCACCCAAAAGAGGAGCCATCATTGATATCCAGGTCTAGATCTGTCCAAGCTCCCAATTTACAAGGGATATTGGGATCTAACCTTTTGTGTCACATGAAACACAAAACTCCTATAAGAGGTCAATCTCTAAATACTTTGGAGGAATAGGCTTAAGCCCTGTTAGCACAGGGTTTCTCAATATTAGATCATGGGTGCAACAAGGAGTCAGACGGCCATAACTGCTCTGACTTTCCCATATTCCTAAGTAGGGGAAAACCCTAGCTAGATGAACCAAGGAGTCCTCTAGCATCCCCAGTGAGGAAAAGGCTGAGTACCACTCTTAGCATGTGGGAAAGTCTGGAGCAAGGTCCTGCTGTTTGTAAAGACTGGGGCTGGACTATGTTCTGTTGCACACTTTCTTTCTTCTGACACCACTGCCTGTACAACCTCCTCCAATCTGCCAAGACAGATTAACGAGATATGTGGTTTCTACAACTGAGAATTTGAGGGACAATTCCTGAACATCAGCATCTTTTGAAAAACCTCCGTATTGCCACTGTAATTACTAGAGCATTTAGCCCCTTTCTCCAGCTACTAAAAGCTAGTTCTGTTTCCCAAAGACAAATATTTTATGCTGTTGCTCCCATTTCTCCGCCACCCCTTCAGCTGGAGCGGGTTGGTCATGGAATCTTGCTTCAGGCTCCTCCTGTTTTGCTTTGCACCAGGCAACATAAACCCTAAATCTGGGCCTAAACAAGGAACCATTGTTGCTTATCTGGAGATCCATCTCTGGGAACAGAGGGGGTAATCATCTGGTTCTCCAGAACATGTGAATGCAATTACTGTGAAGTCACAACTCAGAGACATTTGAGGCCACAATCAGAGCTCTGCTATGCCTCTGCTGTAGGGCTGGCTTTGCTTTGTACTATTAGGACCTTAAGCTGTTTGTGCAAATGTGAGTTTAATGGCAAAACTACAATAAAAGTCCTGATCATTTGTTCACAGCATGGAAGAGTTTTTTTTCTTTCCACAAATGTTGACACGGCCCTCAAATAAGAAAGTGACTGCTGGGATCCAGCTGCTGAGGCACAACACTATTGTAACTGCAGCTTTGCTATGTGCCTTGGGCTTGTGTGAATGGAGTCTGGTTTTTGAGGTCCACTGCAGTTTGCCAAACCTCTCTTGAAGAACATCAGGGAAATCCATCAAAGTTTTCCCCCATGCAGATGTTTCTCATACCTAAGGAGATATCCCATCTTACTCACCAACCCACGGGTCTGTGTTTGCTACTGGTATCCTCCTTGTAAATTCTTCAGATGTCCTCTCTACCCCATCTCCTACCTGTGGTCTTCAGTGTCTTCAGCAGGCTGCTCATCTTTGGCAAGATCACTAAATTTCCTTTCTGCAACACACTATTGAAAAATACAGCGCGTGTCCATCAGCAGGAGAAGGACATAATTCCTTTCTAGTTGTATCCAGTTTCCAATGAGCTGAGCTCTTCGGAAACTTAGCCGAGTAGTTAAGGAGCTCTGGGCGCATCTACAGGTTGCCGTACAGCGAGGTTCCTGTTGGAAGTACTAAAGCATGGTGCAGTGACTGCCTGTTCTGTGCTGTGTGCACGGTGCACAGTTAGATTTTGCTGCTACCTCGCCATAGTGTCGTGCTAAAACAGGGGAGCGCGCCAGTATGGTGATGTAGCTGCTGATCGTGCATAGACCCACATGATCGCTACGTGACTGCAGTGCGCTGTATGGTGTTGCAGTGCGTCACTACTATGACATAGGGTGACGTGTAGATGTGCCTTTTCTCTAGTAACTATATCCTGGATATTTCCTAGTACAAAGTATCAGACACTACTAAGAGCCCTAAGCATTAAAAATCACAGGTGACTCCCCTTTCTCCCCATAATGAAATCAGCAAAGGAAAAAGTGACATTTTACAACATACATTTGGGGTTCTTTTTTACTCGTCTTCTATTTTTTGACCCCTCAGAGAGGTCATAGTTTCCTCTCAGTGCAATCCTGTCTGTGTTATCAGATGTAACTATTAAAGAGGTGGAAAAAAGTAATCAATGCTATTCTGAGTCATAAATATGGACACCACTATAAAAGCACATGGGCTTTGTATCACTTAGCAGATGCTTTAGAAAGAAGACTCTCATTGGCGCAAATCTGGTGTCAGGATGAAATGAAAATCCAAAGAGAAAACATTACCTGAAACCACATATAGTGCTATACAACCCACAATGATCTAAGTTTTATCATGATTTTGTTGTTGTTATTAGGGCAAAAATGACCTAAACATCAGATCTGTTTCTTTTCCAAATGTCTTCAAACAAATCGACATTTCAGCCTGAAAGGCATTTGCAGATTCTACCATTTCTAAATCTTGGGAAGTCTGCACTCTGACAGCTAGCATTTTTAGTGACCTTCCCCCAGATACTTTCCCATTGGAGCATAATTCAATTTATATGAATTAGGATTCAGAGAGACTTCATCAGTTCAGTCAGATTTCATGCCGTGATGGATTAGAGGTGGTTTGCTGGGAGACTGCCGTGGAAAGTGGTGCTTCGTTTTGTACTTGTCTGTATTTCTTTTTTATATCTGAAAGTGTTTATTAGCATTCAGCCTCTTTGTCATAAACAGGCAGGAACTTGCTTTTCATTTGCCAAGTATTTTTTTTCTTTGATACTTGTTTCAAAAGGAAGTAGAAACATGTCTCAGCTAGATCCTTCCATTAGTATGAAAAGAGCACATTGTTTCATGCGGCGAGTTATTACTAGCTGTTTTTCTCTTCTTTTCTTTTCTTTTACAAATGAATGCTGCAGCCACCCAGCTGATTTAGGGTCAAAGAAGAAATGTTTGCATGTTTCTGATAAAGAAACAAAATCAGTAAACCCAGCATTACTATTTCAGTCATCTTCATTGTGGTTGTTTGCAGACAGCCGTGAAGACATACTTGTGCCATTTGTTCTTAGTTATTTGTTTCCTTCTAAAGTTTGTGAAGCAGGAAGGTGCATGGGGCTGTGAAAGATATGATGTACTCTTATCAGGTGCTGATCTCAACGGTTGGCAGCTCATTACCATGGCAGCAGTGTGGTCTAGGGCAATACATTTGGAGTTAGAAAGTTCAGCTTCTGGTTCTGCCAAAGATTCGCTTGCCGCATAGTCATGAACAAGGAACTATGGCCAAAAAACATTTTCAAATGTCAGTTGCCTCAACAAGATTTCAAGCTCTGATTTTCAGAGGTGCTGAGAGTATTCCCATTGATATCAGAGGAAATCAGCACTGGCACTAACCACTGTACTGAGAAGAGGTAGAAAAATCTATCACTATTCAGTGCAAACAGATTGTGAGAAAGATAGGCACAGGATTCACAGGTTCATCAGTGGCAGGTCCTGTCAGACAAACCTGGTGGCCTTTTATGATCAGATCACCAGATCATTAGATGCAGGGGTAGCAGTGGACATAGTCTTCCTGGACTTCCGGAAGGCCTTCGACACCGTCTCTCACCCTGTTCTCATTAAGAAACTGGGGGACTGTGGTGTTGACACCCACACAGTCAAATGGGTCGCCAACTGGCTGGAGGGCCGCACCCAGAGGGTGGTAGTGGATGGGTCCTTCTCAGCCTGGAAGGACGTGGGCAGTGGGGTCCCGCAGGGCTCCGTCCTCCGGCCCGCGCTGTTCAACTTCTTCATCAGTGACTTAGACGAGGGGGTAAAAAGCACCCTGTTCAAATTTCCTGATAACACTAAGATGTGGGGGGATGTGGGCACACTAGAAGGAAGCAACAGGCTACAATCGGACCTAGACAGGTTACAAGGTGGGCGGATGAGAATAGGATGGGATTCAACACAGACAAGTGCAAAGTG
>NW_017729028.1:21519536-21521065 GCF_001723915.1 Gavialis gangeticus | reverse complement strand
TTACAAACTAGTCAGGGGGGACCAGCAGGCATTGGGGGAGTCCCTGTTCCCCCGAGCACTGCCAGGAGTGACCAGGAATAACGGTCACAAGCTGGCAGAGGGTAGATTTAGGCTAGATATCAGGAGGTGCTACTTCACGGTCAGGGCGGCTAGGGTCTGGAACCAACTTCCAAGGGAGGTGGTGCTGGCTCCTACCCTGGGGGTTTTTAAGAGGAGGTTAGATGAACACCTTGCTGGGGTTGTTTGACCCCAGTACTCTTTCCTGCCATGGCAGGGGGTCAGACTAGATGATCTACTTAGGTCCCTTCTGACCCTAGAAACTATGAAACTATAAGAAACTATGAAACTAGGAGGGGAAAGAAAAGAAGGTATTAACATCTGTGGTCCAAAAAATGCTCTCGCAGTCCCTTGGGTAGAAGGTTTTTCTTTGTTTCTCTGTTAATTTTTTATTTCATTGAAAGTTCTAATGTTTCCATCTGTGGACTAATTACACTGAGACAAAATCCAAACACCAACATACAATTATTTCCCAGGACAGACCAAAGAACCTCTTAGACTTTATTGTCAGGAGGAAACAGGTTTTATCTGCTAGATACTGAGGGTCATCAATGTCTATTAACTTGCGGAGATTATTGAGAGCACTTGGCACCACTCAGGGGAAAAGTGAATGTCCATGTACTTATCTGGGTGTCTACACGTGCAGTTTTATTATGAAACTGACCATAAAATGAATTGTGATAGCCCATGTGTATGGTCTTTCAGGGATTTCCATATCAAGTACAATCAATTTAACAGTAAAAGGTCATGTTTGCTAACAGTTTGAACACAAACAGGATCTGACAGTGAATACGGGTTATTTCCTTCTCTCACAATACAGCCAATAACAAAGATGCCGCCCTCATTTGTACTTTAGTCAGCCCCCTTGTTTTCAAAAGCTGTTCCTATATCTGTGCCAGCCCCTTGTTTCCCAACCATTCCTTAATTAGCCCTGTACTAACCCCTTGCACAGACATAACTGCCTGACCCTGTAATTGGAATGAAACAGATCATCTGAAGGTGAACAAGAAAAAGCAGAGCCTAGATTGGGGCAGGTAAAATGCGGCTTGTGGGCTGCATCCGGCAATTAATCCGGCCTGTGGGTGGGTGCCTCCCAATTCACTGCATCCAGCCCAGCCCCAGATTGCCCCTGCTGTGCTTGTGTGGGGCTAAGCTCTGCTTACTCCTGCAAGGGCAGCATGTGCTGTGCTCCCACCCTCACCTGCAGTATGGCCCTGACCCCACAGGTAGAGAAGCTGTGGCAGGGAAGTTAAGGGCAGCAGTGGCGGGCAGGGGAAGTAGTGTCAGTGGTGATGGCAGGTGGTGGGGGAGAAGTGGCAGTGGTGACAGGTGGGTGGGCAGGTGAAGGGAGGAGAGGGGAGAGCGGTGAGCAGGTGGGAAAGTAGGGAAGCAGCAGGGGAAGGTGGCAGTGGTGGTGAGTGGTGCTGTGGTTTAAGGTCATTAAGGAAATCTCTACCTCAGCATGGTAGTCA
>NW_017729028.1:21513982-21514536 GCF_001723915.1 Gavialis gangeticus | reverse complement strand
GTGGTGGTGGTAGTGGTGGTGGTAGGGGATGGGAGTGGTGGTGGCAGCAGTGGCAGTGGGGCAGGTGAGGGGCAGTGGCAGTGGTGGTGGTGGGTGTGAGTGAAGTGGCAGCTGAGTGGGAGTGCAGGGCCCATGCTGGCATCCTGGGGCAGGGGCTGGCAGAAATCTAGGGTGTGGTGGCAGAAGTATGGAGCCCGGGCCATCAGGGGTGCTGGGTCCATCTAGTTGCATCATACAGGGCCCGCATGCAGTTCCTGGGTTCTCCACCTGAGCTGCACGCTTCTGGGAGAAGCCCTGTGTGATGGAGCCAGAAGCCCAGACCTGCTCACTGCTACAACCAGATCATGGGGAACCGTGCAGAGCTCCATGCTGTGCAGCTGGGCCAGCTCTGCCCTTCCCCCTGCCACCCCAGCCGAGTCCCGTGAACTGCTCCACTGGCTTCATTACATGGGGCTCCCTCCGGTGGCCTGGGGCTCAGGCACGTGAGTCCCCTGCGATGGAGCCAGAGCCGCGGCCACAGTTCTGGATTTTGCTGGGACCATGAGCCACTGGGG
>NW_017729028.1:21500373-21508982 GCF_001723915.1 Gavialis gangeticus | reverse complement strand
CCCGGTGGCCTGGGGCTCAGGCACGTGAGTCCCCTGCGATGGAGCCAGAGCCGCGGCCACAGTTCTGGATTTTGCTGGGACCATGAGCCACTGGGGGTCTCCACCTTCTGTTTCTGCTGGTGGCAGGGGCTGTGTGCAATGTGTGGCATGTTTATAGGGAGGCCCCACACACACACCCCACCATACAGACATATCCCCCATGCAGACCCCACATACACCCCATAGCTACCTTCCCCACCACACACCCCACACATTGACATCCCCCACAAACCCCATACCCACCCACAGATCCCCAAAACACCCCCAAAATCCCCTTACCTACCCACCCCCCACATCCACACATACCCCCAAACTTCCCCCATGCCTCATATACACACACCCACTTTCCCCACAAACCCCATACTCACCCACATGCACCCCCCACACCTAACTCCCCCACAACCCCCACATACCCACACCCTCCCCCACACCCCACATACACACACA
The DNA here is from genome assembly GCF_001723915.1 of Gavialis gangeticus. Classification (NCBI taxonomy): domain Eukaryota; kingdom Metazoa; phylum Chordata; order Crocodylia; family Gavialidae; genus Gavialis; species Gavialis gangeticus. The sequence continues at coordinate 21,508,496 of NW_017729028.1, read as the reverse complement.
CCCACATACATACACACACAGTCCCCCACAAACCCCATATCCACCCACCCATATCCCACTTCACACCCCTCCCCCCGATAATATACAAAAGTAAGACTTCATTTTGAACTCTTATGCAATTACATGATGCAAACATGCATAAATCAGGACAAAATATTTTTTGAAATAAAATTAAAATGTATTATTGTAGATATTTACTTTTTGGTATACAATTTTCGTTTTTTCCAGTTCCAAGATGGCAAACCTCCTCCCTAAAATGAGTACTTCCAGGGGGAAGAGGAGGGACTTCTGGTGTCAAAGGTCAGGGGTCAAGGGTGGGACTTCTGGTTCCAAGATGGCATCCAGGGGTGGAGCGCCTGTCAAGGTGTGGGGCTATTCTTGCAGTCCTCAACAGTTCACCAAAACTCGTTAAGTGGCCCTTCAGCTGAAATAATTGCCCACCCCAGTTTAGATTATTTTTTCTTTGCTGTGTTGGCTGTAAGTACCAACAGGATTAAAAAAGAAGTAAAAATATTTTGCCCCCAGCTCTGAATGCTCTTATTAAATAATAAGTCTATGGAGTAAGAAGGTGCCATTGTTACATAATCACTGGTCCGAGTAGAGCCATACTAAAGCAATATTATTCAACTTGTTTTTCAACATGGTAGTTAACAAGATAAGTCTCTATCTTATACTGGCCATAAGAAGAACATGTTAAGAAGATAAAATATAATTCAACATCAATGTAAGATACAGTAAGCTACTTATAGACATTTAAAGTTTCTTCTGGGTAACTGCTGGTCAGCAAAGTACTGAAATAATCATTTCTCCTGTTCATTTATTTCTAATGACCATTTGCTCATATCCATCAACTCCTTCAAATTGTCTTGTCCCATACTTCATAGAACATTTTTAATAAGTTTTACTTTGAGAATGAATGTTTAGCATTTTGTACAAGACACTTGGACCATTACACAGATCAAAGAGGCTGTGCAAATGTCTGGAAAACTTGGTGATAAAGTACTGTTTTGAATAGCCATCTAGTTGGCCAACTCCTTGATTGTTTGAGGAATGTATGTCCTTGAAGTCTGCTGCAAAACTAAGATTTGTTTCAGGAAAGTGGGAGAAATGTCATTTTTAAACTAGTGCTTCTATTGTGGTTTTCCTGCTTTTCCTTTTTGATGATGTCTCCTGTATTCCTAGACGCAGGGCCCATTTTGTCACTGTGCTAGTCCAGTTTTACATCTGCAAATCAACAGGATTCTACGGTAAGGACCTAGAGTAACATAGTGGTGAACCAGACTCAATACATTCAGTTTGGCTGCCTCCATGTCCAAAAGGATATCAACATATAGGAAGATATTTAAAGAAGAGAAATGGATGGCCACAGTTCAAGAGAATGGAGACACTGATTCAGAATGAAAGCTTGAGAAGCCAGGACCTGTATTCTTAGACTTCAGTAGTTTCTTGAATGGTCCTGTCAGGTTTAATGCAATAAATCACAAGAATTTCAGGGAATCTTTGGTAATTATGAGAGAGAAAGTGAAGAGCCATAATGTTGATGGCTAGAGAATATCACTGCCCTGAAGTATCACACAGGTTCTTTTTTGGGGTGTATAATTAATAATACAGCTGTGGGAAGCAAGGCATTTGCAAGGTAGAGACATGGTTTTGTGGACATTGGGGATTAATAGTAAATCTCCTGAATTTAATTTAATTTTCTGTCAGCTTTTTGAATGATGGTGCTTGGCACATCCATTGCCACCTGGGAGTCAATACAAGGTCAGATACTCCCCCTCACCCCTGAAAGCAATAATGTGGTTAGAGATTTTGTCCCTGCTGGAAAATTGAAACCTTTCTATCTCAGTATCCACCCTTTTCTTTTCCTGCAATTAAAGAGTAACTCCTTCCTCACCCTCTCTGATGAAGCCAACTGTATTAATTTGGTGTCAGACATAGAACTTGGTTGAACTAAAAGATCACTAAGGATTGGGCAGAAATGAAGACACCTATGTGCTATTATGGGAATGGAATAGATGGCAAGGAGGATGAAAAATTGTTTGGGCTTACATGCTACAGAAATGATGGGCAGGAACAAACAGAAAGACAGGTGAAACTGGAGAAAGAAAAATCTAGGCTGAATAACTGGAAAGCTCCTGAGATCCTGGAAGATCTATCTGAGCAGTAGGGGCCTACCTGTTCGGCAAGTGTGCCACAAATTAGCCCTGCACCCTCTCTGAGCGCCACTCTGTTCCCCTCCCTCTGCCCAGTCTCCTGCTCTGCTTTCTGTTCTCTCCTTTGTGCTCTTTGCCCAATCTCCTGCTTTGTCTTCTGCTCCCTGAACTGTCTGCTGCTGTGCTGCCCCCTCCCTTACCTGTTGCATGCCACAAACAGAGGCTGCCCACGGCACTTGAGGCATTTGTGCCATAGGGTGGCCACCACCATGTTAGAGATTCAATTACGGCATGTCCCACCATTAAATTATTTAATCTAAATGACCCAAAGTACCAGAGGATATTTAAGAATTCTTCATCGTAGGGGCAGTTGCCAGATGGTATAGTGGGAGGTTCCTGTCTCCTTCTTTGACAATACACCAGGCATGATCTGCAAACTCAGGCAATGATGCCAGCTGTAGGGCAAGGAACTTCCTGTTTGAACAGTCCAGTTAATGACTTCCCAGAGCTGTAGCTCCAACACCATGCACTGTGCCCACAAACAAACCTCTCTATGATGATTTCAACACCTCTAGGTCAGTCTCTTTCATTCCCCCTGCCCCTCCCCATGTGTTAGCCTCTTTAACTTTGCTGTATAAAGTCTCTGCATTTGGAAGAGGAACCCCACCCCACCCTTCTGCCCTGGGTCACTGCACTAACTAGAAAAAGGCTGCTTTTACATTGCGTCCTAGGCAGCTGTTTCAAACAATTACTGTACTTCAGAAGCTGGTGAAATATTAACCAGCAACTGACTGCCTTTTCATGAAGATCTGTCAGATGACAGACTGCCCCTTGCCCACCTTGGCTGCTTTTCTCACCTTTGGTCTCAAGCAAAATCCTTGAGGCCAAACCTGATTTGGTTCTACTGGAGACTGCAGGACTTTCAGCCTCAGAGGTCACTCCTCACATCACTGTTGCTGACAGTTTCCCACAGAGAGAGCAGCAGAAGTATCAGTCAACTGCCTGCTTGAGCTGGCCAAATGCCTACCTGAACCTGAGAGATCATCAGGTTTGCATAGTTAAAGCACGCCAGTTATGGCAGCCAAGAGCATACAGAGGAGTGCTGTGGCTAGTTTAATCTACCCCACTTTGCTTTCTCAGCCCAAATAACCAGGTAGCCAGGTTGACCAGAGGTAGCCTTTGGCATTAGTATAATTTGCAGTCTGGAGAGTTAGCAAGAAGTCTTAACCACCCCCACCACCCCACCAAGTCCTTGGAGGCATGACCCAGGATCCAGAATTCCACTTTTCCTATGCATAGCACTTCCACATCTTCAGATCTTTTGGAGCCTAAAAACATGGGGATCAATGTCTACCTGGTGTACTATCAGCTGAGTTACAGTTGGGTCAAAAGACTGAAAATAAGGATTCCCAAAAAAAGAATAATTAATAGGTGGGACAGTTCCCTTATAAACTGCAGAAGAACTTGTTTTCTAGACAGCTATGGAGACATTAAAAAGTAACAGATTGTAGATAATATAGGTCTTAATAGAGCAGGCCCTTCATTTATGGCTCTCTGTTCAGAGACAGCCAATCATCTTTTAAATCATAAGATCTTAAGTTAAGCATACAAGGTGCTTATACACAAGCGCGGAGGCTGCTCTGACATGCTGCAATTACAGTGCATCAGAGTTGACTCAGTTAATTGAGTCTGTTGGAGTGTGGCAATGATGGCACTTCAAGAGCCTCCTGCGTCTCATGTATCAGTGTCCCCATGCTTCCAAATGGTGGCCAGGGTGCTTGAACTAAAGCTCATCAAACAAGCTTAAGTTCAAGAGCTCCTGGCCACCATTTGGAAGCATGGGGACACAGATACACGAGATGGCGCAGCACTTTAATTAGAGCGTCTCTCGGAGCACATGTAAAAGTGCCCAAAATATTAGTGACACCAGAGCTGTATGCAGCATCTGTCAAGAATGTCATCTTCTGAACACAAATGGTAATTCTTTGGCCAATGTATGGCTTAGACTATGGTAGGTACCATTGGGTTCAAACCTCTTTTTGACACCTGGTTTTCAATATGGCTGTATCCATCCTGGTGGTAACATAGTTTCCCTGATCAAAGTAGATGGATGATTATTTATTTATATATATTCAGAAGCTGCATTAGGCAAAGTCCCCTTATGGCTTTTATGCAATTAAAACATTGTTCTGAAAATTGTGCCAGAACTTGCATAACAGTTTGGTTCAAAGGTGAATACAGTCAGATCATGTAATACCTAGGTATTTAAAAAAATGTTGGGCAATCTTAGTAGAAGCAGGAGCAGAGTTCAGTAATTTGGCTAAAACGCATACTGTAGGCAAGGTTAATGCAGGTTAGACTACAGTTGTGGAGCAATCATTTTATAATACGACACTCCATCAAAGTCATCTTACCCCTAGCAATTAGGCCTAAGCCGAACTCCCTCCCCACCACACCTCGTTTTCCTTCTCTCTCCAGGAAAATTCAGCGTCTATCTTATGGTAAACAACATCATTAGTCTAAGAAGTAGTGTCAGTAGGGCTAAAGTGTTTTTACCACCATGGTGAATGAAAGCTGCAATTAACTGCAAGTAGAGGACACAGGGTCAAAAGCACTCTGTCAACCCTGTTGTTTCCACTCTTGTACAACAGGTAGAACTGCACTAGTAAGGAAATACAGATCAGAAATTGTCCTTGGACCTAGTTATCTCCTGATACTGTTAATAAACATCCCACATCCTTAGTACCCACGTATTCCCCCAGACAGGGTCAGTGGATGTTAAATCACTTCCATCCAATGTCCAATACATAGAGAAAAGGAGTCTGTTACAGTTCTGAACTAAAGAGTTTGTCTGCAGACACTTGCATTGTCAATTTTTGAGGTCTTTGGAGCAATCTGTGGGGTTGAGCAAGGTGGTGGCCATCTCCCTCAAATTACAATGAAAAGGGTAGAGCATGTACCTCCAAGGCTATCTGTCCGTAACTTCTGGTAAATGTTTTTGCTTAAAGGCTGAGCACAGACTCATGGAAGGTCTTATTGAACCTAATAGCTCACTCGGCTATTTTGAGTAAGGAACATGAGTTTTTTAGCCAATGGCACACAGGGGACTTGTAGCTAGCATCACATCCAGCCACTACTGACTTTCTAGTAGGGGTGTGCAATTACTGCACTTCAGTAGCCTCCTGCGTCTCTTGTATCAATTTGGATTCGGCCTGAACTGGGGACAGTGATTTGATTTGCTGATTTGGATCACTGTCCCCGATTCGATTTGGACAACTGAAGATTTGATGCTGATTTGGAGAATCAGCGATTCGGCCATAAACAGCTTTAAATGTTTTTTCTAGGTACCTCAAGGTACCAGGCGCAGATCGTGAACACTGAGATGAACAGGAGCATGGGGGACCCCCTGTGTGCTCGGTGGTGAACCCGGAAGTTGGGGCCCCCTGTGCCCCCCCCAGCTTGACAATTAGCCATGGGGGGGGGGCCCTGGGTGTCCCCCCAGACCCAGGAGACACACTTGCTTGGTGCTCACCATCCCAAAGAAACACTACATCAAATCTCTTTCTCATACACCCCATTGTTCCCTGCACATTTGCCAGTGGTTTTTTGGCTAGAGAGCTGTAACATGACATGCTTTCACAATAGCCTGCTGGAGGACAAGATGTACTTGATTAAAAAGACCAAAGAGATAAAAAGTATCTTCATGAATTCCTGATCCACTGACAGAGGCTAAACAGGGCCACTCAACAGGATTGGCGGTACAGCTGTGAGTGCTTGAAAGCACTGAATCAAAAACAAATCCAGCAATGAGAGCATCATGACAGCAGCATTACACATGGGTAGCATCAGCGGTCACTTCACTTAGTGGGATTTTCTGTCTAGCCCTCTAGTGTGGTCAGTGTATCATTAATGGCTTTTAAAGTCCAAAAAGTTCAGGTCCAAGCTGTCTGCACTGTGAGAGTCTTCACATGCACATTATTCACTGCATAGCTCTGTTTATACACCCAGGGCAGGAAGGCTGAAATACTGCCCAGCCTCTTTCAAGACTATGAGTCATGGTGAAATACAATTTGAAAACTGGACGTCTGAACCACCAAAATGTTTCCATATGCCTTAAAAAGTCTTGCTCCCTGTTTTGCCAGTCTTGTCTACATGACCTGGCTGACATGGATTGCTTGCCTAACTTCCTCTTCACACTGAACAGAACTGCACTGGACACATCCAGGTTAGAACAAGTCCATTAACAGGGTGATAATTAACTTGATTCTGAACATAGGTTGTTTTTTTCCTGCCGCAATATGTCAACTGCATTGGCCTGCAAGCAAGCTGCAATTCTAACGGAGCATTCTGGTGAACTCTGAATAACTAGTTCATTTACCCCTAGCTAATAGTGTCGGAGAGAGCTGTAAGTGTATTTCACATGACACACTTTATTGGAACTGGCTAATCTGGCTAAGCAGACATAGTAGGACATCTCTCCTACAGAGGACTACTGAACACTGACTGTCCTTAACTTTCTGGCAGATCTCAGGTTTGGGAAGTGTGTCTCAGGGCCTCTGAAGAGTTTTTTAAATGAGATTTTTGTCCAGATTTAGAAAAATTGGTCATGGATTGCTCCCCCTTCACCATCCCCATTCCCCACCCCCCCATGCCCCTTGCCAGCCTGCATCTTGCTGTATTTCCTGGGCTGATTTGCTTGTCCTGTCAGGAGAGATAATTAGCCATCACACAGCATTGCCCTAAAGTGGCAAGGCTACCTGGAACCAGGAGTACAGAGGCCAGTTCCAGTTCCCGAGGTCTGGGACCATGTCCTAGGATGTGTTCCCTGACAGTTGGTATTACCTGGTCAAACACTGTAGGCACAGACACAAACACCGATGCAGTTGCAGACACAGGCCCAACCACAGATACAGAAAGACAGACACCCACACACATGTGCCTAGGGGTGTTCGTGATTAGGTTGTGGTATCACAATGCATTCAACTTCCCCATTTTTCTTGTGTTGACTTTCACAAATTCTCTTATGCACAGACACGGGAATTGCTTGCAGTGACTGAAAAAAATCACAGCCAAGCTAGATCCCAGCAGTATCAGGACTATCCTGTCTTTGAGCTTGATTATGGGCCTTGTCATGAGCCCTAAGGAAGTGGCCACATACTCCCAGAACACCACGTGGGACTAGCTTCTGACTCCAAAGACTTTTGCCCCTTAGGAAAAATCTGACAGTCTTTTGCCTGGCGCAGATGACCTCTTTCTCTGCCAACCTGCATGGGAAGGAGAATAGTAGCTCCAGGGGCTCACACAGTATTGTATCGGGTGCAGTGGCAGAGCGGTGAAAGTGTCTTGAAACAGCTGCAGAGATGTTTGTCTGAGCCTTTCCCTCAGGACTCATGCTGAATCTGCCCTTGGTCAACCCAGCTGTACATGAATACCAGCTGTGATGTTAGCCACATTAGTCCCTTGTGTACTGTTGGCTACAGAATCTAAGGCTATGTGTAGATGAAACAAGAGGCATGTGTGCACAACATTTTAAGGTGGGCTAAATGCTTTTGCACTGCTTTAATGGTGTTTGTGTTTGCACGCCTCGACAGTGAATTGCGCATTAATTCCAGCGACTGTAGGAAATTCGGCAGCGTAATGTGCCTTAAATGACTTGGGGTGCAGCAAACTGCCCCTACAGCTGCGGAGCAAAGCACCGGGCTCTGTGCAGCTCCACAGCTCTGCAGGAAGCCCTGCAGGCAGCCTGGCAGCAGCCCAGGAAGGCAGGCTCTGCCCAAGAAAAGCAGCAAGCCTGATCTTCCCCCACCCCCCACAGCGGAGCCTGCCTGCCTGAGCTGCATGGGGGCCTGGTGCTTCGCTCCATGGCTGCGGTGCCCCCTGGGACTGCCTGAGCCGGGTGCCTGTGGGCAGGTGCCTGTGGGAGGGGTGCCACTGCTGCCATGGAGGGAAGCACCAGCCCTCCCCCCCACC
>NW_017729028.1:21491293-21495373 GCF_001723915.1 Gavialis gangeticus | reverse complement strand
CCGTTTCAACTACACATGCCCTAATGTGCCATAATTATGGCAGCTCATTAAGCTGCTAGGCTCAGATAAACCCTTGACTTCGGTACAGGAGACCTAAAGGCACCATATGCCTCCTTATTCTTCTGGTGGATGGAAAGGCCACTATGTTGGGTGACATACTGGGCATTAACTTGGGGACCTCCAAAAAAAAAAGCGTGAGCTTTTACAACCCAAGTTAAAAGAATTGAAGTTAGGGATGTAACCACCTTCAGACACCATTGCACAGCCTCTCAGCCATATGGGGTGTGGAGTCAGCCATTTTATATTTAGTTACAAACTCAGCGAGGTCTTTAGTGTAAATGAGCTGTGTACAACGAGAGGGCAGACAATGAACTGTTGGACCAAGGGGCCCCCCCAGTCCCGTGTCCCTACAATGATTATGGAGGAAGATAAGAGAATACTTAGAACAGAGATGCAATCAACACCTTGAGTGCCTATTAACTGCTTCATAAGCTATGCCACTTATTAATTGCTTGCAAGGCTTGAAGTGAACAAATCCCACTAGAAAGCTTTTGAGTAGAGCAGCATGTAATTCCTGCTTTGTAAAGTAAAGAGACTTGCAAAAAGCTGTAGGCCACTCAGTTACTATGGAGACCCAGCAGCCTGCTTCCACTGCACTTAGGTGCCTAGAAAAGTGGGGAAAATGTCAACAGCCTTATGCCCCATCCATCCTGTGCATGAAACAGCACTAGCCACAATTGTAAAATAAATGGCTAAACAATGACTCTGTGCCATTATGGCTTTTTTACAATGTATAAAGTTGATCTCATAATGTTAAAAAACCTGCTTTTACATGAAATATCAAAGAAACAGACTACCCTTTCTCCTGAAGGACTTTGACAAGGTCACTGAAAGGTACCACAGTGCCATGAAACTCGAGCTACAGTCATGTTGACTAAAGGAACCCACAACTCAGTGGGCGCATCTACACGAGATGCTTTACTTGAGATTAGAGCAAATTACTGCGCAGTAAGCATCATTATCTATACATGCAGACACTTACTGCACAGTAATTTGCTCTAATCCCAAGTAAATTTGCTACCTGTAGGTACAAGGAGCAAATTTACTCAGGAATAATTACTGCACAGTATGGCACATGAAGATGGCTGACTGGGAGCAAATGTGCTCCCGGTTAACCAGGCAGCAGGGGTTGGGAGATGGCTCCCTGCTCCCAGGAGCTGCCTGCAGCCAGGGCGGGCTCCACCACCACAGCATGGGCAGGGACAATGTTCCCCTGCCCTGGCAGCAGGCAGTTCCTGCTTTAGAGTAAACCTAGCCCGGGCAGGTGTCTACATGTGTGGGGAAGTGGGAGCAAATCTGCTGCTCCTGGCAGCAGTCAACTCCTGACCCTGTGGGCCTTGAACCAGCCCCCTGCAGTAGTCAGGGGGAGCTCTAGACTCCCCCCTGGCTGCTGTCTCCTGGCGGGGCTGGCAGGAAGCACAGGGCCAGGAGACTGCTGTCTCCTGGCGGGGCCTAGGACGTTGCTCCTTACCCCCAGGAGCTGCCTGCTGCTGGGGTGGGCTTTGCCACCAGAACCCAAGAGGAGACAATGCCCCCTGTCCTGGCAGCAAGGAGCTCCCAGCCCCCACTCTGTGATCACAATCACTGAGCAGAGACTGGGAGTCTTATCTCCCAGCCTCAGCTCCACAACTGCAGAGCCAAGGCTCAAGATACGAGTCTCCCAGCTCCCACTCCGCCATTGCGGAGCTGTTTCCTACTGCTCGGTAGCATCGGCATCACAGTTCATGCCCACTGACACTACGTCATCACAGCGATGAGCTACATCGACATAGCTTGTTGCTACAGCGATGCAGTGTCTCATGTAGACACACCCAGTGAGAGCATCAACATGTCCACTAATGCACCTTTGCTACTGCACATTAGGCATCCAGACACAAGCTTGCACCTCAGTGTTAGGTGTGTGCCTTTGTATGAATGGCAAAATGCATGTCAGCATGGAGAAACGGTGGCAGCCCGCTTTTGAACTAAAACACATTGAAGGCGGTTTAGTTCAAAAGTGCACTGCCACCATTTTCTCAGTGCTGATGTGCATTTCACCATTTATACAAATGCACACGATGCAGCGCCGGGTGTGTCAGCTCACGTGTGGAGCAGACTCAGTTAATTAAGTCTGCTTTGAGGCACTGGATCTCTGGTGTGTCAGAGCAGACAAATGTATGTGTATAAATGCCTATTAAGCTTAGTTCTTCTAACATGAGGTACCAAATAAAGGTGCAGTAGCTGCCCTAATGCACAGTAGCAAAGGCAAATGTTTTTCTTGTGATGCTTAATGCACAGTGCACTAATTATGCCACACATTAGTGGATTAGCACGGTTTTTGCCATGACGCACTAATGTGCAGTAGAACAGTCCACTGTGTGTTAAGGGGTCTCATGTAGATATGCCCACTGAGATCTAAAAAACAAGTCAAATTTGAATAGAAGTTATTTGGTTGTTCTAAAGACAGGGTATAATAATTATACACAGAGGAAGACCACAATAAAAATAACAAAATAAAAATATCTAATGTTCAGTTTTATAGTTACAGTCCAAAGCTGAATTTGTAAATTGAACAAGGAGGAATGCAATGAGTGTTTTATACAAATAAAGATTCACATGTTTCTGGTCTTCTGCTGACTTTTGTGGTATCTGCTTTTTCATATTTTAGTATGGGAACCAGACTGTAAGAAACATGGTCTGACCCCTTGTCAGCACTTATATAAACCCATCAAACACAGCAATATCACCTGGACAACCTTTAACACCATTCAGCTAATTCATCTTTCAATTCCTTCACCCTTTCCAATTTTTCTACCCACAACAAAAAATTAATATTGAATATGCCAATACATCATGTATAGCAAATAGCTGGAATGTTGTAAGAGCATCGGAAAAGAAGTGAGGATCAGTCCAATGAGTGAAGTCATAAATTATTTACCTATGCATTTGTAGCATGGGAAACGTTTCCCTGAATACTGAAAATACTTTTTCACTTCTTTCACCCCAAAACCTCAGATCTCTCTCTGCTAATTCTAAGAGAGGGGGCAGTGTATTAATGAGCATATAGAGAAAGAAGCAACTGTCTGCCATATTACACACACACACACGCCCACCCATAGCTCCTCTTTCTTTCCCACCGTATTTATTGTTCATGTCAATAAGCTCTTAGCCTACTTAAGCTCAGTGTGAGTTTTCAGTCCTAGTATTTCCTAGTATGTCCATAATGCACTTGGAGGTGGGTGACCCTGGTCTGGTGCCGATTCACACACCTGGCCCGACCAGCCCTGGCATTCAAGCCACACTCTGAGAGAGATCTCTGTGCTGCCTAGAGGACTGGCCTGTGTGTGATCCCCAGCTGAAGGGGAGAAGGTGGGCATTTGGATGCGGAAGACTGTGGTCCGGTGCCGGTTCTCCCGCCTGGCCCAACTGGCCCCAGCATTCAAACCATTTAAGCTCACAGTGTGACTTTACAGTCCTAGGGTATGCCCATAATGCAGTTACTCTTACAGCTGCAGCTTGTGTAGAAGGCTGCAAATTAGGTTTAAACTAGCAAGCTTGGGTTTCTTTCAGCAAAGTAGCAAAAGCAGTACAAAGCTCGTGATTTGTTGCAAAACCTACCCAAGAGGCTGGGTAAGTATTTTAGCAGTAGACATGGCCTTTGTTTCCTTAAAAAGGCCTTTAGAAATGATCCCTATCTGGGGTATTTTGGCCTAACTGGCTTCCTTTAAATTGGAAGTTTTAAGTGAGGGTATGGAAATACTTAAAATGAATCACACTAAGCTTTTTACCTAAAACCTCATGGCCAATTAGCTATTATCTCTAAAGCACTGCCCCATCATTGGTGACCCAGCCTTTTCCCACAGCTTGAAAATAGTTTCACAATTTCCCACAGGGCCATTTCTAATTGGTGTCGGAACGGAAGAGAGAGAACTGGTTCTCGCTCTTATTGTGTCTTGTATGCTGAGCCCAGCACATGGCTGAATGATTTGTAAAAGTGGCATCAGCTGCCAGAGTGGTAAATGTAGCTCACTCAACTAAGGG
>NW_017729028.1:21483000-21486293 GCF_001723915.1 Gavialis gangeticus | reverse complement strand
AGCTCTTTACCTAAAACCTCATGGCCAATTAGCTATTATCTCTAAAGCACTGCCCCATCATTGGTGACCCAGCCTTTTCCCACAGCTTGAAAATAGTTTCACAATTTCCCACAGGGCCATTTCTAATTGGTGTCGGAACGGAAGAGAGAGAACTGGTTCTCGCTCTTATTGTGTCTTGTATGCTGAGCCCAGCACATGGCTGAATGATTTGTAAAAGTGGCATCAGCTGCCAGAGTGGTAAATGTAGCTCACTCAACTAAGGGAACTACATGTTTGTCATGCATGGTGTTAACCTACTGCTCATCCTGGCTGTTTTAGGACTATAGCTGCTAAGAAAAGTAACTGGGTTGGCCAATAATTTTATACCAGCACATGCTGACATGAAACTTTCTCATTAACCTTAGATCCATTGTCTAATTTCTTACCAGAACTACACAGACAACTCAGACACAGCACAAGACGTATGGAAAAATATAGCAGTAATCATTTTCCCATTGTTGAAACCAGATATATCTGGGGTAGAATAGCAGCTCTTTAACAGTGTGCAACCAGACTCCCCAAAGATTTAGGTAAGAGAGTAACAAATACTCTTTATAGAATCAGAATGCAATTACCTGAATTGGTATTTGGCCAGAACCCTAGGATTATCCTTACTTTTTGCAAAAAAGGGATCAGGAGTTATCTCATGAAAACAAATGCTTAGAATTGATAGTTCATTCAAAACACTGTTCCTCTGTTTAAAAAAATGCTTACATATTGGTTTATTGATGACTCAAAGAAGAGGATGTCACCTTTTGGATCTCCTGCAAGTCTCTGAGCCAGGTGCCTATGGGATTTAATAAGATTATCAACACCTGATGTGCTAATGCGCAGCAGAATTAGTCTACGGCGCTTTTAGCAACCATGTAGACGTGCCCACTGAATTCAACGAGCTCCACTTACTCAGCATGTCTCTGAATCTAGCTCTGCCTGCCCTTTATTTTACTACTTCACTCAAACAGCATTAGCCTGCTTCCCAATTCCTGTTACCTTCAGTAGGAACAGGATTGGCATCATCTTTGTAAAGACGTGTCAGACTTTGGAATGACTAATATATGTCAATAGAAATGACATAGTTCCCAGGATCCCTTTTTTTTTACTTGTAACTGAGAACTGAGTAATGTTTATATAGCTGAAAAGTAGCAAAGTATGATTCCAAGAGGGAAGTCAAATACATCACAATGATCGATAATGCGCCCTGAAGTGGCTGAGCAAATGTGACCCACACAAAGTGAAGTTCTCTATGTTGTTTCCACGAAGCAGGAGCTGAACTTTCTGTCCAGCAGTCCTGAACTTGGCAAGTTCTGGCAGATTTTTGTAACTCAGGAACTTTTCACCCAGCAATTTTGATGATGTATTTCTATGTTTCCTAGGGTGTTTCACTTAAAGTATGCCTTCATTTTGGGAGGCTGCCATGGTTTTTATTGAAAGAGACACACGGTGCTTTTCTTTTAGTGAGATGTGGAAGAACGGTTCCCCTGAGAAGTCACATAAGTGAAGTGCTCTCCCCTTAAAGTGCTACTCCTCAAGGCACATTACACCGCAGTGCACATCTGCCTGACTAGTATAACTGATCTCTCAGCATAGGGTGGCATTAAAAACGGGGCTGACCTGGAAACACTTAACCAGGCAACAAAAGGAAACACCACAACAGCAATGAAGTGACTGTCTCATTCAGTTCCCCTCGCCACCTCCCTAAGACTTAATTTCTTTCCTTAGTTTTTCAGTTTTATCTAATGATGCCCATCGATAGTTGATATATCCAACAAGAGTTCACACATTTTGAAGGGCAAAACACACCTCTTACGCTACCATTTACAAAACGGCATCTCAGAACAAATAGCTGTCTGTGTTATATGGTCATTTTTCTTTCACGGTTGGTACATTTAGCCGAATGCAGGTTCATATTTATTTTTCTGGAAACTTTGCAGTCTTGCCTGTGCAGATTCAGGTAGTGACAAGTCACCACAGAGCAGCAACCCATCCTGCTAAAAGGAGACTTTCCGTCACTGTCAGAGGGAAATGATGATTGGATTATTTAGGAGGTCCTATGAAAGTTCTGCTGGGTTTTTTCCTCCTTTATGTTGCAATCAGCATTGTGAAAAATCAAGTCTAGCTTGTATCTCCTGTGGAAAGCAGAGTGAAGTTTCCTAACCCTACAAGATCTCTGAAGTTGGCTGGCTTGCTGGAAATATTTAAATGCTGCCAGACATTGTATACAAGGTGACTTACATAGCTTGTCAAATAATGACACTTGCCTCGGTTACAGAAACCATAGCTGATTATCAGCGTTGGGAAGACTGTAACTTAGAAGGTGCTTGTTTGAACTTCCTCATACAGTATGTGAAACCCGACATGAAAACAGTTGTGCTAGCTACACTTTAGTTGCCAACAGGCTTTTCTCCCACAAAGGGAAGTAATCCAAGTAAATATACTCTAGGGGACATGATGATATAATTGAGGCACAATGTATTTAGTGACACGTAGGGCCTTAGTGCTGCAACTAATTCTGACAGCACACAGGCACTGAATTGTGGCAGAAAATGAAGAAAACCCTGAGGCAAAAATCAAGGAAGCTTTAAAAATGGAAGATTTGAACGCATTAACTAGTCCATGTGCAAGATGCAATAGCCCGATCAGGCTGACTTTTGCAGTTAATTATACGTATTTTATGCTGTCTTTTCAGAAACTTCTTTAATGTGCGGTATATCTTTCTATTGTCTTAAAAAACCCACCGCTTCAATTTAGGGCCCCTGTTTCATTTACACATGCCCCTAAACATCAATCCCCAGCTGCAAATTCAGAAGGTGGCTCCCTCATCTCCTGCCAAGGATAAGGACTGGGGACGTAAAGCCCAATTTCTTTTATAAAGTAAGGCCACACCAATCCACTTCCATAGCAGAGCCTCAAGATGGTTACAGATGTCATTTACTTCCATCCTAAAGGCCTTTTCTATTCTCCCAGAAGTGTAAAGCAGACTTAATGTAGGGTAACGTGTTTTTAAACCTGACATCTTAGGTGATGATGATGAAGTGAGTGTTGCCACACTCATGTCAGAGGCATAAGAGCCAGAAAGCCAGCAACAGGTTGAATGGTCAATGTCAGGAGGACCTTGGGCTCCCGAAGGAGGGCCATGAGGGCATTCGCAGATGATGTGATTAGCTGTCTGAGCTTGAGCACCACAGCTTCAACCAGTCGTTGGTGAGGCCCCAGTGCCCATTCTGAGACAGTTAAGAGCAGTCCAGGCCCTGTGG
>NW_017729028.1:21477571-21478000 GCF_001723915.1 Gavialis gangeticus | reverse complement strand
GTGGCTGTAAAATCCTACTAAATTATGATCTAGGTCGTGTGTAGATGAAATGAGGGTCATGTGTGCACGACACTTTAAATTGGGCTAAATGCTTTTGCACCGCTTTAATGGTGTTGGTGTTTGCATGCCTCAGCAACATATTGTTCTTTAATTCCAGCTGCTGTAGGAAATTTGGTGGCATAATGGGCCTTAAATGACTTGGGGCGAAGCAGACTGCTGCCCCTACAGCCACGGAGTGAAGCACCGGGCCCTGTGCAGCTCCACAGCTCTGCAGGAAGCCCTGCAGGCAGCCTGGCAGCAGCCTGGGGAGACAGACTCTGCCCAAGAAAAGCAGCAAGCCTGATCTTTCCCTCCCTTGCCCCCTCCCCACCCCGCCAAGCCTGCCTGAGCTGCACAAGGGCCTGGTGCTTCCCTCCACAACTGCAGTGC
>NW_017729028.1:21474372-21477407 GCF_001723915.1 Gavialis gangeticus | reverse complement strand
CTCTGCCCAAGAAAAGCAGCAAGCCTGATCTATTTTCCCCCCTGGGCCCAGAGCCTGCCTGAGCTGTGCAGGGGCCTGGTGCTTCCCTCCGTGGCTGCAGTGTCCCCTGGGAGCACCCGAGCTGGGTGTCTGCAGGCAGGTGCCGTCTGGGCTGGGGCTGCTGCTGCCACAGAGGGAAGCCCCAGCTGCCCCCGCAGCCCAGGGACCGCTCCACCCGCTGGCAGCTCACCCTCCCCTCCCTGCCGCTGGAAGGGCAGGTAAGTCTGGCGTGTACAGGACATGGGGGCTTAATCAGCCCTAAATTGAAGCAGTGTCTTAAAAAACCCACCGCTTCAATTTAGGGCCCCTGTTTCATTTACACATGCCCCTAAACATCAATCCCCAGCTGCAAATTCAGAAGGTGGCTCCCTCATCTCCTGCCAAGGATAAGGACTGGGGACGTAAAGCCCAATTTCTTTTATAAAGTAAGGCCACACCAATCCACTTCCATAGCAGAGCCTCAAGATGGTTACAGATGTCATTTACTTCCATCCTAAAGGCCTTTTCTATTCTCCCAGAAGTGTAAAGCAGACTTAATGTAGGGTAACGTGTTTTTAAACCTGACATCTTAGGTGATGATGATGAAGTGAGTGTTGCCACACTCATGTCAGAGGCATAAGAGCCAGAAAGCCAGCAACAGGTTGAATGGTCAATGTCAGGAGGACCTTGGGCTCCCGAAGGAGGGCCATGAGGGCATTCGCAGATGATGTGATTAGCTGTCTGAGCTTGAGCACCACAGCTTCAACCAGTCGTTGGTGAGGCCCCAGTGCCCATTCTGAGACAGTTAAGAGCAGTCCAGGCCCTGTGGGGCAGCTGCCAGCCCGAGGGGTGGAAGCTGGGGTTGGGGGATGAAATTCTTCAGCCACAGTTTTTGTGCCTCCTATTGCCTGCTCCACTGATGGGAGGTCCGTGCTGTGGGTGACATGCCATCTGCAGATCTGATGAGCTTATTGGCCTGAGTGGAGAACGAGCTCCGAGACTCCAGGTGATAGTTGGTTTTCTGGCTTACGGCTTAAGTACAGTGGCACGATTCACTGGCAGTGAGTTGATTCTGCAGCCAATTCTACAGCCGTGGCATTTCAGAAACCTCAAGCTTTGAGGTTTCCAACGGAAAGTGAGCAAAACGGAAACTTGTTCCTGAACATGCCTCACTGAGCAAACAAACTTTACCTGAATTGTGAAGGGCAATTGTTCTTAGACATCTGGAGAGCTGGTCTGGAGCAAGGGTGATCCACACACATATCTACAGTCTTTGATTTAACAGTTTCAAACCAAGTGGAACAGCTTCAGCAGGAGGGAGGGGGAATACCTCCCTAATGCCAGGATACCCAATAACCCAAATGTCAGTGCATGCCACAAGAAAATAAAGGATTCAGGTTCAAATCCTTTTGAGTTGGAAATGGAATTATACTTGAGCTTCTAAAACCTGGGTAAATAAGGCAAGAGGGGTAACTAGAGGTTTTGGTGCCCTGGGTAGAGATGCCAGAGTGGAGAGAGGAGAGGTTCAGTGCCAGACAGTGGGGAGAAGGGGAAAGGGGTGCTGAGCTGCTGCTCCCATTACCATGGCATAGACTCCCTGCACCCTGGTTGCTGCTGCCATTGTGCAGGTTCCCTACTGGAAGCCATTGTGGAAACCAGGGCTTGTGCCCCTCTTGCAGTACTGACTGTGCCATTGCATAGAAGCGGGAGCATGACACTATTAACTGTGTTTGTCAGCAAGGGCTGGCACAGGGATCCAAGTCCAGGTGAGAGGGCAAGGCTGTGAATCCCAGGCTCCTTGCAGACATTCATTAAAATGCGCCATGGGACCTGATTGCCCATCCCAACAATTGTGCCTCCTGCCATGACACATGTGCATGGCAGGAGCTGCAATTTTGGAATCGTGTCCCACTTGGTACTGTAGGAGGAGCCTGGGACGTCCCCTGCACCAACAGATTGAAAGCTGGGTGGCTACAGGGCCAGAGCCAGGGCCAACAATGAACTGATAGTCAACTTGGGACAGGGACCACACCAGGGTCAGGAACCAGCTCCAGTGCAGTTCCTGTCAGGCCAACAATCAGCTGATTGTCAGCCCAGCTGGGACTACACTGGGGCCCATTCCAGGCCCTGGTGCAGTCCCTGACCTGAGCTAACAATTGGTTGACAATGTTGAATATACATTACCATACAAATTAGTCATAAAATTATTCAACATTATATGTGCAACAATTTTATGGCTTGCTTGCCATTTTAAATGGCCTTAAATTGGATACACATGTAGCACTCTTGTCATTTATGCTGCGATTAGCACATAAATCACAACATAATTATAATGCGTAGCACGGAGCCTGACACGTAGGTGACTAAGTCCTAGAGGGGTTTAAGACATAACCTGCTCCTTAGCTGTCTCTGTTTGTTACCTTAGCTCTGTTTGTTAGCTTTGTGGGTTAGGCATCTAACCCACCGACTCAATTGTGTTTATATGAATCCTGTGTATCTGCATCAGGGTTATGGAGAATAAACTATTCAGTTTGGGTCCTAACATTTCACTTCAGCTTTTGAAATGCTTTGTTTCAAGTGTGAACATTTTTTGTTATAATTAGCTAGAAAAGAAAAGAACAGAAAAAAAAAAAAGAAATACAATTTCATACATACAAAGCAGAATTTTTCATTGGTAAAATGTCAAAAGTGTCCCAATGAAATCATTTAGACATTTTCCCCAAAAATTTTTTGAGTCAAGAAACGTGTGGCAGCCATTCTTTCCTGCCAAAAGTTTGGCTTCGATCAATTTGTTGAAATGAATGAAAGACATTTTCATTCAAAGCATGCTTGGCCAGTTCCACTCAGTTCACTCATCATACTGTAAGCACGAGGCTTTATAAGATTTGTGGAGTTTGGGGGAAAAAAGTAAAAAAGAACAGTATTCCCATAAAGAGCTCTTTGCAGCCATATATATTCCCTAATTAGACCTCACAGCCAAAACAGGCCAAGAAGTTCTATTAAAAAAATCGTAATAT
>NW_017729028.1:21468371-21469372 GCF_001723915.1 Gavialis gangeticus | reverse complement strand
AAGCATGAGGCTTTATAAGATTTGTGGAGTTTGGGGGAAAAAAGTAAAAAAGAACAGTATTCCCATAAAGAGCTCTTTGCAGCCATATATATTCCCTAATTAGACCTCACAGCCAAAACAGGCCAAGAAGTTCTATTAAAAAAATCGTAATATCCTCCATGATAAGGAAATGTTTCCCGTGTTTAATGCTTCATCTACTGAAAACACTTAATGTATTTAAAACCCTTTTAGCAATACAAAAATACCAGTCACATACAAACATCATACAAAAAGGTTTATATTAAAAGAAACACAATTTTTGCTTCTTTTCTGTTCATATCTTGTGTTGGTCACTAAGTTCTTGCACAGGTATTGACGCTACTAATAGAAAGTCAGCACTATTATTGTGAACCTGCAGCCAGAAAACCTGGGCTAAATGTTGGTTTGGCTCATGAAGGAGACCCGTATGCTGGCCTGCACAGGAGTCAAAAAATTAAGCCCAGCCAACCTGGCACAGCTGACAAGTACTGCCACGGCCCACCAGGATATCTGTGGTATTGTCCAATGTTCTTCACAAAATGGGCTTCAACTTCAAGGGACAGCTCTTTTTAATCCGGTAGTGAAAGGGTACATATAATGTTTACTAATGGGTGTTTACTAACGTTGTTGCTAGGCTGCTTCCTGTTACTGAGATAATGGTGTGACTCAACCCAAGACAGACAAAGAACTCTACTGTTACTACAAAAGACCAAACCTCGTGCAAAATCGTAGGTATTACCCTACAGTGAAAAAGTGCTGAAACTTTTCTCTTTCACGGCTGTCACAGACCTGATCTCTCAGACCCCTTCCCGCATCCCTAGCATTCACTGTCTGCTCTTTCAAACTCATCCCCAAACTCTCTTCTCCCACAAAGCCTAGAAACACTGACGCACCCAAGTTGAACTGCTTCCATCCACTGTGAACAATGAGGATTAATATTAAAGTATTACTATTAAGGGGCAGGATCAAGGTCAGAAGCTTCC
>NW_017729028.1:21455218-21463371 GCF_001723915.1 Gavialis gangeticus | reverse complement strand
ATCTCTCACACCCCTTCCTGCATCCCTAGCATTCACTGTCTGCTCTTTCAAACTCATCCCCAAACTCTCTTCTCCCACAAAGCCTAGAAACACTGACGCACCCAAGTTGAACTGCTTCCATCCACTGTGAACAATGAGGATTAATATTAAAGTATTACTATTAAGGGGCAGGATCAAGGTCAGAAGCTTCCTCTGGTTCTCTTAGTGCCTGTATAGTCTCTAAAATCCTAACAAAACAGGTTTAGTCATGTTTAACAATAAGCAACCAACAAACAGCTCATCAGACAGCCTATTTATGGAGACACGTATAAGAGAAATAATAGCATTTCCCACTCATGTTTTTCATTTAAAGCATAGAAAGCATTTTACTCAGGGGTGGATTAACGAGCAGCCCCACATAGCCCATACCCAGTGTAGTGATTACCAGGTTCAATAAACACAGGCATATGTGAATGAGAAGAACTAAATAATGCATATTATTTTTGGAGTAGTAGGCCACCTCTGTAGACCTTCTATATGTCTCTAACTAACTAACTAACTAACTGAGGGACCATCTCACAATTCCCAGATTCTTCAGTCTCCTGTTAGGGAACCTTTCTAAATTATTATTTCTATCACTATTCTCAGGATGCCCTGAAACAGAGGACCCCACCACCAATTCGGAAGGCATCATGGCTGTAGCTTTTCTGCAGGCATAGCTCAGTCAGAGCGGGCAGCATCTGCAGCTCTGTGTTGGATGCTGGAGGACCTGTACCAATACCGTCGTTGGCACAGACAGGAGGGACACTACCAGTCCAATCCTACAAGGGGCCTTGGTGCCTGACCAGCCCCCTAAAGCTCAAAAGAAGCCTGTCATTTGAAATATAATAGCTGCAGTGTGTGTGTTTTTATTAGTTGGTTAATACTGGAATTTTTCTATTGGTGGCGATCAGGGCAATCATCTTTGATTGACTCAGAACCCCAAGAATTCTTGATCCACCATTGACTTTAGCAAGCTGGGAAATGATAATAATAAAAAGGAAAAAAACTAGAAGAAAAAGAAAGAAGTATTTTTCTAGCTGCTCCATTAAAAAAGGAGAATGCAACATGCATGCAGTCTGATTTGCATAATGGCAGTAATGTACATAGAACTTGGAATATATTGAAGACAGATACTTTTATTTTGTATTGTTATGTAACTTCCTATTTCAAAGTCATTACTGTACTTTCCTACAAATGCTAATGACAGTTTATGGGCCTTAATGGCTGACTGTGCACTTCAAAGTATAAAGTTTGAGCCAAATTTTGCTTCCAGCTGCACCATAGCGAATCTGAAGTAACCCCATCAAAAGCTAGTGGAGCTACTTCAGGTATGGCCTCATTCATATTCAATAGCAATAGTAATTTTAGGGAAAATTCTTCAAATGGATAAAGAGTGTCCTATTTTGCAAAAAGAATGAAATTCCATCTTGAAAGGACTGTGTTTTTATTAAAAAAAACTTTATATCTTATTACCTGTATCAGAAAAATCACTGTGTTCTCAACACAAATGTCTTTATAATCTAAAAGAACCCTCTGGAATCAACCAAAATATGTAAGCAGCAGTCTTTTTGTAGTCCACTCATACTACATAGCATTGCATCTAGTTGTGTCTGGAGACACACACACTGCCGGCAGGAACCAGGAAACTTAAGTTAACTTTGGTGAGTTACCTGGCCCTTCTGTTGGATTCCTCAAATTAATGTTTTACTTGTAACTCTCAACATTTCTGCTGGGGGAAGATATCAGTTCAACAGTGACTTCACTATGTGCTAAACTCCCAAATATGGTAATGAAAACTCTTAGCTGAGTGCCTAAGGTGTTTCTGCTTTGAATGGTCATGAATGTAAATTATGCTAAGTATGCATTTGATGTTGGGACATAACTCCAGATATGCAAGCTTTATTAATGAACTTTTGCAACACAACCCATGCGCAAAATGAGACAGACCAGGGGGGAAAAACCCAACAACCATGGATGGGCCAATGTGCAAAGGAAACTTTCCTAGTAAATCTTGATTATTGGAAATGCATAACAGAATGAAGCAGACAATTCCACTCTAAACTTCATTTGGAAAGCTCACGCAAGTGATGGCACTATCACTAGATGATTCCCAACCACCTCTTCCTTGTTTAATTTCTTCTGTTAAAGCAGAGAACAGTTTTGTTTGAGATTTTGGGATGAGAAAGGAGCTGAAAGAAGAAACACTGTGTGCAAACAGAAGTGCAGCTCCCTGCTGTAACCCCCCAGACCAAACACAATCCCCCAGACCAAACACAAGTTCACTGGTGCACGGGGGGGAGGAGAATCTAGCTGCTGGCTGGGACCCTGCATCTGGTTTCCCCTCGCAATGGTCCCTCCTCCCTGCCAGCCCACGCTGTTTTGAGAATGGGAGGGAGGGAATGGGAGCAGGCAGAGCTTGTTGTAGGGGTTCCCCAGCCCCCAGGGTAGGGTAGGGGAGCTACCCAATTCACCTACCCCACCATCCCGTGGGGGCTGAAAAACCCCCAGACTTAATTCCTCCTGCTCCTTTTCCCCATTCCCATTTTGAAAATAGTGGCAGGCTGGCAGGCAGGCAGACACAGGTTACAGAAGACACTATGTTTTGAAACATCTTCATCTGAACCCTCAGGCAATGAGGGTTCAGATCTTCACCTGATCGGACATGAAGTGGTCTGCAGTGATGTACCTGTGTTTAGTCACAGCTATAAGTTGCTTTCTGCGGCCAGATCAGGCACAAGTTGCCACTTCTGCCTACACCCATAAAGGACTTTTCATTCAAAGGAATGGTGAAGTTGGCAGCCGACCCAAGATACAAGACTCTGATACAGATGCGACAATCTCCTGGGTTCAAAAGCAGTCATATCTACTGCTTGCTTCCTATCTTCAAGGGCAGACACTCTTATTAGCTCTGCCTCTGGCTAGATTCTCCCCTCAGGGCAGCAGGACTGTCTGCCCCTATCCCACTACCATTTTTTTCATGCAACAGGGCTTCATCCTAATTGCAAACCTAAAGAAATCCAATTGTCTTTGAGAAAGGAAGCAAAAACATCTCCCTGAAAACATCCTCTAATCAGTCTCAATTCTGGTCCTGCCAGAGAGGCAGTAACAGCCTTTTGAGAGTCCATTAGTCATGATTATGGATGGCAGAACCGGAAGATGCTGCTTTCTTCCTCTGCCCCTTGTTACACCCTTCTGCCGGGACAAACAGAACCTCACCTGTTTGGTTTTGATTTTGTATCAGATCATTTTACAGGCCAAACCACAAAGAGTTTAATACTTACCTTTAAAAATGACCAAGAGGGGCCTATTTTAGCCAAAGCACGTGTGAGCACGCACCACGCATCCATGCCTACAGGCATGGACCAAATGGAGAACTACAGCGGTGAGGTTGCTCCTGGTTTGGCTCCAGAAGCTGCTCTCAATTCTGCTGGAGACCAAGAAGTTGATAGAAGCCACAGGGGGACATCCTGAGTGACTCCCGTGACCTTTGAGGCTTGAAATATATGTGGGTGTGTGGGACACAGGAGACCTTCCTGGCTGGGACAGACCCACCACTGCCTTGAGGCAAACAGCCTCTTGCCACTAGTTTCTCGGTAGGGCAGGTCAAATATTTTCCAGTGAAGCTTCTGAAAAAACAAACTTCTGTTTTAGACTAATGAAATTCTTCACGGAAAGGTCCTGCTTCTCTCAACATTTTGAATTTTTCCATCAAAATTGTCATAACCCAAACATTTTTGGTGAAAAGCAGAATTCCCTTCAGTTTTCAGCCAGTGGCTAAAATATCCTTTTTTTTCTTTTTAGTTATACTTTTTTTACATAAAAAAAATCTCTATATTTTTAGACCAGATCTCCATATCAGCATTATATCAAGGGGCTGGCTTTTTGTTGAATCTGATTTGATAGTATACTAACTGCTTGCATTTTCATTCAGTCCAACTGAAGAAAAGCCAACATTTTCCATAAAAAGAATATATTCTGGTCAGTTCTGCCTATCAGCAACATATTATGGGAATGTTCACTGAATCTGACTTTTACAGCATACTGAATGCTTGGATCCTCATCCTGTGCAACCCAGTAAAACCATAGATACAGGCTGAAAAGTGCCAAGATATTAACTCAAGTAGAGGCACCAATTCCTTTCATTCCTCGATCATTACCACTTGCTTAGACATTCCTAAGCAGAACTGAAACGTGACTGCAAACCCTCAGATCCCTTCAGCTCACTATTGTTTTTTGGAGGCGCAAAGCAGTCTGCTTATAAATGGTAGATGCTTTAATGTCATCAGACTAAGCAAGCAAGTCTGATGCTGGATTGTGCTTCAGTATTACTAGGGCCTGGAATATCCCTTCCTACAGCAGTTTCAGATTGCCCCCACAAAGCTTCAAAAGCCCCGGACAATGAATTCGTTGGATAAAGAACAAGATAAAAATGTGTTTTTCTTTTAAACCCATAATCCATTAATTTATTTGTGAAATTCCCAAAGATTTGGGTTTAAGAAGGGGAAGTCGCACACAAAACTAAATAGTATGTCTCAGATATGTTTAGTGAATGATAATACAAACCACAGAAAATCAGACAGCAGAGAAAAAACATTCCATTTAGAGGCATTAAACCCATGACTCGATCTTCAGAGATTGAATTCCTTGGGATTTTTTCCCGTTGTGTAAGTAAATCAGTTCATGTTGTATGGGCCTAAGTTTAGAAGGCTCAGCTGGCTCCCCAGATTACATATTTGAAAGCTCAGCCCAGAACCTGGTGCTTCAAAACCAGTTTGGGGCCAGATCGTGACTTTAGGCACAGCCCTGAAAAAGCTGCAAGCTCTTTGTCACTATTAAGCCCTTTCTCAGACAAAATTGCCACTGACCTTAAATGGAATTTTGCCCGAGTAGAAACCTCGGTATCTAACCCATTGGAAAAAAAAATAATATTCACATTTTTTTTATAGAAGCGGTAAATGAACCAGACTTAGATATTACTCATATGTTCATCTGCAGCTGTGTGCACCATTGCTTATAACCTCATCAAGGATTCCTAGTTCAGCAACTGTATATGATATATAAAAAGGCTGACTATATGCTGCTGTGTGTCACATGCTAAATGCTCTGATCTTACTTTATGGTCCAGTACCTTCAAAAAAATCTGCGCAAAGCAATTAGCCAATGTGGAGAAAAAATATTCGAACAATTACACTCTGACCTGCAAAGTATCCTCGTGAGCATTCCCTTGGCAACGGGAGCTGCTGCATATTAGGTAAATGAATGTCCTCGCTCCTTTACATCCTGACACAAATTAAATTGTCCATTACCTGTAAGAAAGGGTAAACAAACAAATACACACCAAGGTAACATTTCAGCACCACACAGAAACATAATTAGCTGGCTTTTGCTTGAAACTCAGACTGCAACATCTAGAAAATGCATGGTCCAGTCTGCTGGAGCAAGTGCTTCACTGATGTGCCACAAATGGAGTGTGATTGCCTAGGTGCTGAAGTAGTGTGATACAATAAAAGAAATTAATTTAGCCGAATTAGTGCCATTTTTATTTGTAAGAGTACTGTCTGTGATTTCCCATTAAAGAACCCATTTTCACCTTAGATAAATTACTGAAATAATGAGATGAGATGAGTCACTTGTGACCTTCCTAAGATTTTTTCCATTTAAAGTGTAAATGGCATATTGGGTATAGCTTGACCCTGTGTCTACTAAAGTGGCATAGCTCTGTTGACTGCAGTCAGGGCAGATCTAGAGAGGTGGGGAGGAAAAATCCACACCAAACTTACAGGCTTGGTGGTGCTCTGCTAGCTAGCACCATGTCCAAATGGGGCCTGGGGGGTCATAATTGACCATAAAATGAATATGAGCCACCAGTGTGATGGTGGCCACCAGAGCAAACAATATGCTGGCATGTATCAACTGATGCATCTCAAGTAAAACCAAGGAAGTTATTTTCCCACTGTACTCAGCATTCGTGAGGCTGCAGCTGGAGTATTGCATCCAGTTCTGGGCACCGCACTTCAAGAAGGATGTAGAGAAGCTTGAGAGTGCAGAGAAGAGCCACTCGTATGACTAGAGGCCTGAAGAGCAAGCCATATGAAGAAAGGCTGACAGATATGGAACTGTTCAGCTTAGAAAAGAGAAGACTTTGGGAGGATTTGGTGGCAGCTTACAAATATATTGGGTGAGCATCAGGGGCTAGGCGAACAACTATACACCGAAGTGCCCCAGGGGAAAACCAGGAGCAATGGTCATAAACTCCTAAAAGAATCATAGAATCAATGAGTCGGAAAGGACCTAGACAGATCATTGAGTCTGACCCCCCGCCATGGGCAGGAAGGAGCACTGGGGGTGGCAGGGGTCATAAGACCCCAGCCAGGTGCCTGTCCAGTCTCCTCTTGAAGATTTCCAGGGAAGGTGATAGCACCACCTCCCTGGGAAACCTATTCCAGGCTCTGGCCACCCTTACAGTGAAGTAGTTCTTCCTAATATCTAACCTAAACCTATCCTCCCTCAGCTTGTGGCCATTGTTCCTGGTGACTCCAAGGGGGGCCCTGGTGAACAGACTTTCCCCGAGTCCCTGCTGGTGGCCCCTGATAAGGTTGTAGGCAGCCACAAGATCCCCCCTCAGTCTCCTCTTGAGGAGACTGAAGAGATTCAGGTCCCTCAGCCTCTCCTCATGGGGCTGGCCACAGAGGCCCCCAACCATACAAGTGGCCACCTCTGGACCCTCTCCAGGTTCTCCACATCCTTTTTGAAGTGCGGCACCCAGAACTGGACACAGTACTCCAACTGCAGCCTGACCAGTGCCGCATAGAGGGGGAGCAAGAAGGTTTAAGACTCGATGCAAGGAAAAATGTCTTCACAGTTCATGTGACCAGACTTTGGAATAGACTCCTAGTAAGGTTGGTGCAGGCACCTGCCCTGGGGATCTTCAAGAGGAGACTGGATGCCCACCTTGCTGGGGTTATTTGACCCCAGCAGTCTTTCCTGTCCAGAGCAGGGGGGCTGGACCCAATGATCTCACAAGGTCCCTTCCACCCCTAAACTCCTGTGAATCTGTGAAGCGGTACAGTCACACCTGCTTTGATTCTTGGTCCACCCAAAGTTTAAAACTAACTGCCTGGCAATGGCAGCAGCATTTCTATTCAAGCAGCAGAGAGAGTCAATTGACTTGATGGCTCATAATAATTTACCTGATTCCTTCTAAACTCTTTGCTCCACAGGTGTTAATGACCTCCTCCCCTTTTTAAAAATCTTAGAATTGTAGAAAATCATAGAAAATTAGGGTTGGAAGGGACCTCAGGAGGTCATCTAGTCCAGCCAAAGGAGAAGAAGTGCATCCCAGAGCTCTCTGGAGAGGCTTGGAGAGAGGTCCAGTAGCTGCAGAAGGGGAACTACTGAGGATTCCCGGGCAGGTGGCAGCAACACCAGAAGAAGGACTGTAGTAGATGGTGGGGGAGCAGAATCATGAACCCTTGAGAAACTGTAAGCTGGCATGCTGCCCTCTTTAATCGTAATTTCTTGGTGATGGTTATAGTCCATGGACAGGACTGTTCATATTTTCCATTTTTTTTATTTCTCTTATTGAACAAGACCAGTGGTTTGGGTGAGGCTATTTGGGGAAGAAGGACGCCTCATTGGAGCCCCACCATAGCATGGGAACTCTGGTGCCTGCGTAGGTGCAGTGGTTGGGGTGCACAGACAGAGCGACGGAGAAGGTGCAACACTCAGGGCACAGGCTCAACGCCAGAGAGGGCAAGCCTAAAAGGCTAATGGGGCCTGGCATACCCAGGGTGCAACTGTGTATGGTTGTTTTTTTCCTTTCTTTTTTTGAACTGGGATGTTAGAGGTCTGGGGCATCTAACATCCCAGTTTCAGGCCAGCTTGCAGAGGCACTTAAGGCAAGGGATGTAGTTGTCATGGGTGATTTTAATTACCCGGACATCTGCTGGGAGGAACAGTCAGCTAGGACGGACCATTCCAGGAGGTTCCTGGCTGAGATACAGGACCTCCACTTAATTCAGGAGGTGCACGGTCCCACCAGAGGAAACGCCCTGTTGGACCTGGTCCTGGCCACAGGTGATGACCTGGTAAGGGGCCTCCAGGTTCTTGACCACCTGGGCGATAGCGATCAT
>NW_017729028.1:21449732-21454888 GCF_001723915.1 Gavialis gangeticus | reverse complement strand
GTGCATCTCAAGTAGAGCCAGGGGGGTGATCCTCCCCCTCTATGCAACGCTGGTCAGGCCACAGCTAGAGTACTGTGTCCAGTTCTGTGCGCCCCATTTCAGGAGGGATGTGGACAACATCGAAAGGGTCCAGAGGAGGGCCACCCGCATGATCCGGGGACTACAGGGCAGACCCTATATTGAAAGACTGCGGGACCTAAACCTGTTCAGCCTTCACAAGAGAAGGCTGAGGGGGGACCTGATAACTGTCTATAAACTCACTGGGGGGGACCAGAAGAGTTTGGGGGAGGCACTGCTTCCCCTAGCATGACAAGGAGTAATGGACACAAACTATTGGAGAGTAGGTTTAGATTAGACATCCGCAAGAACTACTTCACAGTTAGGGCACCTAGGAGCTGGAACCAACTTCCAAGGGAAGCTGGTGCTGGGTCCTCCCCTAGGGATCTTTAAGAAGAGGCTTGATGCTTACCTGGCTGGGCTCATTTGAATCCAGTTCTTTTCCCCCCCCCCCCCCCCCGGCAGGGGGGTGGACTTGAAGATCTACAAGGTCCCTTCCACTCCTACTTCTACAATTCTATGGGGCCTTTGCCTGGCTTTGAACTTGTGACCCACTGGCTAGGGGCCCAGTGGGTGGGCCTCTGGGCTAGGAGGGCTGTGCTCCAGAGTGGAGCAGAAAAGAAAGGCCACGAGCCCCAAGACTAGAGCTAGAGCCTCTGAGTTAAACCCTACCTGGTGGGTTTAAATGGGGAGGCCTAGCTACAGAGACTGGGGTCAAGGCCAGTGTTGGCAAAGGACCCCAACATATAAAAGCAATAGGCAGTCTCCTGCTTATAATATTTCCATCAAGATGAGGCAGATGAGTAGAGAGCAGGAAACCTTAAGGGGACTCCATGGGCGTCCCCACATAGGGTGCAGATAATGCAAAAGATGGCACTGGGGAGAGTGACCTGTTACACTCTACCACCTCTCTGGGTAACCTGTTCCAGTGTTTTACTACCCTCATAGGCTAAATACAGACAGTCAAGAAGCCTGCGGCTGAATTGATTCATTGTTTTGCAGGTTAGTCTGAGCTGCAGAGATTAAACTGAAACAGCACTAAACAGACATTCATGAAACGCAGCCACATTCCTGCAGTGGCTCAGGCCAGAAGCTGGGGGATGCCCAGTATGGGCTGTGTGTTTGCTTCCTCTTCCTGCTGCCCCCCAAGGTTTCTGGGATTCAAAGTCCAAAATCATAGCAGCAGGACTCTGCAGGGTTGCCCATCACTTCTGCTTCTTGCTTCCAGGTGGCTCTGGGGTTTGTAGTCCACAGTTGCAGCCAGCAGTAAGTTTGAGTGGGGGAAGGGGTGTTTAACCCTCCTCCCTGGACTCAGACCAAAGTGAGGATTTGCCTGGGGGCAGTCCCCCTGCCTTGCAGACTGGGCTGTGTCCCCAGCTGGGCTTGCCCTCCCCCTGGTCAGCCAGCCATCACTGCTCCAGCTAGGGAGGAGAGGGGCAGGGCCAGCCCTCCTCTCTAGAGCAGATGGAACAACCCACCCCAGGGCTGGAAAACATGTAGGGATGCTGGGGGAGTCTGACTGAACTTGAACCAGTAAGGGGTTTGGGACAGAAGTTTTATGAAATGATTTGACCCAAATCAGTTAAGTCTGATACTACATTCAACCAGGTTTACCTTAAACCAGTTTCAGCCATCTTGAAACTGGTTTATGTGCACTGAGCTTCTGTTTAAACCAGAATGGGTATTTTTACACATGTAGGCGCTGCAGCACCGGGAGCTATGAAAAGTGCAACACTTGCAGTTGTGTAAACAGCAAAATGTGCATCAGTGCTGAGAAAATGGTGTTGGCACACTTTTGAACTAAAACACACCAGAGGTGCTTTAGTTCAAAAGTGCACCACCACCATTTTCTGCATGCTGACACATTTCACTGCTTATACAACTGCCCATGGCACAGCACGGTGAGCAACTGCTTGCGTGCAGAGCAGACTCAGTTAACTGAATCTGCTTTGAAGTGGTGGATCTCTGGCATGTTGTGGGATGAAAAAGTATGTGTATCAATGCCCCTTCTGATTACTTAAACTGGTTTATGTGTAACTTCTGTCCTAGCCCCTGTGAGAAAATTCTTCCTAATATCTAACCTAAACTTCCCTTACTGCAACTTGAGACCATTGCTCCTTGCTTTGTTTCCTCATAAGTTATGTCCCCCAGCCCCCTCACCATTTGTGTTGCCCTCTGCTGGACTGTCTCCAATTTGTCCACATACTTTCTGTAGTGGGGGGCCCACAACTGAATACAATGCTCCAGATGTTGCTTCACCAATGCTGAATAGAGGGGAATAATCACTTCCCTGGACCTACTGGCAACGTACCCACAACTGCAGTCCAGGATGCCATTAGCCTTCTTGGTAACAAGGGCACACCATTGGCTAATATTGAGCTTATTGTCCCCTGTAACACCCAGGTCCTTTTCTGCAGAGCTGCTGCCCAAGCCAGTCATCCCCCAGCCTGTACTGCTGCATGGGATTGTTCTGTCCTAAGTGCAGGACTTTCCATTTCTTCTTGCTGAACCCCATGAGATTTCTTTTGGCTCAATCCTCCAATTTGTCTAAGCCACTCTGAATCCTAGCCCTACCCATCAGCATATCTACTACTCCTCCCAGCTTGGTATTTTCTGCAAACTTGCTGAGTGTGTACTCTGTCATCTTCCAGGTTGTTGATGAAGATGTTGAACAAAACCGGCCCCAGGACCGACTCCTGGAACACTCCACTTGATACCAGCTACTAACTAGAAATTGAGGCATTGATTACTACCCTCTGAGCCCAAAGCTCCAGCTAGTTTTCTATCCATCTTAGAGTCCATTCATCCAGCCCATACTTCTTTACCTTACCATCTTGATGTTCCACTAATAAAAAAAAGGCATATTTTGAAGGGTTTTTTGCCAATTTTGCTGTCTGTTAGTGGTTCCTGGTAATCTAGCTCCTATTTAACAGCATTGAAGACTGTTTTTTTACTCTAGCTAAATATATTAACAGGTGTGGAAATAACTTTCTGTGAAGCATTGGATATACAGTCAAGATGCTCAAGAAGGCCAGGTTTTGTTTTATGATTCTGGAAAAGAGATGTACTTTTAACTCTAATGAATACAGGACTAATGAATAAATTCTTTTTGATTTTTTTTGCCTAGTTTATTGTATTTTTTTTGTACATAATAGCAAACTAATGCATATACCAATAAAGTTATATTTGTTTTTGTTTAGATTTTAAATGGAATAATATAGTCCAAGATCCCTAGCATGTTACTAAAGCATCTCATTTATTTTTTTTAACTGGAGAAAAATATATGTTGTCTTATATAGGATGCTGCACCATACCATCTGCACATTTAAGTCCTAGGTGTGCCCATAGCATTTACTCTGCTGTATAACTGATATTTAGGTGCATTAAGTGAAATAAGATTCTGTCCTATATGTCCACATAGGAAAAGAAGAGCCCCACCCCTTGTCTTATCCTGGAGAAAGCAGTCTAAGATGGAGATCTCGTGCTCTTTGACCTTCAGCCAACTCATTTCTGCCACTAGGCTACAAAACACTTGAAAAAGGCTAGATAGTGGGACAATGTCTTGCTCCCTCACTTTTTGCCTCCTTAAACTTAAATTAACAGGTTTCTGAAATGTGGATTGCCCTCTTTATTAAAAGTCATGCTATGAAAAAAGATGGAAGTTCTGATTTGTGGAGGCTCGCAAGGTTTCAGATTGAGACTTCTTTTCAAATCAGAATCAAAACGGAATATGTCAATATTCTCCATGAAGGAGTCAGGAGCAGCGGGGAGAGGAGGGATCCAGGCACACCTGTGTCCTGCACGCACATGTGCCTCCTTACCAGACCCGAGGTGGAGGCGGACACAGCAGCAGTGGAGCCAGCAGCAGGGGCAGCAGCAGCTGATCCCCCTAAGGTAAGTGGGCAGAGGGACTGGACGCAGCTGAGTCACATCTGGAGGGGAAGCCCCCCGGATCCCTCTTAGCTGAGCCGGTAGGGAGCCATGCTCCCGAGCTGCGCCGCACGAACAGAGCGCCCAAACAGACATGCTCTGTAAGAGCGCGCCGGTGTTTGCGTCAGCGTTCGTGCTGGTGGGTGAGCAGGAAGGGCCAGGAGGGAGACTCCTGCTAGGGCAGGGTGAAGGCACTGCACTAAGCTAAAAACAAGGAGCAACTCCTATGATGGTGTTGATGCAGAGTGCAGCCAGGGCCCCTGCCCAGGGGGAGCAGCCTACCCGGGGCTTGTCTGAGGCCTCCACCCAGACAGAGCCCATGGGGGAGCTGGCGTCCCCCCACCCCCTGGCCTGCAGGGGTTGCCCAGCAAGGCCCGGGGGGGGGCAGGGATTGGGGACCTCCACACCTGTCCTGCAGGCACCCTCCTTAGGGCCCTGGAGGCACAGGTAAGGGAGCTGCAGGAGGAGGTTAGCAGGCTGAGGGGAATCAGGGAGGTGGAGGAAGAAATTGACAGCTTTTTCCTTTTCCTGCAGGGCCACACACCCAAGGAAGAAGCACCTCGGGACGTGCCTTCCACTGCAGAGTGGCAGACAGTCACTTCCAGAACCAGGGCTGCTGTAACATAGCAGTACCAGTTCCTCCAGTCTGGTTGAAGAACAGGTACGAGGCCCTGGCAACCCTGGAGGAGAAGGAGGGAGAGGAGGCAACCGGAGAGGAGGCAACTCCACACTCTCCATGCTCTAAACAGGCCAAAGGAGCTAAGCAGTTCTGGAGGAGAAAGCATCGAGTGATCATCATAGGTCAGTCCATCCTGAGAGGTACAGAGGGCCCCATCTGTTGCCAGGACCCCTCAACATGCAAGGTCTACTGCCTACCTGGAGCAAAGATTCATGACGTGATGGGGATGATCCAGGCCATGATCCAGCCCACCAATTACTACCCCATGGTCCTAATCCATGTGGGTACTAATGATGTGGCCAGGAGAAGCCCTGATCACCTGATGGTGGACTACCACGCTCTGGGGGGTGTGCTGAAGGAGATAGGTGCACAGGTGGTTTTCTCTTCTGTTCTACCAGTGAGCAGACATGGAAGATGGTATGAGACATGCATCGCAGAGAACAACTGGTGGCTTTGGGAACAGTGTCTTGAGGTGGGCTTTGGCTTCCTT
>NW_017729028.1:21444897-21446629 GCF_001723915.1 Gavialis gangeticus | reverse complement strand
GGTCCCTTCTGACCCTACTAACTATGAAACTATGAAGGAAAATGTTGACAAAGTTAAGTCTGCGTCTATTTGTATTTTGACTAAGTAAACACTCTAGCTCAATGTGGACTTCATTTTGCATTCTATTGTATTAGACTAGGGGTTGGCAACGTTTGCCACTGCAGGACTCTGCTTGTAACCCAGCCCCTGCCAAAGACCACAAATTTCTTCACCCTGAACCCAGTCAGCTCCAATCACTGGACAACACAGCAAACAAATTATTATTATAGTCAGCCCTTAAAAATGACTATTCTAATTAGATATTGAATATGAAATTGATTGAATGCATGCACTGAACTATTACCTTTTAACACAGCTCTTTCAATCAAATCAGAGAGATGCAGAACAAAACAGGAGGAAGTCTGAATGACAATATTTGTTAATTCAATACCAGGTCATTAGAAAGTGCTTTACCCAGGTCTTGCCTGCTGGGCCACAGAGGCCCCAGGGGGAGGGCAACAGGGTGGGCAGTCCCAAGTCTGCAGCAGGCAGTCTGCCCCCACCCCCCCCGGGCTCCGCTCTTGGTGTATCATTCATGGGGGAGGGGGAGCCGGGTTCCATGCTTCGCTCTGCCACAGCAGTTGCTGCCTGCTGCGGGCAGCAGCCAGGGTTTGGGCACTACTGCAGGGGGCTGCAGACCCAGGTCCTTGGCCCCACAGCTCTGGCAGCTTGGGGCTCCCTCCAGCAGGGCTGGGGGGAAGGGGCAGGGAGGTTGTGGGTGGGGAGTGAGGGGCACCAGCAGGCCCAGGGGGCTATGGGTGAGGAGTGAGGGATGTGGACCTGTGTCCTGGTGAGCCGAGGGACAGGAGGAGCTCTGATTTTCCACAATAAAAAACCTAAAATGCCAAAATGAAAAGATAGTTAGAATTTATTTTATTACAGTGATTGAGGCAGTGGTAGGCTTCCAAATTGCTTTCAAATTGTAAATATACCAATAAAACATTTTTTAACTGATACCTATGTATATAGTGGCATTTCATTTTAATCACAGAAAAACATGGATTTTGAGGGTTTTAATCAGAGAAGTTGCAATTTTTAAACAGAGAAAACCAGGATCCCCACTCATCACGAAGCTGATATTGCTTACACTTATAATACTGCAAACAATGATATGTAAAGAACAGTCTGTCTTGATTACAGGTATGATCACAAATCACATTTATTTGCATATTGCGTAAGGAAACACCTAAAAATTAAGCAGTCAGGCAGAAGGAAAGGCTGGCACCTTAAAAACTAACTAGTTCAGAAAGGCATAAACTTTCCTAGGCTAGAGCAGCAACTTAGAGAGGTCACCGCAGGCTCTAAGTAAATATCACTCATTCACTTTGCTTATCTGGAGCAAACGTTTGTCACTTCCCTTTTTCAGGATATCCCATTTTAAATATGCTTTTATATTTTTATGGTAACAGATTCCTATCAGAACTTATAATGTGAATAAAGGCTCTCCAATAGTGTTAAATAGTGGTGGAGGTATGGCTTTACGGGCTAGGGACAGACATTCAAAAAGCCTGAGCCTGAATTGATTTAATCTTTGCAGGTTAGTCTAACCTTCCTAGGTTGAACCGGTTTGCAACTGCACAGAGGTTCCCTCTGGACTAAGGAAATGCAGGCATATACCTGCAGTGGCTCAGGCTAGGAGCCAGGGGCACCAGTGCAGCCCTCCCTTCCTTTCTACAGTGCTGAGCTGAGAAGA
>NW_017729028.1:21413239-21439897 GCF_001723915.1 Gavialis gangeticus | reverse complement strand
TTGAACCGGTTTGCAACTGCACAGAGGTTCCCTCTGGACTAAGGAAATGCAGGCATATACCTGCAGTGGCTCAGGCTAGGAGCCAGGGGCACCAGTGCAGCCCTCCCTTCCTTTCTACAGTGCTGAGCTGAGAAGAGGCATGGCCAGGCCCCAGCAGGATGCTCTGATTAGGGAGGGGTGTAAACCCCCACCCTACCTACACTGAGTTAGGCTTTTCCCTGCTCACTGCTCAAGTTCGTGATACTGAGCTTTTCAATCTCCCTCTCCCTGCTTCTTCATACTGGCTGCAAACCTGACAAATGAGAAAGCCAGCAGTGTTATCAGCCAGTTGGTGGGCTGATAACACAGAGTTTATCAGCCCACCAACAAAACAAAAGCCTCTCTCATTAGTTCAAGCTCTTCTTAAACAGCTTTTTCCAAGGAAGGAATAGAGGGACATTATTAGCTGACCTGTTGATTAGCCCAGAAAGCTCTAAGCGGACACTTAGAGGCTTAGACACTTAGAGGCTGAGGAGCAGAGGGGCTGGGCCAGTCCTGTTTTTTGGAACAGACAGCCCAGCTCAAGGCTGCAAAGCATCTGAGATCCTGTGGGACTCAGGTTTAACTTAAATCAGGAAGGGGTCTGGGACAGACATTGCATGTAGTGGTTTGACCCAAATCAGTTAAGTTTGATATTACATTCAGGCAGGTTTATCTTAAGCCAGTTCAGCCATTTTGAACCAGGTTTATGTGCATTGAACTTATGTTCTGTTACAGGCTTAAACCAGTTTCTGATCACTTAAACTGGTTTATGTGTAATGCCTGTCCCTAGCCATGATGAGCAAGTAAATAAAGTTGGTTGGGCTCAGGCATATTTTGAAGAGTAAGTGTGTGCATTTGACTGTGTGCACAGCAGAGAAAGGCAAGGAAGTAATTGCTGATCATGGGAATAGGAGGCGGCCTTGATTTATGTGTACTGCTTCAGATGCCTTGGGGAAAGCAATTTGATCCATACTGAGGTGAATATATGCAAGATCATCTTAACTCTTCTCAGTATTCCTGAGACTGGCAACACAGGAGGTGTTTCTAGTTACTGTTTTGCGCATCTTTATTTCACTGAGCAGTCGCCTCTCTCCCCTACCCCTGCCCTCCCCACCTCCCCCATTATAAGCAAACCGATTGCAGACCAAACTCATTTACTGCATGAAATCCACTGACTTCGTCATTTCTGATACCTCCAACGGCCGACTTCCCAAATGCAGCTGAGGGCAGAATCTGAGCTTCAGTACCAGATTTTCAAGAGTATAGGCTTGATGGTGTATTGGTGCCTACTAGGATTCGTAGCATCCACGGGGTGAAGCCCCCAGGCACTTTACACACTCCCACAAGGCCCATACCTGGAATTTACCCATTTACCTTTAAAAAATCTTGCCCTAAACACTGAAGCAATGATGGTTCCTACAGGGTTGTTTTTTGGGGGGGGGTTTAACCATTGCACAGCTTTCTATAAGATTTCTATTACCATAAGTGAGTCTACACTTAGCCAGTCTCAGTTCATGAAAATCAGTACAGTGCCGCTGAAATCAGCAGGTCTTTGTCAGTGTATACCTGCTCATAGTCTGAAAGGAAAAGAGCAGGCCACTTTTATAGTCCGTTAAGACTTAGGAAGACATATTCTGCTCCCCCTTCTGCTGTCTATCAGCAGTTTTGCCTAAAGTGGACAGATGACTTTGGTAGTTGTTCACATTAGTACTTCTCATTATCAGCTGCTGTACTTCCCTTTTGTGACTCACCAGTGCATTTCAGCAGCTCTTAAGACCATGGTGAATCATACCCAGGCAATCATCTCCAGATAGTAGTTGAAAATGGCCCATTTCTATTCAGTGGGTCAAAGGAACTTTCTTTCTATCACAGTAAGAAATAATTCCCTGAGTCTCTATACATTTTTAATGGAGAAATTAAAATCTCAAATAATCTCAAATAATTTGAGCATGTTGGTGATTTACTGCCTTTCCTGCCATGTGGTCCATCATGAAGGAAAGCACTTTTGGCTTTTCACAAATGTTACTCAATGGTTTCTTAATATCAACTCTCATTAGATTCAGTTGGATCTACCAATCCTCCATACCTTTAAAAAATTAGGGCACTTTTTTAGGTGCCTAATACAGATTTAAGAGACTGACTCAGGACACCCACAGGATAGAAGATTCTGCCTATTGTCTCAACCAGGATCCACAACTGGAGGTGCAATTCCAAATATTCTCCAGCCTAGGGAAAGTTCATATTCACATCTGGAGCAAAATCCAGAGTTCATAGTTAGAGTGTTAATTCCTTTGGGCAGAATTTTCCAAAGCGTTCAGTGCTGGTCTAACTCACCTCTCATTGGCAGAACTCCAATTAACTTCAAAGAAGCACAGTTAGGGCAACATAAAGGGGGTATCTTCAAGGCACAGGCTGACTCAAGGGTTGCACCCCAGCCAGTACCCTAGCAAGGAAGTTTTGTGCCCAGGGGAAAGCCTGCAGCAGCAGCCTGCCCTTGCATCGCACACAGATCCAGGGGCACATGCCATGCTTGCCCAGGAGTGCACGCAGTGGCAGGGGCCGCCCTTTTTCCTGTACCCTTGCCCCCCAAAATGAGCTGCTCATGGCTCTATCCCGCATCCCACCCTGGCTGGGCAGCACCTGTTGGTGCCCCTTCACTTCGGCGCCCAGGGTGGTCGCCCTGCTTGCCCCGCCACACTTGATACAGCACTGACCCCAGCATCTACTCACACACAAAAATCTCTGAGCTGAGATGGTTCTTTAAATCCAGGCCATCTGGCTCACGTGGGATTAAAGACAAGAAGGTGAGTGCAGTTTAGATCTGGGCTAGTAACACCCCCAGACTGCCAGGTGTTGACAGTTCTCTAGTTGCCTCCCTCAGTTTCTTCTGTGTGCCTAAAGGCCGGATAAATTTTCCCATGGCTGATTGGGAACATGTCGTAGGGTAGCTAAGCCAAGCACAAAGAGCTATGAATATCTTGCAACATTCACATGTGACTACAGTGCCAGCACAGAGACAATATACTAGATAATGGCCTTGCAGGGTGGCAGCTCTGAAAAGGTGGGGTAATCTGAATGCTCGCTTTCAGTGATCACTGAGTTAACTCTGCAGCGTAGTTGTGCCTTGAGTGCTTTTGAAACTCCGACTGTACGTTTCTTGGCTAAGCTGTTTTACAGCTGTCAGACTGTTAAACACTCCTTTTGACAACAGTGCCATTTATTAAGTGCTTCTCAAGTATTATGGGTTGCTTGTAACAATACTGAAGGTTATGCCTATCTTTTAGATCGGGGTTCCCAACCCTTTTATGCTGAGGACTGGCAAACCACAGACCAGAAGTGACCGTGGACCGGCAAACTGTGGATCAGCAGTAACCGGCACACTGTGGACTGGCAGCCAACCCTTTTTTATACTTAGTATATACTTCCAGTCTGCAGTTTGCTGGTCTGGGGTTTGCCAGGCTGTGGTCACTTCCGGTCCAGCAGCCAACCCCTGGGGTGAGGGGCCAGATGAAGACATTTCAAAACAGCATCTTCTGTCTGCGCTGCCTCCCAGCTTGTCGCTGTGTTCAGAATGGAAGGGGGAAAGGGAGTTTGGAAAGGAAAGGGAAGGGAAAGGGAACGAAAGATACACCCTTGCCCCCTTTGCTAACGTGGGGGGAAAGGAAGTTTAGTCTGGGGGGGGTTTCAGCCCCTGCTGGAGGGTGGGCCGGGCTCCAATTCACCCTCCAGCACCGGCTGGGGAACCCCTAGAATGAGCTCCCTGAGCTCCCTTTCCCTTCTCCCATTCTGAACACTTTGCAGCCTTGCAGGGAGGAGGGGCTGATGCTTGGGGAAACTGGCTGCCAGCTCCCAGCCCACAGCTAGATTGCCCTCCCCTGGAACCAGCAGTGAACTTCTGTTTGGTCCGGGGGATCCTTGTAACTCAGAACGCTTCCTGCAAAGGTACTTTTGTCTGCATGCAAAGCAAGGGAGCACCAATAGAGTAAGAACTTCCTGACAGAATAAACTTGCAGTTCATGGTCGCAACTCTGAGAAAAAGGATGCTTTAGTTCAATCAGATGTCAGTTTGCCCAAATGTGGTGACACTTTGGGAAGAGCTTTATTTTCATTGTGGGTCTGACTGATTTTCTAGACTACATCTGTTTTTAATCTTTTGTTACTATGCCCAGTCATTTCACAGTACTTATTATTAGTCAGTCGGGGCTGAGAACTGGTTATTGTGAGAAATTTTCTGCTTCTAAATTAGAATATCCCAGTGTGGTGGGAATTTGCTAATTCATAGCATGGTTCCCTGCCCAGTTTGTCATATGTTTATTCTTCTGCATCTCACTATATGGAAAATTAATTTTACTGGGCCTTTTTCTGATTTCAGTTTCATCAGTGTAGGTCAAGAGTAAAGTGAGTAATGTGAGCAAAGACGTTCAGATATCACAATGATGGACACAGTATAGGAACCTGAGCTGAACAGAGAGGTTAGATGAGTGACTGGATTTGCACTGATGGAAACAAAAACAGAACCTGGTCTGTTACTTCTGAGATAACTTCACTTATGAAAAGATTTATGGCTTTTTATAAAAATCTCAAGACCTGGCTGTCTTCAGTACCATGCATCTCCTATATCATTTATATCACTTGTAAACACTTGATAGAATCAGAATGCCAGCATTTTATTTGGCTATGCTATAAATGAATGAACAGAGCCCTGAAGAATCATTTCTAATGAATGGGAATCACTGGAGATCATTGATCAATGACATCAATGAACTGGAGATGAATGAGGTTTAGAAAACTGTGGTCAAGACCAGCATTCTCTCTAAGCTGTGCAGCACGTGCGGCTACACAGGCGCGCTCATGCCACACAACTTAGAGGGAATGCTGGTCAAGACTATTCCACAGGGATTCGCAATTTTGGGGCATCAAGCTCAGGACCCCTTTAAAGACACCTACTACTGAAATGTTGGGAGTTCCCTTCCTGAAAATTAGATGGGATTCAACATTTTGGATTGAGCATCTAGAAATGGAAGCAAGAGAAATTACTAACTGCTCCTGAAAATCTTGGCTTCTGCTCTTCTCTAGGGCTGGGGACAGAGTTACACATAAGCTGGTTTAAGTGATCGGAAACTGGTTTAACCCTGTAACAGAACAGGGTTAAACAGTGTAAGTTCAGTGCACGTAAACCAGTTTCAAAATGGGTGAAACTGATGTAAGATAAGCCTGGCAGAATGTAGTATCAGACTTAACTAATTTGGGTCAAACCAGTGTATGCAATAGCTGTCCCAGCCCCCTTCCTGGTTTAAGTTAAACCAGAGTCTCCCAGCATCCCAGATGCTTTGCAGCTCTGGGCTGGGCTTGGCTGTATGCTGGAGCAGAGCAGGATTGGTCCCACCCCCTCCTTCCTAGCCAGAGCACTATCACTGCTCCGGCTGGCTGAGGGACTGCAGCGGCTGCCAGGCTTCCCCCTGCTCCACCCCACCCACCTCCACTGGCTGCTCAAGGGATCCCCACTCCCACCCCTCTCCCATGGCAGGAACCACAGCACAGGGACCCTACATCTGGCCATGCCCTCCCTCATGCTGAGAAGTGTCTGTGTGGGCCTCCAATTTCAGTGGAATAAAGGCAGACAGCTAGTGGCCTGCAAATGCAAATGCACCCTATGGATAAGAAAAGTTTGAAACTAATGAGGGATGTTTTCTTTTGTAGGACTTCATGAGCTGATACATTTTGTTCTGACAAGCAGCCTGCTGGCTGCTGGCTGCAATCTGTCAGTCTTCAAGAGGGGACAGAGTAAGGTGTAAGAAATGACCTGGTTTGCAGACAGTATGAAGAGGCAGGGAGAGGGAGCTGGAAAAGCTCAGTATCATCAATAGATGCAGGGTCTGGTAACACTCCCGCCCCTTGAGTAGCGAGCTGGGAAAAGCCTGGGATGGTGCAAGCAGGGTGGAGGTGTAAATCCCTCCCTAATCAGAGCATCCTGTGGTGGCCTGACTGTGTCCCCCCTCAGCTCAACACTATGGAAGGGAAGGGCGGGTTGCTCTAGAGCCCCCCGGCTCCTAGCCTGAGCCACTGCAGGCATGTGCCTGCATTTCTGGAATGAAAAGGGAATGTCTACCCACCTCCAAATCAGTTCAAGCTCTGCAGGTTAAACTAACCTCCAAAGATTGAATCAATTCAATTTCTGGCTTTCTGAATGTCTGTCCCTACCCCAGAAGGACTTTGTAGCAGTCTACTGACTCAGGACTGAATCCTGCAAAGTTCAGAGCCTTTAAATGTAGGTAGGTACCTGAAGATGCAGATAGCCAAATGAGATTGTCAAAAGCACTTTGGTGCCTAACTCTTATTTCTGGCAAGGTGCATTTAGCACATAGGCTGAGATGCAGAAATGAACTCTACTCCCTAAAGCAGTAGTGCCAACTTGTAGGCACCTAAGTCATTTTCTGAATCTGTCTTCAAGGTGCTTTTGAAAAGCCAATCTTCATCATCATTTCCTAAACACATTTAAAATATGGCCTTTGGTGTTAGGGGTGCACTGATAGAGATTCTGGGGGCCAATACTGGTGGGCGATTTTTAACAAGCCATATCAGCTGATACCAATCTGATAACTGATATGCCGCCCGGCAGCTTGCAGAGCAGCATCCAACTGGTAAATCTGTTGTGAGGCAAGGGGTGAGGGGGTCGGGAAGGGGTGTCGGGGGTAGATCGAGGCCCCCATGGTGAGAGAGGGAGGGGGGCTGGGGCAGGGACTAGCACTGCACAGCCGGGACAGGACATGGGATGGAGCTGTGAGCAGCTCATCTGGGGGGGTGGCTCCTGCCACTGCAAGCACCCCGGGGGGCATGGGGGGCATGTGCCCCTGGATCTGCATGCAGGGCAAGGATGGACTGCTGCTACAGGCTGGAGCTGGGGTGGCACCGGGCTCTTCCTGGTGGGGGGCTGGGCTGGGCTTGGGGCAGGCAGCCCCCCCCCCCGTAGGCCCCCTCCCAGTGCTGCTGCCACCTGCCCCAAGCGCAGCGCGGCCCAGCCCCCCACAGGAAGAACCCAGCTCCAAGTACAGGCCGCGCCTCAGGCCTCAGGCAGCGGCAGGGAGAACCGGGCACTTCTACTGAAGATCCAAGTTCTTGCAATCGAAATAGAGCCCCTTGATTATTACACAGAGGTCCATGCATGAAACGTAGGCTAGTTACTTCTTTCATAACCATGTAAAAATATCCATGTAAAAACACAGTGCTCTCTTCATTGTACCTAGTATACAAACAGGGCTAGAAAAGTCTGCAAAGATAAGAAATCAGCGTCCAGCATGCAGATAATCAGAGGGGATTAATTTCTTAGCTAAACCACTATAGTAGCAAATAGCATGGAAAGAGAAATGAAGACCTGAGCCAGTCCGTACCAAAGTCACTGGGCGCCAGGGAAAAGTTTACTGGCTACCATGGGACAAAAGCTTTTAAACAGGAGGGGCCAGGGTAGAGGGAAGGAAATCATAGAAAGCACAAACAGGCTGCAGTACATAATTGCAGATGATATCACCAATGTAC
This sequence comes from Gavialis gangeticus, assembly GCF_001723915.1. Lineage (NCBI taxonomy): Eukaryota > Metazoa > Chordata > Crocodylia > Gavialidae > Gavialis > Gavialis gangeticus. The sequence continues at coordinate 21,432,343 of NW_017729028.1, read as the reverse complement.
TGCAGTGTTCATCTGCTACAGACAGGAGCCAGGCACACAGGGCTCTGGCAAAAGCCTCCGAAGCATCCTGATACCTTTCAACATATGCACAACTAGAAGGAAGCATGTCAGCAGCTCACGCACTAGAAAAAGGTCTGGAGAAATCTGAAGATGAGGCTGGAGACAGCATTTTTATTGGGCGCTGGCTAAAATGTGGATGCAGGTAAAATTTAGGAGAAGGTTATTTAATTACCCCTGGGTTCAAAGAAGCAGAACTTTGTTCCTGTACAGAAACAAAGATACATGACCCTATTATTAATACCTCTTTCTAACAGGAAAAATCTTACAAGATCTTAACTTTTGCTTTGGTCAACAGGGGCGCGCGCGGGCATGTGTGTGTGTGTACAGGCACATGTGCAGTAACTACCTATGGCAGCTTTCCTATTGTAGATGGTAGTGGATCTGCAGGATGCCGTTACAAATGCAAAGCACAATCCATAGTTATGTTAGAAAGAGGCAATTATAAACTATTGTTAGTACAGAACCACCTCATTTAAATGTCCTTATTTTGATTCTGAATTCTGCTCAGTGCAAAAGGTCCTCTGTTATGTCAAGGTGCTAGAAAAAGTGATTCCTTTCAAGGACAGAAAACAGGAAATGAATATATGGGGTGTTTCATTTCATGTGTGTATTTTTCTTTCTCTTATGACTGCATTTCAATTTATGCTATGGGCATGGGAGCCAAGGTGCAGCTGGCTGTGGACGTCAAACATGAGAAAGCAACAAGGCTTGAGATGTCCCGGTGTATAAATATGGAGAGCAGCAGGGCAACAGAACATAAACACGGGAGTGTCGCAGGGTCACAGGCAGTAAACAGTGGCAATGCAAGAAGATACTGTATAAACACACCCGGTGCAGCAGAGGGAGAAGCAATGAACACGGCACATCAGCAGAGCTGGAGAAGTTCCCAGGATAAACACAGGAGTGTGGCAGGGTGCATGGGCTATAAGCATGGGAGCAAATTACAGGTAGGGAGGATGCTATATAAATCTGAGAATGCAACAGAGTGAGAGCAAGCGAACATGAGAGAGCAGCAGAGCTAGAGAAGTCAAGAGGATAGAAATATGGGGAAGCACAGCACCCCCCGACTCCTCACACACACACTTGTAAACACAGGATTTAATATGCATATTTGGTATGGCCTGAAAAAAGCAGGACAAGACATTGCTCCTTTCCTGTAGGGAGAGAAGTCAAGAGGACATGAAGATCCTAAGCAGCTGAGATAGATTTATTTTAAGAAATGATTGGCAAAGGGAAGATCCTAGTCTATCTACAGGCACCTAAGTGGAATCCTGTTCCATCCTACATGAGTCCTGGGAAAAAGTGCTAATGCACCTACTTTTATAACACACCATCATCTTAGCCTCAAGGCTCAATTATGAAAATGGCCTGAGGAATAGAAGGAGCCATCCACTTTTGGCATTAACTGAGGATTTTTTTCTCAGTGATTAAAACTGAGGGGAATAGGATCCCATTTGAGTACCAAAGACATGGACTAGGATTTGCCCCTACTATCTTTAGGAGTTTTACTGACAAATCCAACTGCTAATCTTCTCCTGATCTCAGAGCTCTGCTGCATAGAAATGTCTTGTCACCCCTGCACCAGATCAGGCTACCTGTGAAATTAAAGATAAAAATCCCATGGACTCTAAAGTGTTTCGGATCACGCTCAAAGGGCCACATGGAAAAGACGTGGCAATAAAATTATCACCAGAATTTGTATTATTCTCTTTGAGCTGTGGCATTTTCAGGGGCAGAGCTTGGAGTCATCAGGGAATCAGAGCTGCACAAGGGGGTGACATACAGAGAACGATATGTTCCTCTGATAGCGGGAAGGGAATTAGGTTAAATAGAAAGCTGCTGGAAAGTAATGAAAATCCACACTTGAAATTGTGTCCTATGGCACACAATAAAAAGTAACTCATGGTGTTTTCCAAACATTAAGTAGGGCCTATCTTACTAGTGTTACATTTGAGCTGTTGAATAGACGGGAAATTAAGACTCTCTCCAACTGATGTGAAAGCCCCATGAAGTTTAACAATGAATGCCAAGCTTTTTCCAGCTGCAGATTGTACACCAGGGATCCCATTCACCTTATGAAATTCAAAGGGTCTGAACGTCATTTCTACAGAATCCCATTTAATTTCTATAAAACCTTTTTTGGACTCAAGCTCAAATTAAGGGATTGTCTATACTGTTAGGCAGTGCTGGGGGGGCGTGCCACTGTGAAAGCATCCACTGGCTCCTGCTCGTGCATGCTGAAAAAATACCATGAAACCCCTTTTTGGCATGGATTCGGAGCACATCCAGTTGCATGACACCTTATGACATGCACAAAGGCAGAAGCAAGCAGGCAGGGCATGTTCTTGTGGCAACACTATTCACCATGGGCTTGTTCCAAGAATCCCAACAGCTCCTGCATTGCACTAAATACCCGAGTATTGATTTATGTGAGCATGATGTAGCTGAAACAACAAACTGACCTGCAATTTAAGAGAGCCATTTATGGGAAAGAGGAGGTTGTGTAGCAATTCCTGGGGATGGAGAGGCCTCATGACATCTGGGTAAAGGCAGTTTGTGCAATCTGTCTAGGAAGGTGCAACCCATCAGAAATAAGAAAAATACACAGGATAACCCAAACAAACTCGGGAGGACCAATAGGCTCCCATCGAGAGGTACAAAAGGAATATTATGACACGTCTCTGAAAACGTAAGAGGTCTGTAAAAAGCTAAAACCCCTGATCAGGAGGATTTGGGTGAATGCCTGTACTCTCTCTGTGGGTCAGAAAAGTCCAGCACACATTTGAGATGTCATCAGTAATCTTACAGGACTTCTTTTAAAAATGCAGATGTTTTCCAATATGTGCTAGTGATCACCTGGACAGTGCATCTTTTTCTTAACTGGCAGTTGCTTAGACTGTGGGATAAGATTTTTTTTGGTACGAAAAACAGGCACAGTGTCAGCCTGACTGATTGACTTCCTAGGTTGATCGATTGGTTAACAAAGCTGCCAACTCTTGGGATCTTATAGCAAGTCTTGCAGTGTTTTGTTTTTTCTCAAAGCCTTACCTCCTTAGGCACATGTTTTCATGAGACTCAGGCTTCATTATGGAGAGCAAGCCTGCAACCTGTAACAGAGTGAATTGTAAGGTTCACAACCCCGGGGCCAAACCTAATACAGGTTTCCCTCACGTTATGTGGGTTCTATATGTGTGAATTCGCTCATATGTAATGACCCTTTTTATACCAAAAAATCATTATATGCGAGGTAAATTCACTCTTATGTTATCGGTGTGGTCAAGTCTGCAGTCAGCTGCTTTGTGAGGTTCATTGTGGGGGTGATGTACCAAAATATAGTCTCCTGTGTGGATCTGTGCTCCTCACTTGTTGTCTGACACGTGTTTCCGTAGTTGCCATCCCCAATATGATAATGCCCTGTGCTTGTGTGTACTCTCTGCTGTTGGCGAGTACCAAAATTGTCTTGTAAAAGCAGTAGAAATGGGTCTGGGGGTCAGTACAGTCAAGGTCTGGGAACGTATCCCTATTTGTTACATTGTAAAGTGGGTTCTCTTTATGCAAATTTGAGTTATGTGCCATTTTCCAGGAATGCACGTACAGCATAAAGCAAGGGAAACTGTATATCATTTCACTGAAAAAATAGGGCTAGAAGGGACCTAAGGAAGTAATCTAGTTCAACCACACAGCTTAAGACAGGATCATCCCTATCCAAACTATGACATACAAGTCCTTGTCTAACCTGTTTCTAAAACTACACAACCAACCCTGTCAGGCAACTACAATATACCAAAAGCACCCTAATCTGCCATAGGGAAAGCAGAGGGACAAGGGCTGTCTGTTCCATCAGCTATGAAGGTTGTTAAAATACATTCAAGAGATCCAAGGACGAAGGCCATGTCTTTTGCTGCAGAAGAAGACAAAAACCTCCATAATCTGTACCCATCTGACCACTCTGTGTGTGTGTGTGCGCGCGCGCGCACAAGTGCGCATGCGCATGCACATGTATATTTGGCTGAAATATAAATTCTTTGTAGGAAAAAAGTAAAAGACAATATTAATGAAAATGCTTATAGACCCTTCTTGTTGGAAACAATGGGTCAGATTTCTAACAGGTAAATCTAAACAGTTCATTGACTTCAGTTTTACACTAGGTCCCGTGACCACATGTTTATTGAAATGCTGATGTAGCACAAACAAAGTGTAAGCTAAATGCAGCATCGAGACATATCAAGGAAAGATATGAACCGAGTCTCATGTCTTCATGTCATTCCAAGTTATAAAATATATTTTGTTGGGCTTATTATAAGCAGGACTTTGAACAGCTTTTTTTTATTCTGAATCTCCCCTTTTCTCCCCTCCCCCAAAACAAAACAGTTTCATGGGTCTCTAAACTCCATGGTACTTGTTCTGTGTAAAGGTTACATGACTGAAGCTGTTTAAAACGATTGTGTAATGGAGTGAGATCATAGAATATCTTACTTCATTGCTGCCTGCACTGTCTTGCCTGGCTGACAGGTAATTGCAGTTAAAACACCAAAGAACAACTCACGGAGAATTAGAGTGGTGATTCTTACAGCAGTAGAAAATCCAGAGACCAAATTCATCCCAAAAGATCGGTGATTGCATTGCAGCAGTGTGTGATTCAGGCTTTTGCTTGCTAAATGTGCGTTTGTTAAGGGGGTAGGCTTGTACATGAAACGGGACATTTCACATTTTCAGATGTGGCATTTGGGCTTCGAATGTTAAAAAGAAGGCTTCGCAGTAGTTGTGGGTTTTGACCTTTTAGCTTGCGCGTGATGATTGTCAAATTATCAAAGAATCTCTGACAACCAGAAGCTATCATCCTGGGAGGGGTTGGATCTGCCTTTGAAGTTGAGAACTGACTTTTTTTTCATCTTAATGTTAAAAGGCAATATCCCAGTTTTCTATTTCTTGCTTCATGAAAGCATTCACAAAAAATCAGTGGGCCCTCTTGGAACATTTTTTTAATATAGGGGTTGTGGGAAATGCAGTACAAACACAGGATGTTTTGCTATGCTGGCTCCAAACCAAGAGACATTATGAACCTGTATGTGTCCTAGGAGAAAGAGGCAATCTTTGTGGTCCCCTTGTTTATTAACCACTGTGAAAAAACACTGAAGCCATGTACGCAACAGGAAAAAAAAATCTTGCCTAAAAATAGGGTTTTTTGGACACCTCGGAACAGAAGTCAGAGGGCTGATTTATGAAGAAAGATTAAAAGAGTTAAGTGTGTTTTAGCTTGACTAGGTTGCAGCTGAGTGCAGAATACCGCCCCCTCCAGATATTTGTGGATGGTTAACACTGCAATATTTCAGCACCATGTAATGTTTGGATTGCTTCTGTGGGCATAACCCACGGGCAGAAGCTACACCTTAGAATAAGCAAGTCACCCAGAAAGACGAGACAATAGTGGTGAAATGCTGAGTGATATAAAGGGACTGAGTAAAAGGGGAAACCAAATAATGTAGGTACAGTGGCTTCGATGCCTCTCTAGAGCTGGCTCTCCTACAGACAAACTGAACCTTGGAGGTTTTCAGGCTGGTTTCAAGCAGTAGCACGCTTCTTTGAGACCCCTTTTCACCAGGTCCCTGACCAATCCCTAGTGCATCTGCACAGATTCTGCACACACGTGACCCAACTATGACACGCCTGCCTTTTACAGTCTGATCACGAGGTGTAGGCCCTGCACATGGTTTCCCCAGGAGTCACCCCAGCCTGCCGCTTCTGTGTTGCTCCCAGCTTGCTACATGACCACCAGCTCCGTCCTAGGCTGGGGCTTTCTATCCTGCCCAATCCCCTTGACTGGCCAGGGAAGGGATTCTAGCTCGGGTTGCAGAGCAGTGGGAAGGAGGCTGCTGAGAATGGGAGTTTCTTGCACACCTGATTCATCACCTCCCTCAAATGAAGTTAATGCTGATCCACAAATCCACAGAGGGGTGTTGTGAGGATAAGTCCCTTAATGTTTGTAATGTAGCCTGGAAACAAAAAGCACTGCAACAACACTAAGTATAGTTATCGTGCAAGAAAGCCGGTTCTTGGAATGCTGATTGCCCTTTTTTATAGACCAACAAAGTTCAGAAAAGTAGCCTGGAATAAGCCATGTTTCCAGGCCTGGAGGCCCACCTACTGCTAATTAATATCAGTGATAGTACAATTTCTGGAAAGACAGAGAGAGAAAAGCCCTCTAGCATACTGTGGCTGTAAGATGCCAATAAAGTAGCTGCCATTACATGTACAAAGGGATTCCTGTTTCAGAAAGGCAAATGGCGTTTATAACACAGATATCTGCAAGAAAGCGGGAGTCGGCAAGGATCACTTATTTTTTAAAAACAAAACAAAACAAAACAGCTGTATTTCTAAATGCACTGCAAACAGATTAAACATCTTTGCTCGAGAGACAGCCAAACTCTCCTGCAAGCTTATTGTAACATCAAAAGGATCTCTACGGCATGTCTGCCCTGTGGCAGGGGCATCTCCTGGCTAAGCCACACTCTGGCATGTCCTGCCCACCTGTTCCAATGTTCAGACCTGGCAGTATATTGGCGAAGATGCTCCAAGGTGTCCCATTGTGTCCACTTGCATGCACACAGGTGACTGAGGTCTTTACAGTGATACAGGTTGTAATTTAAAGATGTTTCCTAATTAAGGATCCTGAGGCAACAGGCCATTGGGACATGATGTCTTAGTTAAGTTGCTAGTTAGTTAGAGAGACCAATAAACTGCAAAGGTTGCCTACTGCTCTACAATAAGATGATTTTTTACTACTTCTCATTCATCTAGGCCCTTGTTTATTGAACCCAATAATCACTACAGTCTTGAGATGGGTAGGGAGGGGTGTCCCAAAGCATCTTCATCAGCATACTCTGTGGATTGAAGCATGTCTGTGAGAATGGGTAGGTGGGCTTTGTTTGGGAGTGACCCAGCCAGGGCATGCCACTGCCACAATGTAGACAAGCCCATGCTGTTCTACTTGCCAGCAGTTATATTTGAAGGAGCTTCAATGTTGTTAACTTTGAAACACATCCAGAAACCCAACCCTTCCCTGCAGGGTGCTACCAAAGATAGAAGGCTGCTGCAATTTCCTTTGCAAGCAATGCTGGGAAATTCTTGGAATGAAGCACGGTGCCATCTCATTTTGTAACTTCCCCTGTTCAAACAGTTTCCCACTTTCATTAAAAGTATTTTTTTCTTTACTGAAGAAGTATCAGATCAAAGGTAGTTACAGCTCTCTGCCTCACTTTTTCCATCTCTAGAGTTTACATAAAGATACTGTATAGATGTAAGTACTTGCCAATGGTACTCTGTAGTTGGGTGTGTGAGAAGCCTAATGTAACAGGCTATCATTTTCAAAAATAGATGTTTGCAGCTAGACTTCTAGCATGACCGACATTGTGCTAGGCAGAGGACAAATGACAAACACATAGTTTCTACCTTGATGAATTTACTTTAATGCATCTATTTTGTTTTCCAGCTGTAAAATGGTAAGCTTAGCTACCTCTCAGGGCTATTGGTGAGACCTGTAGTGGAGGCTCTGGTCTCAACTTCCTGTTTGAGTCCAAGTTCTACTTTTACACTAAAAATGTTGTAACAAACTGAGGCAAAATAAAATCAGCCCTTTCCCCCATCTCCCAGTATTATTACTTATGTGACATATGGTGCTGTAACAAAGTCACTTAATTCCAGCCTGCAGTTTTTGGTGTATTTATTTCTATTGGCTCCTTGGAGCTATTTTCTTAAAGTTTCTTAAACCATAGATGAAAAAAACAAGAATCCAATTAAGAGAAGCCCTGGGAAAAATTAAGTATTTGAATGTGAGCTGTTGAGAGAGCCAGGAAAGGTGAGTTAAATGCAGTGCTTAATTATGGCTGGGCTGGTTATTTGTTATCTGAACCTTTGTTGGATCAGCTAAGGATGCAGCAATACTGGTTTGTGTTTTTCTTCCCATTCCCAGGGTTCATAGGGGGGCAGGTCTCCACAAGTTCCTCACTTATTGCTTTGGTAAATAAAATCCTCTTAAAAAAGGTAAGTAAAGAGGTGAAGTTCAGAGCCCAGAGCCTGAGAAACACTTGGCTCAGATTTATTCTGCACGGGGACAAATTTATCAGCTGCAAAGGGAAAGCAGTGAAACATAAGTTTTGATTTCCAACAACTCCAGGTGGTCAGTAGTCTCTAGGCTGAATTTGTCATTTTAATAAAGGCTTCTTAATCAGTGAGCTACAAGCACCGACTGCAGGGTTGAAAAGGCAGCCCTGTTTCATTAAGGGAGCTTTGGCTGTAAATAAAATGACATTTTTATTTGCTCTTCAGTGTCTCAAAAGTCTGCAGAGTCAGATTCAAAGGTGATGTAGAAGGTGGTAGAAATTGGATTCATTCATACTCAGACCATCTTCCTTATTGCTTTGTGAGGAAATCTCAGTTGAGGGAATAAGCCTGTTAAACTAAAAAAGAGGTGTATAAAGTAAAATGCATCTTTCTTTAATTTCACCTTCTTACAGACTCCTAGCTTTTCCTGAATGCTCTTCATTTCTATCCCCTGGGCATGTGAATTAACATTGACTTAGAAGCCAGTTAGCTCAAACTCAGGTGTGATGCTTAAGGAAATCGGTGATGGTTTAATTTAGTAAATGATATGACTCCAAGTAACTAAGAAAGGCTGAGTTATAATGCAGCAACTTAGATGAATTCTGTCAACCTCAGTGAAATAAATGGGACTCACAATTGTACTGCAGGCAGGAGTGGGCCTTTGGGTTCCAACTGAGACTCCCTGCAGTCAAAGATCCATCAAGACTAATGCCCCACTAAGCTGGCATTGACTTCAGACTCTGGTGTGCTTTAGCAATTGTACATGACCACCAGGGAGTGAAGCAGCCAGCATCACTTATGGTTGCTTTTCATGTCCCAGCCTGAATGAGTAGGCCCCCGTTTCCAGATGGGTTGACTGGGGAAGTGTACAGTACAGCTAAGGACAGACAGTCAAAAAGCACGAGGCTGAACTGATTCGGTCTTTGCAGGTTAATCTAAGCTGCAAAGATTGAACCAATAAGAAAATGAACAGACATTCACTTCTGATTCAGGAAATGCAGCCATATGCCTGCAGTGGCTCAAGCGAGAAGCCAGAGACTGCTAGAGCACAACTCTCTGGCACATAACCAGTATGGGCTGTGTGTTTGCTTCCTCTTCCTGCTGCCCCCAAATTATCTGGCATTTGTAGTCCAGAATCACAGCAGCAGAACTTGGCAGTGTTGTTCATCACTTCCTCTTCCTGCTTCCAGGTGCCTTTGGGATTTGTAGTCCACAGTCACAGTGAGCAGTAAGTAAGCCAGCAGGGTATCTCCATACTCAGGGGAAGGGAAGTTTAACCCCCCTCCCTGGCCTCAGACCCCAGCAGGGATTTATCTGAGGGGGCCCATATGCCAGTCCTCCCTGCTCCAGCTAGGGAGCAGAGAGGTGGGGCTAGCCCTGCTGTCTGAAGCAGACAGCCCAGCCCAGCCCAGCCCAGCTCAGCTCAGGGCTGCAAAATGCTGGGATGCTGGGGGACTCTGGTTTAACTTGAACCAGAAAGGGGCCTGGGACAGAAGTTTCATAAACGAGTTTGACCTAAATCAGTTAAGTCTGATACTACATTCAACCAGGTTTATCTTAAACCAGTTTGAGCTGTTTTGAAACTGGTTTATGTGCACTGAACTTCTATTCTGTTACAGGCTTAAACCAGTTTCTGATCACTTAAACCAGTTTATATGTAACTTCTGTCCCTAGCCCTCAAGTCCAGAGCAGGACTCTAAATTAAAGACTTTTGCTACCCCTGTAGTGAGTCCCCCTGCCAGACTCCTGCTGGACACTTAACTTTATTCTGCCTCTGAATTTGGCCATATTTTTTAAAGAGGTAAAAGTGTGACAGGTGCCATCTTGACTAACCTTGGGATCAGAGATATCCACAGCACAGAGATCGCCAGAGCAGAGAACTTGAATCTGTACAGATTTAACTGAACAAGCCAACCTCCACCTGAGAGCTGTGACAGACTCCCAACCTCTGTGAATCAAACACAGAGCTACATACATAGCATACCTTAACTAGTTCCTTATGTACTTCCTCTGGACATAAAAGGTTTGGCCAGACTGCTGGAAAGCATATTTGCATATCTAATGAGTCTTTATTTTTTTGGCAGCTGCTATCTTGGCTGTAGGAAGCTTCAGAGTTGCTACCACATGAGCTAATAGCTGTGACAGATCCATATCCTACGTGAATTGTGCCCAGAGGGTACCATGTAACATACACTGAGCAGTAGGGAATGCTACCATTGTAGTCCTCCTCAGCTTCTCCAAACTCTCCCTGCTCTGAGTAGACCTACTGGGTTCCTACTCTGGGTCTTTATTCTTGGACCGTTAGACAGTGAAAGCAGCTTCAATATTCAAGGTTCAGGCCAGTTTCTCTCAAGAGTACATGCATTGTGCTTCACATAAAAAAGAGCTGCCACAGTTGTCACCATCGGCTTTGCAAAGATGGGAAAATCTCCAATTAAACTGTAGCAACTTAACCCATTCGTATGTAACCTGCCTCCATTTAACTTAACTGGTTCTCGTGGAATAGGAATGGACAGAGAAAATGAGTTATTCCAGATAAGTTGCACAGAATTACATCCCTACCTTGTAAAGTGATATAAAAGTTACATCCTTTTATATTTCAAAACTAGATACACCCAACCACATAGAATATATGGATAGATAAGTAAACAGATGTCTATGTGCCTGCATGGTCAGAAAATAGATTCCCCACCTCATGTTGGAAAGGTAAAGTAATACAAGCAATTTACCCATGATCCCTCAACAAATTTTTGTTAGATTTATGATTAGATATTGGGGCGGTGGTGGGGAGGGGTATGGAGGTTGTCTACACATGCAATTAATGTGCCTGAATTTTCTCCAGCTGGGCTGGGAGAGCAGCCCCATGGAGATTGGAACCCATCTCCACAGGGCAGGGGGCGCTGTCTTGGTTGTCAGGCAGCTGCCTCCCAGCCATGTGGAAATTGGGACCTGTCCTGATCTCTGCAGGGCTGGGAGAGCTGTCCCAGCTGCTGGGAACCTGCCTTACTGCCCTGTGGAGATCAGGATGGGCCTCAATCTCCACATGGCTGGGAGGTGGCTGCCTGACAACCAAGACAGATCTCCCTGCCCTGTGGAGATTGGGATGGGGCATGATTTCCAAGTGGCTGGGAAGCAGTGTCCCACGAAGCAGGGGCAACTCTCCCTGTGGCCCCTTGCTGCCTAGGCTGACCAGGAGCAATTTGCTCCAGGTCAGCAGCTGCACATTCACTTTGGTACATTAGTTTAATGCGCTGATTTCTAGTGCCTGTATTTACAGGTACTAGAAAATGGCACATTAGACTAATCTACTGTACAGTAATTGCTGTGCATGTGTAGATAGTGAGGCTTTACTGCACATTAGATTAGTCTAATATGCAGTAAAGGATTTTGTGTAGACACAACCAGGGTGTTATGAATTTTAAGCCTGTGCTTGTGTCCCTGGACCTTTGCCTAGTGTAGATTGGATATTGTGCTATAAGTGGTATGTGTCAATAAAAAAGGAAGAAGAGGAAATTAGTACTAGTAGTAGTCATAGTGTTAGAGTGATGTTGTAGCTGTGATGATTCAGGAATTATGCAAAAGGCAAGGTGATTCCTTTTAGTGGACCAGCTGCATGGCTGGAGTAAAATTAGACAATTTTTTGAATGCAGTGCATTCTTCTTCAGCCCCAAGAGTTTGTAGAGTAAAAGCATGAGTGGTACAATATATTTCTGTATATATTAATAAATATAAATGAGGATGCCGTATCCTCCCACCTAGATTAATAACTATGTATTGAATATAGTTGGGGATGAAAATCAAAATCACAAATCAAAGGAATTACCAAGGGAAGTGAAAAATTCATCATCACATGAGACATTGACATTGGCTATCTCAAAATTGACTACAAATTACTGGGCTCAATAGCATTCATTTACATAGTCATCAGAGAACAATTTTTTGTCCTGCATGTCACAGGACTGTTACAGGTCACACCAAGGGTGTCCCTATTTAGTTCCATATGTATATAGTTGCCTCCTCTTCGGGAACTCACCTGCCATGCCTTGATGGGAGAAAAATAAAGGAATATACCACAAAGGGGAGGCTACTGACTCACATATGAGGACCAGTGTCCAGTCTAGTGGTTGTTGTTGCCAGCTCTCCTCCACAACCATCAAGCTTGCTCACCGTTACTCTCATGGTGATCTCGTGGTTGTCGAATCTACTCACCATCAGCCAGCATAGCCTCAGTCTGTTAAGCTCTGTGTCTCCATGCAGACAGCAGAAACTTCTAGGAGTTGCTCCTCTGTCCCCTTCCTGGGGAAACTAACCTTCTCATCATGGTCCTTTTTATAGGTCTTCTGGTTTGGATGGTCTTCAAGATCAATTGCCTTCCTCCTCTGCTGTTTCTGGAAACTCTTCAAGTGGATGCTGCTTAATGATGTCATCCTTCACATTGTGCTTCCAGCTTTCATCCTGGGTATGTATTTCACATTTCCTTCTGTAACAGGGGCCAATTCTGGCTTCCCTGTTATACTGCAGAAAAGACTGTATAAACTTATATGACCAGAAGTTGTACCAGAGGTCAGACTAAGCTATTATAGTTATTCCCAAATTCTGGTCTTAAAAATCTATGAATCAGTGTAGGCTTTAATATCAACCTCCTTGAAGTCCCAAGCTAATTATCTAAGAACATTAAGAGGGAGAAGAGACAAAGAAATGCAAGTGACTACCTATAATACATTGTGCTTATAGGATTGATAGGATATGATCATAGGAAAGTAGGGCTGAGAGAGACCTCATGAGGTCATCTAATCCAATTACCTGCTCAAGACAGGATCATCCCAGCCAAGTGTCTATGTAAACTGCTCTGCAAAATTCCAGGGATAGAGATTCCACAATTCCTGTAGGTAGCCTGTTCCAATGTTTAACCATGCTCATAATCAGAAGTTTTTTCCTAATCTCCAACCTAAACTTCCTCTGCTGCAGTTTGAGGCCATTGTTTTTACTCCTGTCCCCTAAAGCCACATTGAAAAGTCTGTCTCCAGTTGTTAATAAAGAACATCCTTTATTGCTGCCAGGAGGAAGGGAGTAGGACTCCTGCCAATTTCAGGTAGGGAACTCTTCGACCTGAGTTATTGAGAGCTTCCTCTCTATGAAGGATCAACGTCTACATACTTCATACACATTTTCTTCAGATACTATAACAATAAAGCCATGTAAGTCTTGTAGGTAGAGGAGATGGATTAGAAACTCCTGGTGGCTCCTCTTTTCTTATTCTGATGACCATTCCTCCGGCAAACAGACTAGGAGCAGTTTCTTTTAGAGTTCACTGATTCCTTTCCCCAACTATGAAAAGTCATACCAGAGCAAGGGGTGGTGGAGGAGCTCTGAGACCTGAATGTTATCACTATTCTGGAACAGTTGGCAAAAGCCATTTCTGATATCCCTTAATGGTGATTTACTGTATCACCTCAGCTTGCATTTATCCTAGAAGCTGGGGGATTCAGTTCTAGTTGCTCCCATCTTTAAATGTAATCAGCAAAGCCTGAGGTCATTTATGAAGTGCCAATTGACTTTCTTTTTCCTGCACCATTTGCCCATCCCAGATTCCTGAAAGAACTGTATTGTACAAAAACTCAGCAAACCATCTGCCTGCATCAGCCCGCCCTTTCTCCTGCGAAGGATTTTGAATTAACAGCAGAGTTGTGACTAATGGCAGTGTGAGCAAGAGAGACAATCTGCACCTGTCCTAATCAGACCCTGAATCAGAAAGAAGGGGAGCTGGAGTGGGAGGGGGATGGCGTAGAATGGGGAATAAAAAGATCTGGACAAGTATTAATCACCTACAAGCCACAACATGAACAATTAGGTATTTAAATGACTCACTGGTTTAATGCATGCATGACTCTGAGTTTTATGAATGGCAGAAAAAGCTTCCTGCTTGGAGTATGGGATGGTAGAGGGTACGGTGGAGCTATGTACACAGCAAGTTTAGTATTTACCATGTACATTCCTATAACCAGCGTACTATGGAATTTATTCAGAAGATAAATACCTGTAAGCAGAAAGGAAGCTGAGAAGGTAGGTGGAAAGAAAACAAACAAGTAAACACAGCACTTTCTTAACAGCTTTACTGCAAAGCAGAATCTCCTATGTCTGCTGCATTGTTACATGTGGCTAATGACTTCTGAAATTACACAGCAGCTGATTTAAAGTTTATGAAAACAAAATTAGTACAAGGAAATCTTAGGAGATGCCAGTCTGAAGACATCCAAGGGTTGAAGTTATTAAGCTAGTGCAGTGATTCCTAACCAGGGTGCCACCAGGTCCTTTGAAGTGTGCCACAAAGTGTGAGGAGATGATTAAGGTGTGAGGAGATAAACAGATAAACTAAGCTGGTAAACCAAGCTCAGTCTTATCCCTGCTTGGAGGATTCCCCACCCCTACTGCCAGCCCCTATGTAAAGAGGTAAGCACTATAATATAGAGATTTTTTTAAAAACTGAGTGCCACTCAATTCTCAAAAGTTATGGAGGGGTGCCTTGAGTCCCACAAAGGGTGCTGTAGGCCCAGTAAGGGGTGCCTCAGGTCCAAAAAGGTTGAGAGCCACTGGGCTACTGATAGCTGTAGTCAGATTTCCTTAGTATTTTACATTGAAAGCAAAGGGTCTTGCAGGCTTTTCCAGATAATACTCAGCCTGAGTAAGGGTCCTGCAGTCTACCTCATTGAAAACTAAGAAATAGGGTTGGAAGGGACCTTCAGGGAAGAAACTTAAACTGTTTGGGGAAAATGTTCTTTTTATTAATGTGTATATCCGATTATTAATAGAAACACATATAAAGAAGCCCAGAGCTTATCTTCCATACTCACCCTTCTCTAACTTTCTTGCCAAGAGGTGGAGGACAGAGCATTAAATGTAGAGATAGTAATAGGATGAATATCAAGTCTACAGGTTTCAGACTTATAACTAATTAAGGCTTAGGAGGAGCAAGGGGGTGCTGCCTCCTGAGATGCAGCAGCATCACTGTGGTGGTGAAATGTTTCTCATCCTTGCCCTGGCTGGTCTGCTTTTGGCAGTGCTAGCAGAGAGCATACCTGGGATCATCTGCCACCTCAAAATGATCCCACACTACACTACCCACCCACTTCTGGGTTGTGGGTAGGGATCCTGCCTTATCCCCCTCCTCACCAGGCAGAGGCACAACAGGAGGAGCTGAGCCACCTGCCCCCACAACCTCCTCCGACGTGCCTTCCAGAGAAAGAGACCTGCCTCTAGGGGAACTCTGAGGGGTGTGGAGCACAAACTCAGATTCCCCCTCCTTGCCCAGAATGTCCTTGGCTATGGCACTAAGGTCCCCTGCTTCCAGATCCAGCTCCTCCTCTGGCACTGGAAGGCTAATGCTGGGAACTGAAACTGGAGTGGAGAATGTCATGCTGCTGCTGGTTGTGGTTACTGGTATTGCTGGTAGTGCTGCAGGTGCAGACAGCACTCCCACTAGCAGGAAAAGACTCCTCGCTGCCAGGAAAGAGGGTGCATCTATGTTTGTGGGGGAGGCAGAGGGAACTTGCAGCTGTCCCTCTGCCCCATCTCCCTTCCCTGCCAGAAGACCTGGCACGTGCCTTTCCAGCATACTTCATGATGTTTGGTGTGCTGAAAAATGTGTGTGTGTCTGTGTAATATATGTTGTGCTTTCCTGCACGGTGATGACACACTGTCAGAGAAAACACAGATTTCTTTTTTTTTGGTGGGCAAGTGGGGGGAAGACAGGCTAACAAGAACCAATAAGAGGATTTTGGGGGGAAGAATAAGGACTGGATAACAATAGGGCTTGTAGGCAAGGGTAAATAGGAAAGTATTGGATAGAACTTGGTGTCAAGAAACTACCTACTACCAAGCCAGTGCCCTTCAGGTGCTGCTGCTGCAACAGAGAGACAGACAGACAGCTCACAAAAGGCACAGAGATGAGTTCACCTGCAGCCTTATATGTTGTATCTACGTCCCTCCCCCAGAGCACTGTGATTGGAAGGGAACTCAGAGAACGATCACCATCACTGCCCAGCTACAGATGTCAATATCAGAGCAGCCTTTCCACCCCCTCCTCTTCCTCCCTCGTCTCAGTTTCTGTTTCTTGCAGGTCTGCCTTCTGAATCTCCAAATCTCCTACTCTTTTCTGAATTGATTCAGAGGATTCGATTCAATTTGGAGCTTTTAATCGGTCTCTCAATTCGATTTGGATTTGGAGATTTGGCTGCTGAATTGGGTCGAATCTCCTCTGAATCGAATCGGCTACCAAAGCTTCGCACAGCACTAATAGAAATGACTGATATTAGTCCTTTGGTGATTTTTGTCACAATCTTGTGTTTGAAGACGTTCTATTATTTGCATTACCATAGCCCCAAAATGCTGCCACTGAGATCAGGACTCCTTTGAGCTACACACTACATATACATAACAAGAAACTCTCCCTGTCCTGAAGAACCAGCAACCTGATATGGAGCAATCATGTATGTAACATGAACTTGATCCACTGAATTCAGGTTAGGTTTGGGATTTTCAAAGCCTTAGGGTCAGGAAA
This sequence comes from Gavialis gangeticus, assembly GCF_001723915.1. NCBI lineage: Eukaryota > Metazoa > Chordata > Crocodylia > Gavialidae > Gavialis > Gavialis gangeticus. The sequence goes on along the minus strand of NW_017729028.1, from coordinate 21,415,626 downwards.
TGCAATACCAGCATGGCACATAAATCCTATAGACCCCTTTGAAAGCCCCCAGTCTTCCCACTTGGCAGACAGAAGAGCAATTCAGAAGAATGATTCTTTTTTGATATGTGTTCGATAGTGCCTAGGTAAGCTCCTCACATTGACTGGATCCTCTGAGCACAAAATAAATGAACAAACAAGTAAATATTATTTGTAAATAATGACAATATAAGCTTTTACATCATTATTCACATCCACAAGGCAGACCATAGGAAAAGACTAAAGAAAATTTAAAAATTATAATTAATAAACTAACGTTGTTATTTAAGTAATTGCAATAATAACAATAACAGCAAGAACAATCTTAATAATGTGAATTATAGTCATACTTAGTTTCTGTCATGAACCAGGGCCCATTGTGCTAGGTGCCGTACAAACATGGAATAAGCAGACAATCTTTTCTCAAAGCTTTTTCTCATAGTATAAGACAAGAGACCACCAGTACAAGGAGTGTGAGGAAACAATGAAGTAACATGTCAGCATACTATACTCAGCACCACCAGTGCCTATTTTTCGTCAAGGCAGACAAGGTTCTTTGGATAAATCTGATATCTTTTATTAGACCACTTCAATTTGAATTGATCTAATAAAAGATATCAAATTTACCCAAAGAACCTTGTTTGCCTATGTTGTTAGACCAACACAGCTACAATCTATACACCTATTTTTGGTCAAGTGTTTGTAAGTGTTGTGGGAATGATTTGAAGCAAATGAGGTATGAAAGTGGTAGTTCATGATACCAGACAAGATCCACACTTCAGGCAGCTAAGCTCTGCTCAAGCACAAGGTTGCAGAACAGTTCTGGCCCCTTGCATTTATAGTGTAAGGCCCTGATTCTGCAACAGCTTCTGCATATGATTAATTTTACACACCCTGAGCCATCCACCCTATTGATTTCCACACCATGGCTTACTGTGCATCGAAATCAAGACAGTGCATAAATATTTGTTGAGGCAGGTCCTAACATGACATGGAGATGCAATCTGGGTGTAGTGAAGAATAGGAAGGAAAGGGAATGGGAGGAAAAGGGAAACAGCATGAGGGACATGCACTAACCAGGTAGATGGTTACCAGTCTGGGGTTTTTTAGTTGTGTGATGTAAACACCAGATAGCTGAGCTAAATATCAGAATTCCGGCATGGCCAGGAGCCCACCACACACCGACACAGAGTCCTTTCTCTCACTGAGGAATACAGTGCCTGTTTCCCACGTATCTCTAACCTCTAGTTCTACTTCGATGCATCATGTGCTGGAATGCCCCTGGGTGACAAGGCCCTGTGTGGGTTTTGCACTGTGTCAAATAAAAGCAGAAGTAGGAGCCTGCATATATTTGGTTTCCCTTCAAATGCAAATTGCCAAGACAAGCAAACGCTGCCTGCAGCCCTCCTGCTCCTCTGCTTGCTGACTACCCATGATATTTTCCATTTGTTCAGCACATCTTGTATTGTTTCTCTTCTTGCATTTTAGACAAACAATAGCTCTTTCTCGCCCAGTGAAAAGGAAGCTTTCATGGAACTAGTACTGCTGGCTGGATGGTACCTTTTGGCTGTTAGGCATAGTGCTATATCTACTGCATCTAGGTCATGTGACCCATCAACAAGTTGAGGATGATTGTCTTCAATGATTGCATTATCTGTGGCTCCAAAGATGACTGACAAAATAATCCAGAATCGACAGGTTCTATTGCAACTTGGGCATGTGTTTTTGTGCAAGGTGCGTGGCTCTGGATTCTTGTTTCGGTCTGCAGCATGCAGTGTCTGTTGCTCCTTTTCCATTTCCTGTTGTCCTCATGAGGTTTCAAAGTACTGAGATCCTTACAGCAGACACTTCCTTCTTTTGGGGCAGTCCTGGGTGACAGTCCTATCAGTCCTGGGTGATAGTCTCCCATATGTTAATGTCAAGGTTGCATTTTTTCACGTTGGTCTTGAGGACATCCTTGAAGCACTTTCTCTGCCCTCCTTTTGAGCATATACCTCGACTAAGCTGGAAGAAAAGATTTGCTTCAGGAGTCTGGAGTCGGAAATCCAGATGACATAGCTGGCCCAACAAAGTTAATGCCTGATGATCATGCCTCATGCTCCTTATTCATGTCGGCACCAATGACACGGCTCGGAGCGCTCCCAGCCAGGTCATGAGGCACTACAGGGATTTGGGGGTGGGGCTAAAAGGTCTGGGGGCACAGGTGGTGTTCTCTTCGATCCTCCCAGTCTCGGGGTATGGGCTGAGGAGAGAGAGGAGGATCCAGGTAGTCAACCAAAGACTGCAGCACTGGTGTCATCGGGAAGGCTTTGGCTTCCACGACCACAGCCCGCTCTTTGGCGAGAGAGGCAGCAAGCTGCTGGGAAGAG
>NW_017729028.1:21408902-21409845 GCF_001723915.1 Gavialis gangeticus | reverse complement strand
GTCCCTTCCAGCCCTAATGTCTATGAAAGTCTATGAAAGATGTTCATGGTGTTTGCTTGTGAGAGGATGCTAACAATGGTGTGTCTGTTTTCCCACTGGCTTCACAAGATCTTCCACAGGTAGCATTAACAGTACTTCTCCAGCGACTTGAGATATCTCCTATACATTGTCCATGTCTCAGCTCTGTACAGTACTGTACTGTACAGCGCTGTACAGTAAGATGGGAATCATGACTGCTTGATAAACCATAAGCTTGGTTGAATGAGCTTGGTTTTGAATCTGATGTTGTGATCTCCAAACACCCATTTCTTCAGGTGTCCAAAGGCTGCACTTGCACATCTGAGGTGATGTTGGATTTCTTCCTCCATGTCAGACTTCTGGGAGAGATGGCTTCTGCGGTACATTCCACGGTACAAAATACTCAACCATTCTCCAGAGTCTCACTGTAAAGCTGAATTACCAGAGCTGGGGACTGCTCATTAACAGCTTGTTGATGAAGGACCTTAGTTTTCTGAATGGGAAGCATCAGTCCAATTTTCTTGTATGCCTCAGTAAAGATGTTGACAGTTGCTCGAAGATCTGCTTCTGAGTGAGCACACACTACAGCATCATCAACGTACTGGAGCTTGATGCTTGAGGTCAGAGTGGTCTTGGTTTGGGCTCGGAGTCAGCTGAGATTAAACAGCTTACCAACCATTCAGTACTTGAGCTCCACCCTGACTGGAAGCTGGTTGGTGGCCATTGCAATAGAGAATATCGAGACAAGTGTTGGAGTGGTGACACAGCCATCTTAACCTCAAAGGGATCTGGGATAGATCTGTTACTGAGAACCACCGCTTGCATACCGTCATGGAGCAGGTGAAGAGTGGTGATGAATTTCCATGGGCATCCATTGCTCAGGAGGATCCTCAACAAGCGCTTCTCTGCTGACAGACTCAAAGGC
>NW_017729028.1:21402153-21403902 GCF_001723915.1 Gavialis gangeticus | reverse complement strand
CATGGAGCAGGTGAAGAGTGGTGATGAATTTCCATGGGCATCCATTGCTCAGGAGGATCCTCAACAAGCGCTTCTCTGCTGACAGACTCAAAGGCTTTCATGAGGTCAAAGAAGGCCACATAGAGAGGTTTATGTTGTTCCCAGCATTTTTACTGCAGCTGGCAAGCAGTGAAGATCATGTTGGTTGTGCCGCTGGATGTGAGCAGGCCTACTGGCTCCTGTGACTACATCTGTGAATGGTGCCTGGGGTGTTTGGCTCTGGTCATACACTAAATAACTCAGAGGGGTAGTGGGTATATCTGAGACCTCTTCACAGACTCTCCTGCTCATGGTCCTGTATTAATGTGGCCCCAACCCATGGGTCAGCACTACAAGGCATTCTCTGTAGCTCTCCCCTACCACCGCACATCAACTGTACACCTCAACCATCAGTGGCAGGAACTAAAACAGCTGCTCTTGGTTTCATATCAAGTATGTACTTGTTTTCATAGTGAGACGATCAGATGTTTCCTCTTCCCAGCACACAGGTGAAATATAGTGATTCTCTCTCCTCTCTGTCCTGTGTCCAGCCCCCACTCCATCCTTTGTTGTTGCAAAGACCATCTCCCCGGGGCTCCTGGCATCTGGGATATTCATTTTCTCCCATGCCTATTTTCCTTTGTCCTTCAGATATGACTGAATATTTAAAGCTGCTTTGGGGTTAGTTTGGGGGCTTGTCCCTGAATAGGTCGGCAGCAGCAACAAGGAACAGATGTCAGGAACTCCCGTATCTGTGACTCCCATATGGCCCAGCCACAGTTATAGCCCTTGCCCTTCCCTTGCTGCTTGCACAAAAAAAGGTGGGGTAAGAAGAAAGGGCCGTGACTTGCTCCCACAGTGACGGCTGGTAGATGTACGGGAGTGTTGGGTGTGGGCAGGACACAGGATCAGAGGCTTACTTCAGCAGAGCAGTCTGGTTGCAGAGGTTGCATGCTTAGGATCTAAGGCAGAGGCAGCCGTTGTGAGCTACAGCTCAGAGCTGCCAGTTCACTGGAATTCTCTGCCTTCCCCAACTTCCTGGGAAATGTTTTGAACTTTGTGTTTAAAAGAGCAATTAATCACACAGCAGCGCCTGAAGTCAGTCCAAATGCAATAAAAGTGCCTCAGCAGAGTCTGCACTGCTTGCAGCAGCCTGACTTCAGGCATCAGGAAACTTTCAGATGTGTTAACTTTGCAGCCCCCCAGTTCCTGCAGGAATCTTAACTGTTAACATCTGTAGGCAGGAAATGGCTTGAGAAAAAGGGATTCTTCCCCCACCCCTTTTATTTACAGTTTACCTTCAGCTATAGACTTTCTACCAGCTGTAGCTCTGAAAGTCCTGCTACTCCCTCCCCCCCACCCCCCACCGCAGCTAAGCCATCCCAAATCAGGGAACCACGGGCTGGCAATCCCCACTTCTAGTTTTTGTCCAGGAGAACCGAGGTTCTCTCAGTCCCTTGGAAGAGCCCTATAGCTCCACGCAGGAGCAGCCCCCTCCATCTGCTCCTGTTTTGCATGTGGTTTACAGCATACTACAGGAAGGCATTTTCATATGCTATTAAGTTTTCACTAGATGTGAAGCAGGATCAAAAGTGCAGAGAGGAATGACCATGGTAGTGTAGAAATCCCTGTACAGTTTGGTCGTTAGGGGTTAGTGGTGGCAGAGAGCAGTTATAGCCTGCATGAAATCTGAGTCTGTTGCTCTGGTGAGGGCATGGGTGGAGGTTTATA
>NW_017729028.1:21386159-21397153 GCF_001723915.1 Gavialis gangeticus | reverse complement strand
GCTCTGGTGAGGGCATGGGTGGAGATTTATACCACATCCTCCAGAATGTACAGTTAACCCTTCCAGGGCCACTCCTCATATTGGTTATTTATTAGCCCTCTTAGGGATGCTGTACCTGTCTGCACTCACAGCTTGGTCCAGGGGACAGCAGAGGACTCAGACTAAGGCACTGGGATTGTATTCCTAGATCTGTTTGGGCAAGTCACTTCTGTCCCACTTCTTTGATTCATCTCCACAGATTGTAAACTTCTTTGCAAAGGGATTTTACCTTGCAAATTGTGCTCAAGTGCAAAGAAGTCCAGTGTGTAAGACATGACTTTTTCCCTCAAAAAGGGATATTTAAAATGTGGTGCATTTTATACACTGGAGCTCTGTAATGAAAACTAATCAAAGCCATTGTAATAATCGTTGACCAAAAATCAACCAAATTTACATTAAAAACCTTTTTTCACAACTTCTTAGTCTTCTTGCGGGGATGCACATCTTATACATCAGTACCTCTTATAAAGTGGAAGATGTAGTAATAGCATTAATGCTGAAGCCGTGTATAGATCAATGTGTGAATATTTCAAAATACTTGCACTATCCTTGCAGCCTAGTGGTCCTCTGCAGAATGCATTGCTTAGATTTCCTGCTAGTTAAGAGCTCCAGGAGAGACCTCAATGGGGTTTATTCAGGCTTTCCATCCTACGTATGCTCTTAAGGGAGCAACTGAACATGTTGGTTCACAAGCCTGCTAGAGAGTGGTTCTTATTCATCGTTGCCCACAGCACTTCACATTTTTAAAGCACTGGACAAATATAAACAAACGAGTCTCCTCAACACCCACGTCCTGGAGGTAAGTAAGAACTAAAGAGTGATTAATCAAGTTGCTCAAAGCTATATAATTAACCACTAGCACAGCTGGGAACAGAAGTTCCTGCTTCTTAGCCCCATGCCCAGTCCACAAGCCTCACTGCAGGGGCCATCTGGAAGGAGGACTGGGTTTAAGCCAAGAGTAAGCAGCGGCCAGGACTATAAATACATTTGCATGATGCTGCTACTCTGAAACTTGAGCAGACCACCAAAAAAGACCATGTCATCCTCAGTAAGTACATCACTGGCTCTGTCATGAATATGGTTATCACTGTGCCCATGAGTGGTTGAGCAAGAGAACATTGGACAGTCTTGCAAAATGGTGGCTGCTTTAAGATTAGGCTTTATAAGGCTTGTCTACAGCATCTCTCCAGTGTGTCCGGGGAAGATATTTTGAGCACACCTCACCTACCTACTCTCACCTGCATGCTCCAAACCCAAAATTGTGGCAGTGAAGCCACTCTGGAGGCAACTTTTGTGGCTGCAATCAGCCAGAGATCACAGGAGGACTGTGGAAGGAATCCCTGGAGCAGCAAGTGGTAGCGTGTCCCTGAGAGCCCCTCTCTGGACAGATAACAGATGTGGTGGAGACATAACTCTTAGCATTACTATAACAACTCTTTCACCACCACCACTACCACTGCTGCCAATAGTAGCAGTAATGATAATAATAACAACTATAACGTACCATAAACGCAGGGCCATGCATGGACTCATGAAGTAAGAGGGCAGCAAACCTCTAGCAAGAGAGCAGGGAAAGAAGAGGAAAGAAGCAGCATCTAATAACAAAGACTTTATTATTTAGGGACAGAAACTAAAGTTCCTTGTCGATACTACTGAGTCACAAGCACTGATGTGAGTTTCAGAAGTGGTACATTTAATGTTAAGCGGTGGACTATGTTCTCTACGTCACCCTGTTGACTATGACTAATCCTAACTGCACACGTGCATGGGTGTATGCTTGTTAAAGAGACCACCAGGCTTTTATATTTCAAGTCTTAAGCTGAAGTTCCTAAATGCCTTTCTTTCTGCTACTTTCCACTTCCTCGCCATGCTTGTGGCACTGCTAAATTGTAGATGGGGGACTGTGACTCAGGACTGCTTGCAGAGAGATGCCATAATTATTGTCAGTCATAGTTCCTGCCCTCTGCCTGTACATGCCCTACAGCTATATCTTCTGAGGGTAGGGCCATTCAGATAAACTTTTTGGCAAAGCAGAGGCAGGAGGCAGAGGCTGCTGAGTGACTTATCTATCCTGGTTTAACCCACATAGGTTGTCTTGGATGACTGAACTGTCAGTGGGCAGTCATGCAGGCTTGAATTGTGTACTCAGGGAGAGGAAACTTTAGACATAAGGGACTAGATTTGCCAGGGGGACTTAGCCATTGCTTTTCCTTTGAGACACCTTGCCCCCTACTGCAATTCTTCCAGGGAAGCTCTCTATCACCTGTGGAAAGGCACTGAAATAGTCCAACATTCCCACAATTCATGCCCCTAAAATAATAGGAGTTAAAAGAGAAGCTGGATACATTCCTTGCTCTGGGAACTGTAGAATAGGGTGGGCGTAGATGCTGGTTACTGAAGGAAAGAAAGACAGAGGATCAGATCCAGATTGGTTACGTACGTGCCTAAATGGGACCTAAGCAGAATTCAGGCACCAAAGTTTCACAAGGCAGTTGAGCATTGCTCACCTGGCCTCAGACATCCTTTGGGACCTACATTTTTACTACCACATTGCTTGGGTTTCTGCAAATGGTTGGAAGCATTGCAGTCACAGAGGACGGGCAACTCCCTCTGCATTAAATTACACTGGCCGTGTCTACACGAGATGCTGACTGTGCAGTAGCTCGTTACTACTGCGCAGTGGTGTCATATGGCAGGAAGTGTAACATGATGCTACTATGCAGTAGTAACAAGTTACAGCGTAGTCAGCGTCACTTAAAAGCTGTTCGGCAACACTACTGTGCAGTAACTCCAGTTACTGAGCAGTCATTTATTACATGTATAAATGACTGAGCAGTCAGCATCTTGTATAGACATGGCCAGTGTCATGGAGTAGGGAGGTGAGGGCCTCTTCCAAACTCCCCTGAAGGACCTGACTCACTGTGTGTGCTTTGAGCATGCCTGACTCACACAAACAGCGCCAAGTTCAGCACACAGCTCAGCAGCTGCTGTCAGTGCCACTCAACAGTGCTCCTGCCTCTGCCAACTGCACCTTTTGCATAAGAATTTAGGCCCAAATCCCAATGCACCTGAACATGTCTGAATGGTGCTCATGGAGCTAAATGTGGATATTTTGCCTATTAATTCTAGAAACTATTTCTACTTGTGTGACTACACTTGTCTTTCTGAGCATGCTCAAAAAGGGTTCTGCTTCAGCCACCTGTGCTTTTGGTGACCCTATTCCACCTGCTCAGGTGTCAAAATCTTGATAGGATAAGATTAAAACCAGGAAGGCCAGCTGAAGAGAGGCAGAGGCAGGAACAGCCTCTGAGTTAATACTCAGAGTAGCTGGGTAGCACAGCACAGAGGTAATACTTGCCCTTTGGCTTGTACAATAAAGGTTTAATTATTAATGGCTATATTTGTATAAATAGTCTGAAAGCAAAATCACCCATGGCCTCCATATATTAAAAAGGATGTTTCTATTTTACCATTACTTCCAGATAAAGGGATTCTGTAAATGGATATTTCCAGATGATACAGTCATCCATTGCGAGTTTATTGACAGTCATACAACAAATAATTCTGTAAAGTTCTATCAGCGTAGTTAAAACTGTTACCCAAGCTTTCATACTTATGGTCAAGAGAAGATAGCTTCAGATTATCTGCCTTCACGCTGACATCAAGGATGGACTATGGATGAATTATGGTTATTTCTCCACTTGTTGGAATTCATATGGTGATTTTACAAACATTCCCTTTGCATTTGGCATCCATCATTTGCCACCCGTGTTGGGTTTGTAAAGAAAATCCTGGTAGACTTTTTAATAATGCCTATTCCTACATCTGCAAAATAGGAAGAACAGTTGCATCCTGGAGGGGCAGAGCCCATCCACGGAGAGTTATACATCCAATGTGCCAGGTTTCCTGTCCAGTAGGATTTTAAAAATCTAAACTTGATGCATGGGATTTAGTTTTAAATCATCTAAAATATGAATTTGTTGCTCTGGCAAACCTGGACCATTTTAATTCCATGTTTAACTAGCACTCAATATTTTTGCTATTATACCTTGGTCTTTGTAGTTGAATACAAACCCAGGATTGATTTGGTGGTTGCAGACATAGATACTCACAAGAGCCTTTGCAAGCAGTCAGTGAAGCAGAGTCCAAAGCTAGATTTTGTTTATGACAGCTTTATAAAAAAAGACTCCATCCAGATATAGACTAAATGTGGATTGTGACTGTTATAAGTACTGCTGAGGATGAGACTCTACAGAAAGTAATTGAAGCTATATGCTCAGTGTAAATAAAGAAGAATATTCCCAGCTCCTATTGATGGACAGCTATCAGTACTAGATAACCTTTGATTATAGGTACCAGAATTACAATAAATTTCCAGAAAAATATTTTTAAAAGATATATGAAGGTCATTTGGGGATAAAAATATCCCAAATCAACCCAAATTGCCCTAGACCATCCTCACAGTCAGGTGATTGCAGATCAAGAGCTACATTCAGATCCTTTAGGAGCAGTAGTTCTTCAAGAAGTACAGCTGGAATCATGGCTGACCTGGTTGTAAAACATTTTTTGTCTCAATCTGTTCTAGTGTCAGTGGGAATATAAATTAGGATGATAATGACATTGAACCAGGAAGTGGGGTGCCAGATAGTCAATGTTATATCAAAAGGGGAGCACAGGACAATGACTACCTTACTGTCTTTCTCTTGGCTTGCGGATTGAAGAAGTGTGATACCCCAGGTATTACAAAGATTGTTATGTGTGAGATGAGCTTCCATGTTGATCCAAGACATGAACATTACTACAGAGTGGTTTGCAGACTCTGTAGGTCAATTCCATTTGGTTGGATATGGTGGTATGACTTTGTGCGCAATGCAGGTATTAGGCATGTTACAAGGCTTGAGGATATTGAGGTATTGATCAGATAGCTATGACTCACACTTTGCACATAGTGCTCACTTGGATGAATCCATCCTTATGCACAAAGCCCTAAAGCTCACAATCAACAGCATATCAGACAGATGTCCCGCACTCACCTATTTGAGACCTTATAGCAACATTTTCCTATCTTGGACTCATCATGTGCGTCTCCACAAGCATGCATGTGCGGTTTGCAGAGCCACCACTCTTGCATACATTCACCATGCTGCTAACTTGCAGCATGGCAGGTTTTTTTGACACTGGGAGATCCTAGTGCCAAAAAAATCCCACCACTAAAAGAAGCGGTGCAGTGCATGTGGGAACAGCATGCACTGCCAGAAAGGGATCCTGGCCACTCAAAGCCATGCTCTGGCTGCCAGCCAGGCTCCAAGCGCCTGGATCACCACTGCTGCTGCCCCAGGAGGCCCTCAGGACCCCAGGTAAGGCCCAGGTGCTGGCCCCAGTCTTCCCTCCCCCAATCAGGGCAATTTGCCCCACACCGGAGCATGCATGTCACTGCTATTTGTCCCACAGGGAAAGCACTTTGTGGTCGTGGGGACATGCCCATCAGGTCACCAGTGACTTGCCTCCTACTGTCAGTGAGACTTGGGATAAGGCCATTGGCAGAGTTCAGTGCAGGAAACCCCAGCTGTCCAAGCAAACTGAAAGAGAAGGACATAGCCAGAACCCAAAAGAAGTGAACTTTTGTTCCAAGGCTAAGTCTGAGCTCTAGAAATGTTTTTGTGAGTCAACATGTGGTAGTGCTCTTGTAGACAGGAACAGAACTGCAGGGAAAGACTTGTTTTATTCTGCAGGATCTGAAACATGAGAAATAGCTGACAATCTGATGCAGGATTAAGAAGCTGAAAGCCAATGATTGGAAGCAATAGCAAGCAAGATGATTTTTAGCTCTACGCAGATACAATAACCATGGTGAATAATGGTTGTTAAATTTGGTTGCAGCTGAAATAGCTTATAGCAGGAATTCTCATGGCAACCATAATGCACATTTTCAGAAGTAGAATGTTAGACCATGTGCTATTGTCGTCCCTCTCATGCAGATTTCACGTATGTGCTTTTTTAGTCTATTTAATTCTCAGTGGTGTAGAATCAAAAAGACATATTTTATTCAGTGAATGGAGAAACTTAGCATACTTGGGAGATTTGAACATCTGAGAATGAAAGGAGTAAGATGCAATGTATTGTGAGCTTTTTCTGACCCAAGATCAGGTAAGATTTTGAAACTGTCAGAGCAGAAAACTAGTAATCATGACATAAATCAAAAGTGCCCAGGAAAGGAATTTCAGAAGTACACAGTGGCTGCATCTACACGAGATGCTGACTGCACAGTCGTTACCATGCAGTCATTCAGTACTTGCATACCCAAGTACTAAATGTTTACGCAGTAACCGGTATTACTGAGCAGTAGCATCCCTGCACAGCTTCCTAGTGATGCTGACTGAGCAGTAGCTTGCAACTACTGTGCAGCAGCTTGTTACTGTTGTGCAGTAGTGTTGTATCATGGTTTGTGCCCTGAAATGCTACTGTGCAGTAAGCATCTCATGTAGACACAGCCAGTCCGGCATAAATCTATTCCCACTATGATGACCTTTTTCAAAAGGGGAAGGCAGAACACATGTGATGTGCTATGTAATGGAGACTTCTGGAAACTAGCCAGACTTTTCTCCACCTGTTTTTTACTGCAGCTGTGCACAGAAACTCAGTCAGTCAGTCTTGAGGCTGCACCAACTGTTAGAGCACCTTTGATGGAGCAATAACTTTTCTCCATTCTTCCTGCTCTTCTGTAGTCCTTGTACAATCAGTCAGTTTTAATCCTATTCTGTCTTTGATATTCGTGGTCCAGTCTGGTCTAGGTCTTCCTCCTCTTCTTTGTCCATCCACACCACCCTGAAGGATGGTTGGCAAGGGTGCTGGGTTCTCTTGTTACACGTCCAAACCACCGCATCTTCTTCTTATGATTTCAGATAAGGGTACATATCTGCTGACTTCTTATCTGATTTGATTTTTCACAGATTCATTTATTCTATGTGCAGTGTAGGGTATGCATAGAAGTCTTTTGAAGTACCACATTTCAAAGGTCTCAATTCACTTTTCCAGTGTCCTAGTGAATGTTCAGGTCTTGCAGCCAGAGAGTTGTAGAAATGATAACAGCACATAATAGGTGAGTTTTGTTTTCATTGGGCGCATCTGCACGTGTCCCTATGGCACCTTCGTTACTGCACCGTCATTCAGTACTTTCTTTTGAAAGTACTGAATTATGGCGCAGTAACAGCCAATACTGTGCCATGTGCCCCACGCATAGTTATTTTTAACTGCTATGTCACTGTAGCAGCGTGCTAGAGGGAGTATGTTGTTATGGGGACATAGCTGCAGCATCATGATTTGTGACTGTTGATGCTACATCACATTAGTGTCTACATGTGTAGACACATCATGTGTAGATGCGCACATTGTGATGTTGCTGCTAGTCCAGATTTTCTTAGCTTTGCTAGTTGTCCAATGCTTTGCTAGTTTCCAAAGCTTATTTCTTTAAGCTTTTTTGCAGTTCCAGCTATTAAATCAATGTCATCTGTAAAATGAAGGTTGTTATTTTCTTATTCTTCAACTGACACTGTTCTAGTGAAGTTCTCTAAGGCATCTGACATGTTTTGTTGCAGGTATAAATTAAATAAGCATAGTGAGAGAAGACAACCTTGGTGTACTCCTACTGATGTTGCAAACCACTACACAATGTTGTTGTCAAGCACGACTCCACTACTTGTATTATTGTAGAGTTCTTCTATAAGACTTATCAATGTGGGACTGATGTTATGATTCATCATCGTCAGCCAAAGTGCTTTTTGCCTCACCCTGTCAAAACCTTTTTGAAAGTCTATGAAATTGTGATGGAGTTATTTTTGGTGGTCAAGGTACTTTTTGCACATGAGTCTAAGGTTGAAGATCTGTTCTTTGGTGCTTCCTCCAGATCTGAATCCAACTTGTTCTTCTGCTAATACAGTCTCTATTTGTGACTTAAGCCTATTTAATATTATTCTAAGTAGCGCCTTACTTGGATGACTGACGGTGTGGTAGTTGGTACATTGGTATGGATTCCCCTTCTTTGGGATTGGGATTATTACTGATTTTGTCCATTGCATTGGCCAGGTTTTCCTTTTCTATATCAAGCTGCAGATTTGGGGCAGTATGTCAATTGTTTTGTTCCCTGTTTTTAATAGTTCTGCAGGTATGCTGTCCAGGCCAGTTGCTTTTACATTTTTCATGCTTCTGATAGCTTCTTCTTCTTTTGTGATATCTAAGCTTTTATCTTCTTCTACAGTTCCAGATCTCCTTTCTCTAGTTCAGTTATTACTTCTTGGTCTGTTTTGATATTGTGATTCTACAGTTCTTTCACATACTCAGCCCATCCTTTGTGTATTGTACTGTTTTCAGTAAGCAAGTCACCATTTTTTGTCCTCTATTGCAGTTGTTCTTACTTGGTACATCGTGGATATCTTTTTTAGGTTCTCAAAAACTTTCTTGCTGTTGTTGTGTTCAGAGCCTCTTTGAATCTCTTCACATATCTCTAAGATCCATTTCTCTTTCATTTTCCTCATTTAATTTCTCACTTTTTTGTTTGCATCTGTATTGGAGGCTATCATAATCTGGTTGAAAGTGTTTAGCTTTTAGTTCTCTGTGTACATCACACATTTTCATGATTTTGTCATTCATCCATGGTTGGTTCTTCTTTGCTCTTCCAAGTTCTTCTGCAGTTTCACTGAGTGCTTGAGTGAAGCCATCTGTAATGTTCTGTAAATCAGTTAGCATTAGAAGTGGTTTGAACCTGTTCCCTATTTTTACTTCAAAGTCAGCTTTGACCGCTGGATCGTTTAGTTTTTGTAGGTTGTACCTAACTCTTGGTGGCTTTTTGCTAGTGATCGTCTTCAGTTTAAGTTTAATTGACATCATAACTTAGTTACGGTCACTGCCAATATCAGCTCCTGGAAATGTTCGAGTCTTGTTTGGATTGATGCTTGATCAAAATCATTTACACATGAGAATGTAAGTGATTTGGTTATTGTAGATAACACCTGGTAAGTGCCATGTTACTCTTTTTGATGTCTTATGTAGATGGAGAGTGCTGGCAAGTGAGAGGTTGTGCAGTTGTGCAAATTCCAGCAGTCTCAGTTCTTTACCATTGGTGTTTCCTAATTCATCTTTTCCTGCTATCCCTGGCCATTCCACGTGCACACCTGTGCCGATTATGGCATTCCAGTCACCTTGGACAAAAAGAATATATTTCTTTGGTTTCTTTGCTACTGTTTTATCAAGTTTGTTACAGAAATTTTCAATTTCTTCTTCAGTGCAGTCAGATGTTGGTGAATATTAGAGCTGTGCAAAGTTTGAGGTGTAGTTTCCCAGAAATCCCTGGACCCATCTCTTTGAAACTTGGCAGGCTTTATGCCCTCAGAAGGGGCTACCATCTCTGCAAGTGTAATTGGAATTAGGCAAGAAATGACAAATTTATAGGCTGTTTCATAATTTCCCGCTATAGCCTATGGGTGAGGGCTTCCCCATTATAGCCTAGGGGCAAAACGTCAAAACAGCATGGAAACAGTGAAACTGTTTCGACAAAACAGAATGGAACAGTGCTTTTGAAATAAAACAAAACTCAAAATGAAACACTGTTCTGTTGACATGTCGAAATGGAAGTTGAAGCGGAGTGCTGCTCTTTCACACAGTCCTAGTGCATATACTGGGATGATTATGATGTTGTTAGGTGTCTGTGGCAGGGTACTGTTTGTGCTTGCCACTTTAAGACCTGGGGCCAAGCAGCCAGCAGGTGCTTAATTGCGGTGGCCATTTTAGAGCTCTGGCCACCCATATAAACAGGGCATTTTGCTGCTGGCTGGAGGTGCAGCAACATCACCTGGCTGTGAGGCTTCATGGAACACTCTGGAGGTAAGGGAGGAGCTGTAGGAGATGGTCAGGAGGCTCCTGGTCCTGGGCATGACCTAAAACTGCACCCTGCTGGGAGTGGGTGGCCTGGTGGGGCTCTCAGTGGTGCAGGAGCCCCCAGGAAATGCCAGGCCAATTACCACCCTGGTGAAAGGCGGGTTGGGGCGCCTTAACCCCAGCTCCCACAACTGGGTGAGTTACCCCCTTGTAGGGTCTGGAAGGTGGACCCCAGTGAGAGAGTGGGGCCATAGACTCAGGAACCTGTCTTGACATCCCCTGACTGGTCAATGCTGGGGCCAAGACCGGAAGGGTAGAAGGGCCAGGGGCCCACCATGAGGGACTCCTAGAGCTGAGGGCCTGGGATTCTGACTGGCCTGGAGGTGAGGCCAGGGCCAGTGTAGCCAAAGGTCCCGGGGGGACCACACCCCTAAGGAGGAGCAGACCAGGGAGCTATGCAGCCTAGAAGGAAGACGAGTAGGCTGCCTGAATGGAAGGATCCAGGTGGGGTTCAAATAGTAGGATTCTGGGGCCCAGTGTGGGGCCGGTGATGTTGGTAACATCTGACTGCCATCTGCGAGGAATGGGTTGTGGTGTAGGGGAGGTACGGAGCTGCAGATAGCGCCCCCTGGCATCAGGGCAAGAAATGGGCAGCCTCCTGATTATTAAGATCATTAATTAATTAACATCAAAGTGTGGCGGGCGAGAAGGTGGGTGGTTGGCTCAGAAAAGGTGGGCGGGCCACAGGTAGATCAGCCCTGAGCAGGCCCCCTGTTACAGTGTCACAAAAATCCAGATAGAAATTATTCAGCTGGTTACAGGTTTGCAATCTAAAACGGATCTGACCGAGTCTTTGTGTATGGGAAATCCTACTTCTCTTTCTGATTATTTTCCTCTCCACTGTACCAGAATTTGCATCCTTTTATTAAAGTTCTCCTGAATTTGTCCATCGCACTTTGGCAAGCCCAAGGATGTTCCACTTGTAGTGATTCATTTCATAGTTTCATACCTTCTAGGGTTGGAAGGGACCTAAGTAGATCATCTAGTCCGACCCCCTGCCATGGCAGGAAAGATTACCGGAGTCA
>NW_017729028.1:21380820-21385607 GCF_001723915.1 Gavialis gangeticus | reverse complement strand
CTGCCACTAATGAACCCATGTAGGTTGCTCCTAAGCATGACCTCCCTTGCTGGCCCCTTGTGGATATGTGCTAGAATAATTTTCTCAAACAACTTGCCCAGGATTGAGGTAAGACTAACTGGCCTATAGTTTCCTGGGTCCTCCTTCTTCCCCTTTTTGAAGATGGGAACCACACTGGCCCTCTTCCAGTCCTCTGGCACCACACCAGAGCACCACGAGTGCTCATAAAGCCATGCCAGGGGTCTTGCAATGACCTCAGCCAATTCCTTTAGTACTCTAGGGTGGAGATTGTCTGGATCAGCTGACTTGAATACATCCAGTCCTTCCAGAAGTTCCCTAACTAGTTCCTCACTAACCCTTGGCCTAGGTGTGCCTCCCCTGGGGCTTGAGGGGGGCCCAGCAGGGGGGTGACTGGTCAGGTCCCTGCTTAGGAAAATGGAAGCAAAGAAATCATTAAACATTTCAATAACATGCTTCTCAGGTTTTCCTGTAACATAGAGAGTTCTCACATTCCATGTTCCAATGGTGATTTCTTGTTTAATGAGCTTGATTTTTTTTGAGCCAGTATCATTATTGACCATTCCACCCTAGGTGTCTTCATTAGAAGAGATCGGCTTGACAGTAACATATTTTTTGACTTCATCCTGCTGAGCACCAATGAAAGACATTGTCATTGTTAACTTAGGCCTTGACCAATCCAGTATGAGGTTAGTTGATTGGCTTTGCATCACTGGTGATTCTTCAGCAAAAATAATCTGGCAGTGCCCATCCCCTCTCCAGGTGTGGATGGCCGTTGGCTCTTGTCAGCTCATCCACCCTTTGCCAGGTTTTGTTTTTAGTCCTGCTGGGTCTCCATACACCCTCCTCATGTAACAGAACAGGTGGGGGTGCTGGTTTAGTCACTGACGACCTGACCATGAGACAGGTTGCGCTGGGCTATCTGGTACCAGTGGCATGGTAAACCTGACCTAAAAGGAGCACAGAAACAAGAATTGGAGAATTTCCACCATTTTCCTACCAACTCAGATTTGTCCCTTGTATTTTAACAGTGATTCCAATTACATCATTTAATCTCATAGAACTGACTTTTTATTGGTGGGGCTTAAAATATGGCAGTATAATTTAAACAGCAAGAAACTCCTAGGTTGGGGTGGGCAATTATTTCAGCTGGAAGTCTGCTTAATGAGTTTTGGTGAGCTGTTGAGGGCTACAAGTATAGCCTGGCCCCTTGACAGGAGCTCTGCCCCCTGGTTGCCATCTTGGGACCCAAAGTCCTGCCCCAAACCCCTGACCTTTGTCACCAGAAGTCTCTTCCCTTGCCCCTGGAAGTACTCTTTTGGGAGCCAGGGAGCAGGGTTTGCCATCTTAGAACCAGAAGAAAAACAAATCATATACTAATAATCAACATCTACTATAACATATTTTAAATTTTATTTCAAAAAGTATTTTTGTCCTGATTTGCATGTGTTTGCACAGTGTATATAGAAGTGATGGCACAATAGCTAAAAATAATCTTACTCTTCTACGTTGTGTGGTGGGGAGTGTGGAGTGGGTATGGAGGAATATGTGTGGTGTTGTTGGGGAAGGTATGTGTGGTGGGGCGTGGCGGTTTGGGTTGGGGTGTGTGTGGGTGTGGGGTTTGTGGCAGGTATATGGGGTGTGAGGGAGGGTGTGGGTTTATGTGTGGGAGTGTATGTGGAGTTTGTGGGAGGTTGTAGGTATGTGGGAGCTGTGGGTATATATGTGGGGTGTGGGGTTTGTGGGGTGCATGTGTGGGGGCGTGTAGGTGTGTGTAGCATTTGTGTGGGGTGCGGGAGGTATATGTGGGAGGCTGCTCCCTGCTGCCATATGCAGATCCTGGGATTTGGCAGGGGCTGCAAGGAGCAGGGCTGAGCCAATCCATCATGTGGGGCTCAGTGCCACTCCTGCCCAAGTCCCACAAACTACACATGGTGGCAGGGAGTAGGGCCAGGCCTCTGGCTCCATTGCACGTGGCTCCCAGTTGAGTCCCAGGAGCTGCACATGAGGTGCGGGGAGCCCCTGCATCATGGAACCGCACCAACCTCACGCTCCCACTGACCCAGGTTCCATGCTTCCACCAACCTGCCCTGGCTTCTGTCAGTCCTGGCCCTGGTGTGGTTCCTGCACTCCTGCCCAGCTGCAACATCCCCCTCGCCTCCTGCTGCTTCCCTACATGCTGCCTGGAGTGCTACATCAGAGACAGAAGGAAAAGCCACTGGAAGCCGGTTCCCTGGGTGGCTGCAGCAGTGGCAGCAGCAGCCCTGCCTGGAAGCTGTGTGCACTGGCCTGGGCCAAGGCCAAGACCGGGGCCCTCCCATGGTTGAGGTTGGGAGCACAGTGTACTGTCCTGGTGGGGCTTGGCCCCATGTGGAGCTCAGCAGGGGCAGCAGCAGGGTGGGCTGTACACAGTTCATTGGTGGGCACCTGGTTGCAGACCAGATAAAATCACCTCGTGGGCTGGATCTGGTCTGAGGGCCTTATTTTGCCCACCCGCGTCCTAGATGGTTTTGTTTCAGGAATGTAGACATGTTTAAATATACAAGGTAAAACAAAGCTTTGAAAATGTGTAGATCCTTTCCAAAAGTTGCAAAAGATTTTAGCATTCTAGCTCCATGTTTAATGGGATCCATCAACAGTGTAATATCATCTCCAGGGACATTCAGTATTTTTGCTATTACTCCTTGGTTTGTGTAGTTGAATACAATTACAAGACCTTGCTGCACAGGACACTTGGCATGAATTCATTGCATTATGAAAAATTAGAACATGTTCTGAGCAGTCACGTGGGAATGCTTACTATGATCTTAGTCTGCTCTGGATAGGGTGGAACCAGCTGTGGGTCCCCTCTCCCCCCACTCCAGGTACTGACCAGAGGTTGCCACTTCTGCCACTAGATCAAGGGGGCAAGCTGGGTCTGTGCCGCTGGCAGTCGCATCTGATTGTCAGTCCCATTCGTAACAACACAATGAAGTCTTGAACAGACTCCAATGCAATGCTGGGATTGTGATGGACAATCAGCTGATTATTGGTGCCAGTCCCCAAACTGCACCGGAACTGTGAACTCGTCCATAAAGCAGTCCAGTGATAGCTGAACACATGTTATTTAATATGATTTGGAGATATTCCCCATGCAAAAATTCACAGTTTTGCTACTATATGATTGCACTTAGCACTGGTTTTACTGCTCAGATGCTTATGTTTTAAGTACAGCTAACACATCCTAAGTGAAAGGTGTTATTTGGCCCTTAAATGGAAAACACCATCTACAGTAATTACCTGGTCCTGGAGATCGTTCGATTTCACTCTGTAAGGCTGTGCAAAGAGAAATAGAAAGGTTTGAAATAATACAGCAGAAAAGGATTTCTTATTATTGTGATATAATTTGTGTCTCTTCTTCTGCCATTTCTCTGACCATTGCCCTTAAAATTTTTTTTGCAGCTCAAAGGTATTCTTCATTTGTTTGGAGGGTTTTTCGGGGATTTTTTCAATAGTTCTTTTTCTTTTCCTTGTTTGTTTTTTTTTCCCACATGCTTCTATCTGTCATGCAGTAATGTAGGCACAGATTCTGATCCCAGTTATTCTAATTAACCAAAGAATGAACATCAGTGTACGATATTAGAGATCACTGTGTTTCGAATGCCCTCTAGTGGTACTTCTATTTATAATGCTTCTTAGTACAGGAAATGCCTATGATTCCACATTTAATGGTGATGTTAGCAAGGTAATGCAACGGCGGCGGTGGCAGTTGGAGTGTAATACTTGTGGAATGAACCATGACAGAACAGTCTACAGCAACCTGTGCAAAAACTGTTCATCCTTACTGCATGACACTCAGTCGCTGCAGCACACGCAGTCCAAGCACCAGTGCCAAAAGACAACTTTTACAAGCGTTTTTATGGTAGCTGCCCAGTACATGCTATACATTTCATTCCTGCCTCTGGCTGCCTAGACCACCTATGCAAATGACTTTTGCCAGACGAAACTTGCTTTGCAGATATGTTTCAGTTTCTTTAAGTGTGCAGGGCTCGAGTCAAACCTTTGTTTCAAGAAAATAAACTATGAAATTAAAAATAAACCCCCCAGGCTTACTGCTGCACGCTGTAAGGGCAGCACAGCTTGCACTGTACGCTTCTCTGTTTGTTTTGGCAGATTAGTGTGTGCAAATCTGGTGGTGGGTTTGCTTTCCAAATCCAAGCTCCTGCCAAATATGGTCACAGTTTAATCTCTGCCTATGCCTGGATTTGTCTGGGCTTCTTTTTTTTTGTTGTTTTTTTGTTTTAATCAGTCACCATCTAATGTCAAATCCATAAATAGCCCTAGGAATAGTGCTGGAAACCTCAGCTTCCCCTCACAAGGGGAAGCACCCCACATCACTGAACTACTGAGTCAGGCTGCCTCTGGCTTCTGGCTTCAAGTGGGTGGTTGAGAAAGTGAATTTCTGCCTCACATAGATGCCTAGCTCAGGATTTCAGGTAGGTTCTCAAAAGCCCAACTCTTCCAAGTTTCCAGCTAGCTGGCTGATGTGTCTCCCCAGCTCAGCATGCAGAATATTGTGAATCTGAAACTTCAGTAGCTAAGTCTCACCACTTAAAGTGGAGGGATATAGCCACTTCCCTTGGCATTCGTGGATTCCAGGTCTGGAGTCCAGCACCTACTTTTTAAGCTGGTAAATGTTCAACCTGACCATGCCTGAATCCCTTTTTGGATTTGGGCATTAGTTTATGGATACATACATGCAGTATACATGCCCCAACACACACACACAC
>NW_017729028.1:21371464-21380653 GCF_001723915.1 Gavialis gangeticus | reverse complement strand
ACACACACACACACACACACACACACACACACACACACACACCTTATATCTTAATTTATCTAGCATCTGCCACCTATAGCTTCATAATTCTTCATCACCTTTGATGAATTAACTGCCTGTCTGCACTTTGCCATGCAAATCTCACATGTGTGGCTTGTTTGTATCACACCTTAATTTTGAATGTGGTGGCATGTTGGGGTTGCCCCAGGCTGGCTCAGCTGAGCATCGAGATACGAAGTGGGGCAGTCTCAGGGCCTGGGACATAACTGCCCCCTGCATGAGCAGCAAGATTGGGCTGGGGACAGCCCCAGGTCCCAGATGCATCCACCGCCCTGCCCAGTTCCTGGAGGCAGATGGGGGCTCACAGTACCCCAGACCTTTAAAAAGTGGGAGTGCATCTAAGAGCACCAGATGCACACCTGATTTTTTTCAAGTTCTGTGGGTGCCTTAGTGCTCCAGCCATCTGTGCCTCGCACTGTGCATCCCAGCACGTGAGAACTTTTAACAAGCATGGCCTAGGCCAGTACCAGGTCTCTCCCTGATCCCTGGCCCAGGGAGCTGTAAAAAGCATGGCCACAGCCCAGCTGCAGGTGAGCTTCTTTAAAGTCTCCAGACATTGGGAAACAGAGCCCTGGAAGCCCTTTACCCAGTCTCTGGGTCCCAGCAAGTTGCAGTTCTCACATGATTGGGATTCAACTTATTTTATGCCAGATCCCAAGAACGTCACAACGTGCCATGCACCTGTAGCATGGCAAGATGCACAGTTTTTGGGACCTGGCGTAGAATTCATCAGATCCCAGTTGTGCAAGTAAATTAGCATCTCTCAGTGGCCATAAATGTTGCAGACTTAAGTCTGCAAAAGCTAGAACCTAAATATACTTGTTCCAAGAGAAGCATCTTCTTCCTATTACCTTTCAGCCCATGCCGGTGGGCTACAGATTCCTGCACCCCCATCTCTAGTACTTAGTAGACATTGGCATGGGCCCCAAACACCAAAAACTTGCAGCTTTTGACCCCAGTCTGTTTTGATTCTGACTAGGGTTCCCAGTCTCAATCCATGCCAGACCTCTCCATACTCCCAGCTCCTAGGAAACCAACCTGGACTGAATGTGTGCTTCAGGTGCCTAACCACTAGGCCAGACCACCTTCACCCTGCTGCCTAACATGCAGTAAATTGTGGAGCTTGTAATTTAACTACGTATGCTTTTTGCTCCATTTTCTCCTTCCTACTGGGCACGTCTACACAAGATGTTACTATGCAGTGGTCACTGTGCATTTATTTAGTACTTGTGTAATCACACAAGTAATCAAGTACTAAATAAACGTGCAGTAACCAGAGTTACCGTGCAGTAGCACCAACAAATGCCTTTAAGTGATGCTACTGCACAGTAGCATATTAGCACTGTTTTTGCTGTGACACGCTACTGCACAGTATTATTTGGGTACTGCGCAGTTCATGTCTCATGTAGATATAGCCACTGATACTTTTCCCGCAGTAAATGTCCTTCACCCACTCCCCATGCTGATGCTTCCCATGCCCCGTATGTCCTCTCCTTTTCTCTTTCTAGCCCCAGATATTTTCCCTCAATTCCTTTCATAGGCACCCAGGCTCCCTCCATCTTCCTGTCAGCCTTTACAGATGTCAGCATTTTATCTGAAAGAAAAATTGGAGTGTGTGAAGTCTGGGACATCCCCAGGCCTCTGATGGAAGATATAATATATGAAGAGACTTTCAAAAACTTCCTATGAGTCTGCATCTGGCCCCACTGACGAAAGTATTCTACATCCAAAAACCAGTTCAGTGAAGAAGTAGCACTGAACAGAAGAGGACATGGTAACAACCACAGCACAAATAAATTAGTACCAAACTCAACAAGAGAGAGTGGCTCAAGGTGCCTCAGGCAGACATAGGAACAAAAGCAAGAGACACAAGAAAAGACTCAGGTGGGGTTGCACTGAGCACACACCCAGTCATAGGGCCTTTATTTGCTCCTCAGACCTCTGGCCTCTGCTGCAGCATGGACCACTAGCATGTGATCCCCTCATATACATTCCACAAAGGTCATGTGAATTTTTGAGTCAGCAGTTGAAACGAGTCATTAAAACTAGCGTATAAAGCAAATGCTGTTACTTTGGCTTTGCACCATGAAAACAGTATTTGATTTTTGACATTTTAGATTAAACAAGTTTGAAAGTTATGAATGGATTGTTAGACAGAGTTAACTTTTATTCAAAAAATTATTGGCACATACAAGCACCAAAATCAAGTTGAATAAAATGGAAACTGTCTTAAAACCCTGAGCAATGGTGTCACTGCTTTGACTCCAGACACCTCTAGGTCCTGGATTTTATTTTCGTTCTCAGCTCACTAGGCTACACTGCATCAACTTCTGCTTCTATACTGATCCCAAATCAAGATCCTACAACCAAAGAACTTCACTCTTAGAGATTTGGACTGGATACCATCTCCATGATTGTAAACTCTACCCTCCCCTCCCACTCCCAAATCCCGGGGTGGATTAAGATTCATTGGAGCCTTAGGCCCCACCCCGATGCACACCCTGCCCCACAGCTGTGGGCTCTGCCCCCAGCCAATGCAGTGGGAGCAGTGGCTGGAGCAAGACACACTACCCCCCAGGCCTGGGGCAGGAGCTGTGTCTGCCCCCACCCACAGGTCTGTGCTGGAGCCAGCACCAGAGGCGCAGAGCTGCTGCCTGCCAGGTGCATGTAGCGTGGACTGAGCTCCGAGGGATGCCCCTTGCCCTGCCGCAGCTCAGTCTGACTACAGCAACACCCAGCAAATAGCTCCCAGCAGCTATGGCACACCAGTTAGCGCATGGCTGACCTGGCCTGGCCCAGACTGGCCCAGCCCCCAGTTTCATCCATGCTGAGTCAGGGGCCCCTGGGCCCAGGCCCAGCTGGCCCATACGTTAATCCACCTATGCCCAAACCCATAGGCTAGGGACAGAAGTTACACATAAAAGGTATAAGTGATCATAAACTAGTTCAAATCTGTAACACAACAGAAGTTCAGTGCACATGAACCACTTTAAAATGGTCAAAACTGGTTTAAGATAAACCTGGATAGATGTAGTATCAGACTTAACTGATATAGGTTAAATTGATTTATTGAACTTCTTTCCAGATCCCCTCAAGATTCAAGTTAATTCACAGTCCCCCATCATCCCAGGATGCTTTACACCTCCCCTGCAAGCCCACTTCACAGGGTGGGTGGGCTAGCTTTGGCCCACATTGTCTGCTGGGAGCAGGGAGGTATGCTCTAGTACCCCCTTGGCTTCTGGCTTGGGCCACTGCAGGCATGTGGCTGCATTTATGGAATCGAAAGTAAATGTCTGTTCACTTGCTTATCAGTTCAATCTATGTATCTTAGACTAATCTACAAAGACTGAATCAATTCAGGCTTGGTCTTTTTGACTGTCTGTACTTAGCCATATAATATAAACAGACCATCCCATTTCTCCCAAGAGAAAGACTTGTCCTGAGATCTTTCAAGTCCATTGTCCCACTTTAGGTATCTATGAAGTATGCAGGATAAAATGAGCTAACACTTTTTACCTGGGATAGGGCTGTGTACTGTATATTAATAATTGCTCATTCAAGTTAACTGCCTGTCATTTTAGGGAAGAGCCGTCAAGCTGTGTGCTTTCCCAGGCCACTGAAAAGCCATACTGCATGGAAGGACCATGTGTGTAAAGCGCTGTGCTGCTCCTCTTTTGTTCTGTGTTTTGAGGCTGATCAGTCAGGGCTGCCTCAAATAAGACTTCTGTTTATAGCCTAAAATATTTGAGCATCTTTCACACGAATAAGGCTGGCACAGCAAAATCCTACTGAACCTGATGAATGATTCTTTGGTTCTTTTCCATTGTCCACTAATGGAAAGCTTTGTTGAGGGAAAGTGTTTTGAGTGGGTGTAGGGAAACAGCAGTTGTTATAAATGTAACTTGAGTTACAGTGTATCAAATTCTAGCGTGATCCTATCTTTGTTCTAGAATCATTATTTAGGTTAAACCAATTAAAAATCCCTGAGATCTATATATTACATTTTCTCTGTTCATCAAATACTAGTTGAATAAGCTTTAGTGTTTGAAACACACTTCTGGTGTATGAAAACCTGAAAAGGAGTGGCTTGTTTTAAGCACAATTAACACAGTTTCCAGCCTGCTTTCCATTAAGAGTATACTTGAGAAAAAGAAAAAGAATTAGCAGAACACGGTAGTCAAATGAGAATGGTTAAAACCAAGTGGGAAAATAACCAGCATAAAACAAACCATTACAAAGTTGTTGTCAGGCTAGAGTCTGTGGGCCTGAATCTCTAATACGTTACACCAATTTAACACTGGGGTGACTCCACTGAAAAAGTGCTATAGGGCAGTAGGGAATTAGGAGCTGTCAAGGAATAACACAGAGCAAACTAAACACACTCTACTTCATAAATATCACTTCTTAATCCAGAACTCAACATGCAACTAATCTCCCTTTAGGCCAATATCTGCACAGAAAGAGGCCACGTGCTCTGTTTACTTTGTGTTATCAGAGCTCTACCTGCTCTGTTTTTATTGTTCAGAATTATAAAATGAACTGGGCCAGCTCCTTAGCTGACATAAATCAGATTACTTCACTAAGACAGAGTTGGTGGCTTACATGTGATGGATCAGGGTTAGAAAAGGATCACAGAGAAATGCTTGCAGATAAGAGTCTTGATTTTTTGAGGAAGCCAATTGCCCAGATGTCTATAGATCTCCCCTTCTTAAATGCCTTTATTGCTTGTGAAGAGTCCTTGGTTGACAGATCAACAGTGGAAAAAACCTGTGTATCCCTATGGTTGGTAGCATAGAGCAGTCAAAGACAACGGTAAGTTACTGCCATTTCCATTTGCACCATGTTCTGGTAGAAACAGTAAAGCACATGGGGCTAATTGGCCTTGGGGCTGAAACTGTAAGCAAGGGCTGCCAATGCTGATGGCAGTTTTATGAAACACTGTTTGACAGGAGCCTACCAGCAAAACTAATTTCATCCAGACGCTCAAGTGCATCAGGCAATCAAAACCTTGTGTCACAGCTGACCTGGGCTAGATGCAAACTGCTGAGCCAGCTCTCTGTATAATTAGCTACCCCAAATTATCCAACCCCTTAAAACACTGGCTGTATACCATTATTGTCTACTTATGACACACCCAGATATGACAGTAATGGGTGCTTTAGAAGTGTTGATTAGTCAGATCAATGGATGGATTAGAGAAGCTTGAGGGGTGAGGATCTAAAATGAGTCACAACATGAACTGCAACTTATTTTTAGTTTTGCTTCAGTTTCTTCTGGTTTAGTGTAAGCTTATGATCAAAGACAGTAGTATAGGTTAAAGCCAGGCAAAATACAGGCAGATACAACACACACTTCCCCTAAAAGCCCTGCCCAGGGGCAGATTAAAAGAGGCTACTTGTATTATTGGATTTACCACACCAAGTGGTTTGAGCGGGTTTAATTGTGCAGCATAGTAAGAAACCAAAAACTAGTGGGAGGAGGAGGAGGGGGAGGGGAGAAATCCAAAAAGTTCACTGTGGGAGGGAAATACATGAAAGAAGGAAGAACAGAGGCAGAGCTGGGAACGGGAAACCCCTAAAGTGTACTTGGGCTTAAAGGAAGTTTAAAGGAGTCTTGGAGATGCATGGAATAGTCTTACTCCATGCCTGGATCCACCAACAGAGCACCTCTGTTACACCTTGCAAGAGCCCAGCCATTTGAGCCTTGCCTTGGACAGGCATTGTCAGCTGCCCTGAACTGTAACTAGTTGTGCTGTACTTCTAGTATACAGAAACTCTGTTTGACAGATGAAGAAATGTCTTCAAAGGCAACGGTCCTTAAGGACTGGATAATGGAACTGCTGCAGGTAGACCATGAATGCTCCAGCACCAGGCAACATAATGTTGAGGTGCTGTGCTGTTCCACGTGCACTGTTTCCTAAATGGGAAGCTGCAGGCTGGCTTTAGAGACGGCTGTAGATGGGCTAACTAGGTCAGCTAAGACCTACCTGGGATCACTGTCACACTAACACAGGTATACTGCTTCTGAGTGGGGAATAGTGCAGGCAAAGGGAACCCAGGTAACACTGTATGGCCCTGTCTTCCATTGACCTAGTGCCCCACTAAGGCACCTGAGCTACCTATTTATAGCTCCAGCAATGGTCCCTTCCAGTTCTGGAGGCCACATGGGTCACTCCACCATTGTTACGGTGAACTGAGGTATCAACAAGGTTGAGACCCACTGCTTTAGGGTCTTATCCTTTCTCACTTCAGAACAAGCCAACCCATTCCAATGGTCTCCTACAGTGAAAGGCAAGATCCCTGACAGTGCACATGGAGAAAAGTCATAACAAAGATAAGTCATTGTCCAAGACAAAGAACCATTACCCTGAGCTCCTAATCTGGAATCAGAAGTAAGTGTAAACCTGTGTGTCTGTTGGGAGAGCACTAAGCAGTGTGTCCAGGGACTCCATATTTGGGATCTGGAAGTGTCAAGTACAGGATTTTGGCTCATGCCTAGATCTATTGTTAAGGTCCCTTACAAAAGGCTAGGAGCCAAGCATAGTTCCTGGCAAGACACAATTTCTGTTTGCATAGGGAATTAGCAGAAGTGCTGGGCTTTGGTCTAACTTCACTTCTGCTGAAATCTAAGTAAAATGCCCATTGACTTCAATGGAAGCAGAACTGGGTTAAAATAGAGTGCTTTTGAAAATCCCACTCAGTGCTTTTATGACTAATGATTTCTGAAGGTGGGAGGACATATGAACACAGAGAAGGAGTAATGTACAGTCATGGGGGCAAGGAGGGGAAGTTTGAACTTAGCACAGGAAAGAAGAAAACTAAAAAAGGCCTGTAATGAAAGAAGGTCAGGGGACTGTGCAGGAGGTGGGGAAGTTCATATTCTGGCTTCAGATAAAAATGTTCACAGCTTCCATCACTCCAGAGTTGACACACATATACACATATCCATAGATCCTCACATGTTCGCACACCTATATAAAGCAAGTGGATACTTTATGAAATTTCATTTATAAGAGGATCCTGCATATGTTATATTCTATTATGTTTCTACTCAGGAAAACTCTCTCAGGGTTGAAACTTTGGCTGCTTTCTGTAACACTGTCATCTGCTCTGTAAAACAACTCTGGGATTTCTTGTTTAACATGTACTGTCTTTCTGCTACGATTTTAGTTTTTTAGTCTTGTATGATAATCCTTTTAGTTAATACATAAATAATATGTAATTACTATGCAATAATCATGTAACCTATTAAAATGGGACAAAAACATATATTTATTTATTTATTTTGCAACCTGCAGGTCTGGTGTCCAACATTTCAATATGCCAGTCATGTTTATGCTAGGAGTTGTACTAGGAAGACTGGGGCCTTTTGTTATTATTGTTGTTCATTCTTTGAATATGAAGATGACCATGTCATCACTGGTTGGTATAGTTTCTGTGAGCATGTAAGTGGCTGATCAGGCCAATTTCTGTTTTGAACCATCTGTGGCACACTTAGCAAGAGATGCCACTTTGGTTTTCTTGATCAATAGCGGACATGCTGCTGTTGCGAGATTTATGCCATTTGTGATTTTGCTCTGCCGCAGCAGTTCTCTTCTGCTCATAGGCTATACCTCCAGTATTGAGGAGGCTTCACCAGGTGGAGTGATCATGAGTGAGATCTTCCCAAGATTTCAGGTCAATGTTGAAACATTTCAAGGATGACTTGGGGAAGTCCTTGAAACATTTCTTCTGTCCTCCCTAAGAACACTTTCCCTCCTTTAGCTGGCGGTAGAAGATCTTCTTTGACAGTCACTTATCTGACATCTGGTGACATGGCCTGACCATCTCATCTGTGGTCTCATCAACAGAGTACAGATGCTTGGAAAGACTGCCTATGTGAGAGCCTCAGTGTCTGGGACCTTGTCTTGCTATCTTATCTTCATCAACTTCCTCAGAGAGCCCATGTGAAAGTAATTAAGCTTCATAGCTTGGCTTCTGTACACCATTCCGGTTTTGCATGCATACATCAGGATTGGCAAGACAGTGGCTTTGTAGATCTTCAGTTTTGTTTGCTGACTGATGCCCCTATGCTCCCACACATTTGCATGTAGTCTGCCATAGGCCATGCTTGCTTTGGCAATTCTGGCATTGATTTCATCATCAATTTGAACTGCACAGGACAGTGTACTGAAGAGATAGGTGAACTTGTCCACTGCCTAGAGGGTTTGGCCATTCACTATGATGGTAGGCTTTCCTGGTGCAGGCTGGTGCATCACTTCTGTCTTCTTAGTGTTGATTGTAAGACCAAAGTTGTCATAAGCTGAAGAGAAACAGTTTATACTCTGCTGCATGTCAGACTCAGATCTGGCATTTAGGGAACAGCCATCAGCAAACAGAAGATCATGAACAGTCACTGCCTGTATTTTCGTCTTCACCTGTAGTCTCCTCAAATTGAAGTGCTTGCCATCAGTCTGGTAGCTGATGTCAATCCCAGTGTCACAGTCATGAACGGCATCTGTACGCATGGCAAAGAATATCATACTAAAGAGGGGTGGGGCCAACACACAGCCCTGCTTGCCTCCCTTGGTGACTAGGAATGGTTCAGATGACAGTCATCCACAATGCAAGCAAGCTTACCATCATGGACTTGCCGAACCATTGTGGTGAATTTCTCCAGGCAACTGAATTTTGCCACGATCTTCAGACCACCATAAAAGTTCCTTGTATTATTCCTGTCTGGGTAGGACTGAATCTCACCTGCATTGTTGCTCAGCCATGAGTTTTGCATCTGTCTGAGTTTATGTTGGACAATCCTCTCAATGTTGTTGTTAGATGTTGAAGCGCTGTCTTCTAAGCAGGATATATGGAGCCAATGTTTCTTATTCAGTAGTCTCCCTATGTCAGTACTGTTTTCATCAAACACATTTTGATGCGTACTTGTGGTAGAACCAAGGGTATTGGATACAGCCGAGTACACAGAGTCTCTGAAGGATGCACAATTTTCCTCAATGTTATTGGCGTTTACATCAATTGTTACTTGTTGGCTGTGCAGTTCTTCAACAAATGCCTGTTTCATTTGTTGAAAAACTGTACAATTCCTTTTGTACAGTTCATAGATTTCATAGATTTCATAGATTAAGGGTCGGAA
>NW_017729028.1:21370018-21371453 GCF_001723915.1 Gavialis gangeticus | reverse complement strand
GGGCGAGTTCCTCCAGTTTGTTCCCCATGCTACGAGCATATTTGGATACAGATTCAGATTCAGATTGTGCTTATTTCCTCATGACACTGTGAAATTCAGTTGGGATGGATCAGGGACTTTGATGTGAGTCCATCACTAACTTAAGATCCAATATCTAACTTATTTTCCCCAGAACAACATCTATACACAATACATTTATAGACTACTGTAAAGGCTAGTTGGTCAGCATCACGTAAGAAACCGCAAAACCACATTGTTATCTGAATTGTCATCCAAAACACAAAATTAAACTGTGTTTCACCATTCAAACTTTATTTGGGACCATTTTTAAGGTATAGTTTTCAACGGAAGGATGCCGCTAGTGAGCTTCACTCAGATGTATATAAGCCCTTAGTACATCTATGAGCAGGACTGCACGTGCAGGCAAAGGTGCAACCTAACGAATTGCCAGGTAGAGAGGCCACAGGATGCCTAGCTATAGAGAGGGAAGACAGCAGAAAGCTAAGCAGCAGATCAGGCAGGAGTACAGGGAAGGGAGCATAAAGCAGAGCAACAAATCAAGGGAAAGGGATCGGAGTGGTACCTAGGGAGGCTGCAAAGCTTACTTTGTGGAATGCCTGCCAAAGAGATTGGCTGCACTGTCCCAGAAAAGATTTATTTCCTAAGTTTGGTAGAGAAAGAGTATCTCTCCATATCTTGTGAAGTACCTAGCACACATAGGGTGCTTAAAAATAACTAAAAATGACCACACATCCTTACCATCCTTAACATGTAGGAAATTTCATTCATTTCTGAGCATAGCAGTTTTACACAAAAATGGCTTTCTCTAACTTTCTGGACAATGTAGCATAATTTCTATTTCCTCATGACAACATATATCATTCAGCATCTTCAGTAATGATTTAGATATTGGGATAGAGTGCACACTTAGCAGATTTGTAGATGGCACCAAGCTGGGAAGAATTGTAGATGCTTTGGAGGGCAAGTCTAGTATCCAAAATGACCTGGATAAACTGGAGAAATGATCTGCAATCAATCAAATGAGATTTAGTTAAAAAAAGTGCAAAAGTAGGATAGAATAATGGCTTACACAAATATAGACTGGAGAATTACTGGCTAGGCTGCAATACTGCAGAGAAGGACCTGGGGGTAACAGTGAACTATAAGCTGAATATGAACCAACAGCATGCTTTTGTATTAAAAGGAGTGTCACTTGCAAATTAAGGGGAAGTGATTCTTCTGCTCTGTTCAGCACTGGGGAGGCCTCACCTGGAGTACAGTGTCCAGTTTTGAGCCCCACGCTTCAAGATGTGAAAGATTGGAAAGAGACCATAGGAGAGCCACAATAATGATTAGATGCCTGGGAAGCATGACTTCATGAGGAAAAGCTGAAAGAACTAAGGTTATTTAGTCTGGAGACTAAAAACTGAGGAGG
>NW_017729028.1:21359830-21365018 GCF_001723915.1 Gavialis gangeticus | reverse complement strand
AGATGCCTGGGAAGCATGACTTCATGAGGAAAAGCTGAAAGAACTAAGGTTATTTAGTCTGGAGACTAAAAACTGAGGAGGGATTTGATAACAGTCTTCAAATACTTGAAGGACAGTTATAGAGAGGATAGAGCTAGGCTTTTCTTTTTGGCCATAGGGAACAGGAGTAGGAGCAATGGCCTCAAGCTGCAGCAGAGGAAATTTAGGTTCAAGATTAGCAGGAAGTTTCTGACTATGAGGGTGACCAAGCACTGGAGCAATCTTCTCTAATCTTCAATCTTCTCCAGTCTTCTTCTCTTTTACCTAGAGAAGCTGTAGAGCAGGGGTGTCTAAACTTTTTGAATGTGGGGCCGGATCATAAGCTTTTTATCACCCAGTGGGCTGGCAGGCCATATTCAAAGACCTCACAGGAAGCAGTATCACATCATCCCCCTGAAATGAAAGTACAGTGTTTACTTTTGTTTCCCGTTGCAGCACCTCGGGTCTCAGAAAACATCTTGGAGGGCCACATGGCAGCCCGCAGGCCATATGTTGGACAAGCCTGCTGTAGAGTCTTGATCCTTGGAAATCTTCAAGAGCAGGTTGAGCAGACACTTGTCTGGGATGGTTTGGACATAATGATGCTGTCTTGAGCAGGGGGCTGGACTAGACCTCATTAGGTCCCTTCCTGCCCTACTTTCCTATGATCCTATGATCTTATGATTTGGGGAATTTACATTCAGTGGGTGAATTGTGTTTGAGACTGTGGACTCTTAGTGTATGTAAGTGCAAATTGCATTTTGGTTGTAAGGCTGGTCTTGGTTTCCTTGTCTTTTTACTTCTGTCTTGGACTAAAATTCCAAGCTATGGTGGTAGACAACTAACAACAGGGTCATTAAACTTGCACTCTTCAATTGAAGAGATGGCTCTTGGCCAAAAAGATGACTGCTATCCAGGGCCAACACTTTTTTAAGTCTGAACTCACTGGGGGTGGTCAGCGAGGAGCAGACACCTAGTATGAGCCTTTGCTCATCTCTTGGGGCCGATCAGGAAGTTTTACGATAAAGAAACGTACTAGAGTGGCAAAAGGGAGGACCCTAATGAGATGACAGGAAACTTATGACAAAGAGGCCTAGTCAATTGGGACTGACTACAACAGGGACACTCCTTTTATACAGCACAGTGTCAATCAAACATATATTTTGTGAACTAATCATTGTCAATCAGTGAAGTCTTCTAAAGTAAATAAATAAACAGTATGTCTTAAAAGTGAGATTGTCCTCAGTGTCATGTGAAGAACTGCCAGCAGTTCTATTTTGTGGCAACTTGATAATGGAATCAGCAGACTTCCCTAGCTTAGAAGAAATGACACTTTCTAAGCTCTCTTGAAGAAATAGGTAACACATAACAAGTAAGAACATCACAACCCTGGGGCTACTAGATGACAAAAAGTGTTAAAAACATAATCTTTTTCTTTTGTGTAATTCCTCTAAGAAGAGACTGTATTTCATAGACATCAGGTGTACTGAATGATGTACAAAGGTTAAGGGAAGAACTTTCTATTTGGCTAAAAACAGACAACTAGTTTGATTAAGAATTGAGTATCTCATCTTGCAGCGAACCCCAGACCTTACACATTAAGTACCTGTGAAGTATTCAGATTAACATTTTGCTTCTGATAAATTAACACTTTGCTTCTGATAAATGCCATTTAAGCCTTATGTGTAAATGACTTTCCCACCCCTGTTTTAATGCAAGTGAAATCCTGGACTAATCAGGCCTGGATTAAACTGGTTATCTATTTTTAGGCTAAGGCCTTTTTCCATTCTCATTTATACCAGAATAAATCTGGAATTATACCATTGACTTCAGTGGAGTTAGTCCAAGTTCCCTCTGGTATAACTGGGACTAGAGTCTGACCTTCAGTGTATGCACAAATGAAGAAATCATAGTGAATTAACAGGGGACTGGGACTTTGTGCATGTCAGCGGTTTTAGGGTAACTCTCTCAGTACTGTCCTTGTGGTAAGGGATATCTTAACCATGGTATGTTAGCCCTAAATACAATAAAGTCATGTTACCACCATTTAGCTTGCAGTTATACTGCTGGGTAAGCCCTGGCACATGAACAGTCATCTCCTTACAGCTGATGGACAGTAAGTCCCTACCCTCTTTAATGCACCATAATGTCTTTATTATTTCACGCCTTTAGTTAGAAATATGTGAGTTAAGCATAACCAATAAGCTTGCCTGAGTACCACAGGATGTATCTTACTGAAAAACAGTCAAAGGAAGCTAGGGAAGAGAGAAAATAATTAGGCTTCTTATCTAACAGATAATTTGAATATTGTGATGATTCATTCAGAACAGTAGGGTCATGGCAACTGGCTCAGTATCACAAAGAGGAACAAGAATTGGTCTGTGGGGAAAACCAATAGTTCATCTAAGCCATCATTATTGTATGATATATAGTTGGATCATTTCCGCCACTGCTGAATTGCAGCCACCTTCAGGGAACAAGAAGGTGCAGCTGTTCAAACAGCACAGAGTAACAGTAAGCCGAAAGAAGTGAAGAGTATTTTAATCATGCCCAACTGCATGGGAATTTTAGGTAGACAGAAAAAAACTCCCGAATATGAAAACTAGTTGTGACACCAATTCCTTTTGTGACTAAAGCTATCTTAGGGTATCTTTAATGACCAAGTGAATTAAACATCTGCTTTTTGTCAGCACTCATCAGTGTGGCAATAGAAAGGTTCAGTTCTGCAGGTCTTTCTTACACCACTGAGTCAGTGAAGTAAATCTATTGACTTCAGGGTAGCTAGTGCAAGTGGGCACCACTCAGATCAGAACTGCACCAAATGTTTATTCTCTCTTTTCCTAATCTCCCTGCAAAAGTAAAGATGGGAGGGAAAAGACAGTTAGGGATTTGGAACAGACTGGGACTTTGATAAGCCATCAGAGCTCATTTGATCTGTTCGGTTTTCTGTGCCACTCTATCCCAGCACCTCACGTGCAAAGAACTACTCCCTTTACAAGTGGGGACATTTTATCCTTAGTTTACCAATAGGGAAACTGAGACAGAAAGATTGACTTGCCTGAAGTCACACCAGAAGTCTGAAGCCAAGTCAGGAAGTATGTGCAGACTTCCTGATTCCTATTCCAGTGCTTTTATTTGAAGACCCTTTCCCTCTCCTCTACCTCTCTCCCCTTCCCTTTCTTCCAAAACCCAAGACATGCACTAAAATGGTAAAGACTTTGCATGATTAAATATCTCCCTAATCTTGGGAGACTCAGGGTTCTCTTTCTGTCCTGTGCCTATTATTTATGAAGTACTGAGCACTCTCAATTGCTCAGCATAATAGAGCAATATACGGAGAATATGTTCCTTACATCGGGTTGGGAATTCGCAGTGGAGCTCGGTGGCTTCAGCAGCTCCTACCATTAAAGGGCAAGATAAACACTTTTAGACCCCTGGAACACACTACTCTTACGGTGCAATTCACGTAACCAGGTCCCAATCATTCCCTTTTTACTTGACAGTTAGAGGGAGCCTGGGAACATGATTCAGCCTCCTCCTGCACCAGCAAGTTAAAAGATGGGTTCCTGCAAACCCACACGCAGGGCCAACAGTTAGCTGATTGTCTCAGCTTCCTTACAAGTCCACTGCATTGTAACAATTGCATGCATAAATATAGGCTGGGGAATTGTTTGCTGGGCTACAGTACTACAGAAATTACCTGAGACTTACAGTGGGCCATAAACTAAATGTGAGTCAACAGTGTGCTCTCATTGCAAAAAAAAAAGCCAATAGCACATTGGGCTGTATTAATAAAACTAGCAATTGTAAGTCAAAGGAAGTGATCAATCTGCTCTATTCAGCTCTGGTGAGGCCTCACCTGGAGTTCTGTGTCCAGTTTTGGGGACCGCACATCAAAAAGGCGTAGACAAACTAGAGAGAGTACAGTGGAGAGCAATAAAAATTATTACACATCTGGGAAGCATTACTTAAGATGGAGGTGGCCAACTTGTGGCACAAGTGATGTAAGTGGCATAGGCAGCCTTTGCATGTGACATGCAGCAGATAGAGAAGAAAGCAGAAGACAGAGCAGAAGATCAGGCAAGGAGCATAGAGAAGGAAGTAGAATTCATAGGAGATCAGGCAGGGAGCACAGAGAAGGGAGCAGAAAGCAGAAAGATTGGGCAGAGGAAGGGAATCAGAGTGGCACTTGGGGAGGGTGTGGGGCATATTTGTGGCATGTCTGTTAAAAAAAAGGTTGACCCTCACTTAAGGAAAAGGTTGAAAGAACTGGGATTATTTAGTCTAGTGAAGAGAAGACTGATGGTAGATTTGATAACAGTCTTTAAATATCTAAAGGGTGGTTATAAAAAGGGTGACAGATTATTATCTGTGACTACAGGGGACAGGACAGGGCACAAAGGTGTTAAATTGCAGCAGAGGAAATTTAAGTTAGATACTTGGAAGAACTTTCTCACTACCAGGGTGGTTAGCACTGGAACAGATTCCCTGGAGGGCCAGGTACAGACATTACATGTAAACCGGTACAAGTGCCCCCAAACTGGTCTCCACCCATAACAGAACCGAAGTTCAGTGAGAGTGGTGTACATAAACTGGTTTAAAAATGGTGGAACCTGATCTAAGACAGACTTGGATTGATGTTCACTCACACATCTTCATCAGTGACTTGGATGAGGGGGTAAAAAGCACCCTGTTCAAATTTGCTGATGACACTAAGATGTGGGGAGGGGAAGTGGGCACGCTAGAAGGGAGGAATAGGCTACAATCAGACCTAGACAGGTTACAGGCGTGGGCAGATGAGAACAGGATGGGATTCAACACTGACAAGTGCAAGGTGCTGCACCTGGGGAGGAAGAACCAGGCCC
This sequence comes from Gavialis gangeticus, assembly GCF_001723915.1. Taxonomy (NCBI): domain Eukaryota; kingdom Metazoa; phylum Chordata; order Crocodylia; family Gavialidae; genus Gavialis; species Gavialis gangeticus. The sequence continues at coordinate 21,360,135 of NW_017729028.1, read as the reverse complement.
ATACCTACAGGCTGGGGAACTCCCTTCTCGTCAGTGCAGAGGAAGAAAAGGATCTTGGAGTCATTATTGATGCCAAGATGAACATGGGCCGGCAGTGTGGGGATGCAGTCAGGAAGGCTAACCGCACCTGGTCATGCATCCACAGATGCATCTCAAGCAGGTCCAAGGAGGTGATCCTCCCCCTTTATTCTTAAAGACCCCCCTTGGCTCTTTAAGAAGAGGCTGGATGCCTACCTGGCTGGACTCGTTTGAGTCCCGTTTCTCTTTTTGGGGTTTTTTGTTGTTCTCCCGCCCTGGCGGGGGGT
>NW_017729028.1:21340743-21354830 GCF_001723915.1 Gavialis gangeticus | reverse complement strand
TTCAGCCTCCACAAGAGAAGGCTGAGGGGGGATCTGGTGGCCTGCTACAAACTAGTCAGTGGGGACCAGCAGGCACTGGGGGAGTCCCTGTTCCCCCGAGCACTACCAGGAGTGACTAGAAATAACAGTCCCAAGCTGGCAGAGGGTAAATTCAGATTAGACATCAGGAGGCGCTACTTCATGGTCAGGGCGGCTAGGATCTGGAACCAACTTCCAAGCTAAGTGGTGCTGGCTTGACCCCAGTACTCTTTCCTGGCATGGCAGGGGGGCAGACTTGATGATCTGCTCAGGTCCCTTCCAACCCTACTAACTATGAAACTATGAAACTATTATTTAGGTTAGACCAATGAATCAAACTTCAGTACTAGGGAGAGGTTGTTGGATCTCCATCACTGGAAGCTTTTGAAAACATGTTACAGAAACACTCGTCTAGGATGATTTAGTGACAGATGATCCAGCCTTAGGCAGGAGGTTGAACTAGATGGCCTCCTGAGGTCCCTTACAGCCCTACTTGTCTATTATTCTATTAAGGTTAATTAAATTAATCAGCTATTCTAAAGCAGTTATGGTTCCTGTGCCTTCAGTGCACTGCCTGTGTGTAAGCAGGTTGTGTGCCTGCTGCCTTGCAGGCAAGCTTTGCTCTCTTGGTAGCTCCTCAGCCAGTCCTCTGTACACAAACACAGTCTTTGCACTAAGCAAAGAAGTGGACAAACAAAACCTTCAGCCCTTCTCCACACGATAGGAGAGGCCCTTTAGCTCTGACCCAGGACTGTCGCATGGTCCCTCCTGGTAGAAAGGTTATCTGGGTTCCAATTTGCATCCTGGACACAAGCTGCTCCTTCCCCCAGTTTGTCCTCTCTGCTCTCTCTTTTGGGGGTATCTAGTGGGATACTCTCTCATGGCATAATCTCTGGAAACTGGGCTCCTACAATACGGCTGTCTGCTCCCTATTAAAGGACCAGACCACCCTGTTATACTGCGTACTGACAGTATCAAAGGGGATTTTTTTGACTACATGCCTTTCCTGGAGTCAGGAAACACTAAAGAGCTACCACTTTTTAAGTACTTTCCCCTGCTGGATTGTGCAGATGTTATCTACTGAACTGAAGTGTGTCTATCACAGTTTGTCTCAGGGTCTGTATGCTCTTGGGACTTTTTGAGCACTGATCACTCATTTGGCTCCTGAGTAAGACGGTGTCCTAAAACCTGGTTCATGTATTACAGAAATGCTAAATAAATGAATGTATCATATGCTTGGAAAATGTATCACCCATGTGCTTGCTTTTTCACAGCAGTACCTAGTGGTTGTGGGGTGGGGAAGGCATTCTGACTAACAGAAGACTTCGATATTTTGAGATTTGGTTGTGTCCTGATTCAGAATGAAGGCCAAAACATTTTTCAGTTCTCTGGGAAGGAACATGGGTCATGGCCATGGGAACGCTGGAGTCCCCGATGCCAGAAAGTTCCCATCATAAGATGTCTTTCATCCAGGATCCCTCAAGGCTGCTAGATCCCTGGCTCCGGTGCAGTAGATATGATGTGCTGCCCTGGAGCTGCAGATGCTGGAAGTCCTTGCCTCCCCTCAGCCCATCTGGGAGGCTGCTGAGGAGCCAGACTGACAAGTTGTTGAAACCCTTGCCTACGTTCTTTCAACAAAATGATCCCATTTCTCAAAAACAGCAGATCCTAAAAAGATATGGTTTGTCAGAATTTTTCTGACCTGCTCAAGTGGTAATTTTAGAAGCTTTTGGACATTTAAGATAGCACCAGAAGAGCTGGGTTTTATTCCTGGACTCTGATACTAGTCTGTGGTGTGACTTTGAGCAAGTCATTTGTCCACTCTCTGCTTCAGTTTCCCTGACTGTAAGACGGGAATAATGCTAGTTAAAAGAGTTGGTTTTATTAGTTATAGTTAAAATTCCGTCTGTCTTAGAGGAAGGGGTGAAGTCATTTCACATGCACTTACTGTTATTCAATGGAATTCGCCCTGTGGGATAGGAAGAATTTTGAAGTATAGGAGTGCATTAAAAATGTTATGACTTTTTAGAAATTTAGTTGTTCACAGGCTGTGCCTTGCGTTAGTTGTTTATGATCTGGACTATGCAAGCTTAGCTCACTGGTCTTTCTCAGACTTTCACAGGAGTATCTGTATTGCAAATGTGCAAATTTTTAGGACTCTGCCAAGACATTTGCTTCCAGCTGATCCTGTTTTTCCCTCTTCTCCTAAATATTTGTTTTCTGATAGCGTGTGACTCTTATGCAAGTCATAGTGAAGTGTGAATTATCTAGGATTAGGCAGACAAGGCTCTCTATCCAAATAAGTATTTTAAGATAATTATATTGCAAAAATAAAGCAAATAATAAAGCTAACAGTCCAATGCTCTGATTGGCTGAAAATGCTTCACTGAGCATTTCACACTTTCTTAAATTGCACATACGATTCTAGGGAGTTGCTATTGGATACTGGGGCTGTAGCTATACAAGGAAAGGGAGGGAGAGAAAGGGGTATGAGAGGTAAGCTCCATGTTCCAGAATCTGTAATTTATATTACAATTTATTTATAATACAAGATTACTTCCTGGAAACAGAAATTTTGAATAGCCCAAATCAGGGCTGTTCATAGACTAAACTACAATAAAGAGGTAGTGTCTTGAAGGCATTGTATACATTTATTGCCACGCCATAGTGCTGGATCCATAATTAACACTATAACCAGCATTTTATTGTGAGCAATATCCTTTACTTGTCTACTGACTGCCAAAAATCTCCTGCAAGCCTTTAATACTTTCATGGGCATTTCCAGGCCAACAGATTTTTTAAAGCAGTTTGCCATATCTTTGTTGTTAGTGTTTGCTTTTATTCTAGAAAGTTTGCTATTCCACATGTAACTCTGCAAGGCTTTTAGAGTAACAGTGGAAGCAACCAAGTAAAGCTGTGGTTTATAAGAGGTAGTTTACACTGTTATGTTGCCTTTACTGGTAGGATATTCATATGTGAAAACTAGCAGAGGCTGAGAAAAAAAAATGAACCTCACTTTTGATATTCATTGCCATGTTACTTCGGGCTATGCCTTTGACTGCAAATAATCTCCTTTGTCTCCCCTCTCTCCCCCACCCCCAAAACCCACCCCCCTTGAAATGGAAAGTAGTGAATAGTCATTGTACAAATGTGCCTGGTGATTTTGAAAACAATAACAGAGGAACATTTCAACAAAGGGCCCGGCTGATCTGGAGTCCAAGTTGGTGGAATGTGCCTTGTGTGCCAGAAGTGTTTGCACAGATGGGGTTACAAAACACCCATGTCTTTAGCCTCTATCTTGATATGAGCTAGACATAACTTCATACAAAATCCATAGTGACATTGACACTTATGATACTTCTATAATCCCCTTAGCGCAAGCCTTAAATCTGATCCTTTTACAAGCCCTACAAATAATGCAATGGCTCAATAGATCTGTTTTCTGTATTTTCACTTTCCACTAAGAGGAACTGTTATCACCTAACTGGGGATGCTTTTGCTTTCATTGTAACTGTGGGTCCTGACCTGACCAGTATTGCCTGCTCAGGAACATAGCCAGCTTGAGAAGGGTCACAGCATGTTTATCACTCATGAGTGATCTGTAATTATATTTGAGTTTCCCAATTCTCTGCAGCATACACTACAAATCTAGGCCAGCAGGGTTGAAAATCCATATATACACTACTCTGTAAGTCAAAGCAGTTCAGTTTGGTTTGATTTTAGTTACTGCAGTAGTTGAAAAACTTTAGAAAGGAAACCCAGATTGTTTTATTTCTTTCCATGTGATTTGTTCTGCTTCAGAAAAGAGAACAACATGCAGCAGCAAGTCGAATTGTGAATGGCTTCAGGGAGGGTGAATCTGTGGGTGTAATTATGTCATAGAGCGCACCCAAGTATCATACAGCAGGCCTATGGGTGGCTCTAGGAGGAAGCTGTTTAAAAAAATAGAAAGAAAGAAAGCAATAATTCAGCCTCTTGTTTATAAATATTTCCCTCCCTTCCCCAGTGAATTGAAGGCTGAGATTTTACATGATGAATTTGCTTCAAGATTTAACTGCAATGATCATCACAGCCTTGCAAGAATCATCATAGCTTTGCAAGTATGATCACAGTAGTAGAAATTCAATATATACTAGGGTGCTTGATTAAGGCAGCCATTTTAGATCTCTGGCAGCCTATATAAAGAGCTCAGGTCCCTGCTAGCTGGGAAGGCAGTAACATGGCTTGGTTGTGAGGTTTTGTGTATCATCCTGGAGGTAAGGGAGGATCTGTAGGGGATGGTCAGGAGGCTCCTGGTCCTGGGCATGACCTAAAACTGCACGCTGCTGGGGGTGGGTGGCCTGGTGGGGCTCTCAGTGGTGCAGGAGCCCCCAGGAAATGCCAGGCCAATTACCACCCCAGTGAAAGGCAGGTAGGGGTGTCTTAACCCTAACCCTCACCTTTGGGTGGGTTTGTGTAACACCAGAGGCAGTTGGGGCCAGGCCTGGCTACGGCCACCTGAGCCCACTGGGGAGCAAAGCCCCATGGCCCCGAGTGAAGGGGCAGAGATGAGTACCCCCAAGCATGGGGGTGGTGTGGAGCCCCAGGTGAAGGGGGTGGAGATCTAGAGCTCCAAGTGACGGGGCGGTGTGGAGACCCCGAGTGAGGGGAGTAGGCCAAGGTATGTCTTTGTACACCTGAGGCTGAAGTTTGGATCAGAGGCTGAGCAAAGGGGGATCAGCCTAAGAGACGGGTGGATCCTGACCCTGGTAAGTCCTCCACCACTGGGAGGCTGAATGTGGGTAAGATCTATTAAGTAGCACCACAACCTGATACTCTAGGGGGTGAGTGAGAGTCCCTTGTGAGACCCTGGAGCACCAGTTGTGATGTGAGGAACCCCAGCTCCCACATCTAGGAAGGTGGACCTGAGAGAGAGTGGGGCCAGTGAGAGAGGCCAGAGGTAGACTACCCCCTCAACCGGTCAATACTGGGGCCAGGACCAGGAAAGTCAGAAGGGCCAGGGGCCCACCACAAGGGACAGCCAGACAAAGGGCCTGGAGGTCCCACCTGGCCTTGGAGGTGAGGCCAGGGCCTGTGTGGCTAACAGTCCTGGGGGACCATGCCCGAGAGGGGAGATAGCTACTGGGAGCTCAGAAGCCCGAATGATGGCGGAGTAGGCCGCCTGAGCAGAGGGATCAAAGGGGGGTCCTGATAGGAGGATTCTGGAGCCCAGTGTAGGGCTGGTGTGACTAACAGCTAGATGCCATCTGTGAGGCATGGGCTGTGGTGTAAGGAAGGTTTGGAGCTGCAGATAGTGGCCTCTGGCATCAGGACATAAAATGGGCAGCCTCCCATCTTAATTAACATCTTAATTAATTAAGAACAAGGCATGGCAGGAGAGTCAGGAGAGGCATGCCCAAAGGCAAGTGGGGAACCTAGCACTGTGGCTAGGTGGGGAGCCCCACTTCACCACAGTGACGAAATCATCAGCAAAGCTAACTGCACTTTATCATGCATAAGCAGATGCATGACAAATAGATCCAAGGAAGTGATACTTCCCCTCTATGCAGCATTGGTCAGACTGCAGTTGGAGTACTGCATCCAGTTTTGGGTGCCGTACTTTAAGAAGGATGTGGATAATCTCGAGAGGGTCCAGAGGAGGGCCACTTGTACGGTAAAGGGTTTACAGGCCAAGCACTATAAGGAGAGACTGAGGGACCTGGATCTCTTCAGCCTCTGCAATAGAAGGCTGAGAGGTGATCTTGTGGCTGCTTACAAATTCATTAGGGGGGTGCAGCGAGGAACCGGAGATGCTGTGTTCACCAGGGTGCCTCCTGGGGTAACAGGGAGCAATGAGAGAGCAGATTTAGGTAGGACATCAGGAAAAACTTCTTCACAGTGAGGGAGGCCAAATCTTGGAATGGGCTTCCAAGGAAGGTGGTGTTCTCCCCTACCTTGGGGATCTTTAAGAGAAGGCTGGATAGGCATCTGGCTGGAGTCATCTGACCCCAGCACTCTTTACTGCCTAGGCAGGGGGTCGGACTCAATGATCTGTTGAGGTCCCTTCTGTCCCTAGCATCTATGAATCTGTGACATTTTGGAAATTCTGCCTTGGTGCTGGAACTACAAAAAAAAAAAAAATCATTGGAAAACATACGCCATAAGTGTATGCCATTTTTCACAGGCTTTCTAAACTGTGCACATTTTGGAACTTACCATTGGACAGAATTGAATCACTTGGTACATAACCAAACATTTCACTGCATACTCAGTCAGCATAGCCTAGTTTCACTCAGATGTCTGAGAACTATCCAAGGCAGGTTTCCCACGGACTAACACACCTTGCTGCCAGACAGTCATTGGGACAGCTATATCTATGTTGACAGTAAAATCCACCCTTCACTGATGGAATGTCTTGTGGCCAGACTATTATTAACATAGATTTTTGCATTTATGCTCTTGCTTGTGTCTGCTTAAGCTACAACCTAAACGTTAGTGGTACGGAACTATTTGCCTAAGTTTTCTGAAGAGCAGAGAGAGAGCAAAGAAAATGTAAAGTCTGTGAAAAAGCTGGATTTACAGAGATGAATGTTTTTTTCCCCTTACAGCAAAGCTGAAGGAGAAATGCGAGTGACCTGTGCCATTCATGTTGCTTACTGAGTTATTGGGAAGACTTCCCATATCATTGGGATGAGAATAACACAAGTGCAAAGTACAGGCAACAAATATGCTAGCCCCCACATGTAGCCCTACCAGCATGTCTCAGCACTGACTAAAAGGGATCACTTCTGGTGGGGACAAAGTTGTCCTTCCTGCTGAGGTCAGCAAGGATGATGTCAGTGGTGCTGCAGGTTGCCTTTCACAACACTCATGCACTAGAGATTGAATTAAGTTCATCAGTTTATTTCACGTGAACCTTTGAAAAGATGAAATGCAAGAAGTCTTCAAAACCAACCAAGGAGAACAACTCTTCATCCTATTTGAATCTTTACCTGAATTGTCCAATACTGTTTTAGTGGATAAAGCACATGATAGGTTTGGACTGTGATGCAAAGCGGGGGCGGGGGGATTCACAAACTTCACATAAGGTTCAGAAACTTCACATAAGGTACACTGTAGAAACTTTCTCCTTTCAATCATTCAGTGTATTTCGCAATTGCTATTAAGCTAAAATCCTTGGCCAGAGACAACCTACCACAGTCACTTGGCCTCAGGTGTTTGGTTAAAATGTCAATAATATACATTTGCTAGGGCTGTGACTCAAATACCTACTCAGGTCCCTGGTACTATGTGAGGGAAAGTCATAATGATAATGACAGACAAGGTTCTTTTGGAGAATCTGATATCTTTTATTAGACCAACTTACATAGTTGGAAAAAAAAATTTTAAGCAAGCTTTCAGATTCAAAAACCCTTCATCAGTTTGGGGAAGTTTCAGCAGTTGGTGTGTGCTCTTCCTGGATGGAATGAAAAGTAAAGAAGCCAGAGGCTGGGCTGGTCTGCATGCAAGACAGGCAGTCAATGTACATGCAGATTGAGGAGTCAATGGGTGGGAGACAGGCTGGGTGCGGGGCGAGAAGGGGGATGAATAGTGCAGAGGAACCTGGGGAGTCAGATGTCAGGTGGGTTATAATGTGTCATAAATCCGATGTCTATATTTAGTCCATGATTTTTAGTATCCAGGAGGTTGATGAAGTGGAGTTCATAGGCTCGTCTCTGGGAAGTGTTTTGTAAGTTCCCTTTGAGGATCAGGACTGAGAGATTGGAGAGAGAGTGGTTTTCTTGTGAGAAATGTGCCCCCACAGGTCATTGGGTATTCCTGTCTTTGACAGACTGCCGGTGTGCATTCATTCTGGTGCGCAGTTGTTGTTTGGTCTCTCCTACATATTTTCCTTCAGGGCATTTGGTGCATTGGATGAGATGTATTACATTTCTGGAGATGCCGGTGTAAGATCCGGGAATGCTGATGGCTCTGTTGTGGGGTGTAGTGATTGTGGGAGTGGTGGAAATGTGTCGGCAGGTTTTGCATTTATTGTCATGGCATGGCCTGGATCCATTTGGTGTGTTCTGGGCATGAGGAAGGTTGCTTCTGGTGATGAGGCTGGCGAGGTTCGGTGTTTGTTTGAAGGCTAGGATGGGTGGCTCTGGGAAGATCTCTTTGAGAATAGGGTCTCTTTGTATTATGGGTTGCAGTTGTTTGAGGATTTTCCGTATGGGTTCGAGGGAGGGGTGATATGTCATAACCAGCGGTGTGCGATTTGTGGGAGTTTTTCTTCTGTACTGCAGCAGTTCTTCACGTGGTATCCAGGTGACTCTTTCAAATGTGTGATCTATCTCTCTGGTAATAGTGATCTATCTCTCTGGTAATAATGATAATGAGGCATCTTTTGCCTTCTTCATAAATGCTACTTCATGAAATGGAAGTAACTGAGTTTCTGTATTGTGGCACGTGAACCCCGTGACTCCGTCAGGTACTGTGGCAGTGTACATCTGCCTTTTGAATTTACCTATTATTAAGGGTCAACATATGAAGGTCTTAATCAGAGCAAACTCCCATAGGAAACAATGGGTCTAGAGATGCAAGGCCTGCTCACCGAAAGGTTTCAGAACTGTGCCTTCATCCCCGACGTTTGTACTGTACAAAACCTGTAGAAAACATGCAAGATCAGTTTGTGCTGTAACCATTCTTGCTGCTGTAAAGCATGTCCCTGTGATTGTGCAATGGCAGTTTCTAACATAGTACAGGTGTGATTAAAAACTTCATAATGCTGAGTTAACCACACAGTAAATTACACGTGGCTTGCGGATGAATGAGCTCTTTTATGCCTGTCAAGGTGAAACTAGAACCAAACAGTAGCACCCAGATTTTAATGAGAGAAACATGTTTGTTGGACAGACAGGTTAGACTTGATTTGTATTTTTATAAGTGGGAAATACAGTCAAAATGCATTCTTTAATTACAACAGCATGCCTGTCTAATAAACTACTGCATATGCACAAAAGATTAGAGCAGAACCTATTTCACTCTTCAATACAGCTGGTAAAGTCAGCCATGGGTTAATATAAGCAAACATGTTCTGCAGTAGTGGTTCTCAACCTATTTGCTATAGTGGGCCACCCTTGTAGCTCTCAATGTGTTATTGAGTGGAGCTGGATCTCACAGTCTTGATTCCTGCCATGCATATGTGGCATGGCAGGAGGTGTGACTGTGTGGATTGTGCATCAGATCCTATCATGCCTTTACCTGAATGTTTAGAGAGGCCCTGTGTGGTGTGCATTAACTAGACAAGTAACTGGGCTTGGTAGAGGTACAAATGGGTGAAATGTAGTGCTTTGAGATGTATATCAGCCTAGCCATAGCACAGCAGCTCCATACCTGGGGCAGCTGAGACAAATGGGCAGCTCTACCTGCCACAGGTCCAATAGCACTGGTGCAGTCAGGTGCTACTGCTACTTTGGTGGCTATTTTTGTGCTACTGCAGAGACAACACCCAGAGCTGCTGCTATGGCCCCCCCGGGGCTAGATACACTCCTGCAGATCAGCCCAGATAATGGTCCCTTCTGGCCTCTGTCAGGCCATGAAAACTGATAATTCTGAGTGAAGGCAAACTCTGGGTGCCCTGCACTTTTGAAAATAGCGATCTTTGACTCTATGGGAGACTCACTTCCACTGTTTCATACATGAGCTACAAGTGTATCTGTCATTTGCTGCTGAGTCCACAAAAAACAGTTATTGCATTTTTAGAAGCACAGACCCAGCAGCTCACTATTCCCACTCCCACAATCAGGGCTAAGTTTTCTTGCTTCCTGGAAAATGTCACACTGTTTAAAATGTATGGCTCTGCAGTGAAACTGCACGATGCTGCATGAGACCAACTTCCAAGCTGTTTGTGAAGAGACAGATGAGCCCTGAAGGCAAAAAGGAAAGACACCTTTTAAATATTCAGAAGGAAGAATTGTTCCCTTCCATAACCAACACTCCACGTGGAGGGCGTGCGCCTTGGGTTTTGTCTACACTAGGAAAATTATTATTTTAATTGCACTAGTGCCACCCTAACAGGATACACTTTAGTGATCAGACAACCTTAGATCCTCATGATGCAAATCTTGTAAAGGTCAAGGTGGCTACCTATTCCACTCTTGATCATTAGCAGAATCAAGTTAACCTACTTCATCATTACTGGATGCAGGAGTACATGGGGCCACTATCTGCCTGCTAGGTTTGTTGTGGTAGGGAAATGAGGACATTCATCTGTCTCCCACATTTATTGTTTTCTCTCTTCCATCTTAAAGGATGAGAGGGAAAAAAAGAAGAAGCACCTTTCACTCCTGGAAATGTTATTACACCCTGTCAAATAGAAATTGGCTCTCTTGATTTTTTTTCCGAGCCTGAAATCCTAAATATTTCCTTTCAATATCTAACAATCTTCAGCGGAGCAGTTGTGAGTCTGCAATTCAAACATTTCAGCATGATGAAAATTGGAGTCAGAGCAAATACACAAGAGATACTCCACTGGATTCAAGGGCAGTGGGGAGCACTGGATTGGATGGGGAATGCTATGAAAATCAGGAGTGCCCAATGCACAGTTTGATCTAACATCCTTAGGGTACAGGACCATCCCTCCAGCAAATCTCCAGCCAAGAATCTCTGAACCAGAAGCACCACAAAATCCCTGGGAGATAGATAAATAATAGTAGCCAGTTTCTCAGGTAAGGAAATCGAGATGTGGAAAGTCTAATCAACTTCGCTTTTGTCACATAGCAAGTCTGTTTGGAGAGCTGGGAACCAAAGGGTATGTTCATAATATAGATGACAGTGCAGTACAGAGATACACAAGCTAACTTTATGGATCTCTGCGCAGCAAAGAAGCTAACTGGGAATTTGCCCATGCACCAGCTAGAGTGCTCCCAGTACCTTGACTAATTAGGTTAAAGTTAGTTTCGTTATCTGTACACTACACTGCAGACACTAATGTAGTTTCATAGTTGGTAGGGTCGGAAGGGACCTGAGCAGATCATCAAGTCCGACCCCCTGCCATGGCAGGAAAGGATGCTGGGGTCAAATGACCCCAGCTAGGTGATTATCCAGCCTCCTTTTGAAGACCCCCAGGGTAGGAGCAAGCACCACTTCCCTTGGAAGTTGGTTCCAGATCCTAGCCGGCCTGACTGTGAAGTATCGCCTCCTGGTATCTAGCCTGAATCTACTCTCAGTCAACTTATGGCCATTATTCCTCGTTACTCCCGGCTGTGCTCAGGGGAACAGAGACTCTCCCATTGCCTGCTGGTCCCCCTTGGCCAGTTTGTAGATGGCCACCAGATCCCCCCTCAGCCTTCTCTTGTGATGTTGTCCACACCCCTCTTGAAGTGCGGCACCCAGAACTGGATGCAGTACTCCAGCTCCAGCCTGACTAGTGTCACACAGAGGGGAAGGATCACCTCCTTGGACTTGCTTGAGATGCATCTGTGGATGCATGACAAAGTGTGGTTAGCCCTACTGACCACATCCCCACATTGGCAGCCCATGGTCATTTTGGAATCAGTAATGACACCAAGGCCTTTTTCTGCTTCTGCACTGATGAGAAAGGAGTTCCCCAGCCTGTAGATGTGCTGCTGGTTCTTCCTCCCCAGGTGCAGCACCTTGCCCTTGTCAGTGTTGAATCGCACCCTGTTCTCATCCACCCACCCCTGTAACCTGTCTAGATCTAGTTGCAGCCTGTCCCTCTCCTCCAGCGTGCCCACTTCTCCCCACAATTTAGTGTCATCCATGAATTTGAACAAGGTGCTTTTCACCTCCTTGTCCAAGTTGCTGATGGAGATGTTGAACAGTGCGGGCTCGAGGACCGAGCCTTAGGGGACCCCACTGCCCACATCCCTCCAGGTCGAAAAAGACCCATCCACCACCACTCTCTGGGTGCGGCCCTCCAACCAATTTGCAACCCATCAACGCCACAGTCACCTAATTTCTTAATGAGAATGGGGTGAGAGACAGTGTTGAAGGCCTTCCGAAAGTCCAGAAAGACTACGTTCACCGCAACACCTATGTCTAAGGATTTTGGATGCAGGTGTAGATATTTTCTTTAAATCCTCTGTGCCTTACCCCATGACCACCTTCCCTAATCATACCTCATGCAGTAATGTGTCCTACTTTATTCTTGAGCATAGTGCCCATCTGTCTCCTGACAAGCAGGACTAAGCACCCCTGGAGATAACTGCATGGAGTTGTTCATGCAGTTTGCTTCTGCAGACCTTGCACTCCTGATCTATAAGCCAGTCTGCTTACTCAACCTTAAGATTATTATTCCTGTGAAGCTATGATAAATTAATGCTGGAGAAAATTTCCTAAGCATCTGCATTTTTACTATAAGAAGCCGGGGTGGCAGAAAATGGCAACCCCTTGTAATGCTTGGAAAAGATCTAGGATGACAGGGGCCAGGTGTACCACAAGGTAAACCCTGCCCCTTCCTGCTGTGATCCTCTTTCCCTGCCAAATCTATTGCTCTGCTTCGAGCTCCCTGCCCTGTGACCCCTGCTCAATTTGTTGCTCTGCTTTGTGCTCACTCCCCTGCCTCCTGCTGTGTTCCCTGCTCCCTGCACACAAAGGCTGCCCATGACACTTGTGGGATGCGCACTGCAGATTGAAGACTCCAGGACACTTGGGGCAGATCCAGAGCAGGTGCACTGGTGCCGTGTGGTGAACCCAGCCCCAGTGCAGCCTAACTGGGGTGGCCAAAAGCAGCTTTGGAGCTTCCTGCTTCACCATGGAAAGCTGGGAAAGCAGCAGTGGCAGGCAGGGAAGGGGTGGAAGGGGAGGGAAGGGGGCATGCCTCTGAGCATGAAGGGGAAGGGGGTGGGATTTTCACCTGCTTGAGGGACTTAAAAAATATGTGCAGAGGCTCTCCTGCCACCTAGGGGGGAGACAGAAAGCAGGAGGGTTATGGTGCAGCAAGCCTGCAGTGTGGGATGCTGCTCCTGCATTCCCCTTCAGGCACGGTTGCCAACTTGGACTGAAGCCATTCCGGGAGATTTTTTTCCCAACATGCCGTAACATCATAAACTATACTGTTCAACTCATTCATAATATCAGTCTTCTGGATTGCTTTCAATAGTCACCGGGAGATCAATGCCAATTCCGGTAGACTCCTGGCCAATCTGGGAGGGTTGGCAACCCTGCCTTCAGGAAATCCTGGATCTGGCACTGGGGACACTGCATGGTTTATTTTAGATAAGTAAAGCTGCCTTTCACTGGGTTGTCAGGAAGATTCTCTATTCCAGGGGTGGTCAATGTCCGGCCCATTAGCCAAATGCAGCCCCAGGTGCCTTGAAATCTGGCCCACCAGGCTCCCCCCCAGGATGGGAATTTGCTAATGAGGGAACAATGGCAGTACATGGGGCAGGTAGGAACTAGGCTACAAGCTTCCCCTCCACATGACCAGATTGGGGCAAGGCCATGCTCTCTCCCCTAGGGCAGAAGGTTCAGAGCCAGCTCTTATCCCCTTCTCCCCACCTCCTGTGGGGCTGGGCAATCCCCCCCACCCCCTCCTTCCACCCAGCTAGGTTGGGGCCAGGGCATGCCCACTTCCTCCCATGGGGTCAGGTCACTCCCACTGTCCCTGTGGGGCTGGATTGGGGCTAACTTCCTGTTCCCTGTGCAGCTGGAACAGAGCTGGCCTTCACCCCTCTATGCAGCTGGATGGGGCTGCACTGTGCCTGCCCTGGGCACTGGATTGGGTCCACCAGTTGGATCTGCCCTGCAGAAGGATTGGGCACTGCCCATTCGACCCACTGGCCAAAAATTTGAGCACCACAGCTCCATTCCAAGGAAAACATACAAAGCTACACTATGATGACATGCTTTGACTTTCCTTTTTTAAATAAAATAACCCATGTTTTTTAACAAACCCAAGGCTCATTTAATCTTGTGTAGCAGGCTCACCTTTCAGAGCTTGGGTTGAGTCCCAGGCTTGAGATCCTGCTGTTTTGACTGGTGGAGCCCATCCACCAATCAGGAGGCAGCAAGAAAAATAGAGTCACACCCCTTTCCTGAGGGGAGGGGGGCAAAGAGGTCACCCGGACCTGATTGAAGACTGTAAA
>NW_017729028.1:21325430-21340599 GCF_001723915.1 Gavialis gangeticus | reverse complement strand
GGAACAGAGCTGGCCTTCACCCCTCTATGCAGCTGGATGGGGCTGCACTGTGCCTGCCCTGGGCACTGGATTGGGTCCACCAGTTGGATCTGCCCTGCAGAAGGATTGGGCACTGCCCATTCGACCCACTGGCCAAAAATTTGAGCACCACAGCTCCATTCCAAGGAAAACATACAAAGCTACACTATGATGACATGCTTTGACTTTCCTTTTTTAAATAAAATAACCCATGTTTTTTAACAAACCCAAGGCTCATTTAATCTTGTGTAGCAGGCTCACCTTTCAGAGCTTGGGTTGAGTCCCAGGCTTGAGATCCTGCTGTTTTGACTGGTGGAGCCCATCCACCAATCAGGAGGCAGCAAGAAAAATAGAGTCACACCCCTTTCCTGAGGGGAGGGGGGCAAAGAGGTCACCCGGACCTGATTGAAGACTGTAAACTGTCAGGTCCGGAAGACTTCAGGGGCGGAGCCCTGGAGCGTATAAGAGGAGCTGCGTGCCTCGCACAAGGGGCAGATGCGGTGAGGGACTCAAGAAGAGCGGAGCCAAGAGAAGCTGGGGAGCTCTCCCCCAGTGGGCAATAGGTCCAAGGCTCCTGAAGCTGCCACTGGAGAAGCAGCCTTGGGAGTGGTGCGAGACCGCTCGGGCTGTTGACGGCGCACAGCAACAGTGCGCGGAGACATGGCCTTGGGAGCGGTGTGAGACTGCTTGGGCCCATCACAGTGCACAGTTTGGCACACGGAGTCCAGGCTTTGGGAACCGCAAGTGGCAGCTTGAGCCTGCAACCCCAGAGGGTGAGCAGGCCCCATGGTGCGCAGTGTGACGCACAAGGGAGTAGAGCCAGGGAGCAACAGAGGCTGTGTTTGGGTTAGCCACCCGGTATAAAGATGGATGGCCAGAGCCTGGTCTGTGCTAAAAGAGCCCTCAGTGCTGAGCCAGGGCATGGGGAAATAGTTGTGCTTCAGCATTAGGCCTGGCATCCAGGAGCCAGCAGCAGTGGTGCAGCAGCTGAGAGGAGCTGAGTCCTCGGTGCCCTTAGCGGGGCACAGGGTGGGGAGGAGCCCAGCGGCTCAGGAGAGGCCTGGAGAGGTGCTCCAGCAGAGGAAACCCATTGAGCTGCACCCTGACCACGGTCACCTGAGGCAGCGTGAGTCATTGGGCCCTTGGGTCCCACAGGGGAAAGACGTTTGGGGCAGGCAAACCTAGAGAAGGGGCTGGGTGAGCAGCCCCCCACCTAGTCAAGGCCCTAAGGGGAGGCGCCCCTGGTGCTTCCTGGACACCCCCCAAGGGACCCCATTGGAAGGAGGACTATGTCTTGCCATGGGTCAGGGACTATATTAAGGAACAGGTGTTATTAAGTTGTTCCTGTTTGCACCATATATTTTGTAATTGAAATGTTGTATTGTGATGTTGTGTTGATGCCACTGAAATTGTTTTATTGTGATGGGTAAATAGTGTTATTTACGGTTTGACCTTGGTTATTGGTTAATGTTCACTGTGTAAATATATGTATATGACATTTATTTTTATGGTTATATATACTATAACTCAATAAATTGTATCTAATTAAGAATTTTGGGCTTGGGCTAACTCTATAGAGGAAAGAGGGATCTGCTTGAAATTCTGGCATCCCCACCGCACCCCCTCCTGCCTACCTGTCCCATCTGATTGAGAATAGGGCACACCCTCAGGTGTACCTGGGTTACACTTGCTTTAAAATGCATTATATCTGGATGGAAAATATATTTATTTATATAAAATAATCATTATAGAATCCAGAGCTTCCAATATTTATAGGAAGTGCAGAGTAAGACCAAAGGAAACAATTATCAGCTCTTCCAGCAACAGGAAGAGCAGAAGATGTAGACAGTTGCTTTCAAGTATTTGTTATTGCCTTTGTTTCTTTTCTGTCAGATGGTGCCCAGACATTTTAGAATATGGGAGTTACATAGTGCTGTTAATGGCTGAAGCACAATGATAGCAGGTTAAAGGCATTTAAGTCACAAGGGGAAGTACTAACTGGATGGCACAGACAGGGAGCATGGACGACACCTTTTCAGCATTTCCCAGTCATGGTACAAGGTAGGATGAAAGGAAACTTGCTCTGCACAAAATGGCAGTCTCTGGGTAGGCAGATGGATCAACTCCCATAAATGTTGAAATAAGTATTTGCTTGGTGATTTAAATTCAAAGTTTCCTGTATCAAGAATAATGATGTAAGGCTTGGAGTTTTCTTTTAAGTTCTTCAAATAACCTGTCATCGAGATGAGTTTGCTAAAAAGATTTCATTGCTTCCACAAAAATATTTTGCTCAGTCATCCTATTTGCAACCAACAGTCTCATGTTAAGGCCTATTAATGTTGCACATGCCTTACAAAAACTGCTCCTGTTTTATCAGTGTTGTTCCCTAGATACAGCATGTTTGTGCAGTTGAGATATTTTGCAAGGACATCTTATAAACTTAACTCTGGAATTGGGTTGGTGACAGCTATGCCTAGTGAGGAGGGATGAACAGTTATAGGGTGGATCTGAAGAAGGAAAGTTAGTGAGGTCATTTGAAGCCCAGCAAGGGGGATATGTTTCTAGATGTGAGCACAGTTCCCTCTACGCTGCACGAGTGCACGGCCATGCACAATAAAAAATCATGCCACGCAATAACTTTTTAATGCCGCGCGCACAGTGGCATACTGACACGGGGTGGGGGCAGTAGGGAGACATGGCCCCTGGGCGCTGGCCTGGGGGGGGATGCCCAGTACCATGGCAAGGGGGCACCAACACTCCCCCTGCTGCCACCACTGGCTTCATGTCCGGGCACTCACCACCCACCTCAACCCGGCCACAGGCTGCTGCAGGAGGGGCAGGCACACTGAGATACCCATGCGCTCACAGCCAGGATTGCTCACGGATCACTAAACTTTAGAGGGAACTTTGGATGTGAGGAGAAGCAAGAAAAAAGATACAAAAGAGAGCACACAGGGAGTGGGAGTCATAGAATCACAGAAAAGGGACTTCTGAAGGTCATCTAGTCCAATCCTCTGGCTGTGGCAGGATCATCCCTATCCAAACAATCCATACAAATCCTTGTCCAGCCTATTAGTAAAACTACACAGTCAACTCTGTAACAAAACCACAAGACATAGCACCGTAACTTGCCACCAATAAAGCAGGGCATCAACGATGGGTATCAACCCATGGTTGCAAGGGTTGTTAAAATACACTTGAGAGATACAAGAAAGAGGACCATGCCCCCTGCTAGAAAGGAAGGCAAAACTCCAACAGTTAGTACCAGTCTTATTATGGGGTAAAATTCCTTGCCATCCCCAAATTGGTATTTGGCCTGACCCTTAGTGGAAGGGCAAGACTCTCAAGCCAGCAACCTGCAGGTTCAAGTCTTGGCAGGAGCACTGGCACTACCCTGTCAACATCCACAGCTTTGGCTGTAGTCAACACTCAGTGCTTATAAGCAGGGCCATCCCTAGGGGGTGGGGAAATCGGGACAACTGCCCCGGACCTTGGGGGGACCAGGCAGAGTGGCTGCATCCAGGTGCTCACCACCACCACCCCCCTGCTACCAATGGCTGTGGCAGCTTTTTTGGATCTGGGGAGCACAGGATCAGGGTGGGGGCAGGGCCTCGCACCCTGCTTGGGTCGGCTCTGCTTCTAAGGAAGGGGAAGAAAATCAGACATGTAGCAGAGCATACCCAGAGCAGAGCATACCCGTAGCAGAGCATACCCATAGCCGTAGCCACTCCTAGGCCATCCCTGCCCAACTTTTATCCAGCTTCCTAAAAACCTCCATTGATGGAAATTCTGCAGCTTCCCTAGGCAATCAATTCCACTCTCTCACTGCTCTAACAGTGAAGTTTTTTCCTGATATCCAATTTAAATCTGCTTTGCTGAAACTTCAAGCCATTGGTTCACATCCTGCTCTCTGAAAAAAGAGACAAAAGATGTTCTTCCTCTTGTTTATGGCGGCCCTTCATATATTTGAAGACTGCTACCCTGCCCCTTCTTAAGTGCCTTCTCCATAAGCTGAACATACCTATTTCCTTCAACCTCTCCGTATATGACTTGTCCTCCAAACCCTTTATTATCACTTTTGTCACCCATCCGACTTCTTCATGTCTTTCTAAAAAACTGTACATCATACTCTAGATGAGCAAGTAAGGTGAGGAGGAACTGGAAAGGAGATGCAGGTGGGGAAAGAGCTGTGATGTCAGCCCTAAAGATCCCTGCATTGGGGAGTGAAATTTGGATGGGTTCAAGCTTGCCAAATAACTTATTTCAATTTCTCTAAAACCACTTCAGTTACTCTCAGGACATAGGCTTTCCTGCAGCCATGGACAAGGCCTTCCAAAATAGTTCTACCGGAAGCATTAGGAACACTGCATGATAAATAAATCCCTTCCCCCTGCCATGTACACACATGCTGCCTGAAACGGGGCAGCATGCACAGAGTTAATGAGACTTCTTCACAGCATTCAAAGTATTGAAATATATACCAGAAGCATATTCTACTTCAGCATGTTTCCTGCTCTGCTGAACTAGAACTGGAGCGCACACTGGGTGGTAAAAATGAGTGACATGGAGCCAAGGTCAGGCTTCTCTGACTTACTTGAAACTGCAGCTGAACTAGTATCAGCAGCTGAACTGCAGTCATAGAAGGCTTGTCTGATGAATCAGTTTTTAAAAACCATATAGTGGAGCACAAAACATTTTTGCAAAGGTGAAAGTTATTAAAATACCAAGCCACTAAGAGTCTGTGACTGTTGTCTCTTCCCTCCCAATCCAGACACTACTCCTCCTGAGCATTTGATTTTTTTTCCCCTGGAGCCATGGGATGATGTGGTAATCAGTAGGGCTGTGTGAAGCTTTGGTCCCTGATTCGAGTTGGCGGAGATTCGGCCCGATTCGGTGGCCAAATATCTGAATCCAAATCGAATCAGAGGACTCTTTAATCTCTCCAAATCGAATCAGAGAGATTCGGAAAGCTTCAGCAATTCGGACGTAGACACAGCTTTAAATGCTTTTTCTACATATGTCTAGGTAGCGGGGACTTGTGAATGCTGTGATGCTGGGGCACATGGAGTGTCCCACAGGAGCGTGAGGGTCTCCTTAGCGCGCTCGGCAGCAGACCTGGAAGTCAACCAGAAGCACTTCCTGTCCACTTCCAGGTCTTCCGGGGAGCATGCAGGGGGACCCACCCCCAGCCCCCCAGCTCAGCAACTCCTGGGTGCCTCCTGGGTCCTTCCAGTCCACGTCCAGGTTCACCGCCGAGCACATGCCCCCCACCCGGCTCCTGTGGGACGCTCCAACCACCCCAGCATTGCAGTGATCCCCAGCCGTGCCTAGTACCTCAAGGTATGTAGAAAAAACATTTAAAGCTGCATCTGTGTCCAAATTGCTGATTCTCCGAATCAGCATTGAATCTTCAGGTTTGGATTCAGCCAAATCGAATCAGGGACAGTGATCCGAATCAACAAATTGAATCACTGTTTCCGATTCGGGCTGAATCCGAATCGAATAGGGCCCTCTTCGCACACCCCTATTAATCAGTTAGGATCTGGAATACTTGCTATTTCTTTCACTCTTTTTGTAAAAGTAAAATGTGTCTCATCAGCTTCTGCAGACAGCTTGACCCACAGGATTGCACAAGTGGTCTACTTAGCCACAAATGAACATCAAACACTTTGCATTTTGTGTGAGCAAAGAAAAACTTGAGCAGTGCTGGGAACCAATAAGAGGATGAAGACGAGAATGAAAAGTCCTGAGTGGCAACAGGTGGGAGAGGCTGCTTAGCTAAAGTTGGAACAAGTCCCGAGGCCTGAGGGGTGCAAGAGTGTAGTGAAGATGCCATATCCCTACGTGCCAACATGAGGAGACGTGGGATGAAACAGACTTCCCTATGGAAAAAGAGCTGTGGCATACATCCAAAAACAAAAACCTGTTGTGGTGTACATAGCATGGATCTGTTATGACTTGTGCATGCCGTGCTGCACTCTGAAAAGGAGAGCAGCTCTTCCCATTGCTGAAGAGGCAGCAGCCATGTTGTGCTTTAGGTAGAGGCGGTTACAAAGACAGGCACCATATACTCACTCACGGGCCTGCTCCTTTGCTCTATCCTGTTCCCATCAGTCTAAACAAAGGTCGTTCTTACTGGAAATACCTGCGTGGTTTTTGTGTAGAAAGAATTCTGTGTTGTACATCCCAGATCATGAATCACAAAATGAAAATTGGTCTCCTTCCCCACCCACTCACCCGCGATAAAGTCTACGTTCTGGGATGTCTCCAGATGAATTCATGTGGCGTCTTCTATGTAAATTTAATTTAAATGCATCTCATGTGTTTTCACTTCACCTGTAACACCTGAGTGCTACAGCGATACATTTTTCCTCCCCCTGTTACCCATTAATATTCTGAATGACTTCGTTCTGGTTTTGTGCATGGTCTCATAATCTGAAAGTTTTTTTTCTGTTAGTAAGACACAGAAACACAGTAAATTAATTTAATATTTTAGCTGTTTCTTCCATGGATTTTAACTCCTTCACTTTGTTGTCTCTGCAAGAAGAGAGTGAGAGACCGTCTATGTCCTTTGTTACTGGATGGGGATTAATTATAATTTTTCATTTTAACTGCTATGGATGAGCTTTGGCTTAGCTCTTACTTTATACCCCAAGACCTGTTTTGATGAAGCTTGGCAAGAATTTTTTTACTACTCTGTGGTCCTCCAAGCTCAGGAAAGTAATCTTAAGAAAGCAGTCCTGAAGGCATAAAGCATGTATTTGCATAGCCACACTCTCCGCACATGGTAATGGGAGGTAGGCTATGCCCCACAGAAAATACCACTCCTATGTGCCCATGCCCCTTCCTCAAAGTCAATCATAATAAGATTCAGTGTTTGTTCAAGACATTTCTCTCAGACCATGAGAAGTCCCAATAATGTCCAGACTCATATCTGGCTCTTCATGTCCAGCCTTGCCTTTGGCTCCCTGACTCCAGTAAGGGTGTTCAGCTCCTGCTCTTCGAGGTCACTTTTGGATTTTCAATTCTGCTCCAGTTCCCCGTCAGCCATACTGCTCTAACAATTATTAACAATTATTAATTTATTATATTTATTAATTTTGGCCAAAATGATTTTTGAAATTCAGCTTGTAGCTGAAATAATTCCAGTCTTTCCTGAACCTCATTTTTTGGTAGATTTACTTTTTTATCAAAAAATGTCACTCCTCTACTCCCAGATGCTAGATATGGGCCATACTCATCTTAGCCAGGTTATCCTAGATTGGATGACGTCGTGTCTCTCTTTGGTTTTTCATTTTGAAAAGTGTTGGTTTCACTCAGGTCCAGAACATGAAGTTTTTCTAGAGGACATCTAAATCATTTCCCAGCCACTTTAACTGCCACTCTATGTCCTCAGTTCCACATTGAAGCTTCTCTGTGAAATACTTCCAACCATGCTTCCAACCACGTGGAAATATACAATTTAGCCTATAAACTGGAGGCCTGCCAACTAATCTACAGATGATTTCCCAGTTCATTTTTGCACCTCACCACACTACAGGAGGAGCAGGTAATATATCAACTATCTAAGATATGTATCTCAAGCTCTTATTGAATGATCCTTGAGACAGAAGCTTAATTGTCTTCCAGTTCTGAGTCTGCCAGATTACCAGGGATACACCTGGATGAATATCAGGGAATGCATGTATCAGTAAAAACAGCTTTCAATTATTGATTCAGATCTTGATTTCAGTTACACTGGTGTGAATCTAGAGTTTCGCATCATTTTGGAGCAAGATTTCATCTGACTTGATGCCCTTCCTTTGAAAACTCGTGGCAGTCAGGAGGACCTGGATGATTGGAGAAGGACAAATATAGTGCCCATCTCTCAGAAAGGGAAGAAGGAGAATCCAGGGAACTATGAACCAGTCAGCCTAACCTAGTCTCTGGAAAAATCATGGAGCAGGTCCTCAAGGAATCCATTCAGAAAGGGAGACTTTGGCAAACTCAGAAGGTTAGTTGAAGAGGCCCTCTACAACCAGTGACTGGATGATTTGGGAGGTCAGGAATGGTGGTGCTTCCTTAAGGGGGCAATTCTCTCTGCTCAAAAAGAGGTCAACCCTATGTGGACAAAAAGTGGGAAAGGAGCCAAGAGACCCACTTGGCTCAACAGGGCCATTAGGGAACTATTGAAAAAAAAAAAGAAGCTTATAAGAATGGTTCAGCAACCAGAGAGGAGTACACTTATATTGCCAGGGTCTGCAAGTATGAGACACAGAAAGCCAAAGCAGGCATGAAGATCAAGCTGGCAACCGAAATAAAGGGCAGCAAAAAGTCCTTCTATAGATACATAGGGAGCAAGAAAAAAAAAAATCAGGCTCTGTTGTGGGATCCCTACTGAATGCAGAGGGGCAGCCCACAGTTGATCCCCACAAAAAGTCAAAACGGGGACTGCTCACCTGTCCAGAGGCCCAGGCAATATGGGGAAGATAACATTAAATCAGTCCTGAACAGGTGAGGGATCTCCATTTTCAAGCCTGCTGGGCCAGATGACCACATTCAAGAGCCCTGAAAGAACAGGCTGAACTTATAGTGGGGCCACTGGCAAAGCTGTTCAAAAACCCTGAGTGTTCCCATACGACTG
Organism: Gavialis gangeticus; assembly: GCF_001723915.1. NCBI lineage: Eukaryota > Metazoa > Chordata > Crocodylia > Gavialidae > Gavialis > Gavialis gangeticus. The sequence continues at coordinate 21,331,958 of NW_017729028.1, read as the reverse complement.
GAAGAGGGCCATTGTGATTCCTATCTTCAAGAAAGGGAAGAGGGATGCTCCTGCTAACTGCAGACTGGTCCGTCTGACTTCAGTCCTGGGAAAAAAATTGAAAAAAATGTTTAAGATGGCCATCAATTACCAGTTGGCAACTGGTGGGGTATTAAGAGGTAATCAGCATGGCTTTATCAAGGGTAGATCATGTCTGACAAACCTGGTATCCTTCTGTGACCAAGTTACTAATCATCTGGATGAGAGACATAGATTCATAGACTGTAAGGGGCTGGAAGGGACCTTGCAAGATCATCAGGTCCAGCCCCACTGCACTAGGCAGGAAAAACAACTGAGGTCAGGTGACCCCAGCAAGGTGACCGTCCAGTCTCCTCTTGAAGATTTCCATGAGGTTGATTTCATTTACTTGGACTTCAGTAAAGCCTTTGATTCTGTTTCCCATGAGATTCTATCATCTAAATTGGAGGGTACTGGGCTAGACCAGTCTACAGTGAGGTGGGTGGACAACTGGCTTAGAGGCCAATCCCAGAGAGTTGTAATTGATAGGATAGCCCCATCCTGGAGGGTCATCTCCAATGGTGTCCCCCAGGGATCTGTGCTTGGATCCATGCTCTTTAACATATTTATTAATGACTTGGATGAGGGGGTAGAAGGCTCAATGATTAAGTTTGCAGGTGATACTAAGCTGTGGGGAAATGCAGGCACATCAGAGGACAGAGTAAGGATCCAGGATGACCTTAACAGAATGGTTTTATGGGCTGAATGGAATCAGATGAAGTTTAACAGGGAGAAGTGCAGGATTCATCTTGGTAGGAAGAACCTTCACCAGTACTACACAATGGGAGGTGGTACACTGGCTGGCACAACATCTATGAAATCTGAATGGGATCTGCAGGTCACAGTTGACCAGAAAATGAGCCAACAGTGCGGTGAGGTTGCCAGCAGAGCAAATAGAGCCCTAGTGTGCATCAGCTGATGTGTTGCCAGTAGATCCAGGGAGATGCTTCTCCCTTTCTATACAGCATTGGTGAGGCCACAGCTGGAGTACTGTGTCCAGTTCTGGGCAATATACTTCAGGAAGAATGTGGATAAGCTCAAGAGGGTACAAAGGAGGGCCACCCATATGATTACGGGCCTGGAGGATAGGCCCTACGAGGAGAGACTCCAAGAACTGGGCCTATTTATTCTGATCAAGAGAAGACTGAGAGGTGACTTGATAGCCACCTACAAGTATGTTAGGGGTGAGCATCAAGATCTAGGGGAGCAACTCTTTAGGAAGGCACCTCAAGGGAGGACGAAGACCAATGGGCACAAGCTAATAGAGGGAAAATTTAGGCTGGACATAAGATTTTTTTTTCCTCCCAGAAGGGTTACTAGCATCTGGAACACACTCCCAGCAGAGGTGGTGCAGTCACCATCCTTGAAGGCATTCAAGATGAGGCTGAATAAGCACCCTGTTGAGCTCATTTGAGCCCAATAATTTTCTGCCCATGGCAGGGGACCAGACTTGATGATCTTGCAGGTCCCTTCCAGTACTTCAATTCTATGATTCTATTTCTAAGCATTTGGAGGAGAAGAAGGTGATTAGGAACAGTCATCGTGGATTCATCAAAGGAAAATCATGCCTGACCAACCTGATTGCCTTCAATGACAAGCTGACTGGCTCTGTGGATGTGGGGAAAACAGTGAACATGATATACCTTGACTTTAGCTAGGCTTTTGATATGGTCTCCCATTCCAAGCAAGCTAAGGAAGTATGTGTTTCATGAATGGACTGTAAGGTGGATAGAAAACTGTCTGGGTTGTATGGCTCAAAGGTTAGTAATCAATGGTTTGATGTCTAGCTGGAAGCCAGTATCAAGTGGAGTACCCCAGGGGTCGGTCTTGGGGCAGATTTTGTTCAACATCTCCATCAATGATCTGGAATATAGGTTGGAGTGCACCCCCGGGAAGTTTGCAGATGACATCAACCTGGGGAGAGATGTAGATTTGCTAGAGGGTAGGGCTAGGATTCAGGAAGACCTTGACAAGTTGGAGGTTTGAACCAAAAGAAATTTCATGAGGATCAATAAAGACAAGTGCAAAGTCCTGCACTTAGGATGGAACAATCCCATGAACCAGCACAGGCTGGGGACTGCCTGGCTAAGCAGCAGGTCTGCAGAAAAGGACCTGGGGCTGCAGTGAACAATAGCTGAATATGAGCCAACAGTGTGCCCTTGTCGCAAAAGAAGGCTAATGGCATACTGGGCTGCCTTAGTAGGGGCATTGCCGGCAGATTGAAGGAAGTGTTTCTTCCCCTCTATTTGGCCCTGGTGAAGCCATGTCTGGAGTACTGTGTCCAGTTTTGGGCCCCGCACTACAGCAGGGATGTGGACAAATTGCAGAATCCAGCAGAGGGCAACAAGAATGGTTAGGGAGCTGAGGCACATGACTTCTGACCAGAGACTGCAGGAACTGGGCTTATTTAGTTTGGAGAAGAGAAGTCTGAGAGGGAATTTAATATCCCAAAGGGTGGTTCCAAAGAGGATGGAGCTAGACTTCTCTTAGTGGTGGCAGATGACAAAACAAGGAGCAATGGTCTCAAGTTCCAGCAAGGGAATTTTAGGTTAGATATTAGGAAAAATTTTCTTAGTAGGTAATAAAACAGGTTAACTAGAGAAGTCGTGGAATCTCCATCCTTGTTGGTTTTTAAGACCCAGCTGGGCAAAGTTTTGGCTGGGATGATCTAGCTGGGGGTGGCCCTGCTTTGAGCAGGGGGTAGGACTAGGTGTGACCTCCTGAGGTTCCTTTCAATCCTAACTTTCTATGATTCTATGACTCCTGATATGAGCCAAGGTGTTATGTATTAGGGCTTGCCTTTCATTACAAGATCTCAGGAAAAGTTGGGTTTAAATTTGGCATTTTCTTTCCTCTAGATGGTTCACTGACTTGGCTAAAGAACTCTGCCAGCTGAGTGAGATAAAAGAGTGAAAGGAGAGAGAAGCTGTCGATCTAGAGTAGCTCCCATCTAGTCCATGGACATAGTTCTGATTGCCCTGGTGTAACTGAAGATGAAGCCTGTCTCAGTTAGCTTATTTCCTAGCTGCTTTCTTGTGGCAGGGTTGCACTCAGCGCTTCACCACACCTAAGATCTGAGGAATTGAAATCTTATAATGTGGTAAACAGGGCATGCTGTCATATTTGTCACATCTGCTTGCCATGCTGAAAAGAAAAGGCTAGCTTTTCAAGTACTCAGGACACAGTGCTGGGTGGGTTTTCAAAAGAGCTCAACAGCCCACATTAATCTCAGTGTTGCGGGTTTTTTTCTCCCTATGAAACAGGAAGCAGGGGGAACTAATGGAAACTAGATATTATGTAAACTAGTTGCACAATTCCTGTGTTTCCTCTCCTAGTGAACACTGAAAGCATAGACCAAGACACTGCACAAAAACACTACCTGCAATGGCTAAATATGGAGTCGGGCTGAAGTGCCCATTAAACATTCTGCAATGATGTTTTACAGTTATTTCGCCCTGGACATTTACATTTCTCATGATAAAACAATTTAGCTGATACTCATGACCTCCTTTGAGTTTTCTGCTCTAACACAGACTAAATTCACAGTAAAATATACTAGGTAGTCAAAGAGATTGCTGTCATACATGAGATTACAGTTCCAGATTTTATATTAGTTCCATGTGGGGAGTAAAATCAACATTATTTCAAAAAATATGCTAAGAAACAGCATGTAAAAACAAGAATTTTGACTAAGGGAAATATAGACCCTGATTTAAAACATCTGAATTCTGGTATCATAAAGACACCATACCTATAAGATAATTTTTTACTACAGGTATGATCCTGAACATTCAGCCATCCAGTATATCTGGAAAAAACAGGCATTGGGCTTTTACAAATGTCGATTCTCCAAAGGACATAATGAGGCATAGTATATAGTATATATGAAAGGGTAGGACTGACCTTACATCATTATTTAATTAAGAGTCATTGATTCAAATGAGATTTACAAAGACATTATGCAATTTTGATGAATGGTAATCAGATGTGCCTAATGCATACATAATCCACAAACTGAGATGCTATTGGATGTGCATAATCTTCTTACAATGGTCAGGAAAGCACATAGTACTAGAGGACAAATCAGCACAGAGCAAAATATGCATAAGGCCTATGACTAAGAATTGTTGGCGTACCTATATAAGAGGGTGATAGAGAATTGAGAAACCCTGTGCATTACATGAGCAAAAAATTTACCTACATTGTTTTTGAGTTTTCTTCACTGTTAGAACAGTAAGGCAGTAGAACAGACTGCCTAGGGAAGCTGTGGACTTGCCATCACTGGAGGTGTTCAGGAAAAGGCTGGACAGCCATTGGCTGGGAGTAACCTAGCCAGTGTTATGCTTATGTTCTACCATGGGTTTTTTCCATGTTTCTTGCTTCTGCTGATTGTTTGCACCCTCTCCCCCACCAGTGTTTCTGCTACATGTGTCAGGGTGCCTTCTCAGAGGCATTAGGTGTTGGCTACAGCCAAGGCTAAGGACCTTGGCTGGGGTGTGCCAATGCTTTTGCTGGGACCAAAGCTGGAGTTTCCTGACTGGGGGATGTTGCCCCTCTGCTCAGGGTTGCCAGATTTGGGATCAGGAATCAATTTTACCCCCTGGTCAGTTTAGTATGGACTATGGGGCTTTTGCCTTCCTCTGTAGTGAGTAGTGTAGTCTCTTGAGTGTATATTGACAACATTTTATAGAAGCAGGACATTGGCTGCTGTGGTTCCCCTGCTATACCTGTGGCAGGTTAGGGTGTTAGGTCTATGTTGTGTCAGGTTTGAGGGTAGCCTTATGTAGACTTTAGATCATGGTTTGTATGAGATGGTGTGAATAGGGATGAACCTGCCTCAGGCAGGGGTTTCCTTCCATCCCTATTTCTCTGACTCTGTGACTCTCTATGAGTTTATAATTCTGTTGCTTTGCAAGTAAGTCCTAAAAATTAATCACTTATTAAACTATTGGAATCCAGAAGTATGATCTACATAGTAAAACTGACCCAGAGTTGCCAACGATATATAAATTTATGAATGCTTCTTTAAATAACATCCTAAAAACACCTGTCAATAAAAATCTCTTTAAAAAAAGTGCCTTCTGTAAAAACACAAAGCCAATGGAATTTTAAGCTCAGCAGCAGAAAAGAAGGTAGAGGTACTGAAGGACAGATGGAGCACAGCAGCATCATCTGGTGTCTGAGTGAGAGCATGACCATGCATGGAACTCTTTTCAGGGCTTTGTGGCTCACCCAAGCCTGCAGAGTTCCCTCCCCCCACCCTAGCTGGGTGCTTCTGCTGCATCCCTTTGGCTGTCCCACACAACTAGCAGCTGCTTGCCTCAAAGGCACAGGGAAGTGGTGGTGAAGTCAGGACAGAAATGCAGGCAGGGTAGGACTGAGGCGGTGCATGGGAGGTCTGTGGGGGTTCTGTGCCAGGATGGGAGGATTGGGGTGGGCATGGGTAAGGTTGGGGGGTGACCAGGGCTAAGGGCAGCATGGTGCAGGTTGCCAACCCAAGACAATTATTTTTACTTATAATCTGGAAACTTTTTACTGACAAACATTTTTTTTTACTATGGTTGGTGTTAAACCCCTAAATCTGAACTGTGACCTTGTCACTGCCATCCAACAGGTTAAATAAATATGTTGAACAATGACTTAGCGATATTTCTACTTCTGCTGATTTGGATCCATATGTTTTTACGAGGGAAAGTACTGAAAGCATCATTTCAAAAAATCAAGGTATACATATTTTGCAGCCCACTCTTACTCCTCAGAAGTTTGGCTTTATGCATGGACAGATGAAACAATGATACCCATTGAAAAGGAGGGCAGAGAACTTACCATAATTCAGCTGAATCTGCTGTAACTGTCTGTCTGCTTTTACTTGAGGTAAGTGGAAACTTAAACAGTAAAAAATTTACCATCTGCTTCATTTGGGGGTAATCATTCAGGCATTTTAGCTTCATTGACTGTGGGATGGTAGAAGATACATGAAACAATGACAGCATATTCAACTGGCAGGCATTCACAAGCAGTAAGTTCCTCCCACATACTCTAAAGTGGTGTAATTGCTCTTCTGTCCAACACAGATCAAAGGGAGCAGGAGGGCGCAAAAGCCCCCATGGCTCACCAAAAGCACCTGAGAATGTCTCCTAGCTAAAAGAGAGACATACACCCAATGGAAGGGAGGGGCCATCACCAGGGAGGACTATACTGTGGTTGCTCAGGGATGCAGGGGGACGGTCAAGAAGGCCAAGGCAGAGATGGAACTGGGACTAGCTTTCCAGATCAAGGACAACAAGAAGTCCTTTTTTAAAGGACAGGCAGTGAGGGCATGGCAGGGACCGCATCCAGGCAGACCTGGATAGGTTAGAGAAGTGGGTGGATCTGAACAGGATGTGGTTCAACAAGGACAAGTGCAGGGTGCTGCACTTGGGGAGAGGGAACAAGCATTATGGTTATAGGTTAGGGGCTGACCATCTCAGC
>NW_017729028.1:21323710-21325179 GCF_001723915.1 Gavialis gangeticus | reverse complement strand
CCCAGTGCTCCTTCCTGCCCATGGCAGGGGGTCAGACTCGATGATCTGTCTAGGTCCCTCCCAACTCAGTGATTCTATGATTCTATGAAATACATAGGAGGCAAAAAGAAGGTACGTGGGGTAACATGGGGCCCCTGCAAGACACGCTAGGAAATCTGGTCATCACACCAGACAACAAAGTTAACCTATTTAATGACTTCTTTGCCTCCATTTTCCTGAGCAGGGACTGGATCAGCCCCCCACCGTGCCCCCCTCAGGCCCCAGGGGAGGTGCACCTAGGCCAAGGGTCAGTGAGGATCTAGTCAGGTAACTTCTGTAGGGAATGGATGCATTTAAATCAGCTGGTCCTGATGATCTCCACCCCAAAGTGCTGAGGGAATTAGCTGAGGTCATTGCAGGACCCCTGGCACAGCTTTACAAGCACTCGTGGTGCTCTGGTGTGGTGCCAGAGGACTGGAAGAAGGCCAATGTGGTTCCCATCTTCCACCCTTCCCTGAAGGCTTGCCAGCTTCCTTTCCATCATGCTTTGTCGTGTGTTTCATAGTGTCTTGTTTTTATAAAAATATATATGTAACCCAGGTACACCCAAGGGTGTGTGCCCTATTCTCAATCGGATGGGATGGAAAGGCAGGAGGGGGTGGTGTGAGAGGGATACCAGAATTTTGGGCAGATCCCTCTTTTCTCTACTGAGTTAGCCCAGGCCCAAAGTTCTTAACTATATAAAATTTATTGAGTTACCTTTATAAAACTCTTTAAGATAGATATAATTACAGATATAGGTACAAATATACATATAAAGGAATGTTAGCAAGAGGAAGTCGGCCCTAGGGAGGGCATTTGGGTAAGCACCCGTGCCTCAGGCCCTGAAGTGGGGTGGATCCCAGGACAGTCAATCCAGCAAGTTTATACCACAAGTGGGTTAACTAATAAAGACACTCTTACAGAGCCCATTATACAGAATTAATACACCCAACTATTTATAACACCAACAATAACAATAGATACCAAACAAGAAACAACTATACCAAATATTAGATGCACCCTATCTGGGTTCCAACCACTTGGTCCCTCAAATCAGATAGGGTCTTCTCCCCCTAGGCCCACTCCCCCCCAGGGTCCCTTGCCTGGGGGCGCCTCCCCTGCAGGACCTGGGTTCCCGGTAACTCACGGTCCTTCTTCTGGGGGCTGTCAATCTGACCTCTGGGTCCCCACACCATTTCGGGCCTCCTGGAGCCACTGGCTTCAAGTTGAGGATTCTTCCCTCTGGGCCCTGGGCCCCGCATTGGTCATCCAGGGAGCTCCTATGAGAGCCAAGCCCTCACTGGCTCTGGTTCCCCAGCCTCACGCAGGGGTCTTTCCCTTCCCAGGCCCTGCTCTGAACACTGGAGCTCTTTTAATTTAATGCTGAGCCACAGCATTAAATTATAAAATAAGAAACAGGGGTCCAGACAGTCTCCCAAATTGGGGGG
>NW_017729028.1:21319001-21320556 GCF_001723915.1 Gavialis gangeticus | reverse complement strand
AAGATCTATAAGGTCCCTTCCGACCCGACTTCTGTGATTCTATAATTGCTCCAGGAGGGTCCTGATCCCTTCTCCCACTCATTGTGCAGTTTTTGCAATGACTGTTTACTGAAAAATGCAAAGACAATCTTAGGAACTGGTGCCAGGGACATGCCTACTGAGCTTCCCTCTTGCTTGCTCTCCTTCTGGTCCCCATATAGCTTTCTCTCTTGGCTGCCTAAAGTATCAGCTTCAACACAAGGAGCAAAGGATGAGCTCAGCCCTACATAGCCCATGGCCTGGTGGTTAGGGCATTTAGGTGGGAGGTAGGAGATATGGGTTCAAACCACTTCAGGATAAAAGGGACCTAGGACCTCCATGTTCCTTTTCCTGGTTGAGTTCCTTCACTGCTAAGCTGTTGCCTAAATGATAGGAGTGGCTTCCTCCTTCATCAGTCACTTGTGATTTCCACCTAAAGTTCCAGTGACCTACCCCAAATCTGTGCATTTTTCCAGGCAGAATATAACTGCCACAGACCACAAGTGGTCTGGCTTAATCTCTTGTGGCCCAGATGGATCTCTTCTAAGCATGCTCAGAAGGACAAGTGGAAGGGAATAAAATGCAGGGTGGGAATAGAATCTAAAGTCTGTGTAAGTGGCACATGGCTGGGAGGTGGAATAGGATTTGGGCTGAGGATGGCTAGGCAGTTGCCTAAATGAAAGGAAATATTTGGGTCATGGTCTCTGCCCTAAAAGGGCAGAACTTGAAAGTACTACAAAAATGAACTAATTAGTGTAATATACTCCATTGCTGCTTGTAGAATGATGCAAATTAAGCATCCTTCTTAATTAAAAAAATTGAAAATGAGAACTCAAAACATCACATAGGGATATTGAAAAGTACTTGTTGGTTATATATTAAAACACTGTAAGAATGTATTGTATACCCACCACCCCTTTAAACCTACTAAAATACATGGGCAAAGATGCACTGATTACTATTTCAGCAACACTCAACACCACCTTCACAGGATGGAGAAGGACTTTGTCACTTTGTGAGACAGCATGGAAGGGAGATAAAAGATTCTGACTGCTCTGTTTCTAGAGACTTTCTCTCTCTCTCTGCTGAAATCAAATATACTATCACTTCAGTACTGAGCAGGGTACAGATTACTTGAGGAACTATTGTGTGCTTGGCGTTGCACAGAATTTAACTTAGTGGGGTGAAACCACGGCTCCATTAAAGTCAACAGGAACACTCCCATGGTCTCCATCCCTAAGAGTTTACAATCAAAGGACCAGATTCTGCAATACTCACTCACATTAAAGAATATTTACTCAGTCTCACCACTTATTTGAATACACACTACTCAAGATAAGGGTTAAAGAATCTGACCCTAACAACAAATCCAAAGGGGAAAGGCAGAGACATGACTAGCGTCCAAGATTAAGGATAACAAAAAGTCCTTTTTCAAATATATTGGGAGGATGAAGAAGGCGCCGGGTAATGTGGGACCCCTGCAGGATACGCTGGGCAATCTGGTGGTTGCGTCAGAGGAGAAAGCGGACCTCTTTAA
>NW_017729028.1:21303059-21318392 GCF_001723915.1 Gavialis gangeticus | reverse complement strand
GTTAGGGCGGCTAGGAGCTGGAACCAACTTCCAAGGGAAGTGGTGCTGGCCCCTACCCTGGGGGTCTTTAAGAAGAGGCTGGATGCCTACCTGGCTGGACTCATTTGAGTCCCGTTTCTCTTTTTGGGGTTTTTTGTTGTTCTCCCGCCCTGGCGGGGGGTCGGGCTAGAAGATCTATTCGGTCCCTTCCGACCCTTAATCTATGAATCTATGAATGATGGAGAGTGAGAGTTATGCAACCATGAGGTTTGTTGTGCTTATTGGTTGTATTTTTGCAAAGCTTTGTGCTTAGCCTGGAATGAATCACGGCACCAAGTGAAGGGGAATGCTCATGGGCTTCTCAAAAGTATTGTCTTTATAGAAAAAACCTGAAGGTGGAGAGGGTAGATACTTGCCACTGTGGGATAGGAAGGGCATGCCAGGTTTGTGAGGCAGCATGGAAGATGGTACCTCTCCCTGCAGGAAAGTAAAAAAATCTTTTGCCTTTCCAGCTTCTAGGATCCCAGTAGATTGTCATTCAATTCTGCAATGACAGGCAAGTAAGGCCTGAATTTAAAATTAAGCTTAAGTGATTTGGGGAACATAGGCCTACAGCATCAGGGCTTAGTTCCACTGAAGATTGCCAGGAGATGGCTGGCAAATAAATATTTGATATACTCTCACCTGGACAGGAATAGCTGGTCTTTTTTGGTAGGAGAAGTATAGTCCTAGTAACTAACTGATTCACAGATTTTAAAGTCAAAAGGAACCATGCGGATTATCTGGCTGAATTGCCTGCAAACCATGAGCCACAGAATTTCTCCCAGATAACACTTCCGTGACATATTTCATTTCAGCCTGATATTCTTGGAGGAGGAATCCCACATATTTAAGTCTGCCAACTCAATTCCTTATTGCTGGAATCAGAACTCCTATTTCCCAGCTCTGAATAGGAAAGAAAGAGTGTCTGTCCATTTACACAAAGAATTGGAAAGGTAATTATTAGACTGACTGTGAAAATGCTTGGAGCCTGTAAAAGAAATAGCCAAAGAAAAACTCTAATCCTTTTATCTCTTCATTGCATGCATTTTTGGCGCTTATTTAACAACAACAGATAGATTAGAATTTCGGAAGAGGAACAGCATGCTGGTCCTCAGGTTGGTAACCAAAGACATACGACAGAGCCTCAGGAGTTGCTGGCTTTTGGACAAGCCACCATTATGTAAAAGGTGCTGGACAGAGCATTAGCAAATACAGTGGCAACAACAGCAACCAGTACTAAGACATTAGTGGGAAAAGGAACAATAACACCTGCTGTAGCAAATGGACAACAGAACAGCAGAGGTTCATTTGTTGCCCAACTGGGCAGTAGACAGGGATCCAGGATACTTGAGTTATATTCCTGGATCTGTCACTGATCTTCTGTACGATATCACTTCACCTCTCTGTTAACACTGCAGGCCTATATGTTTCCAGTAAAATGTAACCACAACATTGTAACAGGGTGCCATCCCCAGGGGCAGTGGAGAGCCCCTGGAGGCACTCCAGAGTCCCTTTTATTTGGATTTGCTTCTGGGAACAGTCTCCCCTCCACTCACCTGCCATGTATTGATGTTTCTTTGGGTTCTCAAAAGGGAGGATGCCGCAGGGCTTGCCAGATCTGGTCTTCGTTCCCAAGCACCCAGAGGTGAGGATCTCTTGCCTTAGGGTTAATTGCACAGCTCCATATCACCCCTTCACCATGCCTCATGCCTTGCAGGTGCTATAGGCATATTGTTTTCTCTGTTGGGGTCTCAGCCAACTCAGCCCCCACCCATTTTATGCAGCTATGCTGTCTAGCCTAGACTCACTGTGTGGGACCTGGCTTTGAGGTACTAGCTCCGATCAATCACCTCTGGGCCCCTGGCCCTGTGTAGTGGCGCCCCTCTGGCGCTGGGCTCTCTGCCCCTGTAGCTGCACCCATCTGGTGCTGGGCTCTTCGCCCCTGTAGCTGCACCTGTCTGGCGCTGGGCTCTCCGCCCCTGTAGCTGCACCCCTCTGGCGCTGGGCTCTCCGCCCCTGTAGCTGCACCCCTCTGGCGCTGGGCTCTCCGCCCCTGTAGCTGCACCCCTCTGGCGCTGGGCTCTCCGCCCCTGTAGCTGCACCCCTCTGGCGCTGGGCTCTCCGCCCCTGTAGCTGCACCCCTCTGGCGCTGGGCTCTCCGCCCCTGTAGCTGCACCCCTCTGGCGCTGGGCTCTCCGCCCCTGTAGCTGCACCCCTCTGGCGCTGGGCTCTCCGCCCCTGTAGCTGCACCCCTCTGGCGCTGGGCTCTCCGCCCCTGTAGCTGCACCCCTCTGGCGCTGGGCTCTCCGCCCCTGTAGCTGCACCCGTCTGGCGCTGGGCTCTCCGCCCCTGTAGTTGCACCCCTCTGGCGCTGGGCTCTCCACCCCTGTAGCTGCACCCATCTGGCGCTGGGCTCGCTGGCCCCTGTAGCTGCACCCATCTGGCGCTGGGCTCGCTGGCCCCTGTAGCTGCACCCCTCTGGTGCTGGGCTTGCTGGCCCCTGTAGCTGTGTCCTGTGGGCACTGATGAGGCCTCCACCTCCCCTCATAGCCTCATCCTAAAACCACCAGATAAAACTACAGCATAACACTAAGCCCCTGGGCCATAACCAAGTAAAAATAATAGAGGCAGTGAGCCAGCTTACCCCTTGGCTTCTTCACTCTGGGTGCTCTGTCCTGTTCCCCAGCCAGGAGAGCTGTTTCCTTCTGGTCTCTGGGGCCTTCAGGAGCTCACAATCTCCCATTGGCTCAACCGAAGGCTTATATAGCTCTGGCCTGAGCAATCCCCTGGTCATGTGACAGCCCCTAGTCAGTTGACCAGCCTGCAGGACTGCCCCTTACCCCTGCTCTGCTGGCAGGTTGTGCCCTGAAGACTCGGGCCTTATAGGGGCTGCTCTGCTTTCTAGTAACAGGGCTAGGGTTCCCTGTTACAGACATAAATAATAATGATACGGAATCTGCAGAGCTTGTAAAAATGAAAATGCATATATATGACTATAGCAAATTGCTTTCTGTTGTGACATTTTGAACTTTTAGCTTTGATAAGGCACTTTAAACCTATTATCCAGAACGAGAGTCTGAAGGCTGCAGAGGAGCTGAACTCAGCAAGAGGAATTTTTGTTTAGTTAGGGCCAAATTCTGTCAATGTAGATTCATTGGGCCTGTAGGGAAGGAAGTGATTCATTGGCAGAGTGGGGAACAGATGTCCTGACTCACAGTTTCCTGCTCCCACCACTAGAGGCTCTGACCTCTACCCATCGCTTAACATTTCAAATGGATGGGGCTTTCTTACAAATTCACCAGACCTCATCAGATAAATGTCTTTGTTTTTAGCTCCAGATTAATCATATCCCACAACAACTGCTGCTTCCTCAGATTTATTACTGTAAATTTACAGTAAAAATGCTAAAATAAGAAAGTGCAACAAAAGCACAGGTTCTCTGTCTCAAGAAACAAGAATGGAGAACTGCCTGTCTTGTTACTTTTCTTGTGTGTATGGTTTCTTTATATACACTAAAATACTATTTTTTTTCCTGGAACAAATTTAGTGAGAAAGAAAGGTTGCCTCAGGCCTAACCTTAAAATATATTGACCTCTGGCTGTGACATACCACCAGGGTTAGTTCCCCTTGGGGTACAATTGCAACCTAATATTAATGGGCTCAAAATGTTTCTCTTCAGATCAGTAGAGTTTATCTGCATTCACTGTAAGTGGCTTCTACAATATGCCATTGTATGGTTGAATAGTGTTTTATGAAGCACTCAAGTCAAACAACTTTTAATTACTTTTAAAAGGTACCTACAGTTCTGTGGTCTTAAAAATGAAAACCAACACTACAGTATTGTGTTCTTAAATACGTTGCAGTAAAGAGAAGAAATACTACTTAAAAAGCCAGTTCCTTCTATTGACAAATCCAGTCCTGGATAGACTAATTCAATATGATCCTCTCAGGAGCTTTCATGTAAGAATAATAGTTCTAATTTAGTTAACATTTTCTCTGTATACTTTATTATAATCTGATTTTAGTTTTCAGACTGTGCCATCTGCTGTTGGAACAGCAAATGACTCTGTACTGTAACTGTTCAGATCAGACATACTGACAATGCAGGCACCCGTTTTTTCTGCATGTCAGACTGAATTTTTACCCAAGGGGATTTTCACCATCTTTAATTTCCCCTCAGCCTGAAGAAGGGTATGTGTGCCTGAAATCTTGAATGTTGCAAAAAAAAGATAATTTGTTTGCTATTTTCTAGTTTTTCTAATAAAAGGTATCACCTCTGAGCCAAGAATTTTAGAGTTTTGTATTCCGCTCTGTCTCAGACCAACACGGCTATAAAAACAGATCCCTCAGACTATGTTTTTAGCTTTCCTGAGGAGTCTGACCACTGCCAGAAGAATTTGGCCCATAATTTCAAAGCATCATATTTGGGAATAGTCCTCCTCAAGCCTGCCCCTGTGCTTTTTGCTCAGGGTGAAGTAAAATACCCTTTGACATAGGATCACACCCTTACGTACAGAAGATAATGCATCTGCAACCTGATGTGGTAACTGTCCACTTCCATGAGTAGCTGGGACCCAAACCTAACAACTTTTTTGGAAGGTTTAAAATCAGGTCTAAGACATATTTCTCTGCTTTATATCCCACAGAGGTTCCTCTTCAAATACAGTAAGGTCAGGACTCCAGTGAATTCAGAATCACCATCCTTTGTAGTGTGGATTTCCTACTGGAAGTCAAGCAGGTCTTATCTGAGACTGCTACTTCACACTTGTCAAAGAGAAATGGAAGGCAATGTAATTCCTTCCCACAGATGATTTGGAAGTCACCCAGGCCATTGTATGGAGACTCTGGACCTACTTAAGTGTTCTAAGGCCAGGCATACCTCTTAAAAGCTACAGTGAGTTGGCAACCCGATGTCCACCCCCAACCCATACTACTTAGAGCAGTAGTCTCCAAACTTTTTTGATCGCGCACCCCTATCAGTAAAAAAATTTTGAGCATGCACCCCCAATATATGTATATATATGTATATGTAAATAGAAGTTCTAATATTTTCCCCCACACCCCAATGAATCATCTTGCACACCCCCTGGGGTACGCGCACCCCACTTTGGAGACCACTGACTTAGAGGATTGACACTGACATCTAATGGAGCAAGAAGGAACCTCTGAATTCACTGCTTCGTGGGAGATTTTTCTTTATGTGAGGGCGAATATGGCCCCTTGGAGACAGCCCTGCCCATTGTATCTCAGGAACCCAGCTAGTACAAGAGTGCAGTATATTCTTGGCCTGGTCTGAACAGCAGTTCTAGCCATGCAGGTGCTTTTTAACACCGATTAACCATGGGACACAGGTCCCAAATCCCAGCCAACGCTGTTCTGCAAAACCCCTCCTACTAGCAGAACACATTTGTACCTAGCACAGTTCTACTCTCAGACCCTGGTTGTATAAGTCTTCTTAGGCCTCTAATAGATGGGACATGTCTGTCCCTGAGTACTTCCAAGAGGTGCTGAAAACAAGGAGTGCTGGGTTCTGGGTGGGTGGTTTTCCTGTTTTATAATGGTACACAGAGGTCCCAACCAAGGCCATGTTCAGAGCATGCTAAGCATTAGACATGCGCCTAGTAAGAGACAGCTCTTGCACTGAGGGGTGCATCTAACTAGCCAAGGTGGACAAAGGACATGAAAGAAAAGCTCTGATCTCCAGAGATAAAGTGACTTGTCCAGAGCCCTGTGGGGAGTCTAACAGAGCTAGGAAGTGAGCTCAGACCTCTGGAGTACTAACACAGTGCAATCCTTCCTCTCAGGAAAAACAAGGGAAATAACAAGAAAAAACCCCCCAGACTTTGCACAAAGTAAAGAGGCTGAAAGGGGCAAGTGGCTTTTGTTTTTAATACCTTTCAGTTACAGTCATCATAGGAATTGCATCATGGACATTGGCTGGGAGTCTGCCGGAATCGGCATTGATCTCCTGGTGAGTATTGAAAGCAATCCAGGAGATTTGAATAGGGTATTTTAAGAAAATAAATTCAATTAATGACATTACATCATGTTGGGAAAAGAAATGCCCCAGAATATATTCAATAAGAGTTGGCAACCCTATGAGTAAAACATTTGCAGACAGAAGTATGATACAGAAGTTGAAAATGGCCTTTTATAGTGATGATAAGCAATGATAAGCGATGATAAGCACTTTCCTTTGCTACTTTCTTTGTTATCCTCTTTTCCCTGGCTGGAATTTCCCTTCTGAACCATGTTTCCCAAGAAGGCTGCCTTCCACCCTCTCCACGTAGCACAGTGTTGCATTTCCTTGCTCCTGGCAGTGGAAGAGTGATTAAGCAGTTCTCTGAAGCTAAAATCCCTTCCAAAGACTTGTTCATGGGCTTGGGAGAAGGCCCTGAATCACTGACAGGCCTACAAATGAAACATGAGAGCTTAACATAGGAAACACAATTAGCAATGACTTTTTGACAGCAAAGCCTTCATCAGAATATGTCTGGATGGGAAATGAATCCCATCTAGGAACGACCTTGAGGTCAAGCTGTTATTCCCAATTTCATTTCCGCTGTTCTCAGTGTGTTTATTTCCATGCTAAATGTATCTAAAATCAAAAGCAGCTTCTTGCTGTGTAGTGATTGCCTATCATTTCTTGCTTGGATTTTTCACTCACAAGTCCCTTAGTTCAGCTTTAAAAAGTGAGGAAGACAATAAATTGCAAAATGCTGTCTACTTCCTGACATGAAACCTGTGGAGTATTTAAAAGGCAGTCCTGCCTTCCTAGAGGCACCGGAGAAAGAACAGCTCTGTGAACCTAGTGCCTTACAGATCATAACAGTGTTCAGTTCTCCTGCTGAGCTTTCAGCATGAAGTGCCCTACTGCTACTCACGGGCATGTACTCATTGAAGTCATTCATGTAACTCAGAGGTGGGCAAAGTCTGGCCCACGGGCCAGATCAAACCTGCGGCAGACTCCATTTTCCAGCAGCCCCTGCCTGCATCGTTGTGGCTGGTAGCAACAGGGCTGTGACAGTGCAGGACTAGGGTTTCCATGCTAGCTGGGTATGTGGCTGGTCAGGGAGCTGCTCTGGGGCCAGGATCTTGTGGTGGTGACAATGTGGTCTGAAGCCGGGCAGAGCAGAACTGCGATCCGCTGCGATCTGCTGCTTGCATACCCTGGGCAGGGGCATGCAGGCAGTATATCACAGCTCTGCCCTGGCTCCTGACCATGCTGTCACCACTGCAAGATCCATGCCCCGACCCCAGAGCAGCTCCCTGCCCAGCCACGTGTCCTACTGGCATCACTGGGGCAAGTCTCCATAGAAATCCTGGCCCCATGCTATCATAGCCCTGCCACTGCTGGGGTCTCCATGGAAACCAGCCACAGCGACACCAGCAGGGGCTGCTGGGAAATGGAGTCCGGCTGCTGGTCGCATCTGCCATTTTGCCTACCCCTGATATAACTGCTTACCAGTGGAAGCAAAGGGGATAATAGTCTGACCCTTAATAAGTAGATGTGTTTTAGTTGTGCTTTATAATTGTTCCTTTCCATGGTTTGTAGTAGTAATAATGACTGGTGGGCAGGGCAGTTCTTGATGGTTATCAACCAGCTAGAGAAAGGGAGGTCATTAAATTGCAAAAAAATCTGCTCTACAGTCACTGCTATACTAGTCCAGTGATGCTCAGCCTTCCAGCCCTGTGGACTGGATGAGTTGTGGATCCAGTCTGCAGGCCAGATTTTGTGGGCTGGATCCAG
Source organism: Gavialis gangeticus (assembly GCF_001723915.1). NCBI lineage: Eukaryota > Metazoa > Chordata > Crocodylia > Gavialidae > Gavialis > Gavialis gangeticus. Next base: position 21,310,621 of record NW_017729028.1, on the reverse strand, counting down.
GGTGGGGTCAGCAGACAGGGTCTGTCCAGGGATGTGATCTAGCATGCCGCCCAGCCCCATGTGCTGGATCTAGCCACTGAGTAACCTACATACAGGCACAATGTGGAAATTTTGCAGTGGGGAAGCAATGGCAATATTAACGGCCACAGGCACCACTACTGCCACTGCTGCTCCACTGCCAAACTTCCAAATCAGGCTGGTGTGTGGGGTCACTCTGTGCACAGGGCTAGGTTGGGCTGGACTGGGCTGAGCTAGGCTGGCAGCTAGATCACACGCACAGGTTGATCCCACATGCTGACCCCATGCTGGATCTATTCCAGAGACCAACCCTGCCCACAGGATCTGGCTCATGGACTGGCCCCAGGCCACTCATCTATCTGGACCACAGGGCTGGAAGTTCTGCCAGATTAATGCTGCCAACACTCTCCCACTGCCAAATTTCTGGACCTGTGAGGAACCCCACAGTCTGGATGACATGGCTGCATGGGCTGGATTTGGCCTATGGGGTGGAGGTTGAGTACCACTATAACTTGGATATGAATCTGAAGAAACTCATAATGTTTATTGAATTGTTACATGAAGTTCTAATACTGGGGTTGCAACAAAATGCCATTGCATTGAGTAGCTGCCTGGGTTGTGCCAAGATAAGATACATGGCCTAGGATTCCAGCAGGTCACTTTCCATTTTGAAAGGTCTGGGTCCAGGAACTGGAGCCAGCAGGATCTGGTTATGTGTCCTATCCTGTTTGAAGAAGTGTCTGGAAAATGGCATAGTTTGATCTTCTCTGGGTTTAAGAGATTATCATGTGATAACCATGGTGGGAGAACAAGCTGAGCTATTGTCGCCATTGGCTTGATGTCCTTTAATTGCCATGTGCATTTGTAGCAAAGAATGATTCCTTGGGGTACAGAAAAAAGCAAGATAATTCAAGGGCTTCATTCAAGCAAAGTGAACTTTTCAAACAGACAAAGTAGGTGAGGAGCTATTCCACATGTAACACAGAGTGTGGTGGGTGATGCAAAAAGATGAAAGGGTTGGAATCTGTTTTGACTGACAATTTCTGCCATGCCAGTGCCTGCTGTAGGATTTCACAGGGTATAAACAAGGTCCGAATATGGCCTGATAAATGGGCAAAGTGATCTGCATGCCAGACTGGATCTGGCAGTCAGTGAGTGTGTCTGCATGCCAGACTGGATGAACCTATAAGGCAGGGAGGAAATAAGTTGAACATTTAAAATATATGATTAAAATAAAATATTAATCATTTCTCCCATTCTCAGTGGTGGCTCTAAAGCTAAGCTATAAATGCAGTGAGTTGATGGATCAGGGAAAGCAAAAGGGTGGCATTTCATTTACACTGCCACCCAGTGCAATTGTGAAGCATGCAGGGCCCTTGTAATTCTGCTGTGACACCTTCCTTGAGGAAAGGGCTGTCAGGGGATTTGTTTTACACATGAGGCAAAAGAATATGTGGAGGAACACAACTTAAACCACATGACTGCTTGCATTGTATAGTCTGTCTGCATACCGCACCCTCTGCTTCTGTGTACAACTGAGATTGTTAAAATCTACATTTCTGGGGCTTTTCTTCTTGCAGACACTCAGAGAAATTGAAATGAATCAATTCAAAGGCTGCACGTAAGTTAAAGCATGTTAAATACTTGTGGGATGTGAAATGGTTAAGATCCCTGTAGCTTCTCAGGGGATGATAAAGCTACAATAATCTGAAGCTGCTGCACCTGAATGAGAGGATCCACACAGCTACTTGACATCCTTTAAATTATGGGCTCTGGCTCAAACTTGATTGACCTTAGTTTATTGGGTGTCACCTTGGAGAAAGCCCTCAGGTAGACAGAGCTGTGTGGAGTCCTAACAGCAGTTCTGGATTGACACACACTTGTTTGCCTCAAGCTAAGGTTTGCACAGTGTCAGTTTGATCATCAACACTGGAAAAGGTGGCAGTTGAGTATTTCTCCTCTTGGCTTTGTCAGGGATACTTTGGACCCTTCTGGGTCCCTTCCCTCTGTAGTTGGGGCATGGTGCTCTTCCTTGGATCTCTTGAGCAAACTACTTCCTGATGTTGTAGTGACGGGGCATTTATGGTGCCCTTGCCCCCACCCCTGCTTTAACTGTTGCAAATTACAGGGCTTTTTATTTTTATACTTGAGGGTCATTCTTGAAGTTTTGTGCATGTATTTACATGAGGGTTGTTCCTGAGTCTTTTAAGCATAGGTTAGACAAACACTTGTCCAAGACATTTAGATAGGGATGCCCCTGCCTTGGGCAGGAGTTTGGACTAGATGACTTTCTGAGGTCCTTTCCAGCTCTGCTTCCTATGATTCCATGACAAGCACTACCAAGGAGGGTTCTCGTATTTGTTACAGTAAATATGGAATAGACATATATTTCTTGACCAGGCTTCTCACTTTTTTCCTACCCTGAGTCCCACCAGCCTTTGCCCTCAAACAAGGGCACCTTGTCAACTTATCTAGGGGACTCATTCTAGTTTCCTTGTCAACTTGCCCTTCTACAGCATAGCTTCTCAGGACAAGAGAAGACTGACCTATGACTGGGGAGATCTTGAAGCTCTGGCATATCAGGAGGAAGGCTTTTATTTCAGCTTTTAACATCAGAATCCTGTAAGGTCACATCAGAGGAAGGAAAAAAAATCATTAAAATATGAGAGTCAGATTTCCAGAGGAGCAAGACTACCACTGTGCTCACTGATGTCTCAGAAACATAGTATTAATCACCTCTGAGATTTCATTCTGTATAATAAAAATAGTAACACAAAAAAGAAATTCACAAAAAAAATCAAAGCATCTTAGAGGTTGAGATGTGAATGTGGACATTCACCATGAAGAAAGTTGTGCCATATTTTCTCAAATATCAGTTTGCCAGTTCAAAGGGCTCATATGTTCTTATTATTACTAAGCGAGGACTGGGGTGGGTCACTGACCTATGTATTGATAACGTATTTGCGTAAGTGGGACTATAACATGTTCTGGGCATGAAATTCATTAGTCCCGAGATCCCCTCTCCAGTGGCCACCTCACTCAGCCTTTTCCTTTCTCGGGGTTAGAAATGGACACTACCAATATCTGCCGTACAGGAAGGAAGGAATGCATGAGCAGCGCCCAGAATGAACAGACCGTTTGTATTACTCAAAGTGGCCTGGAGCTCTCTGCAGTGCTGGAGCATTGAGGGAAGTAAGATAGGCAGCAAATGGACAGCTGTAACATATGAAGCGCTTTAAAGTGCTATAAAACTGAGCGAGCAGATGATACACAGTGCTATATTGCTACAAATCAACGATGTACAAATTGCATGTACTTCATGGTAACATCTTTGTTGGGGGTAGCTGTATGTTTGTACACTACTGAAGCTGTGCAAAATAAAAGTGTTTCGAAAACAGTGGAATTTGAAGTGTTTTACATGTGTGTCTGATCATGCCTTCCAGATGACAGACCTGTGAAAACAGTACTGCTTCCAAACTACCTTCACTTTCTGTCAATCCCTAGTGCTCTTGAATAGCGTTATCAGCTAGAAGAGAAGCTTTACCTACTTGTGATCTTAGGGCGCTTGTCCATGGTATTGGCTTTTTCTAGCTTAAGATATTCCTAGGTTTTTTTCACTGTTGTAATGTACCACGACAAGTAACATAACATGTACCTTAAGTAACGCATTTAAGTCTTATTATGGGCTAATATGCTATTACTAGTAAAAGATGCTAGGGGGCACCTCATAACATTTTTTTTTATCCTCATCACTACCCAGTACTAAATTACAGCAGGGGGCAGTTTAGAAATGTATTTAGTGATTGGTTAATTTTTTCAGGTTGGGTGGCTTTCGTTTTTCCCCTAGGGGTTTTCAGTGGAACGTCTAATTCACACGCCACAAGATAGTGTTGTCCACTTGGCGAAACTCTTTGAGCCAGGCATGGGCAAAGTGTGGGGGTCCTCTTTTTGGGAAGCACTTTCCCTGCACTGTGGGGGGCGGCGTGGGCACTGCGCCCCCTAGTAATTCAGTGTCAGGGGCCGTTTCCTGGTGCTCTCCCTGACAAATCTACATGGTATCCCCCTTTCTCTCTCCCATCACAGAGGCAACTCATGGGGTTTCCAGTGGAGCTGAGCCCCTAATTTGCACACCGCAAGATACTGTTATCCGCTTGGCGAAGCCTCTTTGGGCCAGGCATGGGCAAAATATGGAGTCCTCCGCAAGGAGTAAAGCAATCCTTTTATGTATGTAACAGGCACTATTTTTTGTTTAAGTAAAATGAAAACTTCTTCTTTGGCAATCCCTTGCAGTTGAGCATGATTGTCTTTCACTATTGTCTTATCTGTGTGTCCAAAGATGTCTGATGAGGCCTATTTGGGATTGACAGACTCTACTGAAGCTCAGACATGCTGCAGTGTGGGGTGGTAGTGCTGGAGTCTTGATCTGCTTTTCCATCTCCTGTTCTTGTCATGAGGTTTCAAAGTACTGAGAGATCCTTGCAACAGACTCTTCCTCCAATTGGGGTAGTCCTGGGAGGTAGTCTCCCATGAGTTGAATGAGTTGGGATTATTCATATTTCTACATTCGTCTTTCTTCTATCAAGACATTTGATTTTATATTTCAGCATTGTTATTATCCTCACATTCAGGTTTGGCTGTACCAGTCCTTTGGTACATCTGCTGCTGACAAATCTACAAGTTTTTTGCTACTGTAGCAATTTTGCTACTTGTCTTTTCACTTTTCTTTCCAGCTTTTTTAAATTTAGCCAGGGGATCGATGGGAAGGTGCAGTTACAACCCTGCTTCTTTTTCTAGCATTTGAGTCACTGCGACCTCTTCACAGAAACAGCAGAAATCCTTGCTCTTTGCTTGCTTGCTTCTTTCCTTTGAAGCAGTTTTCTGCAACTGAAACGCCTAGTAAAGGGATGAGAAAAGAAATGACATATTTCACTACTGTTTCCTGACCTTTTATAGGTATGAGGTTTTGTTGTTTTGTTTTTTATTTTTAAGCTCTGCATTTTGTAGGACTTTATTTGGAAAATTGGAAGAGAAGCAGAGGCTTACAAGACACTTTGTCAGTGAGCACCAGAAAAGGCAGGGGCCATGTTTTTGCCTTGGTTGACTATTGCTATAGCATGTGAGCTCATTTTCTTCCATCTCTTGTCTCTAGCTAAAAGAGTCAAGTAAGAGGGCTAGGGTTGTGTCCCTACTCAAACACTCTGACACCAGCAAAGATGGATTGCTGACTGAATGAACAGGAGTGAATCATGAACAGGAAACCAAGGCAAATGTTAAACAAGTTTCCTAAGGGAATCAGTTAAGAATGGCATGCAGAAGCTCTGTAATTAATTAACACCAGTTCCTTGTACTAAAACAAAAGATAGAGAATCTATCAAAATCTATAAACCTGCATTCCTAAAACCAAGCACAGATGTGGAAGAGAGCTGCTGGCCTGCAGGGTCAGATATCCATTTGTCAAGAAGTGAATACTTTGATTTAATATAAAATAATCAGCCTTGTGGGCAGCATGCAGAGAGGCGAGGGGCTTAGCGGGCTGTGGACACTGGACAGTCATCCTGTGTTTCTGGTAATTGTCATGCCAGCACATTTGTGTAAGTCACAGAACTTGTTTGTGCTTCAGTTTTTCCATCGGTAAAGCAGGTATGATAGTAGTGTCACCAATGCCATGTGGGCCAAGGAAAATTACTACCAGATGCTTTTTTAATAATTTTAAAGTATGGGGACATATTTTTGAATCTGAAAGCAAACATTAGAATATACAAAATAAATCTTCTACTTGCACAATATGCTATTGTTGGAGTAATGCAGGACTTGTTAGACTTTTGTTACAGCAGTGGTGCTCAATCTTTTTAGGCTCAAGGCTCCCCTTGTTAGATTCAAGGCACCTCTCCGTAACTTCTGCAAATTGAGTGGCATCCCATTTCAAAAACTAGTCTATTTATGACAGCTCATCTGTCCATGGCTCTTAAGTATTTGTATTATAGTAGAGCAAAGAGCCATAGCTGAGATCAGGATCCAATTATGCTAGTGCCTTTACAGAGGCATTTCCATACCATGGCTGAAATGGAACTTGCAAAGCAGTTTCACATAGATGCTTCTGAAAATCCTACCTTGCGTGCTGAGACAGTTATCAGAAGCAACTTGTGGAAAAGAAGTCAGTAACCAACTCCTGAAAGAGACACCTCTCATACTGAGACACTTTCATAATGTTTTACATCAGTGCAAGTCCACAGTTTCCACGCAGTTATTTCTGATTCATACTAGCCTCAACGAGTGATATGAATCGGGTATGAAATGTTACTAGTACGGTCTGTTCAGAACATTTTGACTTTTTGCTCCTTTTAATAACGAAGGGAAAGGTTGTCACTTCCATTTAAGGCTTCCGGAGCAGCACTGCTATAATTCAAACCTATCTTTCTTGTTTTGGCTCCAGGATCCCTAACTATCCAGATCTAGTAAACCAAAGAAGATTTAAGAAACACAAAGGTTTCTTCTTTTTTTTTTTAACTATCAGTCTGAAAATGTCCTGATTAATTCTTTCCTGCATATTTTTTATTTCCTTGTATCTTTTTGTATTACAAGTTATTATTGATTAGATACTACATACAATTCACATTGATTTCAATAGGTGCCCATAGTCGGTGCAGCCAGGCAAAAATCCAGTTTTATTTCAGCAAAAACTGTGAAAGAAATTAATTTATTCTATATCTTCTGTTTAATTTTCCAGTATTCAAAAAACACAATACAAAATACATTTTGAATTCAAAACTGCCATGTTTCAATTCACTTCAAATTTAAACTTTTCCTTTGTTTTACCACCATGGAATTGAAATTTCAATTTAAAATGAACCAAATGATAATCTGTGTTTCATTTGGAAATTTTCATCAGAAAGTTGAAATTTTCATCATGAAACATTTTCATGAAACATTTTGATTTCAATTGAACTGCATTGCTCTACAACAAAAAATGGCCAAACATTTTAAACAGCTCTAATAATGCTAAATGTATAAACAGTAACAGTCAAACACTTCCTAATGAGTAGGTGTTGGAGTGTCTACCATATTGTCACTGGAATATTGACAACCGTTACATTTGCAAACAGGTCTAAGTTATATCTATAGATCCTTGAATCACTTCCCTGAACTTGTATGGAGAGCAATGAATTTCATAAGATTCAGAAGGTGGTGCCACATATATACGGAAAGAGAATTTTCTTCAGCTTTGTGATAAGGTTTTGGAGTTTACCTGTAACATTAATAGTATGATATCTAGTGTAATTTTAGTATGCAACTTCTTGGAATTGATACCTCCACTGTTAAATAACTAACAAGTGCAGTATCAAATCTAGCAACTCAGTAATGATTTAGAACTTTGTTAATGATTTGCGACTCCATTAGTGATCTGCAGGGACCCTGGCTTTCCCTGATAAAAAAAATGACAAATTCTCTGATTAAAACCCCAGAATCTGTGATTAAAATGAAAGGCTAATATATATATAGATATATATAGAGATATATATAGAGATATATATATAGGTATCTGT
>NW_017729028.1:21302022-21302608 GCF_001723915.1 Gavialis gangeticus | reverse complement strand
GTGGTGCTGCCCTGGCATGGCAGCAACAGGGGCAGCAGTGTGGGGTTGTGTCCCTCACTGCTGCGGCGCGAGCAGGAGACATGTTGCCAGGGCAGTGCGAAGCTTGCAGTGGCAAGCAGCTTCCCCATGCAGCCCCACTCTGCCCTGCTGTGCCAGGTCACACCCAGTAGACTGGGGAGGTCCTAGGGAAGGATAGCAGGGTGGGAAGCCTGAGCAGCGGGCAGCCCACCTCCGCCCCGTGCACAGATCTGAGGGGCATGGGCCCCCTTGCTGTTCCAAGAGTGTATGCAGTGCCGCAGAGGTGCCTCCCCGCAACTTCTTGAATGAGCTGCCTGCAGCCCCAAGCCACTCCCTGCTGGGGCCCTGTGGCCGTGCCTTCCAGCCTTGGGCCCCAAGCCCCATGCACCACCCGGGTGGGCAGCAGCCTCAGCACCGGCTCCAGCCCTGCCCAACTCCTTCTCTCCTTCCCTACTGGGGCCTCAATCCCCACCCCCACTTACCTGTGGGAGCTGCTCTCCAGGCTGCCTGGTGCTTATACATGCACATGGCACCCCCTGCCTGACCATCCTCCTTCCTTTCCCCCCCA
>NW_017729028.1:21294770-21297022 GCF_001723915.1 Gavialis gangeticus | reverse complement strand
CCCCACCCCCACTTACCTGTGGGAGCTGCTCTCCAGGCTGCCTGGTGCTTATACATGCACATGGCACCCCCTGCCTGACCATCCTCCTTCCTTTCCCCCCCAGTCCCCTGCAGGCTGGAACTCTGCCAGCCTGCAGAGAGCTCTTTGCAAAAGTGGAAAGTCCACAGGTTTCTCCATTAAAATGAAAAATCTGCGCTTTCCTTGAGTAAATGGGGAAATCTGCTTTTTTCTCCATTACCTGGGGGAAAGGGAAAACCCAGGTCCCTGATTATTACTTAAAGTGTGCACGTACGGGTTTAGGAGTCTAACTGACTCCCTCGTTGCTACATATGAAATTTGTAGCAGATTTGGGAACAGAATCCAGAATGCTTGCGTGGCCTGATACTTTAAGAAGGTCAGGCAGCCTGCAAAGCCACCAGCAGGTGTGGGGCCAGGTTGATTGGGAGTCAGCTGATTCGGAGTCAGGGAGCTGGTAGGTGAGGATGAACCTGATAGAGGGAGTCACTTGACTCAGGAGGGAGTCATTTAACTCAGAAAGAGGGTTGGGCTTAGAGCAGGTATAATCCCAGGCCCTGAGAAGAGCCTGGCAGTAAGATCTGGAGCCTGCTGAGGGAACATCACCCCAGCAGGAGGACTGCAGCCCTGGAGCACCAGCACAAAGAGGACAACTGAAGCAGTCTGGAGGTTTGGGGAGGAACTAAGGGCCTGGAGAAGGTCCTTAGGGACCCAGGCTGGGGTCTGGACGAGGCCAGAGTGAGGGGCTCAGAGCATAAGACTTATTGTGAGGCCAGGTGGCCCTGATCAAGGGGTCTGCTGCCAAAGATATGTTATGGGGTCCAGGTGAAGCTCATAGAGAGGGGCCAAGTGCATAAGATCTATTGTGAAGCCAAGTGGCCCAGATCAAGGGTCTTGGCACAGAAGACGTATTGTGAGGTCCAGGTGAAGCCCAGAGAGAGGGGCCAGAGTTCTCAACTGGTCCAAGGCAGGGCCAGGGCCTAGGAAAGGCTGAAGGTACAGGTGTGGTCACAGTCAGAGAGGAAGGGATCAGAGAAACTTGAGGTCCAGAATGAGGATGGCTGGGACAGAGTCATCAGCTATAAAGAAGGGTCCAAAATAGCATTGTGACCAGGGGCCCTGGAGGTAGAAGGGCCAGAAGTAGCCTGGAAGAAGGAGAGAGCTGAGCCCAGAAGGGCAGCCAGTGAGACCATGGACTGAGAGAGAGAGAGAGAGACAGGCCTAAGGGAGCCCAGAGTGGTGACATCAGCGAGGGGCCAAGGAGTGTGTAGTTCCTTTGGGGTCATGGTGGTGAGACTGCTTGTGGTGGATCAGCCCCTAGAAAGTGTCACCAGGGACAAACCACAGGAAAGGGCGAGTCTGGGGCACCCTTAAACCCCAGCCTCTACTGGCTTGTGGGTTAACCCTCGGCCCAGCAAAGCGCTGGGAATAGAGAGGGACCAATCTCTGCCTAATAGATTAACAGGAGAACAAGGACTAAGGCGTGTTGATCAGATACAGGACTAAGAGAAACATGTAATGGTTGGGAAACAGGATGAGGAACTATTTGATTTGAAATTCCTACAGCGTTTACAACAGCAGAGGATAGGGGAGTCGTGGAAAATTCTTCAGCTCTAAGAGTAGAGCGGCTTGCGCCGGTGTCTACTAAACATTTTGTAGAGATGCCATTTATCACTCAGGAAACGAAGGGATCATCTTGATTAAGTGGGAGAAGCGGGGCTGTGATGATGTTACTATTCTTCAGGCTGGCCTAACAGGAGGCTCTCTGATTCGGGACAGAGAATTGAGTGAGAGGAGGTGGTGGCAGGTTAAACGTCATCTCTGGCTGGCCAGGCCGGTGAGGACATTGAGACTTCCAGTGACCTGGCTGGCCACAATAATGACAACTGTCATTATTTTGGGACTGAAATCCTCCTTGTCCCATCTCACGACCACATCCCCTGCCTCTGAACTGTCCTTGATGGAAACCTCAGCTTCTGCCCCTGCCTAAAGTCTGTAATTATTATGACATTAGCCTAGTTTCTGTGGATTCCTTTTTCTTCTCCTGGCAGGTTGTACAATGATTTGCAATGGTGACTAGTTCTGCAAGTGGCTTAGTCTGCCAACCTACAGCAATTGTGCACAACTGTTCCTGGACTTTAGAAAGAAGTCCGTGGACAAAGGCGGAAGCAACTGCTTCTGGGGCAGTTTCAGCTGCATTTTCAATACCAGAATGTCTTTCAAATACTAGTTTCAAG
>NW_017729028.1:21275365-21294616 GCF_001723915.1 Gavialis gangeticus | reverse complement strand
AGTTCTTTACAGAACTTAACTCAATTCACACGGGGAAATACTTTCATTGACAACAGCAACACAGAGTCTTTAACCTTAACTCTTTCTACTCACAGTTACTACTTACACAGCAGGTCTGACAGTTCTGGCAGAAAAAAGTTCGGATAGGGTGAGCCTCAAGCAGTGAATCAGGAAGACACAGAGACAGCCTCTCACTGAAAAGCTCCAATAGAGATTTCAAAAGGTCTCTTACCTTGGTTTGGCGCCAGGGCTTCAGTGAAGAGATGTCTGTGTCCCAACTGATCACTCCAGGCGTCCCTATCTGAGTCACAGCACCAAATTGTGGAAGAAATCAAACTTCGCGTTGTGGTTGAATCAGAACTGACAGAGCCAGCTTTTCTCTGTTGAGGGCTATACTGTGATCACAGGGAGGATTTCATACAGCAAGGGGAATCACCCACTTGTCTATTGCAAAGGAATCCTCCTCCTGTCTAAGTTTTCAAGCATTTTTATACTTAAGGCAGATAAAGAGAGAGAAAAAAAACCCGACCTTAGAGAAACTAAAACAAGTTTACTTAATTGGACATCTGTGCACAGAGTAATAAGACATGCAGGATTTTTTTTATCTCAAAACATATAACTGAAATAAGCAGTATCAGCACTTCCGGTCTCTGTTTTTTTAGTCAGGGAGTCCAGAAGCCTGACTAAATTCACTCCTACATGACAGACATGTCAGTTATTTTCACTCTTAACTCAAACATCCCTAATCAAGCCAAGGTCCCCTGCTTGGATTCAGATCAAGCATCAGTAGTTATCAAATCTAGATTTCCAGTTCAGCAATTGCACAGCCTGGGTCCAGGTTCCATTTTCAAACACGTCCAAACCTGTGTGTGTGCACGTGCACACGTGTTCGTGTATGCAAATCTGAAGGCCAGTTTCACGACCTCAAACTACCATCACTTTCACTTTTGCCTCAACATTTTGCTCTGCCTAAGTTATAACATGCCCAATATAAGCAATACAGCACAGAATGAACTTCAGCAACAAGAATTACAAGTCAGAAAACCTGAATTCCACAGGTATCACAGAGTTAAACCTGAAATAGAGCTGGGTTGTTAAATCTGAGCTGGAAGGTAATTTTGGAGTCAGACAAATAATTCCTCGGCTTGGCTGTTTTATTCTGAGGTTATCAGGAAGACTGTAGCTGCAAAATTGTAGTTTCCTAATAGAGGTTTGCCAGCTGTGGCCACTGGACAACTGGTGGGCTATAGAGAGGGGGCTATTCTGTTCGTACTGCGTCACCCCAAGTCCTTATCCCAAGTCCTGAAGTTAGCTTTAAAGGAGCTAACAATGCATAAAATACCATACTTTCCTGCTCTTCCCTGTATGTTTAACAGCCCAGCAGATGTTATCGGCAGGGCTTGAAAGTGGGACTTTTGTCATCAAAGCAAAGATGGGAGTCAGCAGGGTAATTTTCTTGTTGGTAATAAACTGATAATTTATCTGGGAATCAGCCCTAGATGAGGAGGTAGCTCACACTTTCTACACACATTATAAAAGCAATTGCTGTAACTGCTCCAGAGATGTTAGTTGTGAGTGACAGCAACAGTGCTACATTCAACAGTGCCTGGGAGCAGAGGAAAACAGAGATTCTTCCTTTGTGCTAACACCATCTGCCTTAAAGAGAGGTTTTCAAACACCAGCACACGCATGAGTCTCAAATATCTCAGACCAGGTAATTCTACAGATCCACATGGAATAATGTCAGGAATTAATCTGATCCTTTAATTCTCCCGCTGCAGGATGAGAGGAATCCTTGCAAAGCCTGAGTGTTTATCACATCATGTCTTGGCCTTCAGGGCAATTGTTTCACTTCTGCTCTCCATATACATGCACACAGGTTTTCCTGGCCCATCCCAGCCAGGAGGTAGGTCACAGGGGGTGGAGGACACAGCCCTTCGGCTTCCCCCTTCGATTTAGCTGCAGGAACCTGAGTGAGCAGCCCCAACTCACTGCACAAACACTTCTGAGGTGTCATGGCTGCTGGAAAGTGTTTGCAATCATCCTCTTGGCATGAGATCCATGACTCCCATCCCAGATCTGCCCATTCCCCCAGCTTGGCAGGACTGCCCAGCACCATGCATTGCAGCTGCCTGGGCTGCAGCAGAGAGCAGCTCCACCAGCACCAACTTCCCCATAGCACATCCTCAGCCAGGCTGGGGAGGGACAGAGCTGGGCACTTGCCATTGGGTTGAACTGGCATCTTATTGGGCTGATCTAGAACCTGTCTGGGTGCATTCTAGAACACAGTCTCCACCCCTCCTAGAATAAGGGGGGTGTTCTAGAGTCAGCTCCAGAGCCCCAGCACTAGAGCTTGGGGCACCCTAGAAAATGGGGGCACCAACAGAACCCAGTGAGCAAGGGGCTACTCTAGAATCCCAGAACAAAGGGTTGCTCTAGAATCCAGGGGACATAGAGCCCTGGCACCAGGGAATGCTCTAGAACCTGGGAACCAAAGGGGTTGCTCTAGAACCCAGAGACAAAAATAGAACCCTGGGCCAAGGGGCTGCTCTGGAACCAGGGAGTAATGCGAGAAACCTGGAACAAGGGGCAGCCCTAGAACCCCAGTTACAGGCTGTTCTGGAACTGGGGAGCAACCACAGAACCCAGGACCAAGGGGCAGCTCTAGAACTGCAGAGTGACCACAGAGGCCTGGAATAAGGTCGCAGGGGCGGAGAGCACAGCCCCTCTAGAACCCAGCTGCAATCTGCTTTACAACTCTGCAGCGATACTTGCTGCGGCATCCTGGAGCTGCCACCGCACCTGGCCCTGGGCACCAGTAAAGCCGCAGTCCATGAGACTGCAGCTCTCAGAGCGGCTTGCATCCTATAGGCTCTGGTGCTCACTTCACTGGGGCGGCTGCTGCTGCTGCTGCTGCTGCTGCTGTGGGGGAGGAGGGCAGTGGCACTGCTCCTCTCCCTGCTCAGCAGACAACAGCACCAGTGCAGAGACTGGCACTGCCAGCTGAGAGGCTGAGCCCTTGGCAGCGCCTCTCCACAGCTGGACAGCCTGGGACCTGCATAGCAGCAGTGTCAGCAGCAGAAGCAGGTAAGAGCCAGGTGTACCATCTCCCTCCGCCCTCTGCTCCTGCCCTGGGGACAGCTCTCTCCACCCCATCCCTGCAGAGCTGCCAGGGCCTCTGTGGAGGGATCACAGCACAGGGCCTCCTCCCAAGGGATCCTGCCCAACCCCAACAAGCTGTCTCTGCCAGGCCAGCCCCTGGCACATGCTGCTCATCCTATCCTATTTGATTTCCCCCCAAGCATGATCCCCTGTGCAGGACTGTATTATCCTTCCCCCTGCCCCAGCCCACCTGCAAGCCCATCTAGGCCCTTCTCCTCCCACTACTAGCAGTTCCCATCCTTCAGATGCTGGCTGTCTGCCCATCTCTCCTTGTACAGCTGTTGAGGGCAAGCCCCTACACACCCAAATGGTCCCGCTGGATCCTGCGTGCTGTTGTCTTGAGTAGAAGCTATGCGTGTGTGGATCTAGGCTCTTGAAAAGGTGCTGCACATGGTGTGGCACATCATGCCGTGTAACACAACACCTATTTTTGTCCAGGTAAAAAGACACAAGAAGCTTTACTTGCGTGCTAGGGATGGATTTTTCCATTTAAGAATGACACAAAAACACATCGAACTTAGTGGAATGAATGAAAATGGGTTGCAGCTCCTGTGATATAGAAGCTACATTATCAGGAGCAGCTAACAGATAGCAAGGCCATGTCCAGACACGAACGGCTGTGTGGTATTTGGTGCCACAGACCCATCTGCATCACCACATATTACACATTTGGACATTTCCCATGTTGCAGTGTGGGGTTTTTCTTTCTGAAAAAAAACCCACACAGAAAAAAAGCAGGACAACACTCATGGAGCCAATGCAAGCCACCCAAAACCGGAGTCTGGCCCGCTGGATCCGTGCTCTAGCAGCTGGCCAGGCTCCAAGCAACACAGCTGCAGCTTCTCCAGCCCCCAGGACCACTGGTAAGGCTGCTGGCTCCTGCCCCCAGCCTCCCCCACCCCCCTGAGGTTACCTGCCACATGCTAGAGGGCGCGCAGCACAGGCATTCCCCAGGGACAACTATCAGCTGCACAAGGTGGACACTGCTAGTTGTCCCTGGGGAACCAAATAACCATGCTCATCTGGACATGGCTCAGGGCTGCAGAAGGAAGGATAACTCCATTAGTTGGAACATCAAGACCATTAGAAAGGAGAGAGGGTCATTAACACCTGTGGAATGAAGAGTTTAGAAAGAATCAGGTAGATTATAATGAGCCATTAAGACAACTGAGTCTCCCACTACTACTTGAATAGAAATACTACTGCTGGTGCCCAGCAACTGGTTTTACACTTGGGTGGACCAGAAATCAAAGAAGAAGGGAGTGCAAATGCACCACCGTACTCTCCTCCCCCCCGATCCACCCCTGAAACCATGTACCCCCAAATACAGTGATGCAAAGGCAGCAAGGTTGCCACCTGTCCTGTGGCATCTGGGACTGGTCTGCTTTTTCTGCTGCCCAAGTACCCACCATGCATCTTTACATAAGGATTTAACCTTGCTTGCAATGAAGTAAATATCAAATGTTCCAATAACTTAACCCATAGCAGGATGTGGGATCTAAGCATTGAACATTTTGGTGATACTCATGTTTTATCAAAGCTTCATTATGCTGTGGTGTGATTTGACAGTGGCTGCATCATAGGAACCTTCCTGAGCCTCATCATGCTGGTACTGGGGAAGTGTTAGCTACTCTGATAAAGTTGTGTTACACTGTTGTCACAGTTTGCTGTGTTATGCTGGCTGCTTTCAGTGAGACAGGCTGTCCAAAGCAGAAAAATTATACAAAACAGTATGTTGAAATAAAAAACAAGTATGTTGAAATAAAATGTTAGCTATTATGCAATAACCTGGTATGTTAAAATAATACAAAAACACTGGGTTCTTTGCAGTCTGATCCATTAGCAAGCAGTATTTTACCAGTTGCTTAATTCAGAGACAGAAAAAAAAAATGTTTGCATTTTATTTTTCAGTTTGGCGCCATAGAACTAATCAGGACAGTGGCTGTTATTGATGTTGCACATGGATATGCATGTCCACAGATTTAGACCATAGTCCCTATTTATAGGGATTTATTGTCTGGCCATAAATTGTCACCTTTGGGCTAATTCTTGGCAGTATTATTGTTAATGCCTTAATGGGGTTGGTTTGTTTATCAAGCAGATTTTTTTTTCTTTTGCAAATGAAAACAGAGTCCTGGCTCATAAAATAATGCAGGTATTTACAGTGATTGCCTCACTAAGGTGCTGGAAGGTAAAGTATTGGAACTGCTTATGTAAAGGGCATTTCAGTAAATGCGTAACCTTAACACTGTTGCAGTTGTTTTATTATTGCAGTGCCAAAGACTCGAGTCCATGTGTAAATAATGCAAAAAGGTGCCTTTACAGAGCCACTGACTATGCAGGGAGAGCACACCTTATTCTCAGAGCCAGACCCCCAAGCTTCAGTATTAGTTCAGGTCTGGCTTAGTATTATATTGGTTTGAATAGGACATTTTGCTTGACTCATTACCAGGTCCTTTTCAGGGCATCTGTTCACATGTAATCTTTCCTTCCATAAGCTCAGTCACACCCTATCATCCATTGTGTCCAAGGGTGCAACACTGGTCACAAACTTTTTTCACACTTTAAGCTGTTTGGTTACCTCTGTGTGACCATAGTGTGGATGTCTGGGGTTTTCCATCTGCTGTGATCTTTGTGAGTCACTACCTTTTTTCTGATATCAGGTAGTGTAATGCCTGCCAGTAAGTACAGGCTATCCTTCGGTGTTAGCTTTAGACATCCTGTTACTTCACAACAGTTGTCATTTAGAACTGGGTCTAGTTTCTTGGCATGAACTGATTATTCCCATACTGGATACACGTATTCTGCAATGGAGTAACACAAGGCAATAGCAGTGGTTAGAGTATGTTGTTGCAGGCACTGACTTTACCCTTTGTTTTCTCTACATGTGCTTTGAAGGCAAGTATTTGGCCCAGTGTAACTCCCAAGTACACAGGATAGGTGATTAGTTGGTGGGATTCCATCCCAGGTGATTCCTCTTGGCTTCCCTATGGCATAGATGAAAGGCTATGACTGGCATCTTGGTTGGGCTGGTGCACAGCTGGTTCTTATTGTAATAATCTGAGAGCTTGATCAGTATACATGTTAGTCTGTTTTTGACAGTGGCAAAGTCCTTCTTTTGTGATGCAATGCACAGATCACCAGCATATATGAAGTTCCTCATCTTGCTCTGTGTGGGCTGATCATTGGTATAGATATTAAAGAAGATTGGAGCTAGCACACTGCTCTCTGGAAGACTATTTCATTGTGACCTCCAGTGGCTCCATTTCTACCACAGTTCTACGTAAAAATGTCTGTTCTCCAAAACAGATTGTATGAGCTGCACTAAGTGGTAGTCGTGTGTCATGTTGTAGACTTTGGTAAGCAGGTTTGTGGGGTTGACTGTGTCAGATGCCACTTCTAGATCTACAAACACAGCACCGGTTATCAAGCAAGGCAAGTCCTGCACCAGCTTTTCTCAAATCCATCTTCTATATCCTGGGTGCTGTTTAGTATTTGTCTGGTGCAGGACTTGTCTGGTCTGAATCTGTCTTGTTCTGGTATTAGATGTTGTTCGATATGAGGTGAGAGGTAATTGAGAATAAGGTGTTTGTAAAGCTTATAAAGACGGCACAGCAGTGACTGGCCTGAAGTTCTCTGGGCCAGAGGCATCCTTCCCTGGCTTTAACAGAGCTACCACATGAGCTTGTTGCAATAGTTTAGGTAGTCTAAGTGTTGATAAGCAGTTGTTAAAAAAAAGCTTAATCCCCATAACTTGGTTGCAGGACCAAAATGTTTGATCTGCTCCATGCATATGTTGCTGAGTCCAGCTGCTTTGCAATTCCTCAGGTGACTCATCCCAGTGTCAAGTTCATCCATTGTGTATGGAGTGCTAAAATGATTTTTCTCCAGGTCAATTTGCCATTTAATCCTCATTTTAGGCCATTTATTTGGAGCTTTACCATTGAGCAAAAGCTGGTGAGCCACCTGGTTTGTTGTGATGTTGTGGTGTTGATGTACTTTCTTCAGGTCCTTACTCAGCTTACAGATGATTGACAGTGCTTTCCTACTAGTGTGGGTCATACCTATTCCTTTGATCAATTCTTTCCACTTCCATCACTTTTCTTCTTGGAGCTTGTTAGTTAGGGTTGTTCCAACCATGATAGTGTCTTCCGAGAAAGAATCTCTTTGAAACATTTGCTGGTATTTTTTTTTATTTGGTTGCTGGCATGGGAGTGAACCCTGGTATATACTCAATTCTCCATCCTCAAGGTATATACCTCCTGGAGGTTTTTTGCAGTGCATTCACAAAGATGTCATACTTATCCAAGACTGCTTCGATGTGTGTCACCTTTTTTGCCAAAGGCCTTCAGAAAAGCCTCTCTGATCTGCTTCCTTAAAATTGAAGCAGCCATGCATTGGTACCATATTTGGAGTTGCTGCGTGTGGCGGATGGGTTCCAACACATCTTTTTTGCACATAACTTCTATGTTGCTGTCAACAAAGGTGAGGTCTGGATTATAGCTTCATCTCCACCAGGAGCTAGTTGAAGACCCAGGTAGCTTTGCATTGTGGATCAGTTATGAATAAACCGATCCTGTTTAATTAGAACTCAGCAGCTCCTGCTAAAGTTGCAGCATGCCTTTAGTGACTGAAATTTGCATGCCAATATATTTGCATGTATTTATGTAGCCTCCAAGATAATAAAAAGTAATGCATTTTGCAGTGAGTCATGAACTGCCAAACACGGAGATCCAAGGCATATCGTAAGCCCCAGTGCAGGGACATTATACAACGGTGGTATGTTTGCGGTGCAAGGTAGCATCCAAAGCCAAGGACAGACTCCTTCCAGTGCTCAGGTGTGTTGTTGTATCATAGCAGCCAATCAGTTGTGTATCCCAGAGTGTTTAATTTTCTGCTGATAAAGTCGAAAGTTTTAATTAAAGGCAGCTAGATGGTTCATTATTTTTTAAGGCTTTGGAGCATGAGAACAATTTTCAAACCATGTCCCTTGGCTAGGCTATGAGATTTCTTTACGGGGTCTGCTGATGCCCTGCCGCAGTTGTTTTGTGAGCAGGCACCCTCTGAGAGCTCCATTCATGGGAAAAGAGCTACCGCCTGTCTGCTGTGCGCGAAACCATGTCTCTGGCTGCCACTTTTGCAGCAGAGGGAAGGCAATGGCACCCTCTACTGACTTCTCTTGCTCCCAGCTGCAGCTGTCATTAGCTCAGCTACCTGAAAATCCTGCCTCACTGCTGGCCAGCAAAACATGACTACTGCTGTCAAGGTCATGCTATGACACCCCCATAGAAGTGCCCACTTTTTATAATGAGCCCAAGAACAGGCAGATTATAGTCTTGAAACTTTTGGCCACCCATCATTTTCGGCTAGAGCAGAGTAACGTTTTGACTGAACACCAACGTCAGGACAAAACCTGACATATTCAGAAAAGATCCAAAGCAGATTTTCTCCTCCAACACATCTTAAGCGTGTAGTATTGACACATTACCCAGCCATCATTCCAGCTTGACTGTGGGCTTCATTCCCGGGAATCACACATCACAAGCTCTGCTGGGACTTGGTCACTATCACAATTTAGAATTTACTGTAAGTGGAGATAGGTGATGGTTCAGTCTCTTTCCCCCCTTTTTGCCCTAATAAAGAGCCTGTTTGGAAACAGTGACAGGAGGTGTCAAGAACCTTCAGAACTGAATGGAGCTGTTGTCAGCTTTATTTTTCCTTTTTTTAACAACTTCTACTAACATGTAAATAACCGACTTTTAACATTCACGAATGAAGTTTTAAGCTTGTACTTAAATAAAATGATCTGGATCTGTCTTCAGATTGTCCAGTTCAAAGCAAGGTTTTTGTTGGTATGCCTAGTAATATCCTGCTTCTTAAGGGATGTTTTGCAGCCTGATGCATTCCTGAAGGAAAAGATTTGCTCTTCAGAAGCCTCTTTTTGAGCTTGATACAACTTTTTATCTACTGCTGGGAAGGCTCAGCAGTATCAGAACTAGGAATGAACTCCTTCTTCCAGAACAACATCAAAAGCATGGAAATAGCCCCCATTTCCTGACCCTTTCAGTTTAAACACTGCTCTTGACACAGCTTCAACACAATCACGCAGTTATTGTTGTATTATCTACCTGGTACAGGAATTATTTTCATATGCATCTGGGAAGGCAGATTAGTTTCTTAGTTGTCTCTGGAAAACTATTGGTTTCCTTTGCCGTAGGGATGTTTTTAAAATTCATTTCAAAACTTCTCAGGAGTTGGGGTATTTTATCCTGCCAGTGTCCAGGGGAGACAGTGAGAGGAACTATACTGCCTCTGTACCAGCTGTAACATCAGGCTGCTTGGTACAGAGACTGAGGGGGGATCGCCTGGGTTTGCAGAGCGTGTAGGGAAGGTGGCTGCAGCTGGAGAACGCACACTATGGATGCATGCCTGAAATATTTCCCTTGGGATTGCCCCAGGTGTTAAAGCAGCCAACTGCAGCACAAACTCCCTGCCCCTTATATCTTTGTTCTTCTGCTCCCCCATATTCTGCCAAGGGACTGGCTGTTCCCAGGAAACACAAAGGAACAGGCCTTACCATGTGGATGTCCCCCTGTCTCTGAGGTTTTCCTGTGGTTCTTGGGAATGCCTGGTCCGATTTTCCTCTGCCAGCCGACCTGAGAGGAGGATGAGTCAAGAGCTCCTTGTCTTTACTTGTGCAGTTATTTTACTTTCCTATTGATTTTTTTCCCTGCACTGGTGGAAATTTTTTAAGCTAGGGTGGTTTGAGCAGAGGAAACTTGCAGTTTGCTGTGTGTTATGTGTGAGTGTAAAATACAATCATAATGTATATTGTCATCACGCCCGGAGGAAGCTCTTGTATCCTTTTGTAGTGGACAAGGAGTCCCTCTCCTTCCTTTGCTAAAGAATACAGCATATCCATGTTGCTTCTCATTTTCACCTGAGTGGAAATTGCCATACTGTTAACCTTTTTCTGTGATTGTTAAGAGCGGGTGAGTGATTTCCTTTGAAGCCAGAGCCTGCCCTAGGTCACTGATCGACTTGCACCCTGCCTAGAAAACATCTCTCCTCTCCAGAATTCAGGCTTCCTGTCTCATTCACCTAGTTCCCATGTATTCAGAGAACATCATTATGACAGTACCATGTGATCAAAGCCAGACTGGCCAGAATGCTTGCTTCCATCTATAAAAAATCTGATTAGCAAATAATTAAGCTGATTAGCAAATAATTAAACTGATACTGTTTTATTTCACAGCTGTCAGGCAGGTTGCCATTCATTCAAGCTGTTAGAGCATGGCAGTGCTCTTAATAGTTGCTTTGTGAGTAAGGGTTTTTGTTTTTTTCAATCAGGAAAGAAAAAGAGTGTTTGCATATAGCAAATCAGTGTATTACAGGAAGGCAGCTGTAAAAACACCATAAACCCAGGTTTTATGGCTGACGTGACCTGAATAAGACCAGAAATCTTAGATCAGATGCTTGAAGAAAGCAAGAATCCTCACTCATTTCTTTGAGCTTGTTGGAGCTTTTACACAGGAAAATTTGAAGGCTGAAAGGATGCCTTGTTCAAAGCATTATCTCAGTGTGATAATTTTGACTTCCACTGATGGGAGTGGTTTTTTGTTTGCTTACTTCCTGTACAAATGCAAGCCTCTGACTTGAAGCTGCAGCACTCCAAATTTGGTGAAAAAGACCTTCAGTTTTCTTGTATTGTGGGTCAACCCTGGGAGACAGTTTACCTGCAGTAGTTTTCAAATTTGAAAAACCTGTTCTGTGCTCACTACTGTCAACATGGAACAGTGCTTTCTGTCAGTCCAAGTGAGCTGGGTTTTTTATGTCAAGGTTTTCAAAGGTAAGTGCCTACAGTTAGGCTCCTAAATCCTTGTCCCTGATTTTCCAATGTGTTGAGTGCCTGGTAGCTCTCACTGAATTCCCTTTTGCTGAGAGAAAGGAATGAGCATCCTTATTTTACCTGAAAATCTCTGCACACTCTGGACATTTCTGCATCCTCCCTTGATTTTAAGCACTTCACTGGATTGGAAAAGGGGCATTGGTAGGGCTTAAGGTGTGACCATGTAACCTTTAGTCAAACCCCTAAAAGGAGCACTGAGACATGGGATTACAGAATCCTAGAAAAGCAGGGCTGGAAGGGATCTCATAGTTTCATCTAGTCCAATTCTCTGCTCAAGACAGGCTTATGCCTAACTAGACCATCCCAGCCAAGTGTCTGTTTCACTTGCTCTTCAAAATTTCCAAGGATGGAAATTCCACAACTTCTCTAGGTAGCCTCTTCCAACAGTTGACCACCCTCACAGTCAAAAGTTCTTCTAAACTACAACCTAAACTTCCTCTGCCATATTTGAAACCTCTTGCTCCCTATGGCCATAGAGAAAAGCCCATCTCCATCCTCTCTATAATCACCCTTCAGGTATTTGCAGACTGTTATCAAATCCCCCCTCTTTCTCCAGACTAAATAACCCTAGTTCTTTCAGCCTTGCCTCCTAAGCCTTGTTTCCCAGGCCCCTAACTGTTTGTGTCACCCTGTATGGGACTCCTTCCAATCTGTCCACATCCTGCTGTGAAGTGTGGGGCCCAAGCTGATTGCTGATCCTGTTGACACCTATGTGGGTACATATTTTCATGTGTACCAGTAGTCTCGCTAGGACTTATGAGACTGCTTCAGTGCATAAAGCTAAATGTGTGTGGACAAGATTTTACAGATTCAGAGATGTTGTTTGCATGGTTCAAACTGTATTTCTAATGTATGGGGATATTTCACCATTTCATGTACAGGTTACCTCGGTGCCTTCTGATTTATGCATAACCTGCTTGGAGATGCCACCCAATATTTACTGTTTTTATTCATGTAATCCAGTAGCATCCACAGAACCCTGGGCAGAGTCCCCTCTTCTCCCCAATTCTTCCCCCTGAAAAACAGGATTCCCACCTTGACCAAAACAGTTTAAAGGACATGCATCAATGGAATATGAAGAACTGTACCTAGCAAAGTAGTTTCTGACTGTAGTTTTATTGAATACTAATTGCTCTTTGAAATAAAGAGTGGGATTTTTTAGTGACTGCCAGTGCCCTCCTTGCTGGCTGTTATTTTCACCTGTGTGTTACCAGAGCAGTGTGGTGTTGTATGGTGGCCAATAAGTCTGCAGTGCTGACACTGGTGCATATAAATCCTTCTGTACAGGTGCTGGAAAACTCATGCCTAGCAGTTTTGCTACCAGCTCCAGAAGAGCTTTATCCTGTTGACACCAGTAAGCACTTCTGTGCAACAACGTGTTGTCTGGTATATCCCTGTAGCAGGACAGGCTGTGGGGTAGCTGTGGTGCCACCAAGGGCCACCCTAATCCTGCCCAGACTCCTGGTCCTGTATATAACCTCTCCAGTTTATCTCACCTGCCACACCTTGATGTTTCCTTGCTTTTTATTGGGAGGCTGTCCCTGAGTCCCAGGGTGCCCTCACCAGAGCTTTCCCTAACCTGCCTTGTCTTTCATGATTGCTGGGCCCTCTGCCCACTAGCCAAAGCCATGAAGCTCTCCATGGATGTCTCTCACATCCCAATGGACCTACTGGTGCCTGGATAGCACTGATCCAGTGGTCACCACCTGCGGCCCAAATGGCCCTTATTTAAGCTTCAGAGCTCTTAATCCTGGCCTCCTTCCAGCCCTACAGCCATACCCATGCCTTGTAAATGTTTCTCAGTCCACAGTTTAGTCCTTTTGTAGAGGCCTTAGTTTTAACCCTCCTTTATTTTGGCAGACTTCCAGCTCTGGCCCACTAATTTGTTCCCTGTTCTCTTGGCCACAGCCCTCTCTGTGTCTGCAGTCTCTGGGCCCCTCATCCCTGTCTTGTGCCCTGTCCTAGCCACCCTGTCACCCCTGATCCAGGACAAGGATCAGTACAGTTCATCCCCCTGGTCTCCCTGACCTAGGGCAAGGCTGCTGTCAATACAGTTCATCCTCTCAATCTCCCTAACCTAGGGCAAGGCTGCTCTCTGCTCAGCCTCCCTCTAAAAAGTGTTTGGGCTTCTTCTCCATGCAGCCCACCAGGTCCCAGGCCCTGGAAGGGCCCTATGCTGGGTACGTCTGTGGCACCCTGTGGCCTCCTACCCACCACTGTCACCCACACCCAGTCCCCAAGTATAAACTAGAATAAAAATCCAAGCAACTGCTTTAACTCAAAATGCCCCCTTTGGGTCATCATACCTCTGCCAGGCCACCTTCCCACTCTCTGGCTTTCTCTCAGCTTTGTGAGTACCTGCCACTGCTTGCTGCTGTCACTCCCCACCAGCCTGGGCTGTCAGGAGCTCTTCTCCCTGCAAAGTTCAGGGCTCCTCTCCCTCAGGGACTGAGGTTTGTATCCCCTGGGCACGTTCCCTTTGGTCAGGTGCTCTCTTGATGGGCTGCAGGTGAGTCCCCACTTTAATGGGCATCTTATCTTACTGCCCCTAGGCTGCAGTTGCTCTCTTGCTGCCTTCCCTCCTGTAGCAGACGCCTGCTCAACTGCCTGGGGCTGTTTCTGCTACAGTCACTACCTTAAAGTAAGAGGAGCTCCTGGCTCCCTGTTACAAGTCCCCAGGAAAATTGTTAATACTTCTTTTTACTGGTCACCTCTAGATTTTGGTCAGTAAGAAGGCGATGCCAAAGTCCTTCCATTAACCTAAGTGGTTATTGCATCAGCCCCTGATTCTGAGCATGTTATGTATGATGACTGTATGCACCTTCTGACAGAAGTACATCCTGTTCTGGGTAGCGTATTCACCTGTAACACTCTTCAATTTGTCTGACATCTCAGTCAGGGCAATGCACGTTGGGCTTCAGCAGAGCATGCTGAAGTGTGAAGCCATTAATAGAGAGTGGAGGGTGAATCCCATCAATGGTGGGTGTCCCAGTCCCCCCAGGTCAAGTGGCTTGCCCACCATCACCCCCCTGTCTTGTTTGGATTCAGTTCTAATTGATTTACCCACATTAAATGCCCAATTGCTGCCAGACCCCTGGGAAAGGACTGAGATTGTGGGACCAGGGTCAGAAAACTGATGGCTCAATGATGACACCTCACTCCAAATCTCTGCACAGTCACACTCAGCAGGTTCATATGCAAATTGAATACAGGATCTGGTTATGCCAATGCCATGCCAATTAGAGATGTCACTAGGGCCAGCTTATCAATAGCCTTAGAATGAAGGAGTTGCAGCCACCTTTCTGCTCTATCATTTGCATGTAGCATATATTGGCACTAGTTTAAACTATTTATTTACAAAAGCATAGGTTTTAATTTGCCCGTTTCCCTTTTAGCATTATCTGAGTGACCTAGTGAGAGATGTTGCATACTAATAACTCTATGCCTTTTCTGGACAGGTGTCCATGCCCCTTACCACAGTGTTGTTTATTAGTTGATCTGGCATACACTGCAACAGAGGGTCTGATCAGTGCAATATCATGATGGGTTGAATACTTGGTGCCGAAAGGTACAGAGGTATTGCTACTATAGTTCCACTGGGAAGAAATGCCTAGTTTGGTACAACACAACACTTGAATCCTCGCCAGATGATGATCCTGGGTGGGAAGGTCAGAATTCAGATTTGGAACTTTTCTAGTGAACTGCTGCTCAGAATGAACAAGATTTCATGATCCTCAGTAAGTGGGCTTATGGAAATCAGTGTCCTGCTTTTCAGAATAACAAAGTCTGTGATCAGGCAAATCAGGAAGTTGTGCACTGTCAGTGATGAAAAGAGAGTGAGGGATCTTAGCCCTGGAAATAGTTCATCTGGTCTGACTGGCAGCCCTTTGGAAGGGAATGCTGTCACTGTTCCAGTCTGCTGTCAGCTTTTACCTGTATGTAGAGAAACCCAGGGGACTTCATTCTGCTCCAGGTGAAGTCATCCTGTTACAGCAGGTTTGGGCCAGCCCTTCCCCAAACCTCTGCTGCTCTAACTTGAGGGTCATCCTTGATGCAGAATGAACTCCAGATGGTCTATTTTTAGCATATTTACTGTTGGTTGATCCTCAATCTTTGTTTGCCATCTCCTGGTCTCCCCAGGCACAGCTCTTTAGTCCCACAAAGGTTAAGGCCAAGGGGGATGACTTTTTCAATGTATCTGGATTTTGGCAGAAATACTCTCCTCCTATCCCTATAAATTGTATTGCTGATGGTGGCCATCTCACTGAATTAGGATTCCACTAATGTTTGTTTGCATGTACTATGCAAAACTGAAGACTTCAGAAACAAAATTGGGAAAGTTTGGTTTTGGGAGATGATGCACCCACAAACTTTCAGCTTTCTAAAATCATGCCCCATTCTCAACCCACTCCCACATAGAAAATCAGTTTTCCCCAAAGCTCAGCTCAGTTGTTTTCTTCCCTTAAGGTAAGGCTAATATCTGCTCAAAATGACTCATAAAAATTGTAGGTTTAAATGCTCCAAAACTAAACTGCTATTTTTTTCCATCAAAATAAGCAAGACACTGTCCTTATTTTTCAAGTTTCAGGAAAGGCTTTTCAGGGGAACTGACAATGGCCATGTTAAATGACACATTTTAAAACACCACTGGTTATAGATATAGGAAGTGGTACTTCTTAAGAAAGTAGCCTTTAGTGTGCCTGAGGACACCACAGATTTGTGGGCCAGTGTTTTCAGTTTTACTCTGGAGTCAATGGAATTCCTGATGTGTTGGGATGGAGACTGTGGTCGTATCATTTCACCTGATACTCACAACAGTCATATTGAATACCATGATGTTCAGAGAAAAGCTACATTTTAGGTCAGGAATTCCTTCCTGGACCCCTTCCCAAACTAGTTACAGTAGATTAAGTTTTACCCTTGCATGCATACGTGCTGCTTCACAACAGTGAGATCTCTATCTGTAAGGGGCAAAATATTTGCCAGTGTGCTGGCACCTGTGCTAGGATATGGATTATAAAATTCCAGTTAGACCTCCCAGAGGTTTAGGAAGGAAGGTTCACTAATTCATCAATCTACCTCTTCACTACAGTAACAAGAAACTCTGGCAATGTAGGACCAGATGAAGGCATGAAGATGGCCCCTGCACCCACCCAGAGCCCCACTAAATTAGTGTGGTTTGTGGCAAAGTCAGAGTCTAATTCATACTAGTCTATAGTTCACATGCTGGCTAGGGACAGAAGTTACACATAAACCAGTTTACATCTTCAGCAACTGGTTTAAACCTGTAACAGAACAGAAGTTCAGTGCACATAAAACAGTTTCAAAATGGCTGAAACTGGTTTAAGATAAACCTGGTTGAATGTAGTATCAGACTTAACTGATTTAGGTCAAACTGGCTTATGGAACTTCTGTCCCAGATCCCTTCCTGGTTCAAGTTAAATCAGAGTCCCTCAGCATCCCAGCATGCTTTGTAGTCCTAGGCTGGGCTGGGCTGGGCTGGGCTGGGCTGGGCTGTCTGCTCCAGGGAGCAGGGCTGGCCTTGCCCCTCTGCTCCCTAGCTGGAGCACTGAGGGCTAGCTGACAAGGGGGTGAGGGTGCAGTAGCCTCTGTCAGTCTATTCCACGCTCGAAGCTGGAGTGGAGGAGGTGTGGGGCTTTGGAGGAGAGGGGAGAAAACAACCTGAGAGGGTCTTGGTCTCTGCTCCTGGAAGGCATCTGCTGTGCAAAGGCTTCCCTCATTCAACCTGGCTTTCTGGTATGTAGGCAGCATGGGCTGTATGTTTACTTCCTCTTCCCACTGCTCCTGAGGTCTCTGGGATCGGCAGTCCAGACCCATAGCAGCAGGACTCTGCAGGGTTGCTCATCACTTCCTCTTCCTGCTTCCAGGTGCCTCTGGGATTTGTAGTCCATGATCACAGCCAGCAGGACTCCACAGAGTTGTTCCCTTCTGTTCAGTACATGTTTGCTTCAGAGAAAGGACTATTCTTATTCAAGCCTTTATGAGTTCAATGCCACTACCTTTTTCCCCACTTACCTCTCTTCAGCCTGGCAGGCACTGCCCCCCACCCAGGCAGATCCTCCAGCTAGCTGTGGGATGGGGCTTGGCTACGCCTCCTCCACTCAAGCCGGGAAAGGATTTGGAGCTGGCAGGCCAGGAGGTGTGCTCTAGCACCCCCCAGCTCCTGGCTTGAGCCCTTGAAGGCATGTGCCTGCATTTCCTAAATCAAAAGTGAATATCTGTTCACTTGCTTGCTGGTTCAATCTCTGCAGCTTAGACTAACCTGAAAAGACTGAATTGATTCAGCCTCGGGCTTTTTGATTATCTGTACTTAATCCCTATGGATGACTATCAAAGCTGTTGGGTCAGCATGGATTAATACCCTGTGGTAGAGAATTTCTTTGTTCAATGGCTGGTAATTCACCATTGTGAACTTTAGTGAAGATATTTTTATTTATATTTAGAGTCTAAATTGTAGTGCTGGTTCTTGTCTCAGGGTAAATAGCTTCCTATCTGAACTGTGCTTCAAACAGCCTCTTTTAAGAGGGTAACCAACTTGTTGCTCTATGCAAAGAACACACTTTGTTGGTGTGACGAGTGTTAAAGATACATGAAAAGGGCAAGAGGCTCTGTATTTACACTTCTGCAGGTGTAGGTCTGTGCCCCTTTAGCTAAAGCAGGAATATCCCCCTCCCTTTGGTCTCCCCCACCCCTCAGTCATTTTAAGAGCAGGTTTTTAGCCTTCTTTCCTTACTGTATTTTCAGCATGGCAGTGATTCCTTTTATCTATATTTTGGTTGTTTCTTGTCTTGCAAGCTGTATTTATGTTACCATATAAAACACCCAGAACACTTTTGTAACTGAGCCTTTGTTTTAAGTATGTGTTCCAGCCAAAGAGCCATAGCAAGCTGTTATGCAACTTGCAGTATAGCAGTGTTCCTGCTCTGTTCATCCTGCCCAGATACATAACTGGTCATCACACTTGTGTATGGATTGACATAGGCTCCAGAGCACATTTGGTTAGAGACTATCAGTCTGCCACAGCCTTGCTGGGCTTTGGGTGACTCATGGGAATCCTGGAGTTCTGAAGCACCTGAGTGTCCCCTTCCCATCCTTAGAGGGAGGTGGGAAAACAGGCTCTGCCTTGGGAAAGTCAAATCAGATTCCACATTAGAACAGTGTCATTGGATTTCCCAGTTTACCTATTATTGAACTATGGCCCAAGCTTCCAAAGGACAGAAAATCAAATGCAGGAGGTGAGAAAGATGATCTGGTGATGGAAAATGGCAGAAACTGCGTTTTACTAGGAAGATTGGAGGGATTGTTAAATATCAGTAGCAGTGAGGGAGGTCAGTAGCATGTTCAGGTTGGCAGAGAGGTTCCAGTAGGCTGAGTCTCCTTGGCAGCTGACGTTGGTGGGATTTCTGTAATGCTGCCAACAGAATTTACAGGTTTAGTCCTCTGGCATAAAACTTTGAGGGAGGGCCCTGGAAGATGCTCTCTTTGCCCATTGTTGGATCCAGGGGGTGCAGTTGCACCTTGTTTTGATTACTGGCCCACCTAAATTTCAAGACAAACTGCCTGGCCACGGCAGCAATCAGGAATTATGGGAGAGCTGATATCTTTTATTAGACTGTAATGGGTCTCCCTCCCTGGTGCCATCTTCTTAGTCATCCACACCTTATGTGGGGCGCCCTTGGAATCCTTCTGTCCCACTTTGATCTCACCTGCCACATCTTGTTGGAATTTATTATGAGAGCAGAAGACTGCCTATTCTATTGGGTATGTTGGGGTCTCTCCTAGAATGGCCTGACCCCTTTTATTCTAGCTAGGCCTCCTCATCCAAACCCACCACACAGGGTTTGACCGCGAGGCTCTAGATTTTCCTTCGAGTGCCTGGAGGCTCATGGCCCCCTTTTCTGTCCCCTTTGGGAGCAAGACCCCCCCCTGGCCCAGGGGCACAGGCACTAGCCCCACAGCAAAGGGGCCACCAGTTCAAAACCAGGGGCACCCTGCCAGTCTGAGCAACAGCACATCCCCCCCCATATATATATATATATATATCCTTGCACACCCCCATACCAGGTGTCCCTGGCCTTTTTAAGCTCATTCTTCTGGTGCTGGGGTTAGTCTCATCCCAAAATGCTGTGCCCTCACTGGTGCCAGGGTCTGCACTCCCC
>NW_017729028.1:21270677-21275201 GCF_001723915.1 Gavialis gangeticus | reverse complement strand
GGGGCGCCCTTGGAATCCTTCTGTCCCACTTTGATCTCACCTGCCACATCTTGTTGGAATTTATTATGAGAGCAGAAGACTGCCTATTCTATTGGGTATGTTGGGGTCTCTCCTAGAATGGCCTGACCCCTTTTATTCTAGCTAGGCCTCCTCATCCAAACCCACCACACAGGGTTTGACCGCGAGGCTCTAGATTTTCCTTCGAGTGCCTGGAGGCTCATGGCCCCCTTTTCTGTCCCCTTTGGGAGCAAGACCCCCCCCTGGCCCAGGGGCACAGGCACTAGCCCCACAGCAAAGGGGCCACCAGTTCAAAACCAGGGGCACCCTGCCAGTCTGAGCAACAGCACATCCCCCCCCATATATATATATATATATATCCTTGCACACCCCCATACCAGGTGTCCCTGGCCTTTTTAAGCTCATTCTTCTGGTGCTGGGGTTAGTCTCATCCCAAAATGCTGTGCCCTCACTGGTGCCAGGGTCTGCACTCCCCAAAAGGCTGTGCCCTCACTGGCACCGGGGTCTGCACCCCCAAAAATGAGGCCTCCTCTGTGGCCTAATAGCCTCACCCAAACCTCCAGTTGTAAACAGCAAGCATTTATTACAGTGTTTATCTCCTTGCAAAGGCACTGGGCAGTGAGGAGAAGGGGAACAGCCAGGCAGTGAAGATCCTAAGCCTGCATTTATCTGCTTATCTTCTTGCACCTTAGGGTACCCTTCCAAGGATCTTGTGGCACCCCTGAATGCCTCGGCACCCTGGTTGAGAATCATTGCTCTAGACTAACTTCCATAAAGGTTTTAGTTTAAGTGAGTCAATTGGCAATAAATTGACCCAAGTTTCAAAGTCACAGACTCTAGTCTAGATGCAAACAGGAGTTAAATCTGGCTGACCTGTCCATATTCTTTCAGCCTGATCATACATGGGAAGAGTGCTAAAGAAATTGGTATGTTGTGCATATATTTAAACTTCCTCCATAAGTAGCATTTTTCAATATCCACCTTTCATGTCCTAGTAAACGGCCAGCTTCCTACAGCTGTCATCATCAGAAAGAAAAAACTACTGAAGGTACCAGCACAAGTTCCAGAAATTAGATAGCATCCTTAAGAAGACCTTTGTCTTCAGAATGTTTCCAGTTGCTAGTCTTTTTTATAAGGATCACACATTGTTCCTGCTGTTTGAAAGACTTAAGAGTAGAACTAAGGACATAGGAAATGCTATATTGCATCAGACCCATGGTCCACCTGGTCTTGTATCCTGTTTCTGGCTGTGACCATATTAGCTGCCATACATAGAAATGTAAGAACCCACAGTCAGCAGATGTTGGAAGTCACTGAAATCATGTTGAACCTGAGTAGAGATTGGAAGACTGACTTTTAATTACCCTTCCAGATTAATTGTTGGCAGTCATTATGCTGATTCCTGACATTAGGATGACTTTGTGATACCTATATAATGGCCAGTTCCTTTTTGAATTGGCCAGGCTCTCAAGAGGTGGATTCTGGTTAAACTTTATCGTCTCCCACTTCACATTCCTTGTCTTGCAATATTTTTGAGTAATTAAACAGCATGGAAAATAGCAAGGATTGTCTGATTTTTTTTAACCTTACTATAGGGGAGTACTCACTACCAAATGGAGCTTGTTTTCAAGAAGGCAAAGAAAAGGATTTGTGATTTCCACAATTCCTTTATTTTGGAAATATCAGCTGCTGCAAAATGGCATTCTCCAGATGTCTTGTGTTTTGTAGAAGGCCAGGAATAAATTATGTTTGTTTGAACTATAAATTATTTTCCATGTTGTTAGAAGCCCTCATCCAAATACATGACTTCCATTGACTTCAGAGGGCTTTGATTCAGGTGTGAACCAAGTTACCCGCTACGGGATAACATTAATATAGGTGAGGCCAATGGCAGCACCTATAGTCAAGTTTGCTGAACACTTCCCATGATGCTTTCAGTTGTTTATTACTTTACCAAACTTTAACCATCCAAGCTGAGGCTTCCTGTACCAGCTGTCTGTCTCAAGCAGATGGTTTCAAGTATCAGCTAAAATGATTCAGCTGTTTCTATGGATATAATTAGAAAGAAATATCCTTTTATCCATCTCATTTTCGTAAGTCAGTTTATAGAACCGATGAAATTGCCGCCTTTGGAAAGACATCTTCAGTCTACAGCTGCTTGTAGTAAACACTTACTTTTTTTGTGTCTCTAAAAAGAAGGATGCATAACTGCCTGCTCTGATGAACCAAGACAGAATGTGTTGCTTACCACAGCATCTTTCCTTTGGGAATCTCAAAGTGCTTTCCATGCCCTTATGGCAAAGACTTCTGTACTATGTTCCTATAACTGCTATATGAAAGCAGGTCATGGAGTATGTGCATTTAAAATCCTCTTTGCAATTGTGTTATTTTCAGAAAAAACCATTAATATGACAAAACAATCCATAAGGGTAAAACTTCTGAGTATTGTAGAGGCTGACAGAATTAGAACTGGAACATGAAAGAAGTTAATATGAACAGTTTTGATGAAAGAAAGATTGTTTACAATGGGGCAGTGCTTTGAAGGGGCACTTTCAGAGGGCGTTGGTGGGGGTCACAAAGTGAAGAACAGGGGAAATAAAGAGAAAGCTATGATCTAAAACCATGTGGAGAGCACCCTTTCTCCAATCCACTGGAGTCCTTAGATCAAGAGAAGATGCCTTTCTGAAATACATGCTATGGGGGCTTGGTCCTGCAAGATGCTGAGTTCTCTGGCTGCAGCTAGCAAAGCATACAAGCACCTGTGCACCTGTACTCCCCTGGGGAGATCTGTGCACTCCAGTGGTGCTTTATTTTTATGCTTACAGCTGGGTTTAAGTGATTTGCCAGCCTGAGACCTGAATACTTAGCAGGATCAAATTCCACCTGAATCACAAGTTACTGGGCTAGGATCAGAAATCTCTGGTTATAATGTAATGACCTAAGGGGGGGGTCGGGAATTTCCCTGTGCTCCAGTGGCCTCATTTTGTTTCTAGGCTGAAGCCCTCTGTTTCATCTTGATTTCACTGTTTCAAGCTTGAAATGAGTCAAAACAGCATTGAAACAAAACAGATGGCAAAATTTGCACAGGCAAAATGTTGCACAGCCCTTAATATCTAGACACGAGTACACCGACAGTGATGTTACAAGTTTCCTTTTGAGGGTGTCAGAGGAAGATGAAAATTACACCAACACAGAATACCTCAGTACTAAGAGACTAAGTTTTTCATATGTGAAGCTCCTACCAGCATTAGCTCTGCAGGGCAGAAAGGAGGAAATGCAGAAAGAGCAGGATTGGTGTATATTTTATTCTGAATGCGTTTGGTTGAAACTGCATGCACCAGTTCTAAGTGTCCAGTGTCCATGTGTGCCTGTGTGTTAATTTTTTTTCCAGGAATGTGGGGTATAACAGAAGTATAACTCTGCCCTGTGACTTTTGGTACTTTGTTGGAGCTGCCCAGGGAGGTCAGCGAGTGGCCTTTCTGTGCACCCTTTTGAATCACTTCCTCATGAATTCCCCTTTACTCACATTCCCAGATATCTGGATTCTCAAACCTCTATCTGATGTTAGCCACATTTTAGTGTGTTTCCTTTTACAGCCAGTTAGCATTTCAAATGCTGCACACTAGCCTGATAGTAACTGTGTGCAGGGTGTTCCTTTAAACACTGTTCAACTTTTTTTTTCCTTTTTCTGTAAATTAAAACTTGACATATGCCCTCACCAAGAATTTAAGAAACAAAACAAAACCTGTAGATCAAAAGAGAGAGAGTGGTAGACACCACTGCAAAGGCCAATCACTAATTAAATATTACAGGGCTCTGGGTGCAAGGATGATGGGGACAAGGTTCTCAGGTGTTGAGAGGAAGGGCTCAGGGAGGAGTGGACTCATCATAGAGATCAATTTCAATTCATGGCTGCACAGGTGGTGGCACCAGCAGGGCTTTGGCATCTTTGACCAGGGGTTGTTGTTCCAAGGAGAAGGATTGATAGGAAGAGAACAAGATCCACCTGATGAAGAAAAGAAAGAGAAACTTCACAGACAGGCTTGCTAACCTAGCGAGGAGGGCTTTAAACTAGGCTTGCTGGGGGGTGGAGACCAAAGCCTTTAGGAAAGTGAGAAAGCGAGCAATCTGGAGGAAGTACAAGCAGGTGGGAGCAACAGGGGAGGCCTTCTTACTCTTCCTGAAAAAGTAGGTCAGTCAACTGGGTACCTCAGGTGTCTGTACATGAATGCATGGAGCCTGGGAAATATGCAGGAAGAACAAATAGAATCATAGAAAATTAGGATTGGAAGGGACCTCAGAAAGTCACCTAGTCTAACCCCCTGATCAAAGCAGGATCATCCTCAACCAGATAATTCCAGCCAGGGCTTTGTGGAGTTGGGCCTTAAAAACCTCCAAGGATGGAGATTGCACACCCTCTCTAGGTAACTTGTTTCAGTGCTTCACTACCCTCCTAGTGAGAACATTTTCCTAATATCCAACCTAAACCTCCTGTGCTGCAACTTG
>NW_017729028.1:21263653-21265677 GCF_001723915.1 Gavialis gangeticus | reverse complement strand
GTGGGTGGGGGAGGGGCAAAACTGGACACAGTACTCCAGATGTGGCCTCACCAGTGCCAAATTGAGGGGAATAATTACTTCCCTTGATCTGCTGGCAACACTGCTAAAAATACTGCTAGCCTTCTTGGCAACAAGGACACACTGCTGAGTCATATCCAGCTTATTGTCCACCATAACCCCCACGTCCTTTTCTGCAGAATGGACCTAATGCTGCTGCTTAGTCAGTTGGTCCCAAGCCTGTAGTGGTGCATGGGATTCTTCTGTCCTAAGTGCAGGACTTTGCACTTGTCCTTGTTGAACCTCAAGATTCCCCTAGCCCAATATGCCAATTTGTCTAGGTCACACTGAATCTTCACCCTGCCCTCCAACATATCTACTACTACCCCCAGCTTGGTGTCATCTGCGAATTTGCTTAGGTTGCAATCCATCAGATCTTCCAGATCATTAATGAAGATACTGAATAAAACTTTCTGCAGGACCAATCCTGGGGGCACTCCACTTGATACCACCTGCCAACTAGACACTGAGCCATTGATTTTACCCATTGAACCCAACAATCCAGTCAGCTTTTTATCCACATTATAGTCCATTCTTCCAACCCATACTTCCTCAGCTTGCTTGCAAGAATGCTATGGGAGATATCAAAAGCCCTGCTAAAGTCAGGGTATATCATGTCCACTGATTTCCACAGAGCCAGTTTTCTCATCATAGAAGGCAATCAGGTTAGTCAGGGATGAAGCCATCCTTGGTGAATCCATGCTGACTGTCAGAGGGCACTAAGGTGCCTGCTTCTCTTAGAGCAGAGATTGCCCCGGGACAGAGCACAAAGAGCCAGATGAGAACCCGGGTGCAGGTTGCCAGGACAACCGGTTAATGAGGGATTTGGCTGCACCTGCTGAGCTGGCTGGAGGAGGCAGGGCCCTAGGCCCATATAAATATGGGCTGGGACCAGGCAGTTAGTCCCCTACCAGCAGCCAAAGGGGAAGGAGCTTCCAGGAAGGAAGGGCCCAGAGATGTGGTAGTGGGCAGATATGCTACCCTTAGAACAAAGGGGACATAAGGTACCCATAAGGTATCCTTGCCTACTAGGCACTGAGCCTCAGAGAGGGAGTTTTACTCTTTTAAAGGGGCAGAGCATGATGTGAGCTTTGCGTTACATTACAGCCCAGGGACTCACGGTGGTTGGCTGTGGTTCGTGTGCTGTCTGATAACACCGGTGGTTTGGGTGAGGCTATTTGGGGAAGGAGGAGGCCTCATTGAGGGGCCCACTGCAGTGTGGAGACACCGGCGCCAGAGAGCCCGGTGCAGCATTTGGAGGCACAGAGCCCGGCGCCAAGACAGGGCTGCAGAGATCCCGGAGCCAAGAAGGGGTTGAAGTATAATGAAGTTTTCGTGGGGGACTTCAATCACCCTGACATTTCTTGGGACAACAATACAGCAGTATGCAGGCAATCCAGGAAGTTTTTGGAGAGTGCTGGGGACAAATTCCTGGTGCAAGTGGTGGGGAGCACAACTAGGGACCGTGTTTTTTCTTGACCTGCTGCTTGCAAACGGGAAAAATTGGTGGGGAATGTAGAAGTGGATGATAACTTGGGCAAAAGAGCTGATGAGATGATTGAGCTCAGGATCCTGAGGAAAGGAAGGAAGGAGAATAACGGAGGAAGGACCCTGGACTTCAGAAAAATAGACTGAGACTCACTCAGGGAACTCATGGGCAGGATCCCCTGAGAGGCCAGTCTGTTGGGGAGAGGAGCTTAGGAGACCTAGTTACATTTAAAAGACACGTTACTGAGGGTGCAGGAACAAACCACTCTGATGTGCAGAAAGACTAGCATGTGTGACTGCCACGTCTTGTTAGCATGTACTGCACCTGGGGTGGAAGAACCAGCAGCACACCTACAGGCTGGGGAATTCCCCTCTCACCAGCACAGAGGCAGAAACGGATCCTGGAGTCATTATTGACTCAAAGATGAACATGGGCCACCAACGTGGGGATGCAGTCAGGAAGGCCAACCACACCTTGT
>NW_017729028.1:21262179-21263642 GCF_001723915.1 Gavialis gangeticus | reverse complement strand
GCCATGGCAGGGGGTCAGACTTGATGATCTGCCCAGGTCCTTTCCAACCCTACTAACTATGAAACTATGACAGAAGGCCAGCTGGGCTTAGCAGGGAACACTTCATTAAATTAATCACAAAAAGGAAGCTTATAAGAAGTGGAAGTTTGGACACCCAACTAGGGATGGGTGTAAGGCTATTGCTAAGGGATGAAGTCAGGAAGGCCAAAGTGCAACTGGAGCTGTAAGTAGCAGGGAATGTGAAGGGTAACAAGAAGAGTTTCTACATGTATGTCAGTAGCAAGAGGAGGATCAGGGAGAATGTGGGTCCCTTCCTGAATGGGGGAAGCAACCTAGTGACAAAGGATGCAGAAAAGGCTGAAGTACTCAATGCCTATTTTACCTAAGTCTTCACTGGCAAGGTCAGCTCCCAGACTACTGCACCTGGCACTACAGTTTGGGGAGGAGGTGAGCAGCTGACAGTGGCAAAAGAACAGGTTAGGGACTGTTTAGAAAAGGTGGACATGTACAAGTCCATGGGGCTGGGGGACTTGGCTTATGTGATTGCAGTGCCTCTGGCTATTACCTTTGAAAACTTAGCAATTGGGAGAGGTCCTAGATGATTGGAAAAGGGCAAATATAGTGCACATCTTTAAGAAAGGTCAGAAAGAGAATTCAGGGCATTACAAACTAATCAGCCTCACTTTAGTCCATGGAAAAATTATTGAGCAGGTCTTCAAGGAATCCATTTCTAGGCACTTGAAAAAGAAGGTGATTACTTGGAAGTCAGCATGGATTCACCAAGGGCAAATCATGCCTGGCCAACCTGATTGCCTTTTATGATGGTTCACTGGATGTGGGGAGAGCAGTGGATGTGATATACCTCAACTTCAGCAAGGATTTTGATATGGTCTCCCACAAATTCTTGCAAGCAAGCTACGGTAGTACAGGGTGAATGCATGGACTGTAAGGTGGATAGAAAACTAGCTGGATCATTGGGCTTAAAGGGTATTAATCAATGGCTCAATGTTTAGTTGGCAGCCGGTATCAAGTGGAGTGCCCCAGGGGTCAGTCCTGGGGCTGGTTTTGTTTAGTAGTATCTTCATCAATGGGAAGATGACACCAAGCTGTGGGGAGCAGTAGATATTCTGGAGGGTAAGGCTAGGAACTGGAGAGACCTAGTGAATCTGGAGGATTGGACCAAAAGGAATCTCATGAGATACAATAAAGACAAGTGCAAAGTTCTGCAATGAAAATGATCAGGCAACTTCTGAGTAGAGGCTGAGGGAACTGGGCTTATTTAGACTGGAGAAGGGAAGACTGAGAGGAGATTTAATAGCAGCCTTCAGCTACCTCAGAGTGATTCCAAAGAGGATGGAGCTGGATTGTCCTCAGTGGTGGCAGATGACAGAAAAAGTTGCGTGGCAGATGACAGTCTCTAGTTGCAGTGAGGGCAGTTTTGGTTGGATATGAGGAAGGCTCTC
>NW_017729028.1:21239725-21257179 GCF_001723915.1 Gavialis gangeticus | reverse complement strand
AGGAGATTTAATAGCAGCCTTCAGCTACCTCAGAGTGATTCCAAAGAGGATGGAGCTGGATTGTCCTCAGTGGTGGCAGATGACAGAAAAAGTTGCGTGGCAGATGACAGTCTCTAGTTGCAGTGAGGGCAGTTTTGGTTGGATATGAGGAAGGCTCTCATTAGGAGGGTAGTAAAGCACTGGAACAGGTTACCCAGAGTGGTTGTGAAATCTCTATTCTTGGAGGTTTAAGACCCAGCGGGACAAAGCCTTGGCTAGGACAGTCTAGTTGGGGATGATCCTGCTTTGAGCAGGGGTTGGACTATATGCCCTCTTCAGGTCCCTTCCAAGCCTAACTTTCTGTGATTCTATAATGGGAGAATGAACCACACCCTCCTATAATACTGTACTTCCAGTAAAACCTTTCTGAAGGTCAACAAATTCAAGTTTTTCTGGCCCAAGGCAGGGAGCAACATGCAAAGCTGAGGGGCTTGTTTTTAGACTCCTGGATAGCTACATGCTATTCTTTACATTTAAGGAGTTCTGGTTTGATAGGCTCTGCTGAGTGGAGCTAAAGTAGTGTAGCAGAGTGGAGAAAACCCAAAGAAGGAATTCCCTATTCACCCCCTTTTCTTCAGCTGCCTGGGATCACACTGCCTTGTCAGCATCAGGATGAGTGGCGGCAGTGTCCAGCATTAGGAAACAAGCCTGATGACTCCAACACAGCCTGCCAGAAACCCTGAAGTACAGCCAGGGGAACTAAGGGGGCCAGACCCCCCCCACTTACTGTTGCTTTGTAGGATGGGGGCTAAAGGACTGCAGGGATGCTGAGGGGTGACAGGAGTACTGTGAGAGGCACAGCGGTTGGCATAGGCTCGGTCTGGCACCCTAGATGTCCCTCAGGGGAAACGGGCTTCAGGAGAATGAGGCCCTGTCTGAGACTGGAGGAACTGGGGAAGGATACCACATGGGGTCCAGGAGTATGGGAGAGGAAACTCCTGACTCCAAATTACTTCAGGTGCTTCATATTAATACAGGAGAGGTGGGCCACCATGGGAGAACAGAAGCTAATGCTGATAGGATGGGAGTATCCAAAAGAAACCCTAAAAGGACTCCAGAAGTGGTAAAGCAGGAGACCACATGCTGGAGGGAGATTTCTGTGATGGGTGAGGGGCTGTTCGCCTGCCCACAGTTCTTTATATGGGTACCAGATGGACTACTTGGGATTCCTAATAGCTGACCTGGGAGATTCAGTGCCTAGCTCCTGGCTGCGATGTAAACAGTGGGAACCAGAGATAACTATATGGAGGCCTGTGGTGGGGTGTAGGGGCAGAGGACCCCCATTATAGGCCCTCTGGGGCCTCACCAGAGGCTTTAGCATATTATTTTGGACTGAGAGAGATTGCCCTGGTGACAGAGCCTCTTTCCTTGTCTGGCATAGGATTCTACCTAAATACTATCAAGTCGTGGCGGGTGAGTATTTTGAAAAAGAAAAGTACTCTCTAGTGGGGTAAACAGTGTGGGTCAAGCCACAGAAAAAGGGCTTGACCACAAGTAGCATGGCATGCCTCTCCCACTTGAGCCTTATTTCCGATTTGTTCGTGTGGAGGGGTCAAAGAAATGTCACAGATGACAATGCAATACTGACTCACCACTCTGCAATACTGATGAGGGAAAAGATGAATGGGAGATTTTTGTTCGTCATTGTCCATTAGAACATTTCCAAAGAACTTGATCTTTCATTTTTTGCATACTGGAGACTGCCATTAGGTTTGGGTGCACAAGCAGATGCATATCATAAAGTCAAGTTATGACACTACATAAGGAGTCCAAAATATTTAGGGGAAGGTAAAATTTAAAAAGGGCATGGAAACATGAAAATAAAACCCAAAAACTTGTGTGTGGAGAATAAACACAGTAAAATATTACAAGAAAAACTAATCCATCATACATGGAGATTAGCACATTGCTTGCTGAAGGAGTTGCTCAGCACCTCGTGCAGATGAGTCCTATCAGCTATTTCAGTTCCTCAGAAATAATCATCCAGGCAAGCTAGAGCTCTCTTTCTTCTGTGAGCATTTTGCTCTTTGAACTATTCTGTATTTCATGTAAAAATCAATAATTAGGGACCCAGTTCAATTAGTCTTGTTGACTAATTAGCTGTGCAGTAAACATCTCGCTGCATGTGTGCCCCTACCAGGTTGGAGTAAATTAATTTATGCTGCAGCAGGATAGTACTTGTACTTACAAGTCACAGGGTTCTACAGATACACAAAGCTCTTGGATCAGAGGCAATATCTTTTATTAGGCCAACTAAACAGTAGCCAAAAAAAAGTCCTTTCTTTGCAAGCTTTTGAGACACAAACCCTTCTTCAGGCTGGGGAGAAATCAAAGATTGTAAAAGTCCTCTTAGAAAATTAACTTCATTTTGCACAGGGGAGATAGAAGCTGGAAGTGTATATCCCTGGGTCTGAGAGTTCTTTTGTGTGAGTGTTGCTCTGTGCATGTGCCCAAAAGCTTGCAAAGATTTTTTTTTTTTTGCTACTATTTAGTTGGTCTAATAAAATATGTTGCCTCTGATCCAAGAGCTTTGTGTATCTCTTTTTTTTCTCAGACCAAAACAGCTATAAAATTGATCCCTGAAACAGGGTTCTACATGCATTTACTACAAGTACTATCTTGGTATGGAGTAAAACATTCCACAGCAGTGCACGTGTAGATGCTACAGGGCTGGCTGGGGCACAAAGGTGCTCCAGTCCAGGGATGCCTGCCAGCTAGCCCCACACTGGAGCACCCTCATGCCCCAGCCAGGCCCTCCACAGCATGTTGAATCAGGGGAGCAGCCCTGGCCTGGTAGGCTGACCCCCTGGATTCCCTGCCAACTCAGGCTACTCCACCTCAGCTCTACATGCTGCGCTCACATGTGCAGACATGTGCCTGGCTTAACTAAACTCCATAACAATAAACCCCGGAGTTTATTCAAGCATATTCATAGGAACATGTAGACACACCCATGGAAATCAGCAGGAGCCTTTCTACTGATGTCAATGGGTGTTCATCTGGACTGACTTCATCTGGTCGCCTTTGAGGTGTATGAGGAATGAAGCCTTTGTCCTGTTGGAAATGGAACTCCCGTTTGACATCTCTGAAAGCCATTTGCCAAGGAAACCTACCACATCTCTGGACAGTATAGGGACAGCCACTGATCGGCAGATATTGATAGTAGATGAACTATTTAGAGCCATGTTGTGCTGTGTTAACCAACTGTCTTGGCTTTTTTCCAGGCACATACAAGCAGATGCAGGGAGGCATTGCACTTGCCCTGGAGTAGATGTGCAGTTCTCCTGTGCTAATGGAGAGCTAGTACTTGCTGGGAGGAGCACTGTATTTCATGCTACAGAACTGCCCAGTTCTCTCTTTCATTTGAATGGGCAGCAGCTTTTTACCTCCCCAGACAAATTTCTCATTGTTTGGGAGAGAGGCGGGGGGCACACATAGCTCTCCTTTCTTCCATTGGGAAGTTTTAACCTGTACCAGAATGTTTGTCTCATTGTAATTCTACTTTTTCCTGACCATTTAAGATAGTCATCTTGGCAGGACTCATGGCCTGAGAAGTAAGATGTCTGTGTAGATGACTGCATCTAACAGATGGCATTGTCCTTAGTGTATATCTCCTCCTTCGTGAATAGCCCAGTGATAAGAGTCTAAGCCCTCACCATAGGAAATCTCACTTTTAGTGCCCCCTCAGCCTCAGGAAGACTCTTCCCAGTGGGGGCTGGGCCAGGCTGTGCTTGGGGTGTGCGGCGGTGGCACTGGGAAGCAGTTACAGGGGGCAGAGGTGCTGCAGCAACTCCAAAATTCACCGTAGCACCCCCCCCATACCCCTCCCATAGCCCCTACTCCCAGCACTGCTGCCACCCACTGCAAGTGCAGTTCAGCCCCCCTGCCAGGCAGAGCCCAGCGCCATCCCAGCCCCACCCCACAGCAGCAGCCCACCCTGCCCCACACAGATCCAGGGGCACATGCCCTCCATGCCCTCCTGAGGTGCTCACAGTGGCAGGAGCGCCTCCCCCCACCCAGCCCCGCGACTGCTGTATGAGTCTTTCATGGCTCTGTCCTGCACCCT
Organism: Gavialis gangeticus; assembly: GCF_001723915.1. Lineage (NCBI taxonomy): Eukaryota > Metazoa > Chordata > Crocodylia > Gavialidae > Gavialis > Gavialis gangeticus. The sequence goes on along the minus strand of NW_017729028.1, from coordinate 21,253,074 downwards.
GTCCTGCCCTAGCTGAGAGGTACCTGCCCCAGCCCCAGCCCCATTCCCTCCCTCACTGCATGCGACTTGATCTTCCTCCCCCATGACCCTTCCCTCCTCTCACCCCTTGCCCCACAACACACCAGCCAGATGATACTCTCCAAGCCTGCCAGGCTGTGGTCTTCGCTGTGTGTATGCTATAGCTGTGTACATGCATAGGGCATTTATCAGTCACATTATCAGCTACATCAGGCAAAAAAGCTGATTGCCGATACTCTCAATTTTCCCTATATTGATGCTGCACCAATATGGGACCTATGTATTGGTGCACCTCCACAGTTATGCATCTCAATTACATGATATTCTGGGTGTACAGAGCAGGAAAGGATTAATTGGCCTCAATAAAGTGAATATACTTAATGAGCGTCTTTTAAAATTGTTGTTTTTGTTACTACTACTACTATTACTACTATTTAAAACAACTTTTCCTCTTCAGGTAACTTGAAGAGTTAATTATCTGAGGAAAGTCCCATCAGATATCACAGGAACTCCAATTTCCCCTTTCTCCCAGTGGATGATGCATGACCAGGGCAAGGTAAAGTTCAGTTTCTGGTTTGGTTTCTGCAGAGGTGAGTGTAGTTAGTGCTTGACTTTTACTTGTGTTGTCTGATAGGGACAACCTTGCAACCCAGCTTTATTTCATCAACCTACTGGATACCAAAAATCATGGACTAAATATAGACATTGGATTTATGGCAAGTAATTATAACGTGCCGGACATCTGAAACCCAAGTAACCTCTCTACTATTTAGCAGCTACATCTTATCACCAGGTCTGTATTCCCATTCCCAACCCCCAAAATATCTCAATGATATTTTTTTATTAAATACATGATTTAACAATTTTGGGGGGTCAAAAAACATTGTTTTTAAATAATAGTCTAAATTAGTGACGTTGCTGAGTCCCTTTAAAACATAAGGGCTGAATGCCTCAGTCCATTGAAATCAATAGCAAAACTCCTCTTGATTTCACCAAGGCCAAGATTTCATCTTTCTGGATCAGTGGGGGCCAGCCTTTTGAACAGGCATGCCAGAAATTAAGCCCCACACCCTCCCTGAGTTCCACTCTGATCCTCCTCCCCTGCCTGATCTGCTGCTCTGCTTTCTGCTCCCTGCCCTATCTGCTACTGTTCTAGCTGCCTTCTCCCTGATCTGCTGCATGCCACATGCAGAAGTTACCCCTGCTATTTGTGGCACATGTGCTGCAGGCTGACTACCCCTTTTCTATGTGATAGTTGAATTTTAAAATCGGTCAGAAAGACCTCTGTGGATCTTGGAAGCTTAGGTTGGTAAGAATTTGATGGGTATTGGGCAGCTTTTTCTCTGGACCTTTGCTCACAATCCAGTGACATTTTATATTTCTGCAGAATTCTCCTGCGGAAGTGATGGACTAGTGAGTTGAATGGATCTCTCCCATCTCTAACTACTCCATTTATCTTCACTGAAGATGAATTGAGGAGAGTTGACTGAATAAAGAAAATGTGCTTATTGCTTCCTCTGTTTGTCCAGCCCCAATTAAACATCTGCAACAGACACCTTAGCTTGTTTGTCAAAGATTTTATAAATAACATATTTATTAAAGGAAAACAAGTGTTTCCAGCTCTCAGCACTTATTTGACTTGATGGAACTGGTCAGGCAGACTGGACACTTTTTATCATTTCTGCAGCCAGGCTTACCTATATATCGGGAAGGCAGGCAGCTGTGTAGGTGGCTCCTCCATTGGTATTTTCTTGTATTTTTTTGGCTTGTGTTCCAGTTGGAGCACTTCATATTTAGTTGTCAGCTGGATAGGGAAGTAGGATGGCATCACAGTTAACTGGTGGCCTAATTATAAAGCAATTAATTCAACAGTACATGCCACACCATCTGTGTTATCATCATGATCTGTATAGACACACTTTAACTGAAAGAGGAAGCAGAAGATTTTCTGCACACAGTGAGAGCTTTTTTCTTAGTACTATTATTTTTAATGTGCACTGTTCAACTTTGATCAGAAAGCAAAATGAAGGGAATGTCACTTACATGTATTAGCTGGATTTAGTGGAACTAATAGTAGGCATTAGGGTTTGTCCTGCAGGCTGAATTAACTCTTTGCTGTTTAAAGAGTTAACCTATTGGTTTATCTAGATATAGGATTTTAAAAAGGTCCTTTATAAGTTGAAGACAAAAGGAGGTCACTTCCACATGTCCAGATCCATATATTTGATCAGGTTCTTTTAATTTCTGTGGAGATTAGTTTATTGATAGGATTATGCAAGGATTAGAACAAGAGACTAGGAGTCAGGGGTCCTGAGTTATAATCCTAACTGTGTCACTGACTCTGATTATAGACAGATGTAACAATTGGATGGATATCAAAGGATGCTGATACAAGGTGTTACAATTTAACACCTTGTTACATGGTATAACAATTTTAACTATAACTTCAACTTTAACCTTATTCTGTTCAGAGTCAAATTTCAGATGATTTGGTTCACTTATATCACTCATTACAGGATCACACAAGGGTAACAGTTGCATCATAACAATAGATATGCAGTTTTCAAGTGGTATAAAGATATGTTAATCCATAGCCTCATTATGTGGTCTTGGGCAAGTGACCTTTTCTGCCAGAGTTTGTCCATTTGTAAAGACTGATAGTAATAACATTGATCCACGATGATTGGTTTCATGGGAATGGTGGAGTTGTAAGTCCAAATGACATCCTGCTAAATGAGCTGTCTCACAGGCTAACTCCAGAGAATTTTACACTTTCAGCTAAGTACAGCATTTCCCATTTCCATCCAGTTTGTCTTTTTACTGGTGACTTGTATGCTAAAGGCTGGGGCCTGCAGGACACCCCCATGTCTCATGACTTGTTTCCTTCATTCTGCATTGAAATTCAAATGCATTTACATTCTTTGGCATCAAGAGAAAGATCAGAATCAATTCAAAGTAAAAAAAAAACCCGGTGGTCTGGGATTCATCTGTGACTCTCACATCTAGTGAGGTGTAAGAGAGGAGCATGAGGAGGGCAGGACCTCTTTCCCTGGCTGGCACTAGCTTAGACACTGATAGTAAAATGTACTGGAAGAGATGCAGATCCATCCATGACTGGAACATCTTGTCTGCACTCACCGGGTTCTAGTTACTCCCCAAGTCAGGGCTCTGTGGTGCTTTGCTTTAGTTTTGTTCTCAACACAGGAAAAATATCCCACTTATTAACAAGCAGCCCCCATTCTTAATTGGGGACCAGCAGGCATATAAGGACTAAGGACCAGGCTCCTTCTTATTTGTGTTCAGTCTGGCCTCATAACCTTTGCATTTTTGGTTCCTGGGGGTTTGGCTTCAAAGGGTCAGTGGGCAAAGGGTCTCCCCCTCCCCCTGTCAACCATGGCTGTTCATAGGCTTGTGGTTGGGGCACTCTCCTGGGAAGGCTCAGGTTTCCCACTTCTTGGGCAAATACCCAAAGCACTAAGGTATTATAGAGATGGGAGGCACCGCTGCTGGCTCTCTTTTCCAGTCAGAGTGATGGCAGTTTTTGGGCTTTGTACTAAACTCCGTGCTCTTGGTTTCCTCCAACCACTTTCCCCCTGGATGGAGTCCCTAATGTGCAGACCTGAGTCAGGTGCTTAAGGTCGGAGGGGTGGGAGTTCAGACACAACTTGAACCAGGCATTTCCTGAAGGTTAGCTGTAAGCGGTGTCCTGCTCAGCCCTGAGGCACTCTGGATCACCCTTGGGATGTGCCTACCTCTTCCCATTAACTGGAAGGGGATTCTGGGTGCCTGTTGATTTGCATCTTCCTCCCGGGGCAAAGCACAGATGTTTTTGGCAGGCTGAAGTCTTACAAGGATCTGGATCAGGTTCTTAGAGCTAACATGTGAGTAATGGGGCTTTAACCAACGAACAGGATACTTTCTGAGCGTGCTCTACAGGCTAAGTTTAGGCACCTGGGGAGCTTGATAGGCTAAGATAGGGATGCCCCCAGGGAGCTGTGGCTGCTGAGCAGGGTCAGGGAGAATTGCTTGTAGTGACTTAGGTGCCCAGATTCTGCCTAGTTGCTGTTTGATGCCTCCCTGACCCATGTGAATTGACACTCAGTGTGGCAGACTGCCTACACCGTCACTTCCAGATGTGCTGTGGGCTGTGCTTGGCCAGATCAGATGATTTTCCTTTTGGACAAGAGGAGCAGAAGTGGCTTTTGGTCACAGAAGTGGCCATCTTCAGCTTAGAAAGTTGAAAACCTTTACTGAAACACTGAAACAGCAGCTCGGTTTCATTTTCTCTCCTCAAAGAACTGCCATACTTAATCCAAGTCATGTATTTAAATCACATCCAGTCAGCACTACAGGTCCTCTCCCCAGCCACTTGGCCAGACAAGCTCCAATCTATCCTCATCCCTCCGCCACATCCCAGTGTCCCTGTTCCCTGATTTGTCTTTCTTGGTGCTCCTCCAGCTCCATATCTCACTATCCTTCCTACTAACCAGGCCTAGATGGCACCTGGCTGCCATCTTGCATTGGCAAGGTAGCAGGTAAGTCAGGCAGATTTTGCCATTGTGGGTGGGATCTGCTTCCTGTAGGAACAGTAATCGCTGTTAGTGCTTATAATGTTTTATACCAAGGACGAGCAATTATTTGGGCTGAAGGGCTACTTAAGGAGTTTTGGTGGGCTGTTGAGGGCTGGGGGAGTGGGGAGGGGAGGTGCCAGTTGATCCTATCTGGCTTGCTGGCCACTGCCAGGAGTCTGAGCAGGGATGGCTGCACCCCATGCTGCTCTGCTGCAGCTGGGACCGGGCCAGGCCATGCAGCGTGCAGACTCCTCGGCCCCCTCCTCCCACATTCATCCCACCCCCAAACCAGCTTCCTGTTGGTGCTGTGTGGTCCTGGCACTGCAACCACTAGCAGCCGGGCCCACATGGATTGAAGCACAATGCAGCATGCTCAGTAGCTGTCTCACCCACCTGCCATGATGAGATGCTGCTGCTGCACTGCAGCAGGAAAGTCAGGGGCAGCTGCCCCAGGCCCAGTTCTGCCATGGCTGGTATGGATCTACCTCCTAGTGGTGCCATGGCAGCAGCAGCTCATCCCAGCAGGTGGGTGGGTGAGCGGGATGGCTACTCGGCACATTGCATTGTTCCCCATCTCATGAGAGCCGGGCTGCTGGTGGCCACAGTGCCAGGACTGTGCAGCTGCAGTGCCAACAGGAAAGGGGGGGGGAGAAATGGATGCAGAGTAAGGAGAGGGGAGGCAGGATAGAGTAGTCAGTGCACTGTGTAGCCCAGCCTTAGCTGTGGCAAAGTGGAGCAGTGTAGGGAGCAGCCCTCCCTCCTCAGCTCCTGGTGGCGGCTGGTGGGCCGAATAGGATCAATTGGCAGGCTGGATACAGCCCACAGGCCATGTTTTGCCCACCCCTGCTTTATATGGTAATCCCAAGGATCTTAAAGCATTTGACTTATACAGCTACTGCAGTGCTCCCTGCAGAAGGTGGTAGCTGTTTAACAGCAGCACTGCACGGCTGCTTAGAAGCAGAATTAAAGTATAATACTGTGGTCACCTGAAACTGTAGCAGGCAATTGAACCAAGTGGAATTAGCCAGGACAGTACAGTTAATTATTTTGTTTTTGTGAAAAGTGCCTGGGGATGCTTTATTGACCATAAGGGACCATCAAGATAGTGTTTTCACATATCTGAAAGATGACCTCTCCAGTAGCACAGTGCCCCCACATCATAAAGAACTGATTTATTACAGCCTCTGAGGGAAGCATATTTCCTGCCAAAGTACCAGATTCTCCTTGTAGCAATACTTGGGTTTGTCTTACTAGTCTTCCATTGAATTACTGACCAGACTTTACCCAGTTTAGCTTCTGAAATACGATGTGTACTGCCTTCCACAGCCTTGAAGAGAGTGCATATCTCACAAAGCAGTACTACAGTGCAACTGCAGGAGGATTTGAAGTACTGGAAGGCAAATGGGCAGTAAAACAGAGTGGGTCTTAAGTCAGAAATTCAGAACAAGTACCATTTGATCCCATAACATGAAACAAGTTATGAAGATTTGTATACTGCAGTTCAACATCTGTCCCCTAGTACTTGGCACAACACCATTTCCTTCTCCTTCCTTTGCTCTCTGGCATCTCTATTTAGGGTGCCAAAATTGTTATTTATACCTCTTGCATTCACTGTGAAGTGAACCTTGTAGCAGGGCACCAAGGTGCCTGCTACTTGGAGAGCCGGGATAACCACCCAGGTGCAGGTTGCCAGGGCAACCAAAGAGCACTAAGGACTCACACTGGCCTGGTCAGTTGACCAGAAGGGGCAGGGCCTGGTTCCTATATAACTCCCAGGCTGAGGCGAGGCAGGCAGTGCCCTGCTGGCAGCCAAAGGGGAAGGGAAGGAACTCTGCTGCAGCCAAAACAGAGAAGAAGCCAGAATGCATGAGCAGTTGGTACGGGGAAGGATGGAGCACCCTTGGGGGTGGCTTGAGTGATGTTGTAGCTGATTGACAGAAGTTTGTTATAGGCTAGGGGCTTGAGTTTTGTGTTTGCTGTTTATGACCGGAGGTTTGTGTGAGGCTATTAGGGGTTGGAGGAGGCCTCATAAGGGGACCCACGGCAGAGTGGGAACCCCAGCCCCAGATGAGGGGGGCAGCAAGAAGCACCAGGCAAGGGGGCCGTGCTTCTCTGAGCACCCAGAGAGGCGTGAGTGTGAGACAGGGGCCGCGGAGAGCCCAAGAGCCCAAGAGAATATAAGACTGAACAATGTCCGGTACATCAGCAAGGCTTGGGGCGTGGTACAGGGGTGGTTGGAGCCATGCATAGCCCATAAGGCTGGGGTGTGCAGGAACACCCATTAATGCAACAGGGCTAATGTACAGGAGGAAAACTGTGTCCAGGGAGATGAAGAGGCAACCTCCCTATCATATACCTCTAAGATCAAAGACGCGGCAGACAAGAATGAAGGGTGCTTTGTAGACAACCTGGACACAGTAAGGGGTGCTAGGGGAGAGCACGGCAACCCTAGGCTGCCCCTCCTGTTGCAAGCCTAAACAGCTCTTTGTTGCAACAGCTTTGAGGAAAATACCTCATCAGCAGTCCCACACTGCCCATCAGAGAAGCAGCACCCTCTGAAATAGCCACAGCAAACAGGCTGGAATACTCCAATGGTCCTGCATGCTTGTTTGCTGTGATTGTTTATATCACCAACTAATTCACCAACCTTCATCTTTGCAAGGTGGCGAATCTAGGCATCAATGTGGTAACTATGTCACTAGGGCCGTGATCAATCAAAAATGTAAGATTGCGGCATAAATTAATATATTAACATTAAAATTGTGGATCTGAGAAGCACTGATTACAGTATCGTTATTCTTGTTGTCAGTTTGTGAAAATTCTTTTAGTTGCATGAATCCTGTCATGCAGGATTCAGTAAGCAGGGAAAAGATACATTTAGCTAATCCCCTGCTTTTCCTAGTTCTAAATCATTAATTTGTATAATGCCTTGGTGTAGTCAAGTTTTGCTTATTTACCTAAATGATATGTAGCTAGACTGGCTTTTTTAAAGCCAGTGCTATTGAAAGATAGTTTTGGGTTTTTTTTACTAGAGGATGTTTTTAAACTAACTTACTGAGCAAGAACTGAACAGTGTAACTTTTTGGAAGAGATTTTCTTTTATCCACAGTTATAGGCTTTTGATTCTGGCAGCATGTCAGTATGAAGAACTTTTCTTTCTAGCACAGGACTTTTAAAAAAAAAAGTTTTTACTTTATGAGACATGGTTGGTTGAATTGTATTTTATTTTGGTTTAAAAATTCCTTAGCTGTGTGGCGGGAGCAGAAATCCCACCTCAGGAACACAGCTGGGTATTCATATCCCTCTGCTGTTTCCACCACGTGAGGCGAGCCAGTAGGGGGTGCTCCTGCGTTGAGCCACCCACCTCCCTGCGCCCGGCCACCTTCCAGGCTCCAAATGCCTCCCTAGGGGTGCCTTATGTCCGGCCGACCCCTCTCCCGGAGCACACTCGCTAGTCTGGGGGTAACGTGCCGCCACCACCCCAAGAATGGACTGCCTCGCGGCCCTGTGTCCTTGGGGTAACACAGGCCTAAAGTCCCACGGGTACTCGACCCAGTACGGCACTTGGGGTACTTCCTCAAGTCCGGGGGAAAAAAGGTATAGTCTCCCTTAGTCCACAGACCTAAGGGGTCTCTTAGGCATAATTTAGACCCACCCCTCAATAAGTCTCCCACACCAGTCAAAAAGGAGAACTTTATTGATTACAGGGGGTAGGGTAAACTAGGGTACAGGATAGAGCAATATCTAGAAATCCTAAAGAGCAAACAGTCTGGCTGTGGTAGCCTTTTGATTACGCATCTGTGATACCTTCAGCTAAATATCTAATCAGATTGAGTAGCTTACTCACAAGCATCTTCCAAAGGCAGGTGAAGTTTCCCTTTGGAGGCAGGCGGTTCCTAGCTCGTGAGTTTGGGGGGAGAGAGCCAGTTTCAGATGTTAAGGCTTCTCTGTCCCCTGCCTGGCTGCTGCGTCACCTCATGGCCGGAGAGGAGAGACCGCCTCCTTCCCCGTCCTAACTTATATAGCCCCTGTGACCTCATTCACCTGGGCCAGCGGAGGTCAGCCCCAGTTGGCTGTCAGCCAACCAATCTGAAATGCATCACCTGTTACCGGGCAGATTCCAGCTCCCCAGGTAGATGCCCCTCACCCAGGTAAGTGATGCAAGTCACGTAGGCAGAGGGAGCAGGTTTCCCCCTCCCTCAGGAATGCAGCCAGCTCCAGTTCCCTAAAGAGACAGGCTGAGGGTGTGGTCCCCTGTGTGCTGGGCCCATCCTAATTGAATGGTCACAGCACAGAGATTTAAATCACAGTGTCACAGGGCAGAGATTTTTGGGGAGAAACCAAGGTGGCTTTCTGCCACAAGCTGTGTTTAGAAGACTGGAGATTGGTAGAACTGTAACGTCTTCCTTAATCACATAGACCTTTCACCATTTTATGCTTTATTGGTCTTTTTCGGCTTCACTCAGGTTGGATGTAGGAATTAAACCGGTCAGTTTTTCTTTCATGGCACCAAGACACTAGGTCACTAGGACAGATCCTCATGCTGGTCTGTGGAGCACTTGTTGTTGGTCTGTGGAGAGTTGGCTGGAAATCTGGAGGCAGATTTTCAAAGAGGCTTTGCCTCATTCCCACTGAAATAATTTTAAAACAGTGTGAGTTAAATGTCTAACCTGCTTAAGCACTTTCAAGAATTGTCTGGCCTTCAGATCCACCTTTAGGTACCTAGTACAGTTGATCATCTGGCCCACTGTGCTGGTGCCTCTTTTGGTTGAGAGAAACAGAAGATGGAAAAGGATGGTGAAATCAAAAGTAATCTGAAAGCAATAAAAAATAAAAAAGGTCTTTTTGCACTACATGAATCTACACATTCAGTCCTTTCTTCTTCTTGTCCCATTTAGGGTTTCACACTTCAAGAAGGATGTGGACAAGTTGGAAAGAGTCCAGTGCAGAGCAGCAAAAACAATTAGGGGAGGCATGACTTATGAGGAAAGGCTGAAAGAACTAGAGTAGTTTAGTCCGGAGAAGAGAAGACTGAAGTGATTTTTGTTAACCACATTCAATATCTGAAGGGAGATTACAGAGAGCATGGAACTATGCTTTTCTCTGTGGGCATTGGGGATATGACTAGGAGCAATGGCCTCAAGCTGGAGCAAGAGAAATTTCATTTGGAGATTACAAGGAAACTTCTGACTATGAGGGTGGTCAAGCATTTGAACAGGCTACCTAGAGAAACTGGACTCGCTATCTTTGGAAGTTTTCAAGAGCAGGATAGACAGACACTTGGCTGGGATGGTTTAGTCAGAGATGCTCCTGTCTTGATCAGGGGCTGGACTAGATGATTGTGTGACGTCCCTTTCCTATGATGCCCTGATCCTACTGTCTCATCTCGGTAATTGCTGTAGTTGCCACCAGAATCCTGTGCTGTTGCAAGTGGCAAAGAAGATATTTTATGAAACAATCTCTGCCTTAAAATGAGGTCCATGCAGTAGAAATTGTACCAGCTGTGCACTATAGTGTGGTGGTCTCTCCAGGTGCTCCAAAGAATGATTGAATCTTCTTAAAACATACTCAATGAAATTAAAAAAAAATCCTTGAAACCATTTGTTAATGCCAAGTTTTGTAAGGCCTGGTTTCTCTGAGATGAAAGAGTTTTATAATGCGTCTATGGAGTTTTTTGTTCCTGCCTTCCTTGGCTCCCAGTCTGATCCCTTGCTGTGCATTTAGCGTTCAATTTATACTTGCTTCAATATAATTTAAAGTACAAGAAATTCCTATATGCAGACTGTGAGATGTAGGTCATGTTATGCAACATTTGCTTTACTAGCGCAGGCCTATGATGCAATAGAGATTTGAATGTCCTTATTTCATGTGCTTTTTTTTTTACTAGATGATTCCTCAGCAGATGGCCTCAGTTATGACTGGAAGGCTCCCATAGGGAAGTGGGGGAACTGGATGGGAGAGGAGCAGGAGCAGACAGGGAAGGAAAGGAGAGGGAGAAGGAGAAGGTAAGGGAGTGACATGCATGAGCATTGGAGGATTGCTCATTTTGACTGCTTCCTCTTGTCGTGACTTGCTTGTTTCATGAAAAGCAGTCAAGGGCTAGAATTGCAGCTCACAGCCATTCACAGATTATATAAGATTGGAGGAGGTTATTTACTGCACAGGCCTGTCACCCCAGCAGAAGGTGCATTTTGAACTCCTGTGAATCATTCAGGGCAGCTAGCACTGCAGTTGCATGCAGGCACTGTACTCAGCATGTTGAAGGCCAGCCCTTGCACAGGGTTAGGATAGGGTGGTAAGATGGCTCAGCCCCATTCTCATGTACCCCAACATATATGCTCACTTATCTGAGGCCAGCTACAGTCTGTCCTTATGAAGCAGGTGGGGCAGCTGAGGGTTTTTTAGCAGCATGGCAGTTCTGTCAACAGCAGAGCGCTAACAGAGTTCAGAGTCCTCAGCAAACACCTGTTTTCAGACCTGCCCCATTTGTTCAAAGGTATTTGTCCAGATGAGTTGAATGAACTAACATTTCATGGTTTGGGTATTCAACCTCATGGCACAAGGCCTGCAGATTCAGGGGAAGGGGCACTGAGTTTAGCAGACAGAAGTGACAATTGTTGCCTCATCTGGCCATAGAAAGCAGCTAAAAGCTGTGACCAAACACAAGCGCATGGCTGCAAACAGCCTAAAGAATGGCTGATTGGGTGCAAATCTGACCCTTCACTACATGAGGTATCAGATAAAGATGTTTCAAAATGTAGCATTTTCTGTAACTTCTGTCTGTGGAGCTCCCAGCCAGTTTCTGTTCTCAGAATGGGAGGAGGGAAAGGTAGTGGAGGAAGTTCAGTCTGGGTTTTTTTCAGCCCACTCTAGAGGGTGAAGTGGGTGTATTGGAGGATGCCTCCCCCAAAGTGGAGGGACTCCAATTCACCCACCGCACCCTTCAGCACCAGCTAGGGAGCCCCCAAAACAAACTGCCTTTGCTGCCTTTCCCCCTCCCATTCTGAAAACAGGGAGCCCTGGCAGAAAGCCCTGGCCATTGCTTTGGGAACCTGTCTGCAGGCTCCCAGCCCGCAGCTAGATTCCCCTTCCTCCTGGAATCAACAGTGAACTTCTGTTTGGTCTGGGGTAACAGTGTAACTCAGAACGGCTTGCAGAAATCATTTTGAGTTACAGCTGGGAGCTGCACTTTTGTCTGCCATGAGGTTACCATATTTCCAGCTCCAACAAAGAGCACAGCCTGCCATGGGGGGGGTGGTATATGATTGTGGCAGGCAGTGTTATGTCAATGCCCTGCCCTTGCCCATTTTGTTGCCCCTCACTTCCAAGCCACAGCCCCACTTTAGCCCTGCTGCTGACCCACAGACTGCTGGCCCTGCCAGTGCCCCTCATGCCCAACCTGCAGTACCCTGTACCTCTGGGCCATGCTGGTGTCCCTCACTCCCAAACCTCAGCCCCCCCTTCCCTGCTGGTGCCCCTCACTTCTGACCAGCAGCCGCCTGGCACTGGCAGTGCCCTGCACTCCTGACCCACAGTCCCCCATCCCCAAGTCCCCTTCACTCCCAAGCCACAGCCCCCCTAGCCCTGCCAATGCCCTTCACTCCTGACCCACAGCCCCTGGCTCCCCCCAGCCCTGCAGTGTCTCCCAGCTGCCCCACCCATGCAAGCATAGGCACCAGCCCTGGTGCCACCAGCCCAGCCACACAGCTCCCTGCTGCCCCTGAAGGGACCCCCACCCCTTTCCCATGCTAAAGGGGCAAGCATGTCCCCCCTGCTACCCATGCCCTGCTGCAGCCCTGACATCTAGACAGTTTCCCCCCCACCCCTGAGGTGGCAGGCACTCACCCTGCTCATGCACCCATCCCTTCCACACAACCCGCTCCCACCCCACCTGGTTTAAGACCAGAACAACCCCACCTGGTTTAAGACTCTGTGGCTGTATTCACACAAGCAGTGGTGTGCGTTTGCAGCAGCACAAATAGCGTCACAAATCTGTGCCGCTACTGTGAGCTGCACTGCACGCCCCCTGCTCGTGTGGTTTGCAGTGGGACACACTGTCCCACTGCTCCATGTGCTGCAAGGGAGATGGCTGGGGCACAGAGTGCCTCAGCATGGAGCTAGCTGGCAGGCCCCAGCCAGCCAGGAAGCGGCACATGGAGATGGGTTGCCTGCTCCTTTATCTCTGCATGCTGTGAAGCCCCCCACATGGAGGCACCCTGCACTCCAGCCAGCCTCTCCCTCACTGGCTGGGGTGCAGCATGCCTCAAGATGAGGGAGCAAGCAGCCCTGCTCCTGGCTCTGTGTGCCTCAGTGCAAGGGCTCTGCTGTGGAGCCCCCATGCCAAGGCACATGAAGCCCCTGTCTTGAGGCACCCTGCACCCCAGCTAGCTGCTCCCCCGTTGCCTGGGATGCAGTGTGCCTTGAGATGGGGAAGCAGGCAGTTCCCAGGGCTGCCTGCTCCCCTGTCTCAAGGCACACTGAGCCTCAGCCAGCTGGGGAGCAACTGGCTGGGGCACAGGGTGCCTCAGCACAGGGGCTTCACAACCCATGGAGATTGGGGAGCAGGCAGTCCTAGGCTGCCTGCTCCCCTGTCTCCACGTTTGTCCTGGTACATGGCACTTTTTGCATGCTTTGTGCTGCTTTTTTTTTTTCCCCAGAGGTTTTTTTTGTTTGTTTTTTCCTATCTTGCCCCAGCACTGCAAATAAGCAGCGCCAGACATTGTTTAACATGTAACACATGCAGTTTGTGGCACTGCAAAG
>NW_017729028.1:21235352-21239714 GCF_001723915.1 Gavialis gangeticus | reverse complement strand
AATCGGCCTCCCCCTGCTCCCCCCTAGCCCCAAGCAGCTCCATGCTAGGGCAATCCAGGAAACACTTTGAAGCTGAGCTGACCAGAATCCTGGACATATGATCATATTTTAAAAAACAGCCCAGATGGAGATCAGAGGATCTACAAAGAGTATGTCTGAGAAAACCTGGATGTATGATAACTCTAGTCTACCAGGCAAGGGCTCTTCTGGAGGAGCAATAGAAGAGCTTTCTGAGCTTACTGCAAGAAGCAGCCTCACACCACAATGCTGCTGCTTGACTTCAATCAGAGATAGGCTCAAAGGGGAGTTTTGGCACAAGGACATGCAGATCCATCACATCAACACTTAGTGCTCATGACATTTAGCTATTCTGAATGATAACACATAAACAAAGAGCAAGGCAAGAATACATTTCCCATGGTGTCCCCAGCCTGGGACTTGCCAAAAGCCAGAGCGGAAATTCATTCCTGTCCCTCTGAACTTGGAAAACAAATGAAAATTAAACCGAAGGAACCCTAGGAATGGGAGTGGGGAAATAAATGATACATGTGGCTTTGATTTCTTATTAATAATACACAATTCCCCAAAGAGGGATGAGGAAACTCTTCTCTTCTGTGAGGAACTGAGTCAAGGTCCTCTCTTAAAAACTGCAAGTACTGTGTCAAGGGGATTGTTACAGTGTCTTGCATGGTTACAAAATAGTTTGGTTTTGCAATGCAGAGGAGCAGACTGTTTTAACTGTGGAAATGCCAGAGCTATAGCATAATGCTGTAGAATCCTGTCTTTGCAAAACTGAGCTGTGTTTTATCTTTGTTAGGAAGTTGTAATTAGATCACTAATGCTTACCCCACTTGTGGTGGTAGGCGTTAGAAACTCCTAATCTGAAGGGACTTGCTCTTCTGTGGAAAAGAGCGTGAGGTCAAATGCACCTAAACGGAATGATTTTAAAATTGATTGTATCAAAAGAACCCCGAACATTTACAAACGTATGATATTTTTGCCCTTCTGATCATCCTCTGCAGGACTAAGCATCCACATCCTGACCCTGTGCTATATTGCATATTGTCAGTTAGAAGTCTGCAGAAGAGAGAGCTAAAGGGGGACTGTTTATATCTACATACGTACAATTTATCTTTGAACATATTTTGCAGCTCTTCTGTACACTAAAGATTATAAAGAAAATTATAGAAATGAGCAAAAGTTTGAAACACTTTAATCCTGTCTAAAATAAACGTACAGGAGCAGGCTGGATATTTTGCCAAAGATGGATTTATTCTTTAAAAATTAGATTTGTCCTAAATTTTTTAAAACCCTAATTTTTCATGGTAATTACATTTTTCTCATAGTTTATACTCATATGTGCTTTGCTTAACTTGGCTGCTTAGTTACGTGTATTGTTTCTACTGAAGGCCCAGCAAAGTTTGGAAATGAGAATGGAAGAAGGACCTAGGGCATGGATACTTATGAAATGTAGCAGTGGTACCACCTATTAGTTAAGCCTCTCCTGGCACTTTTATATTAAAATAACCTCATTGACTGATGAACCATATACAGAAGGTGGGTGGTAGATATAAACATGATACAAATCAGAGGAAAACATGGTTAGAGTCATGCCGCTGAGTCACAAACCTCGTGCATCTTTTTAACCTCTTGTGGCCCTTGTAGTCTGAGTTTTGTCCAATACCATGATATTGTAATGCTTTCTAGCCCATCCTCAGATTGGCTGGCTGCAAAGATAGACATTTCTCAAGGAGGTTTTTAACTTATTTAGAAAGGGTGTGACTGACTTTTCAGTTTTCATGGTGGGTAGAGTTTGTAATCTGCAAGTCCAAAGAATGTTGCCTTTGCTATTTCTATTAGGCTGCTTTTTAGTTCATTTTCTAATTTGAATTTTGCCAGTTACTATGTTATTGTTTGAATATTCTAATAAGCCAGATATATAGATGAAAGTTACAAAAGCCTGATTTTGCTACTTACACTGAAGAGTATATACTTCTCATTTTTTCAAAGGGCTGTTTTAAATTAAAAGCATACATTAAGGCAGAACAGTTGTGCTTTATTAAAAGATAGGTGGAGAGAATATGTTGCAGTTGTATAGTAAGACTTAGCAAATAGTGCTGGGTTGGCACCCCTGGAAAGCAAAAACCTTTATCTCCACAACAGCTATAACTATGGTTGTAGCTAAGGGGCTTCCCCACAATGCCCTGAGAATGTACTTCCTTCCCAATCCCTCCTGGAAAGACTGTGTAGGAGGATGCATACCTCAGGGACTATAGCCCAGCTGCAGGCAGTGAGAGAATTTACATGCCTATCTAGGACTGGGCCAGCTGATGAGGATGATTACCTGGCCCAGAGGAAGTTAAAAGCTCCTAGGGAAGGAAGCTGGAGTGGGAGAAAAAGATGGGAAGTTATGAGGCTAGAGATGGTAGTATAGAACCAGGCTGGGAAAAGACCACAGGATTTGGTTAATTCTTTATTGTTTTGTACTTGGCATTTGATAGTTTATGGTTTATGCTGTGCCTTGTGGAGCAAGTTCACCCAGGGAACATAAAGCCTCTATTGTGCAGACTGGCAATAATGCTCTGGATCACAGATAAGTGGATGTACATTGGAACTACTGAGTTAGAGAAAAGAAGCCCTATGTTTCATTTGCCAGAACTACCCAGTCCTTGATGTCTGTATGTATATTTCTGTAAGTGTATAATATTAGCTAAAGCCTTGAATGGGTTGGAACATGTTACCTTTTATCTCTGCTACTGTATTCAGACCATCAGTAGCCCTGAAATAAGCAATGACAAAGAAATATTCAATTATTTATTCAGTTTTTTGTTCCAATAGAATGGTACCAAACTTATGTCAAAAGCACTTTTGCCACAAATTAAATGTACCATTAATCAAAACAAACCAGGACCTAACCTACCACAGCAAAACACCCATCCCTTCACAAATACCTGTGAACAGGGTTATTTCAGACAAATGTATGTGAGATTCTTTTTGTCACATAAGATAATTTTGTCATGTCTTGGATACTCACATACCAGTTAAGGAAAAAATACAGGCAATTTATAAATTGGATTTATAAATCCAGAAATGTCTTACCCGAGAAGCAACTTATTATTACCATATGCATATGAAGAAAATGCTTGGCCTTAGAAAAACGAGTTTAGCAGGGACAAAGACTCAAAGGTTGGAGTAATAACCATGTGAATGAGTGAGATCATAGCCTGGTGAAAAAAACTTCCGGGATTTCACCTGAAGCTTTTATTTGGCATCAGACGATAACTTCTACTCCCAACTGAAAAAGTAACAATGAAAGAAGCAGGGGAAGTTAACAAGAGTAATAGACTCAACATTTCATTCACATTTTTCTGTGACTGTCTGCAAACTTTGCAGTTTTCATGTACTGTTCTATTTCCAAAGTGAAATGTCTATTGCTTTTTTTATAATTAAAAGGATCAAAATTATATCTAATATCCAATATTCATGAGCTGAGCATATGGGTGTGAAAAAAGATGAAGCAAAAGCAATTTAGCCTATTTTATTGTCAAGCTTCTAAGGGGATATTGTGTAACAGGTTTCCAAGTTAAGGGAAGTTTCTTAATGTCTTTCTAAAGAATTTGCCTCAAAGTGTTTATTTTCTTGAAATACAAAATAACACAAACAGAGGGCTCATGCTGATCACTTTAGGTGTGATTTTGATAGCAAAATACATTAATTTAGTGGCCCTGTTTCCCTGTTTATATTCTTTAGTATTTGTTCCGCTGAAGGTAGCTGGACTTAGTCCACACTGGCAAACCTTGACCCCATATTTCCCATTGTTTAGCTGCACTAGTTGTTGTTAGGAGTTGTCATGGTAGTATTAACCACAGGGCTTAGCTGTTCATATCCCCAGTTCACTTAACCCCATGTCTTTTTCTTCATATGGACATAGGAATAGTTATACAAAATGCCAAAGCAAGAATATATTCCCCAAAACTACAATACTGTACCACATAGCCTTCTGTGTACAAACACAATTCCAGAGCTGCACATATGCTAGTACACTTTGTGACTTCATTTTACCACCTGTGCTGCTCTGCCTGTGCCAGTGCTACTGATATAAATAGTGGAGAAGGTAGTTTAGATGAGGATTGGATTCCACAATGATTAAATGTTTTGTCTTTCTGCTACCATGTGTGAAATTGCACAGGGAAACCAAGATTTTCAAAATTACATGCCTAAAGTTAAGCTCCTAAATAAAGTGCCTTGATTTTAAGGCTAGGGACAGACATCACACACGAACTGGCTTAAGTGATTAGAAACTGGTTTAAACCTGTAACAAAACAGACATTCAGTGCACATAAATCAGTCTGAACATGGCCC
>NW_017729028.1:21208555-21230352 GCF_001723915.1 Gavialis gangeticus | reverse complement strand
TAAAGTGCCTTGATTTTAAGGCTAGGGACAGACATCACACACGAACTGGCTTAAGTGATTAGAAACTGGTTTAAACCTGTAACAAAACAGACATTCAGTGCACATAAATCAGTCTGAACATGGCCCAAACCAATTTGAGATAAACCTGGTTGAATGTAGTATCAGACTTAACTGATTTGGCTCAAACCGGTTTATGTAATGTCTGTCCCAGACCCCTTCCTGGCTTAACTTAAACCAGACTCCCCCCAGCATCCTGGCATGCTCTCTGGACTGGGCGGGGCTGCCTCCTCCCCTCTGCTCCCCAGCCAGAGCAGGGACAGGCAGGGGTGGAGGTCTAGCCAGAGAGGGGTTTAATTCTCCCCTCCCTGTCTCACTGGCAGGGACCCCAGCCAAGTCTGCCAGGTGTTCCCTCTTGCTGCTGCAGTGGTGGGCTGCCATGGCTCTTGAGGCAGAGGGAGCAGGTGGGACAGCTTATTCTCCCCTCTACTCCCACCACCCCTGGGAAACTGCAGCCAGGTCTGCCAACCCCAACCACCACTGCTTGCTCCCTGCTTGGGGCAAGTGGCAGAATAAGCCCCCTCCTGCCCCCACCACTGCATGCTGGAGGGAGGGGGAATAACCCCCGTCTCTGCCCTCCCCCAAGGGGTCTTACTTGCCAGCATCTAGCCATGCCCCTGCCCAGCTGCTGTAGTGGTGAGAGGGCAGGGCCCTTGATGGCGGCCGCAGCCCCTGTCATGTTGGGAGTGGAAGCTTCTTCCCAGTGGGGGGCCCCATTGTAGGGTGGGCAGAGCTGTGGTGGACTGTGCACAAGAGCACCAGGGCTTGGAGGGGAGCAGAGCCCTCCAAGCTTCCCCCACCACCATAGGCCATAGCAGTTTTCCCCATCCCGCAGCATGCAGCCCCCCACCCCCCACCAGGAAGAGGCTTATGCTCCAGGAAACTATGACAGGGGCTGCTGCCCCTGTCATGGTCACCCCCCCCCCTCACTGCTGTAGCTGCCAGGCAGAGGCAGGGACAGATGCTGCCAGCAGGGCCCCTTGTGGGGGGCAGGCAGTGGGGTTATTTCCCCCTCTGCTCCTGTGGCACCGCAGCAGCATCTGCCCACCACTTGCTCTGTGCCTTGGACAAGCAGCAGAATAAGCCCCCTTCTACCCTCCTCCCTCTGGCTTCTGGCAGAGGGGATTTATTCTGCTGCTTGTCCTGGGCATAGAGTGAATGGCAGCAGCAGCAATAGGGGTGGAGAGCCCTGACTGCAGTCACCCTGGGGGGCAGTGGGGATAGAGGGGAAAATAACCCACCTCTTTACCTGCTCTGTCTCAGTGGCCATGGCAGCCTGCCACTGCAGCAGCAAGAGGGGAGTGCCTAGCCAACCCAGCTGGGGTCTTTGCTAGTGAGATGGGGATGGGAGAATTAAACTCCTCTCTAGCCAGCTTAGCCCAGACTGGCCATGCCCCCTGCCCCCTGCAGCACATCTTCCCTGCTGCCAAGGGCACACTCTAGCACCTAGCCTGAGCAACTGAAGGCATGTGCCTGCATTGTCTCAGACCAGAGGGAATGTCTGTCTGTTACAAACTGGTTGAACCTAGGCAGGCCAGACTAACGTGCAAAGGTTGAATAATTCAGGCTCCGGCTTTTTGAATGTCTGTCCCTAGCCTAAAGTGTGCCAGGAGCTCCCTTTACCTTACACATGGCATGATTTTACAATCTTAGTCTTTAAGGGCTGAGGATCCATCTCCCACTGAAATACGTGGAATCTGCAGGTGCCTTGCACCTCTGAAAATCAGAGCCCTTGGTCCTTGGAAATTCTTCTACTTTTCGTCTCTGCAACTTCATGCTCTTTTCCTGTTTATTTCTTGTACTCTTAAAATGCCTTATTTCTTTCCATTCCCCTTCTTTGCCCTGGGAATTACCACTGGGGATCAGACTTAAGGCCCATCTGTACCCTGACTCTGACTGTAGCTTCAGGGAATCCCTGAAGCTTTCCCTCTGATAGCTATTGGTCCATCTAAGGGGATGATAAAACTTTATCTGCTGCCTCCATAGTCTGGAGCAGCCTCTGTCTGCTTAGTTGATTCTTAAGGCTTTTCATTTTGTTCTCAACCCATCTCCTCTCAGTATAATTATGCTCTCTCTTCCTGCAAGTTTTCTGGAAGAATGAGGGGGGTGGGCCATATAATTATGGGTGGGATCAAGTCCAAGAGACAATGGTTAAGGTGCAATCGATGCAATAAGAACCCCTGACCTAAATAGCTTAACTGTATTTACACATAAAGGTGCGATATGTATGTGCAGGATTTTGAGCTTGGCTTCATGCCCTGCACTCTGATGCATGATGCAGCTTCATAGAGGTGAATGGAGCAACATCAGAGATTAATCTGGTCCACTGCTGTGTAATTACTTCCTTACATAACAAAAACGCTCCACTCACATGGTTAACAAGTTTGATAGCCGACAAGTCAGTCAGGAAATGGGTTTATTACTCACCAAAAGCTGTTTACTTACTATACTTTGCTAACAAGGATGCTGAAGAAAGCTGACTTATAAGAAGGTAGCCAGGTTGACTGCCCAGAGGAGTTTTCTATCTATTTACTCCTCTGTGAAATCCTATGAAATATGAACTTTCATTTCTACCCAGGAGAACTCTTGCAGTCTTTTCTCCAATGCCTGATGAAGGGTGTTTGTGCCTGAAAGCTTGCAATTAAAGAATTTTTTTGCAAAAATCTTGTTGGTCTAATAAAAGATATCATCTCTACTATGAGTCCTGACTGACTTATAAGAAGAGAGTTTTCTTTTCCCTGTGGACTGGAAAGGTCAGCTATATAGAGTACACCCTGTTCTTTTGCCATGCGCTGTAGTGAACAAAACCCAGGGACTTTTTCAAGGCAAATTGACCATGTTCAGTCTCTATGGGTGCAGACTGTTTTCTTAAGAGATTATCTTACCAGCAAAGGAAGTGCATTCAGTTCAAGGGCTTGGGCTAAACCTTGGAAGTCCCCTCTTATGCTATGACTGCAGCTCCCTTACTGAAGCTATAATACGATTCCTTAGTCCCAGAACTGTGCTTCCCATTGACTGTTCAGAGAAAGCCATTCCACTAAGGGCTGTAGCAATAGCAGACTCTAAATAGCCACGTTTATCCAAAGATTCCAGACATTTGTTAAAAAAAAAACAACAAAAAAAACCTGCCAGGGAGACAACTTTTCTTTCCCTTAAATGTGGAATTCTGGCCCTCATACTCAGCCAAGATCCTGGACCAGCCCTACACAAGTGACTTGTTTTCTATAAGAAAACGTCCTTACTTTAAAATCTGATATCTTGTTCTGTGGGGCAGGAAGCTGGAGTATGTTCTTTTAAGAAAGTGAGCTTCTCAGTTTCTGAAGTCAGCACTTGCTTCTAGCCAGGCTGGATTTAGATTTCTGTATTTACATATGACACTTTATGTACAGCAGTGATTCTCAACTAGGGTATTAGGGTGGCGGGTAGGGCAATAAGCAGATCAGGGCAGGCTCAGGGTCTCCATGCCTGGCTGCTCCCCCACTAGTACCTGGTGCCTTTGCAAGGAGGTACATACTGTAACCAATTCATTTTTTAAATGGGTCCCACTTGGTTCATAAAATGTATGGCGGGGTGCTTGGAGTCTAACGAGGAGTCCGTGAGTATAAAAGGGTTGAGAATCACTTATGTGCTGAAAAAATAGTGTATTGATTTGTAGTTATGGCTCCCCCTCAGTCATATGAAGTTTGACTTCTGGTAATGCAATCATTACAGCCAAAAGGATATGAAAATAATGCCATGAATAAAAGCTATGTGAAACAATGCAAGGGATTTTCTCTGTGGTGTATCATATACAAAAAACCCAGTGAAGGAATGAATAGCATAGCTATCCAGTCTCATGTTAATAAAGGTTTTATGTCACACTGTTGCATCCCCTAAATCCTTGCCCAGATGCCTCTCAGATCTAGAAGTGATAGTAAATGGTTTGGAGGTAAATTAAATCACACCTGCCAGTTAAAAGGTATCACACTAGTCAGTAATGTAAATTGTGGGAGACTGGTCTTTCACATTAAGTGATTTAAAAGTACTGACTGTAAACAACAAAGAAAAACCAGAAATTGCAAAGTTCTATGTGATTCACTTTTGTTGTACAAGGTATGTTTTCAGAATTGCTCGTTATATGAAATGTGCAACTCACTGACCTTTAAAATTGTAGTCCAATTGCCACCCTGCCCTGCCTTCTGCCTGACTTCCGACGACCATGATCAGCTGCCTCCCTAACTTTTAGAAGGGGACTTGGAGATGGAAAAAATGAACTAAAAGTCTTTTATCCCCCACTCTCAAAGGAATCTGAATTCAATGGGAGATCTGCTATGGACTTCAGTAGACCTACAATTGTGTACAGAAACATTTTCCCTCACGGTTAATTGATTTAATCTTTTTTAATATACTGATGCTTTGCTTTTTCTTCAATAGTCTCTGGGCCCTTTTTAAAAAAGAAAAGTTCAATCCACACTCAAAACCCAGCTGTTTTCATGTCTCAGGTTTCCACTGATCTCTGTAATCTCTGAAATAAATCAATGAAGTAAATCAATACATTTTTGCTGTGCTGGTTTCCCTGCCTGGGGCTCTGGAAGCTTGCCTTTTAGTTTTAGCTAGTGTAAAAATAAGTTCTCAGCAAGACGGATTACAGACAGGCCAAAGAGAGTCAAAACCCCCTTCTTATGCCTTATGTTTAGTTGGAAGGACAGTACCTAAACACCTGTATAATGGGAACATCATATGAAAAAGCTGGAAACCACTAATGTAGTGACCTCTTCTTGCCAGCAACACTCTGGGAAAGAAGATACCAAATGGTTCCTATATTTTTCCCTTTATACGGCTTTGTTAGAGGCAGGATGCACAGAACTAGTTGAGAAAGCAGTGGAAAATAAGCTGCCGTTTTGCATTCAATATACACAAAGGAAAATGTGTCAGTACATGTTTGCAACATTTCACTGCACATCCCAACACCCCTGGGAAATGTTTGAAGGTCCTGCTTTACTCTCCAGTGACTGTGGGAACTGTTCTCTGTTGGTGGCAGGAGCCTTCCAGCATATACTTCTTCAGAAGCACCAAGGGTGATAAGACATACAACTTCATAGTGCTTGTTAGCTTTTCTTAGGGCTGTGCGAGGCTTTGGACACTTCGGCGTCCAAAGCAGCAAGTCTGGATTGAAGCACTGGCTTTGTCAGGCTTTCTGAAGTGGTTCAGAGCTTCCAAAGTGCTTCAGAAAAGCTTCGGGGCCACTTCAGAGATCCTGCCATAGGGTATAATGGGGAAACAATGAAATATCTAAAGCTTTGTTGTTTTTTGTCTGACCTGGATGAATTTGGTTGTAGCCTCACACAGTCAGTTGCACAAGCACCTATGTCACAAATTTTTCCTGTCAGCAGCTATAGGTGCAGGGCCCCAGAACCCCCCTGCACCTATCTCCTTGACAGCTGGTAGGCTTTGTGGCCACAACAGGGGCTACCATCCCTGCAGCTTTCATCCTGCTGTGCCTTAATACAGACAGTGTCACCCATGTCAAGAATTTTGCTTGTCCACAGCTTGACGTGCAGTTCCCCCAAACCCCTGCACTTATCTTCTTGAAACTTGGCAGGCTTTGTGGCCTGAGCAGGGGCCACCACCCCTGCAGTTTTCAGCCTGCTGCACCTTAACACGCATAGGGTCATCTGTCATGAGTTTTGCCTGTCAGCAGCTTGGGGTGCAGTTCCCCCGAAACCCCTGCACCTTTCAACTTGAAACTTAGTAGGCTTTGTGGCCTCAGGAGGGGCTAAGACCCTGCAGTTTTCACCCCCCTGTGGCTTAACACATACACGTGACACAAGTTTTGCTTTCAAGAATTTGGGGTGCAGTTCCCCCCATACCTCTGCACCGATTTTCTTGAAGCTTGGCAGACTTCATGCTCTCTGCAGAGGCTACCACCCCTGCAAGTTTCATTCAAATCAGACAAAACACTCAAAGTTATAGATATTTGATTGATTCCCCATTATACCCTATGGCCGGATCTCTGAGGCAGCTCCGAAGCTTCAGAGCCGCTTCGGCTGGATCGAAGTGGAAACCTGGTCCAGAGTTACCAATTGGATCCCTGGCATCCAAAGCAGCTGGATCCGAAGCAGGATCAAATAGCTGCCTACTTACACAGGCCTAGCTTTTATCTGTGGATCTCAAGGTGATTAAGCAAAGTGCACCAGTTTTATGGATGGGGAATCTGAAGCAAAAAGTGGGTAAGGGATTTATACAAGGTGCTGTGGTGAGTCACTGACAGAACTGGGACTAAGGCAGGGTAGGTATGAGCCCGTTGATGAACTAAATAAGATGTATAGAGAGCACAAGCTTTCGTTAGCTCGAGTTCACTTCATGAGATGCTGAATTGGGAGCTGTTTGGGCTTTTTTGATTATGCTACCTGATACTCCCACATATGTGACAGTTTGATCCCAGAACTCCCTAGAAACGCTTGCACAACTCTGCCCTGTCCTGTGAAGACACCTGGCCCACTTCAGCTACCTGCAGCAGTACAGGTCTATGGAAGCACCCGGGCTACTAAACCCTGGTAATGAGGTCTAAACCCCAGGACAAGAGAGAAACCACAAATCCTGTCCCCACGTTAGCTTTCGGTTGGGGCGGTGGCCTTGGAGACCCAGCGCTGGATGCCAACAAAGGAGACCACCTAAGCGTCTCTCCAGGTCCAGATACCAGTGGAGATTCAAGTGCTCCAACATGGCACCCATGGAGCCTGGATTTGGAGGAACGAAGCACGGGCCCCTGCAGGCGTTCAGCCGCTCTGGACTCGGCCCAGCTGCTAACAGCGGGAAACAGGCACCTCGTGGCATCCAACGCCCTTAGGCCGCCTGGCTTCCCCGGGGTTCTGCAGGGGGCAAGGGGTGCCTGGCCCTTGGGACCTGACCTCCCCAGAGCCAGGGGCGGTGGCTGGGGACAGGCCCCGATGGCATGCAGGAGGGAACAGCTGCCCGACTGAGCCTGGGGTGGGGCAACCCCGCCCCATGAGCCTCACCCCCACCTCCCCAGGGGCCAAGCCGCTTTCCTCACAGCCTTTCCCTTCGGCGCCGTGCAGCGATTGGCCAAATCAGCTGCCAATCACGTGTTGCCCTGGCAGCAACCCCTCCCCCTATTTGTGACGCATTTCTCCCCCGCTGATTGGTCGGAGCGGCGGTGACGCGTGCGGGCCACACCCCCCGCTCGGCTGAGCGGCTGCAGACGCCGCGTTTAGCCCGACGGGGAGGGAGTGTAGTTGTAGCCATGACGCTCAAGCGGAGCCGGGACCGCTTTTACAGCACCCGCTGCTGCGGCTGCTGCCACGTCCGCACCGGCACCATCATCGTGGGCACCTGGTACATGGTAAGGGACGGCCAGCGGCGCGGGAGGGGGTCTTTGCACTGCGCATGCGCGAGGACTCGTCCGTTGCCTGGGAGCCGGGGGGTGGTCGTATTTCTCATGCGTCTGTGGCCGGGCCGGTGGGCTGCTGGATGCGCATGCGCGCTGCCACCGCCTTGTGCTAGGAGAGCCTCGTCCCGGGGTCCGGGCATGGTACCCTGGGTGGATGGGGGTAGATCCCAGGGGCTTATCTCAGCCCCCAGCTGCTTAGGCCAGGGCCTGGGCATACAGGGCATGTGGCTGGCGGGTGCATCATTGTGGTGGGGGTGCACCTGGGCATACAGGCTCCCTGAGCCCCGAAACCCAGGGCCTGATTCCTTACGCTCTTGAGGGCGGCTGATGGAGGAGCCTAAGGAGGGCGGCCAAGGTTTTTGGATCAGGTGGTGGGAGGTGAAGTTTGAAGACTTGTGGTGGGGAAGGGCCTGGAGAGGAGCAGGGTGAGGTTGGTTAGCACAAAGGGATTCTGGAAAGCCTGCACTGAAACCTCTGGGTGAGGAGATGTAGGGAAAGGAGCTGCCTGGGCCCTTGCTCCTGGAGCAAACTGCAGAGGGTGCTGGGGAGCAGGGAAGGAAGCCAAGAGACGAGGTAATGGGCATCGCTGACTAGTGAAAGGATACACCAGGAGCTGAGCTTGATGTGGAAGGCGGTAGGGAGTTAGCAATAAGATTGCTAGGTCGACCTAAGTGATCATTGCACTGTGCAAGGTGATTCCGTTTTGTAATGGAAACAATGGCACCCACTCCTCTGGCCTCCCCAGAGCCATACAAAAGTCAAAGACAGCAGTGATTTTTGTTATGGTCCTGGGTTCTGGAGAAGTATTGGGAGGAGGGGAGTAGCACTTAGCAGGAGTCAGATTAAAAAATAATAGCCATTTTCAGCAGGAATAAGGAAAAGGTGAGTGCTGTTTTGTCCTCTTGGGTGTCAGAGTAGTTAGTGTGGAGGAGAGGTGGCAATTAAGCTTCAGTTCAGGTGCAGTTTGCCAGATCCACACCAAATCTTCATGTAAGTTGAGAGGGACAGACAGCCCTTTTGCCCACCCAAACAGCATTGGTTATTTTGTCCAGAGAGGGCAAAGCACCTGAGCTCAGAACTGTAACCCTATAAGATGTGAGAGGGGTCATGAATTTTAGGTCATACTGAGATGGGGAAACACCACCATCAAGTCAAGTCAATATATTTGACTTGGGCAGGCAGAAATGTATAAAGTGAACTGAGTAGATAGGAAATCACTGTTTTCTACAAGAAGTTGCAAGAAGAACTATTCTGCTGTCTGGCACAAAAGAAAGAGTGGTGATGAGAACAGGCCCTGAACTGCTGTTCTCTGGAGAAAATGAACCTTGAGCTACAGTGATATTTATTTATTTATTTATTTATTTGCTGCAGGACAGGAGGGAAGAACAGTAATGGAAGTGGATGGGGGCAAAGGAGAGAGAGGGAGGATGCCCTAATACAGTTGATACTTGCTTGCAGCAGCAACAGCCCCTTACCAGTAACATGTTCTTGAAGGATGTTTTCCATACCATGTACTTGGATAACACTCCCGACAGCATCGTTTTTCATTTAGAAGCAACATGGTGCCAGTATGTTGCCAGCACCGGGCATTGACTATGTAACTATAAGAGGTATTGACATAGATTTTGGTTGCAGAGAGAAGGAATGAAGTAGTGGGAGTAGTGAGAATTGAAGGGAAGATGGTATACTGAAACAATGGCAGTATTTGTATTATACATTGGTGTGTGTACTTGTGCTGCTAGTTCAGAATAGATGCGTCAGATTTAACGCTAAAGAAAATCTTACATCCACAACTCTGCAAAGAATTTTTTGGAGACATTTACACTTTGACTCTGCTTGGAACTGAATTCTCTTGTGAACCTTGGTCAGGTGTTTAATGATGTTTAGGGGCTTTTCTGGGATATTTATGCCATGTAGCAGTTTTTGTTTGCGATCTTACTCTCATTGCTGTAAAATGTGTTGCTGAAGCTCCCTTTTCATTGGGTATGCTGCTTTCCAGATACAAGAAGCATGAATTATGTGTTGGCACTATCAGATCAGAATTTAGTAAACAAACTTAAGTAGTAGCATTGTCTCGGTGGGAGGGGCTGTCTAATTCTGGCAAAAAGCTTTAGTAATTCATCCAAAACAATGCAATTGGTACCAGATTTTAGGACTCTGGGGAGAGGGGCTGATCTGATGACACCTAGTTCATCATGTGGTTGGTTTGTTTCTTTTGAGCAAAACCTCTCAAAAAGAAGAGGAGGGGAGAGCTTAATTGGTTTCAGTAATACTCAGATTCAGAGGTTGACAACCTTTCAGGAATGGTGGGCCAACTTAAAATAGTTTGGTGCAAAGGCAAACCATTGCTGCTGTAGCAGGCTGGACACAGTCTCTTCACTGGTTGGTTATTGCTGACACATAAGAATTTGCAGTCTGCAACCTAATTCAATTAATTAAAATGAAATTAGTTTTAAAATACAACTACTACCCTCCCCCTCCCCCATGTCATTAAAAAACTTCTGTTGAATAAGAGGAGGCTGACACATGCAGCCATTTTAGGGCAATGTAATGTCTTTGCATTACAAAAAAAATAAGTTTTTTTTTTCCAGTTGTTTAGTTCATCAGTGTGCACAATTTAGGACAAATTTAATGCTTAGAGAAGCCTTAAAATTAGAGCTTTGAACCATGAAACTGAAGTACTCTCCTGTTTAGGCATTAGAAACGCTTGCTAAAGAACAAAACAGTCACCACTGGAAGGTCAGCATTTGCCAAAGTACTGCACAATGTATCAATTTTCAAATACCTAAAACAAGAAACCAGTAGGTAACTCATGATTCTTTAAATGGTAACCATTGTAATCTAGTGGATTTAGAGGAGAAGAAAAAGGTAAACAGGTCTGTAATTAAGCTGGACACATCTAAACAAACAGTTTGCACAGATTGGTGGTCATCCTGAACCTCTTCTATAAGAATCACAATTATAAAAACAAGTAACCTTAAAAAAAACTTTTAGCTATGAAATATTTGTTTATTTTATTTAATGGGACAAAGATTTGACCCTTTCATGCTGAGGCCTTAGCAAAGGTAGGGTAGGAAGGCTGCTCTGAATGCTGAAGTGAGCTGCTTGCTGTTTTGGGTGGGTGTGATACTTCAGCTCTGTGAATTCCACATTTGTTTTTCCTGTACCATTTTTTTTCCTCATCTAGGGTCTGTGTAAACTGCTACAGCAAAATGTTTTAAAAGCCAAGTCTAAAACTGGCTGAACCTGCTTTACAGTATAAATATGCTTGTACATCTAGTGATGTTTGACATCGGGACGCAAACAATTTGACCCTGATTTTCTATGTGAGGGTGGGCTGCTGTGGTGGCTTCAGTTCATTCCATGTGAGGAGAATGAAAATCAGACTAGACTCTTATTTGAAATCACTGGTGGTATTGAATTAAAATTCTCTGACTGAGCTTTGGGTCTTACCTGTTCCCCAGTAGATAAATATTAACTCCTAGACTTGGATATCTTAAGTAGCCAGAAAATAATGCTTGAAATTGAACCAGGATTAGACAGAATATAGCTACCAGCTTAGCCAGATAAGTTATTTGTCTGTCCTGGGAGCTAATCTCTGTATTACAAGTGTAAAACTCCTAATCAGAAGTAAATTTGGAAAGACTTCACGCTCCCCATCCCCCGTCCCCCCCAGGTGCAAGGCAATTCCCCCGTTTTGGATAGACAAAATATTGTGAAAATTCAGTTCAGGAATAAAACTAACTTTCAGTGAAATGTCAAGATTTTTTTTATCATCCTATCTATGCTACCAATTTAATGGCATTGGACATGGTAGAATCTTAATTCATCAAAAGTATCTTAAGATCCGGCTTTTTTTTTTTTTTTTTAGTTTCCAGTGCACCACAAATGGGTATTAAGAATGAATACAGATATGCTGAAGAGGTTGCTGGTTGTACCCCTGTTGGTCTAAGGACATAGGGAGGCAAGGTTATTTGGGTTAGATGTGAGCTCTTTTATTAGACCAACTAAATAGTTGGAAAAAGGTTCTTTACCAGCTTTCAGGTACAAATACCCTTCAGGCACTGGGAGACTCTGCTGCTGTAATGAGTTCTTCAAGGTAGAAAAGAAGCTTCTGCTAGCCTGGGGATGCTCCAGCCCTGCTCAGCATGATGCCAAGGGGCTGGCTGGGGCACAAAGGTGCTTCATTATGGAGCTCGCTGGCAGGCAGTCCCCACACTGAAGCACCTATATGCCCCAACCAGCTGGGTCAGCATTTACACGTTACTGCTCGTGGAAAAAACTCAGCAGCAGGATAATACTTCTATTTACCAATACTACCCTGCTGCGGAGTTTATTAGTTTCTTGGGGCCCAGTAGGGCTGCACATGTAGACAGATGCTGAGATGTTTATTGTGGAGCTTGTTAGACAACTCTGCAGTAAACATCTCATGTAGACATGCCCACTGACGCTTCTTCAGTAGAAATGGAGAAGCTATTGTTGAGCTACTCAATAGCTTATGAGGGAAGAGCAGAAAAAGGCAGAAACTCCAAGTAGGAAGCTTGAGATACATTTGTTCATCCACTATTCTGCAGAAAGGCACCGAAAACACTGTAGCAGGGTTAGGCTTGTCCAGTAGTAGGTAGGTAGCTATGCTAAAAACAGAGGTCCTTTGGAAAAGTTTTATGAGGAACAAAGACTTTTATCAACTCTGCAGTAACTTGTGTGAATAAGCACCAAAATAAAACTAATAGAAATGGGAGGATGGAAGGGATTGCGATTCCTTGTAGATCAGTCTGCCTGTCCATCTCCTTTTCTTTTCTTTTCTTTACTTTTCTTGATTTTTTTTTTTGTCTGATTTTTGAAGTAGCCTGTGCCTGTGAAACAGGTTTTAACTGAAAGCTTTTTTTTCCAATAATTTTTTTAAACAAATACATTTTAATATGCCGAATGCAGAAAACAAGAATCTTGTTAAATGCTGAACAACAGTTCTTACAAGCAAGTTTAGCTTCTTAAACAAGCTGCTTTAGTTTAAAAAGAATTCAGTAATTGTGCATAAAACTGCCATTATTGCATCAGATACTCCTGGAATCTGACCAACAAACAAGGGGAATTCTGGTTGAAGTACTTCAGTGCCTAGAAACTGCAAACCCATATTTTCTAGGACCCCCTGTTTAAATGCATCCCCACAAGGTATCATTTCTGAATGGAAAATGTCACATTGAAAAATTGCATTTTAACAAAGAAACGATGATAGATTTCCTACTTTACATTCGTGATGAATAACTGAAATACTCCAAGTTAGAAATGAGTATTATAATATTGATAGGGAATCTTTTATTCTTACTCAGTTCCTTTTCTTTCTTTGTGGTATTACGGGTATGTCTTTGAAACATTTCTGTGATTTATGTAGCAACACTAAACCAGAACAGGGGATTAAATAAGATTTGGCACTTATTTGCAAGGAAATATGAGCCTTATAAAGCATCCAGCCGTAAGTACTTTTACGCCTGTTAAGTTGATTTACCACAAGATTCCAAGGGATTTGTTTATGATACAGCTTGCTTAAACTCTGCAGCATTTAATTATCCTTTCTTTTGATCCCTTCTGTGTGCAGGACCTGTTTCCATGGAAATCATTGCAAGTCTCTTCAGTGCCCCAAACTGGGGGTGGAGTGGGCTCAAGAGTCTCTTACTTGTACATTAGAGCTGTAATAGTGGGGCTTCCTTGAAAGACACATTTTTCTCTTCCCTTACTCCCTCTTTTTCCAAGGACTAAGGCCACTTGAAGGTAGAAAAGTACCTCCTGAAACATAATTGGATGGTTATAGACTACATTTAAGTAACATTATTTAATGTTATTACGTAGAAGCTGCCTTTTTAAAATCTGTGTATTGTGTCCCTTTAATATCTGTTCCCTCTTCCCTGCATGTGCAGTGAGACGGACATATCTAAAGAAAGTTGCATCTAGTTTCACATAAGCTGTAACTTAAAAATGGAAAAGATGTCCTAATACACCTTTTTGTTTTGGTTTTACTAAAACAGCTTTAAACTACATATAAGGTCAGTCCAGCTGTCCTCTGAAGAAGAGGCCAACTGTTTAATTTTTTTTACCTGAAAAACTTTGCTTGTATTGTGACTGTAATCTTTCTTAGGTGATGCATATGCTGATGGGAATTGTGCTGACTGTAGAAGTGACCCACCCAAACACAGTGCCAACGGTTGACATACAGTATGAAGTCATTGGCAATCACTATGCTTCTGGCAGTATAGCTGGTAGGTGTTTCATTTTTCAGTGTCCCCCTGCTCAGTTGAAACTAACGAAAGTGTTCTGTTCTCATGGCATATATTGCAGTACTAGTGTGCAATCCATTACTAAGCCGGGATGTATTGACTGACAAAGCATTTTATTTATTACAGTTTGGGGGAGATTCTGCTGTGGCTTTCAAAAAATCAGTTATAAAATTCTTAAGTAAAACTTTTTTTGTGTTGCCTTAAATTTTGATTTCAGAAAGGAAATCTTTAATACAGATTTTGCTTCTTTTTTTAACTAAGCCTTATTCCACCCCACTTCCCCTCCCCCCGACTAAACATTTACTAGCCTCGTCTCATTTGATCTTTAACTGCATATGGATTAATTTGTTTAGCTTAACTAGGAACTGAACTGGTAGTTGCTGAATTGGCAGGATTCTTGTTACTTTTCAAATTGTTCAGAAGCTAACTGTGGCTATTGGGTATGGTGAACCTGAAAAAGAAAATAACCAAAAGATTGGAATATCGTTCCAAGCTATGAAAGCTGTCTTGACAGCTTAGACTTAGCCCCCACTGTTTTTTGAGTGTCTTGACTAATTAAAGAATTAATGAGAATGAACTAGTATAGAGGAAAATCACTGGGGGAAGATCAAGCAATTGAGTTTTTTTTTATACACTTCATTCCTTTTTCATGAACTTCTTGGTTTCAAGTCCCAGGTAGATTGGGGAAAAACAGCTGGTTACAAGAGTCATAGCCTATGGCTTAATGATTACATCTTTGCAACTAGTAGGGTTTTCTCTTAAGTATGATGCATTATAATCAATATTAGATATTGAGAATGTTGTGTGAGGTGTCGTTTCTTTAAGACACCCAGAAACAGCATTTTTATGAAACCAAGACTTGTTCCCTGTCCCAAAATTGACACACCACAGGAAGTGAGGGTCAAAAAGAAGTGAACAGAAGGCTAGTGGTTTCTATAGCCACGTAGTTACTTAGTATCAAAGCTTGATTGACTCATTGTTGCTCTCACTTGGTATGGAGGGCAGGGAGCCATGTATTTAGAACCGGAATGAGGAAATGAAAGTATGGGATGAGGTATGTTCCAAGGAACAAACTGGAGAGTCAAGAATGCCTCAGTCTTTGCTCTCGGTATTTATAACTTGTTTTTCAGAAATGCTGAACACACACAAGTGCTACTGTAAGTCAGTTGACACTTGTATTCTGACTTTGGAAAAAGTAGGTGCCCCAAATCCAAAAAAAAAAAAAAAAAATCAGGCTGCTAATCTTTGTTGCAGTTCCCTCAAGTGCATACTGTGTTCAGGGAGCCTGCTCCCTGTGTACCAAGCAATCTGTGGTGATGGTCCAGCAGTTGTAAAAGAGGGAGTTGCTGTAGAGGCTTATAACACTGGAAGGAGAGTTCTTTCTGTCATGACGCACAGTATTTACCCAGACTTCAGAGCAGGGAGGGTGCAGCATGGCTTCATTTGTTTGGTATGGGGTGTGGCTTATTAAACTGATACCCCGAGCCTCATATCAAAAGCCATCCAGAGATGGAGTATTGCTGTAGCCATTATCATGCTGTCGTTGTAGCAGGGATCTTTTATTTTGAAAGCTTACCTAGCATCTCTCCCAACTATACTGTCAATCCGCTTAAAGATATCGCCAAAAACTACTCACTGTGTTCTGCGGAGCAGTGCTTTTGTGCTCTCACTCATGGATTTCAGCCTTCCAACCACTTCTGTTTCCTTCTTTTCGGTAAAGGGAAATTTTCCACGTGACACAGGATACCATATTTTTGTTTAAAGAGCATCTCTGTTTCTGCAGTTAGTGCAGTTAGTAAAATTTATCTGACACTTGATGTAAGTTGTACTAGCTTAATAAAATATCTTATTGTTACACATTGACTTGATTTAAACTGAGTATCTAATACAGTGGAAACCAATGCAGTTATAATGTATGCTTATCCATAACTAGGCTTGGCAGAACTTGATTTTTATATTTTTTTAAAGAACTTTGATGGCTAAAATCTATATCTATTTTTAAACTTTTATTTTTATTGCTTTTCAAATTTTCAGGATTGTGTGAAATTAGATGTGCGTGTGCACACGCTCCTGCTTCCTTCTTCAGCCCAGTACATAGCAGGCACGGGGGAAGTTGATGTTCTGCCAGCTGTCAGCCTGCTGCCCAGCCCCTGTACACAGTGCCGCCAAATTTAGTGCCTGCTTGCCTTTGTCTCATGGTGGTTACTGCCCCTTTTCTCCTGGCAAAGAAACTTCCAGCTGCTATAGTGGCAGCTGCCTGCTGCAGCCAGTTGCCTGCTCTGCCTGTTGGCTCCTGCCTGAGTTTGTAAGGAAGGGCCCAGTTGCCTAGGACCCTGCAGGCACTGAGCTCAGGGGCAGGGGTGGGGACAAATGCACATTGCCCAGCCTGCTCTCTGGCCTCCAGCCGCTGCTCAGCAGGAGCCCACACTGGCACTGTGGCAACATCCTGTTCTTGCATCCCTTTTTATAAGGTTTGATTATTAACAATGGAAATACCTTTTTGTCAGTCTGAGTGAGAAGTGAAATAGACTTTACTGATTAAAAATCAAATTCTGCCAAGCCTATCCATAACATCTAGCTATGCTTCAGTCTTAGATTAGCATGGCTGAACTTGTACAGGTTGCAGAGGTCTTGATGAGGTGAGCAGGCTTCCTGATATGGTAGGGGCTTTCCACAGTAACTCACACTTGCTGTCCATTGATAGTTGTTAGATAACTGAAGTGGCTTGAGCCAGACTAAAGCCATGTGCAATGTGAAAACCATGAAATAGTCCAGTGTGTGATTAACAAGAGAGCTGCTGAAATCCTTAGTTGCAGTATTTGGTGCTTAAAGATGGGGATGAGCTATTAATGTAACCTTTTGATTTCTATCTTTAATTCAGAGCATGTTTGTATTGTGTTTGCCCTCTCCCTCCTCATGTTCACAATCAGCGCAATGATGGTGTATGGAGCAATTGCTGTAAGTATATTCATGGATTTCAGTTCTAACTTTTGTTGCAACTTTCAGATGACTAAACTCCCCCTCTTATTTCTTCAGCATCGAGTGGGCTGGCTGATCCCATTCTTCTGTTACCAGCTCTTTGACTTTGTCCTGAATTGCCTGATTGCCATCAGTTCTCTTACTTTCTTGCCAAGAATTAAAGAATACCTGGATCAGTTGGTAAGTACTTAATTAAATTAGGCTTTATTTCAGAGCTAAAATGATACCCTCATATCTGTAACTGGGTCATCACTGAGCATTAATAAAAAACCATGTTTATTCTAGGCAAGTCTTTTTGTAGCCAAGGTACTGTAAATGCTAAACTGACTTAGTTACACTTCCATGTTCAAAAATGATGAATTCAAAATGGAACAGGAACAGAGAAGGAATGTTAGCATCTTCATCTTTGTGACCTTTCTTGGTATAAAGGGAGACTAACAGAGCTTGACTTGTTTGTGAGAAACAGGGCTGTCCAACTTTGGAGCACACAGTATGTGCTGTGGGGTCCCCACCCCTCCCTTTCTCCCTCCATTGTGTTGTGCCTCATGGCTGGCCTCCAGCTTCATAGGAGCCCCAAGCCACGGGCTTCCTAAGCTCTGCAGGCTGTGCTGTGCTGCCCTGTTCTCTAAGACCAGTGGCAGGAAGCAGAATATGGAGGCAGGAGTCCAGAGACCCAGTAGCAGTAGCCACTGGAGTGGGCTGGGGCAGGAGCCTACGGTCTGCAAATAAATCCTTTGTGGGTTATGTGCAGCCCATGGGCAGCAAGTTGACCAGGTCTGGTCTAGAAAAATGGAAACTGATTGAGGATGTAATTTGCCATTTTCTGTTAACGTGTTTGGGGAGATGAAGGGCAAAGTAAATGCCACAGATGGAAAAAAAGAATGGTTTAAGCTAAGGCAGTGTTGGCACAAGAACAAATAAGTTCTTGCTAGCACTACAGATGAAAGGGACTTGGGGGTCATGATTGACCACAAGATGAACATGAGCCTTCAATGTTATGCTGCAGCTAGTTAAAGCAAGCAAAACGCTGGCTTGCATCCATAGATTCTTCTCAAGCAAATCCCAGGACGTCATTCTCCTGTTGTGCTCTGCTTTGGTGAGGCTGCAGCTGGAGTACTGTGTTCAGTTTTGGGCTCCACAATTCAAAAAGGATGTGGAGAAGCTGAGAGAGTGCAGAGGAGAGCCATGTGCATGATTAGAGGTCAGGAGAACAGACCTTATGATGAGAGGCTGAGAGCCATGGGACTCTTCAGGCTGGAAAAGCGCAGGCTCAGGGGTGATCTGATGGCCACCTATAAGTTTATCAGAAGTGCTAACCAGGATCTGGGGGAACGTCTGTTCACCAGAGGGCCCCAAGGGATAACAAGGTTGAACGGTCACAATCTCCTCCATGACCATTTCAGGCTGGACATAAGGAAGAACTTCTTCACTGTCCGAGCCCCCAAGGTTTGGAATAGACTACCGCTGGAGGTGGTTCAAGCACCTACTTTGAACACCTTCAAGAGACATCTGGATGTGTATCTTGCTGGGATCCTATGATCCCTGCTGACTTCCTGCCCCTGGGGCAGGGGGCTGGACTCGATCTTCCAAGGTCCCTTCCAGTCCTAATGTCTATGAATCCAAGTATAAGCCAAGTTTCGTACCAAAACTTTGGCTGAAAACTGATCCTAATGGAAGTGAGGATCTGGAACAGACCTGTCAGAGTTGTAAAGAAGAAATTTTACTGAATGGAATTGTGTGGTAAAAAGTGCCTTCCATCGCACGGGCCAAAATTTGAGCTACGACAATTTCCAGTCTCATGTTCCTAATATTTATCCTAGATGGCTTGCAACATTTGAATCTGAAAAAATAGTCATTGGGTATTTGTGGTCTGTTAATTACACACTAGATTCCCCCTAAACTAGAATAGTATAAACCCTAAATTGATTTGGATCAGTATCAGCTCATTCCGGTCAGTCTCTTACACGTTACACATTCACTTGTACAAATGTTCTACTTGGGGTTCTTTCTGCATGAGGAGCAGTCCCATGCCACCCAGATATAAGTCTGGTCAGGGACTTGGGACAACTACAGCATAATTTTTTTTTCCCTTCTCTTTTCTACAAACTTTGCATAAATCCTTCCACGTGATTTGCCCTATATTATATTGAAGGAGTTGGAGGTGGTGGGGGAGCAGGGCGCACCTACTCCACCCTAACCTCCCAGCTTAGCCTGACCCAAGCTCATGCTGACCTAGTCAGTGTGTACAAAACTCTTTTTCACCCAGTAAAATATGTAGTTTTTTCCAGAGTAGGATTATGTGCTCAGCAGCTCTTTGAAAGAGCACAGGGTGATGTGATTGCCAAGAGTTTGAAGGATGGATTTAGTGGCAGTTTGAAATCACAAAGTGACTGATCACAAGGAAACTACCAGAAGAAACAGGTGTCTACGGAAAAGCCTTGTATCTTGTATCCACGCCCGCTGATTACTACAGAATAATTTTACTCAGTGGTAAGGAATAGACCTGTGACCAGCTCTGCCAAGCTAGCTTTCAGCAGTAGGTGCTACTCTAGTACCTGCTCAGTAGGTGGCAGAGGGCTACCCGAAATTAAGAAAGTGGCATGGGAAGTAGAGATGAGTATACAGGAGGGGATGTACTTTACCCTAGAATGAAATGTCTTGGGTTGCAAAAGACAGTGAATTAGAGAAAACTGACCTTGATGCACATAATAAATACATCGTGTATCTTCACCTGTGGGATAAATATGTCTTGGAAGAGGATGAGGGGAATGAAAGTACTACAAACTCTTAAGTTTCCCAGCACATGTGTTGGAAAAGTATCAGATATTATTTGTTTGTTCATAGTAGTGTTTGTCTTAACTAGCCAGATTTCCCCTACAAGGATGATCTCCTTGCACTTGATTCAAGCTGGCTCTTGTTCATTGTCCTGGTGTTCTTTGTTTTGAATATCATCTTAAAGGTAAGCTAATTGTTGGATGTTTTGTTTTTTAATTTATAAATGTGAAGTTTCTGGAATGTCATCAAGCTGTTGCTGCAAGTGTGATACTTAAAACATTGGTTAAGCAGTGTGAACAAGGTTTGGAGTTTCCCACTGAAATAGGGTTTCCACTTTACATTTGGCCAAGTGAAATTTCTAGAAAAACATCTGCTGTAACTAATACCAATTTATTTCTGCTGCAGCTCTCCCTAGTAAGATTAGAAATTATGGAAGTCTTTTAAGTAAGGTCTCCAAATTTTCATCTCTATGCAATGACCATACTAGAAGGTATAAAGAAATACCTTTAAAAGCTATGTTTGTGTCTAAGCCTGGATAACTGAATCTTGTGTGTTATATTTTACACTGGCTTTGTTGGCTTATTTTGGGGGTTTTTTGTTTTTGTTTGTTTGTTTTTTGTTTAGAATGCATAATAGATTTTTGTGATTCTTAAATTAATCTCTTGGATTGTGGTAAACTGAGTGTCTTTCCCTATAGAGATGTTTAATTAAGGAAGATGGGGCTAACTCTAACCAAGGCAAATATGTTATTTTTTTTTTCTTTTTAAATTCAGTCTCGTATGCTGCAAAAGAATTCTCTGGCAGCTTGCCCACCTACGTTTTGAAATTTAGACGTATTAGTTTCTCTGTATGTTGCAATTCTTTGAGCAAATGAAAATCTCTAAACTTTTTAATAAAGAAAGAACTTTCATACCTTGCTTGCCCATAAGTGGGCCAGTACAGCAGGCGGATAGTTGAATGTGAATGTGCAGGTAACTCAGACCATTTGATCAAGCCCAGTTCCTAGTCCGGAGAGCCACCCAGCTAAGATCTTGTGGTCTTTTGGAATAAGGGCACAGCTATATCTTAAAAAAAACAAAAAAACCAACAGCAACAAAGCAACCCCCCCCCCCTTCCCAGCAACAGAAAAAATGAAATGTGGACTTCTTTTCTCTGGTACCCAAACATAACAAAATATAAAAGCTTTTGATGGAGACATAGGCAGACACTGAAATGGCAGACACAGTGGCAATTTTTAAGGATTTTTTAATAGGTCTAAAAGTCAGTGCCTTCTGTGGAATTTTTTCCCCAACTAACCTCCTAGTGCAAAACAGTGTCCAGATGATAACCAGATGCCCCAGCAGCAGGGCCCCAGGCATGAAAAGGGGATCTAAAAGCTTCAGTTGGGATGAGTAGAATATTTGGGTGTAATTTAGCTAGGCTTTTTTGTCCTTTTGCCTTTGTCCACCTGAAATAGTAGAAACATCAGCTTGTAACTCCAGTAGCACTTAGGCCCTTGAAGCATAGCTGGTTGGCTACATTTCATGTGAAAAGCCCATCCCAAATTTTAGACAAAATCCAGCACTGAGGTGGGTGATGCTAGTGATTTCAGTAGGGTTGCACCTGCTTCTGTCAGGTGTGAATTTAACCTAGTATCTGTTTTACTTTAAATGGCTTACTTTCATTGGGTTAAAGATAACTGTTTGTGTTTCAGGCCTATCTAATTAACTGTGTATGGAACTGTTATAAGTACATCATCAACAGAAATTTGCCTGAGATAGCAGTGTACCCAGCATTTGAACCTCCTCCACAGGTAACATTTCTTCCTATAGACTTGTTATGTGACCTTTGAAATAATAGGCAATTGCATCTGTGTATGCTTTTAAAATAACCAGGGATCCTAGCTTTCTGCAGGGGGCAAAAGAGCAAAAATCTGTGGAAAAACATTTTTTTAAAAAAAAGTGTTTTTTCCATGAGTAAAATGAAACAGATAGGGACTTACTGAAACTGGATTGGAAGCGCATAGGGCAGCAGCACCTTTATTCTCATTCTTCTTGCTGCATTACCCACCCACCGCCATTGATTGGCCACAGGGCAGCCCTGCACTTCACTGCTGATTGGCGAGAGGCAAAAAGTGCGGTAGAAATGTGTTTTATGCTTTGCACGGATCAGAGTTGAGGCATGGAGCTGCTGGGGCCCTACAGTCAATCAGCGGGGGGGAGGAGGGGTGCAAAAGGTGAATTCTGTGTTTTTGTCTGGGAAACGGATTTCTGAAATCAGATGGATTGCAGATTGGCTGAAGGGTCGTACTCAGAGGGTGGTGGTGGACGGGTCATATTCAACCT
>NW_017729028.1:21199941-21203555 GCF_001723915.1 Gavialis gangeticus | reverse complement strand
CCCTCTATGCGACGCTGGTCAGGCCACAGCTGGAGTAATGTGTCCAGTTCTGTGCATCCCATTTCAGGAGGGATGTGGACAACATTGAAAGGGTCCAGAGGAGGGCCACCTGCATGATCCGGGGACAACAGGGCAGACCCTACAATGAAAGACTGCGGGACCTAAACCTGTTCAGCCTTCACAAGAGAAGGCTGAAGGGGGACCTGGTGACTGTCTATAAACTCATTATGGGGGACCAGAAGGGTTTGGGGGAGACACTGTTTCCCCTAGCGCCCCCTGGCATGACAAGGAACAATGGACACAAATTATTGGAGAGTAGGTTTAGATTAGGCATCCACAAGAACTACTTCACAGTTAGGGTGGCTAGGAGCTGGAACTAGCTTCCTAGGGAAGTGGTGCTGGCTCCTACCCTGGGGATCTTTAAGAAGAGGCTTGATGCTTACCTGGCTGGACTCATTTGAATCCAGTTTTTCTCCCGCCCAGGCGGGGGGTCGGACTTGAAGATCTACAAGGTCCCTTCTGACCCTACTTCTATGATTCTATGAAAATAACTAAACCTTTCTCGTGCTGGCTGGAACCTGGAGTAACAGCAGCAGCAAATGTCACTTGCTGTCCTGGCCCATAGACTGTACACAAAGGAAATTTAAATCATGAGAGTAAAGGAAAAATGAACTCTGAATTGGATAGGTTTAAAAATGGATAACATTTGATGGACTGACAGGTAAAAATATATAATGTAACAGACCTTTTGAGACTAGCACATAATTTTGGTAAAGCTACATTGAGAGACGGGCAATAACTGTATAACTGCTGCAGTACTTTCCTGATGCGTTGTTCTCCAAGCTTTGTAAAATAATTCCTCTTTACATATTAGTGGGGAAAATGTATTGGGAGTCCCTCATTCTCAGGTTTCAGCAAGGCTGCTGGAAAATGCATCTTGCATTTAAGAGTCTGAACTATGATCAGGATAGTAGTGGGGTTCTTGTATTAGGGCTTTAAATGATCATAGAAATGTTTATGTCAGCAGGAAGATGGTGTTTAGTATCTAGAGCTCATCAGCATGTCATCGTGGGCTGTGGCCAGAGCCAGTGCTTTCACTCGGCCCAGGCCCAGGTTGTGAACACCGCTAAATTCAACAGCAAGAGAAAAAAGGGGTTGAGCAGCAGGGTGTTCAGCCCTGGGGCTCTGGAGCCATGCAGAAGTGGTGGCTCCAGCCATAGCTCATGCTGACACACTGTGAGCTCAGTGGTGTAAAGAGCTGTGGCAATGCTTTTCTCTGCAGTCCTCGCCTCCAGTGGTGCTCTTTTATATGGACTGCTTGTGGGGAAAAAGGTTGAACACCACTGGTCAAAAGGGTATCTTTTAATTGGGCCCCAGTTGTCCTTAAAAAAGGGGTAGCAGATGTAGCACTTCTGATAGTTGCAGTCCCAGGGGTTCCAGCTTTTCCTTTTTCCCTGGTGCTGTTTGGTCACAGAACATGGACTCAGTAGACTAGCATTGTAGAATCCTGCTTTCCTGTCTTGTTGCCTGTTGTTCCATTTGCTTTGTCCAGTTTTTAATTCCATAGACCAGTATTTTCTTGCACACAGTACACCCCAGAATAAGACATGAACCTTATTTGTGAAAGGCAGAATGCAGGACAAAAGATCTTTCTTTGAAAATACTAGTAAGTAGCAGTAAACAACTGTGGGGCAACTTCTGTAACAAGAGCCCCTACTGGTGGAAAAAGCAAGCATCAACAGCTAGGTAGCCAAATATGCAGCCTTTAACATTACTTGAGATTGTTGGCAGAGACAGAAACTGCTACTATCATATTTAAATATAAAAATCTAGAACTCTTGGCTCTGAAATGATCCCTTTTATTAAACCAACTGGGAAATTGCAAAAAAAAATCCTTTTCTGCAAGCTTTCAGGCTCTGGGCAAAGTATAGATGGTAAAAAGTCCCCATAAGTAGAAAATAAACTTCATTTTTTTACCATCTATACTTTTCCCAGAGTCTGATGAAGGGCCTTTGAGCCCAAAAGCTTGCAGAAAAGGATTTTTTTTTGCAATTTACCTTTTTATTAGACCAACTGGGATCATTTTAGAACCAAGAGTTCTAGATTTTTGTGCTGCTTTTTTTTTCTCAGACCAACATGGCTATGAAGTACATCCCACTATATCATATTTATTCACTTAGGTTCATCCTAATTTCCAGTGACTGAATTTTGAAAAATGGGTGTGTGTTATATGCAAGGAAAATATGGTAATGGTTTTAAACTGGGACCAAAGTCAAGCTCTCATTCTACAATCCCATTCCCTATTTCCTATGTCTTAAAAGGATTTGGTCTGCAGGCCTCAGCTACTTTATGGTTATGGTACTCAGCATTGTGGCTTGGGTACAAGTAAACAATTTGTATAGCAGCTGTATTCCGTCTACTCTGCAGGATTGTGTAGAGCCAAGAGGGTGGCAGTCTGTGGCCTGGAGGCCACATTTGGCCTCTGGAGTCATTGGATCTGGCCTGTGGATCTCAGCTCTTAGCACCTGGGTGGCCAGCTGGGCAGTAAAGAATATTCTTGTGCTGTGCCGCAGCCTGGCAGTGGGGGAAAAGCGGTAGCGGCCCTATCCTAGTGTGGCCTGTTGCCACAAAATGTTGCTGACCACTGGTGTAGAACAGTAC
Source organism: Gavialis gangeticus (assembly GCF_001723915.1). Taxonomy (NCBI): domain Eukaryota; kingdom Metazoa; phylum Chordata; order Crocodylia; family Gavialidae; genus Gavialis; species Gavialis gangeticus. The sequence continues at coordinate 21,200,894 of NW_017729028.1, read as the reverse complement.
AGGGGAGGGAAACACCCACTCATTGCACCCAAGCAAAGCTTGCCTTGTTTACAGCTGTTCTTAACAGAAATGCCGAAGGTAAAACAATGGTTATTTAGACTAGACAGAACCCAAGGCAGTGAACTTCCTTTAAAAATCATTTAAGAATATTCTAATTGGCCAACAGGCTTTTAAATTCTTTTGGAGACACAATATGCAGAACACTCCAAGCAAATGCCTGGAAACTTTGTCCGTCCCCATCCCCACCCTCCTCTGCCAGTAGAAAATGTCTTGGAAGCTGCGTACAAGCATTTAAGTTTCTAGTGGAAGAAATGCTGTTCTCCTCATTAGAAGCCACAAGTGTACAAATGTTTGTTCTCTTTCTTACAATCCAAAAATGGCAGTTGAGAGAGGAAGAACATGATTCCGGCCAGTTAGAAGATGTTCCCAGGGGTTTCTCCTGGCAGAATGAACACTTGTACACTTCCCTGTGGCTTAACTCTTCCCAGGAACCAGGAGAGAGGCTCCCTACCATGCCTTCAGGAGACCAGAGTCACCCTGCTCCGGAAAAGCACTGCTCTTGCCCCACCTGGAGACTGGAAACCTTCCACTGCTAGAAATGAAAACCTGTATGTAGCTAGAGAGAGATGTCTCTGAAATTAGCCTTTGCCGAGTGAACAGCAAGTGGCATATGACGAAAGTCTCGACTGAGCAGAACGCGAGCTGTTTTTATACTTTGTGCCATTGTTTAGTGTACATACTAAAACTTGGGAGTAAATTCACTCTCAAACCTGCCTGCGATAGGTCACATTAGCCATGTTATTCTTTGTCTTAAAAGACTACAGTTCATCTTACTATTTTTTCTTTTTTCTAGTATGTTCTGCCAACCTATGAAATGGCAGTGAAGATGCCTGAGAAGGAAGCCCCACCTCCCTACATACCTGCCTGAAGCAACGGTTATGTTACTTAATATG
>NW_017729028.1:21190812-21194941 GCF_001723915.1 Gavialis gangeticus | reverse complement strand
ATTCTTTTACATGGGGTAAATTCAATATGGCACCTGTGCACAACACACCCTCATCTCCTCTTACAGGAGACTCCTCACACCCTCCTCTGTTAAGGCATGGATGGACAATTATTTGGGCTGAAGGCCCACTTAATATGTAGACCAGCTTATTGTTTGGGGTGGGGGTTGACTTCTAATCTTGCAGAACTGCTTAAATAGAAATATTCAGGGCTTTGGGAGAGAACTGTTTTGTTGAAGGACACTTTGATATAAACCTGCTAAGCAAAACTTGTCTGAAAACAACTGTCTATTTGCTTTTTGCTTTTTCTTTTTTTTTTTCTCTTTCTTCATATTCAGAAACATTTTCTTTAGGGGCTTATACTACAAAACTTCTGTATATGAACAACTTTACTCTTGTGTGGTTTCTGGTGGTAACAACTAAACAGCATGCATAAAATGAGGGAGCCACAGATGCGAGTATTTACAGGTGTAGACCCTTTAATGTATTGTTATTTTTGTAACAGTAGTTCATAAAGACAATCGGATCAAGCAGTAAGAACAGTCTGCCTTTCTTTAAATACACTGCTGTGGAGGGGGAGGGGGTGTGAATGTGGTACGTTTTATTATGTTTTGGGGTTTTTTTAACTTTGCACTTTTCTCATGCATTATCTTACCTTACTGTTTTTGGGGGTTTGTTATCCATTGCCTTGAAACACTGTTTTTCAAGAGGAGTGAAACTGGAACTAAAGTTCAGTTTTGCAGTATGCTGTGAATGCAAAAAAAAAAATGCAGACAGAAATGACTTAAGTGTGGGAGATGATGGTTGCATGCTTTGAATCTTTATGTATTTTTCTCTTTTTTGTGATAAATGATTCTTTAATAAATCTTTTAAAGAAATGTTTACCATTAATCTTGACTGCATTTTTTTAAGTAAGTGGGGGCCAGCCTTTTTTGGCAGGCTTGTGAGATGGAGCCAGAGGTCCCTGTTATTTTAAAGAGAGAGTGTAGTGGCCAAGCCGGCTGGCCATTGAGCAAAGGGGAAACCCCTGTGTGTGACTGGGGAGATGCATGGCTGGAAGGGGTATGGTTTAGAGCCATATAAACCAGGCCTAAAGGGAAAGGGGCAGTCTGGCCCTGCATGCTGTGGGTGAAGGAGCCCCTGGGAGAGAGGGGCTTCAGGATACAGGCCCATGTACACGCAAGCAACCCGGGGGAGCTAGACAGAGCGGCTAACGGGGAAGTATGGCTTGTGGTAGGGCACTGACCCAGGATGGGTGACAGTTCAGATAGAGAAGCAGTTTGCTTGTATTTGTTATGTTAAAGTCTATGGCCAGAGGACTGAGCTGTGGCTATGGGGTGGGATGGAGGCCGTGGGGCACCTGAAAGGCACCCAGAATAGAGACCTGGAGGGCTGAGCAGCATGAGAGCAGCCTTGCCTGGGTCACAGCCTCCAGGGGCTGGGACACAAGACAGCAGCCTTGCCTAGGTCAGGGGCCTGAGAAAGATGAGACCAGGGCCAGGGGCCCAGAAGCCAAGAGCTGAGGCAGTGGACCTAGCTTGAGGGGGCATCGCCAGAGAAAAAGGTCCAATGCCAGGAAGGCTGAAGCCCCATCAAGGCCTGAGGGGGGCCAAGTGTTGGACCAGGGCTAGGGGAAGGAAGTGATACCAAATACCACTTGCAAGACAAGGGCATGGCTACAGGGGAGGACAGAGGCCACAATTAATGCACCTAAGGCATGCTGGTACCTGAGGGCAAGGCTGGTGCCAGTTGGGCATGTGGAGCACAAGACAGTTGAGGGACTGAAGCTTGATCTGGGGGAGAGGGAGGCTGCAGGTGGTTAATGCTGCTGCTGAATTTGGTGGCTTCTATGTTGGTGCTTGCCATGGGCTTTGGTAGCACTTTGCCTGCACCCCATTGGATGGGGCCCCCTGCCTGCTGACCACTTCCTATGGCCTAGCACCGATGGAGACTAGCTGCTGGAGCCTGGAAACCCCCTGCCATGTACACCTCTGTGCAGGGCATGGAAAATACTAGTTACCCAACTGCTAGAAGTGGTGCCCAGACTGGATTATGGATGCCATCCTTACTGGTGCCTCGGTTAGTGATTCCCAGAGTGCCCAAGATGCTCTCAAGGGAGCCATCAATGTTAGCACTTAGGTGTGCAAACACGATTCAGATGACAAACCTGGAGACTTCAAACAGGAATCCATAGTATGAAAAACATTCTGCCCTTTTGTGGCCTTCCTGATCTCTTTGCAACAGAAGAATCGCTCTTATTTTCCTGTAGTCAGAAGCACAAGTGAGAACTAAATGCTGAAGTTTTCTGAGGGCTGTTTTGAGCCGAATAAGGTTGAGAACCACTGCTCTGCCGCCTGCAGAACTGGACTTTACTGAGGGCTGTGGGAATCTGGCCTGTGACAGGACTATGGAGTTGAGGGTACCTGTGGGCTGGCTACTGTGTGAAATCCAGGAGAGCAGAGAGTAGCACAAAGAGTTGTTTGGAGGTTCAAACTTCACAAGTGCCTTCCTGGGCACTTGACTGTTCTGCTGTTTTGGGGGTGATTAGGGGGTCGGGAGTACCTGAAGCACTGTCCAAGTGGGTGACAATAAAGGACAGCAGTCAACATCTGCCCAGCCCAGCAGGGAAAAATGAAGGAGGCAAACCTCTGTAGCCTTTGCTAAATGTACACGTAGGTTTGTTCTAGCGCTAGAGAACCCTGTCTTATTCCCCACTTGGGCTGGATGGACAGTGCTCTGTTTGTCCATGGGCTGGATCTGGCAAGTGCAATGGCAAGGGAGGTGCCAGATCTGGCTGCACGGGGGGAGGAGGGAGTGTGGTCTGTCTCCAACCTGATTGCATGGGGGAAGGGGGCATGGCCTGGTCCTGATCCAGCCATGCAGGGGGGAAAGAGGCATGATCTGGCCCCTGGATGGGGAGGGGACAAGGTTTGGTAACCAGGCAGCTGGGAAAGGGTGGCTGTATTACTTGCCACTGCTCCCCCACCACCACATTTCCCAAATAGTGGGGAGCTGTGCAGGCTGTGTACCATGGCTGTGTGGATTGAATTTGTCTTGTGGGACAGAGGTTGAACCCAAGGCGTGCGCTTACACACGTGCGCAGGCTTCTTTGGAAAATATTTTCTGCCATAAGCCCCTGGGGGATGCAGGGGGGACAACCTGAGCTACCAAAGGCTGGGCAGCCAGTGGCTGTGTGTGGCCGCTTTGGGCCTGTGTTTCCTGAAGCTGACGATCCCACCTGGCCGTGTGCCGTGGTTCCCAACCTTTCCAGGCTCCTGTCAGAAAATGCCAGCTCTTTGCTTTCACACTTTTTTTTTTTTGGCTATGGGGGGAAAAAACCCACTAGAGCCACTCTTCTGTTGCAGAGCAGCTCAGCAAGCCCACAGCTAGCCAGAAGGGTTTGGACACTGCATTTGCCTATTGCGAGGTGTACTGATTGCAGCAGGAGAGTGCCATTGCACTCCAGAAACCGCGCCAGAGGTGAGAGTTTTGTTGGGGAAAAAACCTTTTATTGGACCAACCCTGTTGCTCCATAGTGGGCCCAGGCAAAGCTATCATAGAAAACGAGGCTTGGAAAGGACCAGGACCTCAATGCAATGAGAAAAGTCCGATAACTTTAACAGAGCCCTGTTTCATTTAGCTACCTCTAGGTAACCCGGTGCATTTGTCTTTCCAGATCCATCCTAGACGATGAGGGCTGGAAGGGACCTCGGGAGGCCACCTAATCCAACCCCTGCTCAAAGCATCACCCCAGCCAAGGCTTTGTCTAGCCGGGTTTGACAGCCTCCGACGAGGGGGAGCCCACCACCCCTCTGGGCAGCCTGGTTTAGTGCTTCACCACCCGCCCAGGGAGGAAGCTTTCCCCTTGCCGCAGACAGCCCCGCTCCGTCGCCTCGGGGGGAGCTGACGGAGGATCCCTGCTCCGGCTTGTCTGCTACACGCAGCCCCAGCTCCTCGCCAGCCACGTCCCGCAGCCCCCTCACCATTTTCGTTGCCCCCCCCACGTCCTCTGCCCCCATCCTGGGGGCCACCCCCGACCCCTGAGCAAGCCGCGGGCTTCTGTGGTGATCCCGCCCCGCCCCCCCGGAGCCGCCTCCCGCCGGGCGCGGAGCTTTAAGGGCGCGGGGCCGG
>NW_017729028.1:21164865-21190709 GCF_001723915.1 Gavialis gangeticus | reverse complement strand
TCCCCGGCCCCGGCCCCGGCCCCGGCCCAGCCCGCAGGTACCGGCTGCTCCGGGCTGGGGACGCGCGTCTCCCGGGGCGCCCCGCTCGCTCCCCGGCGGGCTTTGCTGGGCGCCCCCGTCCCCTCCTGCTGCTGCGTGTCAGGGGGGTTCAAGCTGGAGGGTCCTGGCTAGAGGGTCTTGTCCCTCTGCTCAGGTCAGCCCCTCGCCAGGTTTGGGGGCGGGAAGGGATTTTACACCAGGGTCAGACGGGGACATTGCTTTCTTCTGTGGCAGGTGGCTCTGCCTTGGGTAGGGTCGCCAGCCCCTCTGGCATTGCCCAGGGATTCAATCGAAATCTCCAGGAGACGGCTGAGAGGCATCCCGGGAGACAAACGATAGGGCATTTGTGAGAATCGATATTACATTTCGAATCTGATTTATACCGGAGTCTAGTGGGTTTTTCAAATGTAATAGTAATGTGCATTTGCCTTCCTGATGTAAAGTCTATGCTCCGTAATCCGTGGCTGATTAAAGCAAGCACATGGGCACGTTCGTATTGTGTGTCGTGGGTACGCTGGCGCGCTGAAAACCTCCTGGGATAGATTCAGACGGGGTTGGCAACCGGAGCCTGGGTCTCCTGAGTATATATTGCCAGCCTTTTCCAGACGCGGGGGGCTGGCTGGGGTGGTTCCCTGGCTTTACCTGCGCCAGGTTTAGGTGTTAGGTTGGTGTTGTGCCAGGACTGGCAGCAGTACTATGCAGAGTTTACATCAGCTTTTGTCAACGGCTGGGTCAGGACCCAAAAGTGGGTTGCAGGAATAAATGAAAGGGTTGCAAACAAACTTTAAAAATGGATTCTCCTTTACAGGAGAAAAATGTGGGGAACCGTGGCTTTCCCCTTGCAGGCTGGCAGTCTGCAAGGGGCTGCTTGGCCCCCTCTGCCCCACACTCCCCATCCCATACGCTGGGGGCAGCGGGTCGGGAGTGAGAGGTGCTGAATTGGGTCTGGCCAGTGATGTTTACACATGGGTCTTGGTACAAAAAATGTTGAGAATCACTGGTTTAGATGGTCGTTTGTATGGGATGTTTTGGATGGGGCTGATTCTGCCTTAAGCAGGGGGTCGGACTAAATCTGGAGGTCCCTTCCAGCCCGACTTCTCTAGGAGTCTATGAAATTTGTGTATATTGATTTGTTCCTAATTAATGGGATTATTTTTTTTAAAACTGAAAATAATGTTTTAAAGGAGCCTCCAAAGGCAGCACTTTTATCAGAGCATCCTCTGTTTCTGGCTCCTTGCTGGCTTAGTTATCTCATGCTCTCACTTTCCACTGGGTGTAAAATACAATCAAAAAGAAATTTTTGATTAACAGGCAGCCATGTGATTACTGTGGTTGTTCATATGTAAACCAGGAATGATCTAATCAGTACTTTACCTACCTGGACTTAAAAGTGGGAAATTCAAGTTTAAACAGTTATAAAAACAAACAACCCAATTCCAAACAGTTTATGCCTCTAAGGGATGTTTCTGTATCATCACTACAGCTGTTACTCAACATAATTTTCTTTCAATACTTGATTTAATACTTAGGCATGTAAAATTGTAATTTACTTCTTTATGTGGCTTTCAGTGAAAGGTGTTTCTAATGCAGCTGTCACTATAGTATTTAATCCGATAACCGTAAATGTACCCAAGCACCCCTCATTTAATAGGTAGGAGCGGCTTGCAACTAAGGGCAGCTTGAATTTGGAGTTTATGCGGATTTATGTTTCTTCTCTTATTCTTTGCAGTGGGTACTTGCAAGAGCCGGCCCCTGGACCTTGTGTTTATCATAGACAGTTCTCGTAGTGTTCGAGTCGAGGAGTTTGAGAAGGTGAAAATCTTCCTGTCAAAAATGATTGATACTCTGGACGTAGGAGAAAGAGCCACCCGCGTGGCAGTCTTAAACTATGCCAGCACAGTCAACATTGAGTTCCTCCTGCGGACCTTCTTCGACAAAGCCTCCATGAAGGAAGCTGTGTCCCGCATTGAACCCTTGTCTGCCGGCACAATGACTGGCCTAGCCATTCAGACAGCCATGGAAGAAGTCTTCGCTGAAGAAGCAGGGGCTCGGCCAGCTTCTCTCAATATTCCCAAGGTAGCCATCATTGTGACAGACGGGCATCCCCAGGACCAGGTGCAGGAGATAGCAGATAGAGCCCAGGCTTCTGGCATCGAAATCTATGCAGTTGGAGTAGGCCGGGCAGACATCCAGTCCTTGAGGCTGATGGCCAGTGAGCCACTGAATGAACATGTCTCTTATGTGGAGACCTACGATGTGATTGGAAAGTTGACATCCAAATTCAAGGAGACTTTTTGTGGTAAGGTGATTTTCCAAGAAGGAAGTTATGTGCTTGGGTTCTGCTGCTGCCACTCTTCAAGGAAGAAAGAAGTGTTTCTGTCTTCCAAGAAGTGCATTTGTCATATTCACATACTTCATTTAGCACCACCTGGGTAGAAAATTAAGGTCTTTATTCATTGGTGGCCAGACTGAAATCCCTTCCACTGAACAGCAACCTACTGAGCAAGTAACACCATTGATTTCAGTGGGACTGTTTTTGGAGGGAGGCACACTTCAGTGTCAGAAAGGCATTGCCTTCTGAATCTAATTCGACTTCATGTAGTTGGTGACTTGCTGAGCAAATGAACTGGAGTTGCACGTGTACTTTGTTCTTCTTTCTGTGGAGCTGGAAAGGAGGGAGAGAAGGGCAACTGTGTTTAGTAGCTCTTCAGAGCCCAAAAGTAATCATTGTGGAAGAACTGTCACACTGCCTGGAGTGCGTGGGGCATGTCGAGTTGTTAGTAGATAATGGCACTGAGCCAGAACAGTGTCATTTCACTGTGCTGGCACTGCTGTGTGGGAGCAGCTTGTCATACTGGGATCACTTTATGTTTCTTGATAACTTGCTTGGTAAGGTGTTTTTTAGGCTTCTTCTGTGGCTGAAGGCCCTGGCTTGTGAGCCGATAACTAAAAAAGCCTGATAGTTCAAGCCTGTGTGTAGGCAAGTGATCTTAAGTGTCAGTTTATCAAGGGGAGTGATTATTTCCCTATATTCAGCACTGGTGAGGCCACATCTGGAGTAGTGTGTTCAGTTTTGGGTCCCGCTACAGAAAGGATGTGGACAAGCTGGAGAGAGTCCAGCGGGGGGCAACGAAAATGGTGAGGGGGCTGGGGGACATGACTTAAGTTATGAGGAAAGACTGAGGGAATTGGGCTTACTTAGTCTGGAGAAGAGGAGACTGAGAAGGGATTTAATAGCAGCCTTCAGCTAACTCAAAGGTGGTTGAAAGAGGATGGAGCTGGACTGTTCTCAGTGGTGGCAGATGAGAGAACAAGGAGCAATGGTCTTGAGTTGCAGCAAGGGAAGTTTAGGTTAGATATTAGGAAGAATGTTCTCACTAGCAGGGTAGTAAAACACTGGAACAGGTTACCCAGAGAGGTGGTGGACTCTCCGTCCTTGGAGGTTTTTAAGACCTTGCTAAACAAAGCCTTGGCTGGGATGATCTATCTGGGGATGGTCCTGCTTTGAGCAGGGGGTTGGACTAGATGACCTCCTGAGGTCCCTTCCAACCCTCATTTTCTATGATAAGAAAGTAGGTCTCCTGGTCTTAGAGGTTGAAATTCACCCTCTTCACTCTTTTGGAAACGTTCAGAATGCAGAATGTGCATTTGATTTGGGCTTGAAGTGCACCGAGGGCTCTAAAATAGTGAAGTTCATTTGTCTTTGAATACAAATGCCCATTTAGAGGAACAGAATGTTAATTTGGATTTTTGTGTAGGAGGAGTCTCAGCTGAACATAGAAAGAGCAATGCTCCTGCCCCTGTAAGAAGAAAGCTGTGTCTTTCTGACAGTTAGTGATGTCTTATAAAATAGATGTCCTAAGCCCTTACTGGTAAATTTCCGTTAAGATCTATTTTTTACTAAGTATATCTAAAACAATCAGAACGAAGAATACTGAAGAATATTAAACTTCAGCTGATTATGAGGCGATACTGTGGAGAATCTATTATTTGTCTCAGTACCTTCCAAAAATGGAATCAAAGCATAAAACTAAACTACCATCAAAACTTCAAATGTGGGCAGTGAATATAGACATATTTTATTAGTTCATTATAAAAGAAATGTGGAGGACGATTTGCAGTTAGGACACTTTACTCAGTTATTAGTAACTTAGGAAATGCCTTGAGGTTTGGCTTCTTAGTATGCTGAGTTATTGGTGTGATGGCTGAGTTCTGGCTGGTGTCGGGAAATGGGTATAATCCTCTGCAAAATAAACATGCAGACCAGGCTCTCCTGAGGCCCATATAGCCTTCATGCAGAGGTTTGGAGAAATGAGCAGAACAGAGTTGATTAACTTATGCACCCATTAATAATTCTGGGTTTTCTGACATGCACCCAAGTACATTGCAAGCCAGGATTTGGTCTCTAGGACTCATTTGCCAAAGTAGGAGAATCAATTTCTGTTCTCAAAAGACAGGATAACTTGTTCAAAAGGTTGCTAATAGCCAGAGTGACTCTAAGGGACCTTTAAGATGGTAGAAAACAAAATCCTGTTCCATAGCCACAGCCTAGTACTTGGTCAAGGAAAAATTGATATACACAGACAGCAAGCAAACCAAACCAAGCCAAAGTGGCACCATGGGAAACAATATGCTTAATGTTCGAGGACAACGTGGTTGGGCTAAAATCAAATGTTCAGTGCATTGGGAACGTTGTTCAAAACAAAACCACCACTGAGAAGAAAAACCTCTTAGCTTTGTAATGTTGTCTAGGTCAGTGGAAGCTTGGTTTGCCTATACCGCAACACTGGGGGCTAGTTATGTTAGAGCTCTTCATCTTTTAAAAAAAACATAATTTATGGATTTTTATTGAAAGCTAGGCCATTGAGACAAAGCCTCTGGTTTTCAGGGGAATAACAAGACAGAATGATACGTGCTTGGGTTGAGGTTTTTTCAGACCTAATATGGGGACTAGGTACCTCTTCCATCATCCTTGGAAGAAAAGTCTAAGTCCTATAGATGCCTTTAGAAATCTCCAATACCATCTTACTTTCATCAAATGCTATTTTTCTCATTCACTTTTTCTGCTGTTCTCCTCCATTCTGCTTTGGTATTTGACAAAGCTAATTGGCCCCAGGCACTTTATTGTTACCCTGTTAAGTGAACCCTGTCTCAAATAACCATCCTAAAGACTAGCAAGCTGTGGTTGTTTGAGAGATGGTCTTTGGAAGAAGAATGGAAAGCCACAGCTTTGTAAAGGCATGCTGCATAGGCAGCCCCAAAAAAGCTTTTTGCCTATTGTGTCACACTCCAAACTTCTATCCAGTTTGCTGTTCACTAAATCTCTTTTCCTATTACTACCTGCCAGGTGTTCACATGCCTGTTGAGTACTTGCATCCTAGATGATTTTCCCCTGATATATTGGTTTGCTTTTTCATTCCCCTGCTCAAAGGTGAATCTCATTTTGTATTTTGCTGCCCATATGATTCTAAAATGTGTATGTAATGTAGCAACAATAAACCAACTACAGGAACAGCTCTGCCATTGGGAACTTCTTGTGCCTTAATGAATCTCCTGATTGCAAAGTTATGCATTCTAGAGACTTTTCTCCCATCCTGCCCTTCTATAGTTGTCCTTTGGATGTGGCACAGATGGATAATGGCAGCCAGAGGTGCCCATGTTGTAACTGGCTGCAGTTGCTTCTGTACTCCACAAGCTGGAGAATATTCTGCATTCTTGTCATGTTTTTCCCCATTCTTATCCCTGAAGAGGGTAAGATCCCTATTCTCGTAGTCACCCTGCAGTATTTTTCTGTTCTCACTAGTCTCTAACTCTCTCATGTTTTATACCATGTGCATGTATCATTAACTTGCTTCTTGTCTTAGCTTTCAGATATGAAATCATTTGAGATCTCAGTGTGATTAATAGGGTCCTGCAGGAGATAACTCCCTTCACATTGATCTATTGCAGTTTATTGCTATCAGTGTTTGTGGTCTTCCTGCCAGGCTTCATTGCACATGACAGTGGTCTTATTCAGGGCAGTTATGATGGATTTTAGAAACCAGATTCCATGATTGTGGGTAAAACTTAATTAGTTGCTAAACAGATTCAATACATTTATGAAAAAGATAATATGATATGGTAGGAAGGGACTGAACTCAGTGGCCGAAGAGATCCCTTCCAGCCTATGTTCTTGCACACCTCTGTGCTCGTGCACTGACTTATTTTGTATGCCTATCCCTGCCTGCAGTGAGAGACAGGTTCAGTTTAGTGGATGCCTCTCTGTGATGACTACAAATAAATTGCCAAATGGTGTCAGATATTATATTCACATATTTATGAGGTGCATTGTGGAGGAAAATCCCATGAGATCATATATCCAAGTCCAGTGAACAGTTAGCGATGGTTAATCTGTGCCATGTGGTATCCTGCAGGTAATCAGTTTTTTGATTAACTCCTTTAAAATGCCTTTCACAGATGTGGATATGTGTGCACTTGGGACCCATGATTGTGAGCAGGTCTGTGTCAGTACCGATGGCTCCTATACCTGTGACTGCTATGAAGGCTTCACCTTGAATCCAGACAGGAAATCTTGCTCCAGTAAGACGACAGTGCTGGACTGAGTTAAAAAATGTATCTTACTATTTCTGAGTACAGCAAAATTCTCTTTGACTTGTGAAAATGTGCTTCCTCTTTCCTACTTTTTTTCTGCTTGCAGTAAAATTTGAAGCATGAGAACCCTCCCATGCTTCCTTAAAAGCAGCAGCTGAAATAACTCAAGATACTGTTTTGTGTTTGCCTCCCTCTTTTCATTTAAGGACTTCATAATAATTTAATTCTATCAGGATGACTTGAAACAGCACCCAGAAATGGGGTATAACCAGGGATGGATCGGGGGGGATACACTGGTACACTTGCATCCCCCCTGATTCCTGCTCCATCCAAAGTTTAAAACCCACTGCCTGGCAGTGGCAGCAGCATTTCTAGTCAGGCAGTGCTGAGACAGTCAATTGACTTCATGGCTCATTATAATCTAGCTGATCTCTTCTAAACTCTTCTTTCTATAGGTATTAACAACCCCCTCTTCTTTTTAATAGTCTTGATGTTCCACCAATCAGGCTACCCATTCTTCAGCAATTCTGCTGTCTGTTAGCTGCTCCTGGTAATGAAACTCCTATTTCACTGCCCAGCAGATTTTTAAAATTAATTCCAATGAAGTTATATTTGTTTTAGCTTCAATCTTAAATTGAATAATGCAGCCTTAGGCCCTAGTAAAGCTTTTTTAATTGGAGAAAAATGTGTTGTGTTACATATGATGATGCATGCACCTTACCATCCGTACCTCCCTTTGCAAAATTCTAGATCCTCCCATGGGTATATCTAAAGGCCCTTGAAATACTTGGAGTTGGGAGTAGGCACATCACCAGTTCAGCTGTCTACAAGCATCAGGGGTTAGGTGGGGAAGAGCAGGAGTGGTACAGACTTACTGCGACGTTCATTCTCCTCACCTTGATGGGATGGGTATGTTCCAGCCACAGGAGGTTTCTTTAGCCTCAGGGCCCCAAGGCCTGGAGAGAAGAATTTCTTACTAGTGACCATCCCATGTGGAGATAGACCTTGTGCTTCATGGCTGGCTCAGGCAGTGAACTGGTGCAGGGGAAGGTAGGGGAGAAGCAGGGGGAGGACGGAGTTTTGCCTACTGCATATGGTCACAAGGTGCATGACTGGCAGAGCAAAGAATAGAAACATAGAAGCTTGATTCATAGTGCCATGATTTTGGGGTGGGTCCCGTCCACAAGCAGGGGAGAAAGAACTCAGGTATTATTGAGCCTTGTAGTGCTGAATGTTTAAACGCCTTTTCCACTAGTACAATCTACAGCCCCAAATTGGGCACCTCTTTACCATGCATGGGAAGAAATAAATGTTTAGGAATGGCACCCACAAAACCCAGTGTTGTTAGCAAGGATTCACCTAATCTAGTCAATGGGAGATAGCAAAGACAGGGGCATAAGCCCTACCCTTCCCAGAGTGTTAGGTGCCTGACTCCAGGCTGCAAGCTGCTTCCCTCATATGGACCTTCTCCTAGAGCCAGCCCTTAATCATTCCTGCTGGGCTTGCTATCTTTCTGCTTCCCATACCCTTTGCCCAATAGCTCAGAGGTTAAAGTACTTCTAACTGTGATAGGTTTGATCACTTCAATGAATACTTTCTCACTTCTGATTACGAAAGGGTCATCACTAATGCTGTATGTTCTAATATCTACTTGTGCTGTGGACACTGGATAGAAAGTTTTTTCTCTTACAAATCCTAGTCCAGCAAACAGCCACTGAATGGATAATATACAATATTCAGCCCTGGTTTCAATCATAATGGAAAAATACTTTTAAATGTGAAATGTTACAAGATGTATACAACCTTGGTAGTGACTTGTTCTGTAAAACACCTATGACAGGGGTTGATGCATGTGGACTCGGAACCCATGACTGCGAGCAGCTCTGTGTGAATGCTGATGGGTCCTTCAGATGTGACTGCTACGAAGGCTACACCTTGAATCCAGACAGGAAAACTTGCTCCAGTAAGAATGGGATGTGTTCAGCTGAAAGAAGTCTCTCTCTCTCTCTCTCTAATGGGTTATTTTTTCTGGTTCTGTTTGGGAAACTGCTAGTCAGCATCTATTAAAGTCTTAAAAGCAATAACCCTCTTCCATCTCCTCCCTATTTCTACTAACATTGTGAGAAGTATGTTCCTTCTAAAACTTTTTAAAGATGCAATAATGTCAATAACTGGGAGCTGGCACGTGATGCAGAACAAATCCCACTTTAAACAATCCCAGCAGCAGGAAGCAATATTTTCATTATGCAGCAAATTAACTTACTCTATTACAGTGAACACCCTCTCTTAATGAAATTTTCTTCTAGTCCCTATGGGTTCATTATAATGATGCTGTAGCATATCTGAAGACTCCATGGTAATGTACATGCCAGATATGAACTGTAAGACTCCTATGATTTACAGGGCAATATGTAGTATGGGAGGTTGGCAGGCTATGCACAATGCTGCATGAAGATTAGCTGCAGACCAAGCCTCAGAGCTGGGAATGGGGCTGGAAGATCACCTACACTGTGCATCTCCAGACCTCCATTTTCCATTCCTTTGTGAACTGCACATAGCCATAGCGAATCAGTGTCAGGGTAAAAAAAACAAAACCCAAACAACTAGGGGTCAAATCCGGTTTCACTTAAAGGTGGCCAAGTGCTGCTTGCATGTCTATGTATATGGGTACAGAAGTGTTGCCAGTAAAGGCAAAATGTCAGCATTTTTCATGATGTGATCGCTCAGCAAAAATATCTCGGTATTACACATTTAGTCCAACTGCACAGCCAACATGAGTTGTGTAGGGCCCTGGTTTGATCCTAGTGGAAATATATTTAGAAATGTGCAATGTTAAAAGGTAGACAGCTTTGGCAGTGACTGTGTGCTTCCTCTGTACAATGCCTCTGACAGGAGTGGATGTATGTGCACTTGGAACCCACGACTGTGAGCAGCTCTGTGTGAATGCAAACGGGTCCTTCAGATGCGACTGCTATGAAGGCTACACCTTGAATCCAGATAAGAAAACTTGCTCCAGTAAGAATTGAATCTTGGTTTAGTAAATGCATTCAGGAGAAAAATATTTCTCTTTACTCTATTAAGTTATATAGTTATCTTTGGGACGCTCCCTGCTAACTTTTGTTCAGTTTTTAAAGGCAATAATCTTCTTTACCTTTTTTCCTTTTTCTAGTAATGCTTTGACATGTAACACATGACCTCTCCAAACTCTTTTAAATGTAGTAACCAATAACCACAAATACTGTTTGATACCTACCTAGTGCTTCACATCTATTGGGCCCTGGGTTATTGTAAACTCATTAGATATAAATAGCAAGCGCTTCCTGACTTGTGGAAGGAGTGAAGTAGATATTGTTTTTGGGGGCTGGGAGGCCATACACATTCTCTGTGGCATAGAGTTAGTGGCACATCAGCACATAGGGGATGGCATGTGGAAGGACACAGCTGGTGTTGGGAGATCTACTCTGTGAATTGCCACTCCTGTGTTAACTGCACGTGATCAAGCTGTATCAGAGTAAAGTGGTGCCTCTCTCCTTCTCTTTGGATATGATTACAAAAGAGTTCCCAATTAGTGCCTGATGTCATAACAGCTTTTTGTGGTGTGTACACTGAATAGGAATTTAGTCATCCCATATCCTAGTCCCGAAAACAATCATTGCATGGTGACCATGTGTAATGGGGCTTCCTAGTTTCACTCCTATTGGTAACCTGTTTGTAAATATGAAGTGTTAAAACAGTATAACTGTTTGGGGAGGAATAGTATGCTCCCTGTGTGTATAATGTGTATATAAAATGCTTGCAATAGGACCAAATATATGTGCGCTTGGAACCCACGATTGCCAGCAGATCTGTCTGAATATTGATGGGTCCTACAGATGTGACTGCTATGACGGCTACACCTTGAATTCAGATCGGAAAACTTGCTCCAGTAAGAACTGA
Organism: Gavialis gangeticus; assembly: GCF_001723915.1. Classification (NCBI taxonomy): domain Eukaryota; kingdom Metazoa; phylum Chordata; order Crocodylia; family Gavialidae; genus Gavialis; species Gavialis gangeticus. Next base: position 21,180,143 of record NW_017729028.1, on the reverse strand, counting down.
ATGTATCCTGCTCTAAAAAGTCCCTCTCCTTTATGCTTTATTTTTTTTGGTTTGTTTTGAGAAACTACCTGGAAGCTTATGTTTATCTCCTGTAAGTATAATCCCAGTTTACTTATTTCTCCCTTCTTCAGGTAAGAATTGGAGACACATAAGCCGTCCATTTTCTGTTCTAGAACAGTATCTACAATTGTTAGAAATACTAGTCAGGAATGATCCTGTCTGAAGCAAGGGGTTGGTGTACTTTTCTATGGGTCTACATGTAATACCTCATGTTATACAAGTCAACATATAACAACAGTTATTACTTGTAACACTCCTCAGACTTGGAAATAACTGAAGACAATAGTTATGGATTAGAAGGCCATGTGCATCATTGTGGCATGGAGTTTAGCCACCCTTATCTCATATCCTAGCCCACCAAACAACTATTGCATGGTGGTGGTGGTTGTTATTATTAATTAAATAATTAATCCCACCCTATCCAGAAAGGCAAGCAAGCTTGTGGTTTGGGTCTTAACAGAAACACAATGAAGTATTAAAGAAGCTTAAATTATATTCAATCAATGCAAGTTCTCCTTCTGTAGGAGTGGATGTGTGTGCACAGGGAACCCATGACTGCCAGCAAGTCTGTGTGAATACTGATGGTTCCTACAGCTGTGACTGCTACGAAGGCTTTACCTTGAATCTGGATAAGAAAACATGCTCTAGTAAGAAAACAGTGCATTTTTTTCAGCTGAATGCATTTCTTGAAGTATTTTTGCTTTTTGGGATGCTACCCACAAAGCTCTTTGAAACTTATGAAACTATAGTCTCTTTTTGCCATCTTATCTCTGCTTTCATTAACAATTGCAACCATGTGACCCTTCACATAGTTCTTTTAATGCATTAATTAAAACAATTGTTACACCATATGGGAATTAACTAGCATGTTATAGCTAAGGACCTCATTATAATTTACAAACCTCAGGTATGAAGTGCAACACTTCATGAAGTGTGGAATAACTGAGGAATAAGCACTGTTCAGGTACAGGGTGACCATAATAATTTGAAGGAAATCCAAGATGCGAGTGGAGAGGAGGCACCAGAGGGTACGGGTTTGACAGCGCAGCACATGCAGATACACACATGCACACAACCTGCCCCCAAGTTGGGCAGGAGACGCGCACAATACACACACATCGACCCTGCAGCTCTCAGGAGTGGGGCTGGGCAATGACCTTGCAGCTCCTCATCTGTCCCCCCAGAGCCAGGGCGGGTTGTGGAACCCTCAAAGCCTGAGTGGCTTGTCTAGGGGGGCTCCTGCCCCCCTGTGCACCCTTGCAGAGGCATGGTAGGCATGTGCCCCCAGATCTGTGTGAGGGGTGGAGGTGGGCTGCTGCTGCGGGCTGGGCTCTGCGTCCTGCTGCTGCTGCCCCGGGAGTGGCGCAATGCCATGTGTGTCCTGCTGCCGGGTGGGCAGATGGTGTGGCACAGCCCAGCAGTGGCAGGCACATGGTGCCACTCCCAGAGCAGCAGCAGTGGGGCACAGAGCCCAGCGCGCCATGGCAGCCTGCCTCTGCCCTGCACACAGATTCTGGGGGCATGTGCCTGCTGTGCCTCTGCTGGGATACAACACTGCAGCAGAGCCCCCCCATGCCCCTGGATGAGCCGCCTGGGCTCCGAGTGTCCCATGACCCACCCCAGGGCCACATTCACCCCAGCTCCTGCCCCTGCCTCTTTCCCACTCCCTCCCTCACTGCAGGGGGCCTCGATCTGCCTGCCCACGCCTCTTCTCCACGACAGACTTACCTGTTGTGGCAGGCAGTACTCCATCCTGAAGCTGCAGGATGCGGCTGTGTGTCTGTCTGTGTGTGCCCCCACCACAGCTGCAGCCACCTGGAGCCCACACCTGGGGCTGCTCTGCGGTCCTCTGCACTGCCACCACTGCCCTGCATTTGTGGGGGCATAAGTCCCATTATCCCCGGCCTTCCGCTGCCTATGACTATGGAGATAGGATTGAAGAGAGAGAGCCATCAATTTTTTTTTCTTATCAGTGTGGTCAGATCAGTGTAGCCTTATCAAGGGTATTATCATGGGCTTAAGTGAAGAAAATATTAGGCAAATGAAAAGGATATAATGGAAGAAAGGATGGCATAAACTAGGAAGGGATACCAAGGCTAAGGGTTACATGAGTGAGCAGTTGTGTTCACATTGGCCAGTTCCATATTTTAATTTGCTTTTAGTTATGGTGTATATTGGGATGCCTTGGAATAAGTCTGAGGTATAGGTGTGTTCTGACAAGTAAGCTTGGAGAAGATATTCTGAGGCTGTATGATGCATAGCTGGGAAGAGGAGGATGATGTGGAAAAAACAGGGAGCTGAGGAACACAGGCAAGCAAACTGAGCTGGCAAGCTACAAGGCACAGAAGGGAAGATACTCTAGGATGGGAATTATTCTAACGAGCTGGTCTTAGTTCTTTTAATTAAAATGACTGAAGAGTTAAATTGGTTGAAAGCAATTTATACAGCAATGAGCTGACTAATTACTTCCCTGTAGCATTAAAAGAATAGGAGAAACAGGACACAAAACCTCTGCATTCCCTGAGATGGTAAATAGAAATAGCAAAGCATGACATCCGTGAAGGTAGCTAAATAAACTCCTGCAAAAAAACATCAAAATTTTGTGGATCTTGGACATCCCACAAGGGTGAAGTAAGTTTAAATGAAATGCAAATATACAGCAAGAGAACATTTTATATGGCTTATACAGTTTCTTAAAGGCAACTGATATGCCTAGGATCTGCAAAAATCAATTATCTCAGTATCCAGAAGAAGGCATGCTAGATTTCACCTCTGGAGATGAGCTGCAGAAGGTGTCAGGGTGTACTTGGAGCAAGGCCACGTGAGAAGCACTTGGCCGAAAAGGACCTAATTCAAGGAAAGTTTGCATTTGTCTGCTGGAGAATTTTAATGCAAATATGAAACTTCACTGGCAGTCAGTTGGAAACCAACCATGTTGGTGTGATATTTTGAACTGACTTTTTTTCCAGCTAAAGTCTGAATAGCTGTTCTTTGTATGTTGGCCATCAAGCTAATGGAATGTTCCGAATAAGGTAGCTGAACAAATATAAGTTCAGTGGAGTCAAGGAGACACCAGTCTCAACATCGGCTCCAAAGCAAATTAATTTTTACCATTTTAAAAATGAATCCATTTAAAAATGAATCCATCCACTCTTAAAGTCTAGTGCAACTCTGAATGGACATTAGGAGGTAAATATAAACCCTCTGCTGCTGAGATTTAGGCAACTACCAACTCGCTTGCAATTTAGAAGACAAACTAATGTGGATTTTCAAATAGTATGTCTTTATACTAGATTGTAAAATCCTTGGGACATGTTTTTACATTGCTAAGCATATTGATGCACTCTCTAAGCATATTGGAATGAACTTGTGTCCACATCTTTTAAATAACCATGAACAATTTTTTTGTGTGCTCTTAGATATCTTTGTGACCAACGCTTTAGCTCAACAATGTTTACAAGATATAGCTTGTTAGCTATTTAAGTTAATTTGGATTTCCAGCTGCCTCCTTACCATTTTAAAACAGATACATGTCTAAATAATTTTTATATAGCTCAGCTTTAGCCCTTCCCTGTCCCTGGTCACATTCTGTAAGTTTTGATACTCCCAATTTGTTTTTAACAGGAAAGAACATGAGACTTTACAAAACTAGATTTCTAAACCTTGCAGTATTACAAATATTTCATAGTTCCTTTAAAGTAATGCTAATAAAACATCTTTATTCAGATTGAAATATTTCCAGCAGTGCTTGCAACCTAAATACTGTAGTCTTCCATTAGTTTAAAATTGCCTGAGAAACCAACTTGTTTATTGTCTTTGTCTCTGAGTAAACTACAAAATAACAGCACAAAAGGGGAAAGTAAATCACAATTTAAATGCTCTTGACGGCTTTAAAGCATTTTGGGTAGAGACAAGCAAACAAATCCAACTGACAACTAGAGGGAGAGTTACCAGGTGTCAGCTGAGTACTGGTAATTGTTTTGTGTATCCATTCCTATCCCTTGGTTAGTAAAATCTAATCCTGAATGAAACAAGGCTAAATTTCTGCAGCTTAACATCCACTTATTGTGGAATAGGAAGGGAGACACAAAACAGTTACAATGGGGCAGCAGTAAGATGACATGCGGTAAGATCCCCTCCCTCCTTTTTAACCCTGCATAATTTGTCTGTCTGTTCATATCTAAAGTGATTGTTTCAAATGATCTTTAACTCCCAAGATTCCTTGAGGTTCCCAGGCAGTAGTTTACCAAAGGGGAGGTGGGGTTTGCAAGTAGGGCATAAGCCCTCAAAGGCACCTTAGGAAGGGTACAAAAATAGCAGCCCATAGCAGTCCTGCTATGCAGGACACAATTGTGTTATGCCTCTATTCCCAAGAATCATAAAGACCAGAACTACTTTAACCATTGTTTCTCTCCTAGGAGTGACATCCAGCAGTCTGCTCACAACTGAAGAATCATGTAAGTGCGAAGCTGTGATTACATTCCAAAACACAATCACCTCATTCCTGGAGACACTATCCACAAAACATATCCTTTTATTCCACATTATCTTTTCAATTGCTACTATTTTAGATAGTTCTTGAATCATTTTTTTCTATAAATCAATGGGGGAATGAACTTCAAAGCAGATAGATTTTTTTTTCAATGAGGTTTTTGAAAGTGTTGAGTTGAACAATGGACTTTTTGAATACAACTGCAAGTTACAATGTCTATATTTCAGTATTCATGACAAGAAATTAGATATAAAATAACTTAATCAATGCTATTTAGGCCTATTCTCTAACTTTATATATTCAACTAATGTATCATCTATCTCTGATATATGCCAGCTCTGATCACTTGTAATTTTTATACACTAAAAATAATATGTTTACAGTACAATAATACATATCCAGATTTATCTCTCCCAGCACTGTAAAGTAATTACTGCTTACAGTTGCGACAGGTTGATCAGTTACAATAATTCTGCACCTTCAAAATACCACTGAATATTATGATCATAAATATCTGATGAAAAAAACATTCACTGTCAGTTCACTTTAGGGCTTTTTCTTTGAGGAATGCGTTGTTGATCCAAATTATTCTGGATTTCTTTCTTTTTTTTTAAATAAGTACAGAGTTATATGAGACATTTAACTAACATGGGAGGAAGATAAATTAAGGTATTGAATTTTGTGGCACAATAATTAGCACCTGCCTAGGTAAGTATTGGTAGAAACAGAGGCAGATCTGGGAGGGGGAAGCAGGGGAACGTGGCTGAAACTTCTTCCCCTCAACATTTTGGAGTGGACTGCATCATGGGAGCTTCTGGGAACTATTTTAAAGTTCCCAAAGTACACAAGAATTGTCCCCCTCTTTCCCCTTTCTGTGCTCAAAGGCACCTCCCCTGCCTGCTGCTGCTGCTTTTCACTGTTCAGGCTGAAGGAACCTTTAAGGCAGCACATGTCTGCTCCAGTGTGGCTGCACAGGGATTGGACTCAGTTGGAAACCCTGCAGCAGTGACGATGGGCAGGAGGAGGGTGAATTCCCCCAACCTGCCCAGTCTCCTGAGAGCAGGATCAGTGCGGGGCGAGTCCCCCTGCTCACGTCCACTGCTGCTGTCGCCACTGAGCACAGCCCCTGTGCAGCCCAGGTGGAGCGGGCAGGAGCAGCTTTGAAGCTTCCCCCTGCCCTGGGATAGTGGGAAAAGCAGCAGCAGCAGGCAAGAGAGGGGCACGCCTTTGAGCATGGAGGAGAAGTGTGGGATTCTTACCTCCTTTGGGAGCTTTAAAAAAAGTCCCCAGAGACTCTGGTGGAGCTATCTGTTCACAATGGGGAGGCAGCAAGAGAGTGCAGCCACCTCTGTAGCCTGGACTGCTCCTACACTTCCCTCTACCAAATATTGAATCTGCTCCTGCGAAGAAGGTATAAAAAATCCAGCATCTGAAAGCTGAGGATGGGCAACTCAGCAAAAGTAATTAAACACTGGAACAATTTACCTAGAGTTGTGATGAATTCTTCATTACCAGAAATTTAAAACCAAACCTGGTTTAGTTTCAAATAGAAATTGTTAGGGAAATCCTATGGCATGTGATATGCTTGTATTAGGAGGTGAGACTGGATGATTAAAATAGTTTTTTCTGGATTTATAATCTATGAAAAGTAGGAGCACATAGCTCCCAGGCAGCAGAGGGTCCAGTTGCTGCCTGGCTGAGCTCTGATTTCCATACCTCCCAGCCCTGAGGAGATGGACCGGGCCAGTCCTGATCTCCGCTGTGGCTGGGAGGCCACAGAGATGGGACAGCTCCCTGCCCCTTCCCCCCCCTCAGAGATTAGGACTAGCCCCTATGTCCCCTGTCAGCCCCAGGCTAGCACCTAGGGGAACCTGGTGCTCCTCCTGGCTGCTGCAATGGGGCAGAGCAGAGCAGGAGCAGCCCTGAACTGAACTGCTCCCATTGGGAGCAAATTTGCTCCCAATGGGCACCTGTTCAGATGTGTGCCTGGGTGCAGTTTAATGCACCTGATTTTTTTCTGTGCAGAAAATTCAGGCATATTAATTCCACATGTAGATGTGCCCAATGGGAAGCTCCTCCACTGAAAAAATACATGGAGTTCTATTTGTCTACATTGGAAGAGTGTAGGGCCACGTCATAGTGGAATTTGATCCTGCAGTTCCAGGTAATTTAGGTAATTCAAATGCAAGGCCAAAATTACTCAGTAACTTCACTCAAATGAAGTGATAGCCTGCACATCAGAGAATAATCTCTCACCACGGTGTTAATGTAAAAACAAAAAAGGTAAGGCTGTGGGTAATGAATATGCTTAATTGCAGATAGCTAATGTTGTTTCTCAAGGTTATTAGAAGTCATCCAGCTTTCATCTTTGACTTGCTGTGAAAAGAGACCTGATCATCAGCTCTTCAGTTGTATTACAATTATACAAGCCTTTGTCAATCTGGCATCAAAAGGATATATTCATTTAAAACACAGCCATGTAACTGTGCATAAATATGCTGAACTTGGTAGAAGCTGATTTTAGCCATTAATTATATTTTCCTTAACAATGCCCACTAGATGAAATGTCTGACAAATTACAAACATATCAGTATGGACAGGAGCTTGTGTAGAGCTACCATTTTTGCTTCATTTAAAACTGTCTTTTTTTTATTGTACTAAGCAAGTTTGAATATGGTGCATGGCTTAAGACATGACAGTTGGTTTGGTGTGACTGTTCAGATACCAAGCAAGACCTTTATAGGAAGGCAAATGTTTCTGTGATATAATCCGTGTCCCATAAAGTTACTAGTGCATGATCACTATATAATCAGAATGTTATGATGCTACAAAAAGAGATCAGTCGTATTCCAGTTTGTACTATAACAGTTGTAGGATGAATTATTTTTTACGCCCTATTTAAGAGTAAACAAGGAATAAAAAAATAGAAAAATTTGTATAATATTGAAGATATATAATATATCATCAAACGATGTAAACTGTGAAATGGCTTAATGATGTAGAATGATAATTTAATGTCTACAAACCTGTCCATTAAATGGGACAGTAATTCTGGATCTTGTAACTTTTTATTTTAATAAAATAAAGTAACAGCACAGTAAATGTTGGGAGCATTTTCTTTTATAAAATTCAGAGAGTGTTTTATAAACCAAGAGTACTTAATACGCACAAACCAGAATCTACAATTAAATTATAAATAAAGCAGATGGGAGGGGGGCGGGAATCAAAAGATGTAATCATAGAGATGGAGGGCTGGAAGGGACCTTCAGAAGTCATCTAGTCCAACCCCCTGCGTGAGGTAGGATCTTCCCAATCCAAACCAGCCCATACAAACTATAATCTAAACTCTACATAAATCTACCCTCAACCCTGGCACAACACAAACATAACACCCTAACCTGCCACAGGTCAAGCAGAGGAACCATGGCTGCTAACATCCTGCTTCTATGAAATGTCAATATATGCTCAAGAGGGCCTGGGTAGAGGGCCATGCCCCCTGCCACAAAGGAAGGCAAAACCCTCACACTGCATACCAACGTGACCATGGGGTGAAATACCTGCTTGATCCCAAATCTGGTGATGAGTCCAACACGCAAGACTCTCTAGCCAGGAACCTCTGGCTGTGGTCCCTGCAAAAGCATTGGCACACCCCAGTCAAACTCCCCAGCCTTGGCTGTAGCCAACACCCAATGCCTTTGAGGAAAGCTTAAAAATATCCTCGGAACATCTACACGTGCGGCTAATGCGCAGTAGTCTATTCTACTGCGCATTAAAATGGCACATAAAAAACCTTGCTAATATGCTAATATGTAGAATAGTGCATTGACACCTAAAAAGCATGTGCTTATGCCACTGCACATTAGTGCAGTCTAATGTGCATTTATTTAGTATCTCATATTAGAGGTACTAAATTTAATGCGCATTAGGAAAAGCACATGAATGCATGTGTAGATGTGTCCCCTGTAGCAGAAGGTGGGGGGACAGTGTCACGGAGAAAAAAAATTGAGTCCATCCTCAGCAATTTTATTGATCTGTGGGACAGATCCTAATGAACTCAGGAAGGTAGGTAACAGGCTTAACTGCCATTTCAGAGGTAATGGACAGTAGTGTTAAGAGTGACCCCAAAGCAGTGATAGTTCAGCAATTATGTAAGAGGCAAGGCTTTTTTGGGGGGTGAGATCTTCTTTTGAACCCGCTGCGGGGCTGGGAGGCAGACAAGCATCTGAACACAAGGAAGAATGCGGTTCCCTGGCAAGCCTGGTGCACCTGACCCCAGCCACGCGGCGACTCCAAGAGAAGAAACAGCTCTGAGAAAACCCCTGGCCCGTGTGCGCAACGCTAGTCCTTCGGTTGGGCTGGTGCCGCCGAATACCAGGATGCTGGTGTTCACTCGAGAAATACAGAAATCTTGAATTCTTGGATCAGAGATGATACTGATTAAACCAACTGGCAGAGAAGGGTTTGGGGGTCAATCCCATGCCTTGTGTTAGACCACATGACAGACCAGGGTTTGGGTGGGGGTCAACCCCATATCTTGTATTAGACCAAATGGCAGACCAGGGCTTGGGGGTCAATCCGGTATCTCGTATTAGAGCAACTCACACCGGGTCAGGGGCCGGAGCCGGCACTTATTTACTCCAGGGCTCACGCCCGGGGCGGGGAAGGCGATCCCCTGCTGAGCGACGGACCCCGACCCCCTAAGTCCAGGGAGGCTGGAAGGTGCTGACGTAAGGTGGACAGCGCGCGCACTCGCACCAACCCTGCTCCACTCTTCCCAATGGGGGCCAGAACTCGCGCCACGCCCCGGAAGTGGTGCCACGTGCTTCCGGCCGCGAGCGGCTGTTGCCGGGGCAACTTGGTTGCCAAGGAGGCGGCGGTGCCATGTTCATCTACCTGAGCAAGAAGGTGAGGGGAGGGTGGGGGGCTCGGGGCCGAGTCGGGCCCGTGTGAGGTTGGGCGCGGCCCTCGGCCCCCGTGTTAGCATCCCGGCGTGGGGCCGCGGGGGGCCAAAACACGGAGCACGCGTGGTTTTTAGGGTGGAGGCGTTTTCAAAAAATAAAAGTGGTTGTGAAGCCCCCCGTGGATTTCTTTTCCAGATCGCGATTCCCGGGAACATTCGGCTGCGATGCATCTCCTGGAACAAGGACCAAGGCTTCATAGCCTGCGGCGGAGAAGAAGGGCTGCTGAAAGTTTTAAAACTCGAAGCGCAGGCGGGTACGGGAGGTTTTTCTTTCCGAAAACCCGGCGTCTGCTGACGCTGGGAGGGCAGGGGCTGGGGAGCAGGAGCTGCTGCAGTGCAGCTCTGGCTGTGTGTACGCACGCAGTTGGACCGGCCTAGCGAAAAGATGTCGTGTTGACCGTGTAATTTAATTCAGGCCGTTGCTGATCAACATCGCATTTAGAGACAAATAGAATGAATTTATTTCTGTTCGGGGCTATGGGGTGTCGGTTGCAGCCGTGTTGGTCTCAGGACACAGGCAGACAAGGTTCTTTGGGTGAATCTGGTATCTTTTATTACACCAACGTAAACAGTTGGAAAAAAAATAATTTAAAAACTCTTCGTCAGGCTGAGGAAGGCTCTGCGGCTTTCTGCTCTGTGGGAATCCTGGGCTAGGCCAGTGGTTCTCAACCTTTTTTGTCCCAGGACCCATTTGTAAATATAGATGGCTGGTCCTGACCCAGCGCCCCTCACTCCTGCCCCCGCGGTATGTGGGGGAGGGAGTCCCAAGCAGCCCCTTGCAGGCTGGAACTCTTCTAGCCTGCAGGGGAAAGCCACGGTGTCCTACGTTTTTGTGCTTTAAAAGATAATCCATTTTTTAAGCTTGTTTTAATGTTCGCAGCCCTTTCATCTATTCTTGTGATCTGCTTTTGAGGTTGAGAAATGCTGATCTAGACCAAGGCTGTTCAACTCCCTACCCCCAGCCCCCTTCTCTGCATCCTAGGCAGTCACTGTCACATGCCCTCCCCCTCACCAGCTGCTCGGGAGCCTCCTGTCCCCAACTGTGTGGGCTGCCCTGCTGGTACTTTTGCTCCCAGCTTTCCTGTGCCATGCAGCAGCAGGAGAGGTAGCTGCAGAGGCCCACAGACTACATGCTGGCCCCTTGGCTGCATGCGGTTCATGGGCTAGTAGTTGGACAACCCTGATGTAGATCTTAGGGCATAAACTGTGGGTGGGATTTGTCGGTTCCAAGTGGTGTGGGAGCAGAAGTCCCACTGGCAGTCAGTATTATCTTCTATTTCCAAGGTAAGGTAATACTTAAATAGCAATGCGGAGTAGCAGTCAGTGTTCATTTGGATCAACTCTCAGTGAATTCTCTGAAACAACTTGGAAATCTAGTTGGTTTCATAAAGGATATCACCTCTACCCCGAGTCCTGATTCCTTTTGCCTCTAGACCAAAATGGCTGCAATCTGGATACCTGAAACAACCTGGGAATTCATCTGAAGTTTATTCACTTTTATTAGGTACCAGCCAAACACATTGTGCTCCTAAATAATTAGGGTACTTGTGAAATATATCCCTTTTGTCTCTATTCACGTTCTGTAGCAGTGCAGTTCTGTATATGTGACGATGCTTAATGCATAATCATCTGAAAAGTAAATTCATTTTAAAATGAACTATCAGCTGGTTTAATAAATTTGACCCCAATCCAGGTTCTTTTTGAGATGAATGAATACTGACTCCAGACCAGCCCACTGTTGTTTATATCTGAACTAGACGTAAAGAATAAAGATTAGGTAGGCACGTATGTGGAAGTCATTGTAGAATGTGAGAAACAAAGAAAAGGGGGATGGGCAAGAAAGAGTAGCAAATGTCAGATGTAACAGTGCTCTTAAATGTGAGATTATTTTATGAGTGATGCTGAAGACATTCATTTTTGACACTACTATAGTATAACAAATATCCTTAACACACAAGAGCCATAGTTTGTCCTGGATCTTTGTGTAAACTTCCTGTTGATGTCTGTGGGAGTTCTGCTGAGGTATCACTGGCCTACTGATTATAATTAATAATGGAGTTCATCCTTTTCCCCCCATCTGCAGCATCTCATCCTGTAATAGGAGGTTTTGTCACGTATGTGTTTGCCCTAAACTTTGCTTTAGTTACCACTGGGAAATTTCATTTTGTGAAAAACAGAACTACCTTCTAACATGCCATTCTTTCATGGAGTATTTTCCTCACTTTAGCTCCATAGTATAGACTTGTTTTCAGTTAGTTTCTCAATTTTTTCCTTAGTATCTTGGTACTGTTTGTCAATTTCATGTTGCTAATAAGTGTGTGCTTTATTGCACATACACTTAAAGAGCAAATTATGTGCATTTTACAACTTAAGTAAATTTTAGGACAGTAAAGTATGTCTTTTTTTTTTTTGAACATGCTGAAATTGAGCAAAGGGAGATGGCAGTGGTTTCTAAGGGGTCTTCTGGATCTTGATGAGCATCAGAGCTTGGGAGGGATGCAGAATAGCAAACAAACAACAATCAGTAGATACAGAATATGTGTATGTTTCTTTAAAGGGCCACTTATTTCCAAACTTTCAGGTATAAGCAGTCTTATTAAAACCAGTGGGATTAATCATGTGATTTAAGTCTTAAATCTGTTTTGAGACCAAACAACAAATTGCTGTGTTTTACGAACAATTCATATAATTTTTTATAATTCTTATATTTTAATTTTTTTTTTTTTTTAGATGAAGCAAAACTAAAGGGTCTTGCAGCTCCTAGCAATCTTTCTATGAATCAGACCTTGGAAGGTCACAGTGGTAAGAGTCAGTTGTGTTGCACTATCATCCTGGTTTGAAAACTAGGACATCTAATGCTTCGAGAAACAGTGTAAGCTGCTGATATTCTATTGTGAAACTAGTAAGACGATTTTCTTTTATATAACTGGGTTTATTTGTATTGCATACCTAGATATAAAATCACTGAATGTTTCGTGGTTTTGGTCTGTGAGCCAAATTCAGTTTTTGGCGCTTATGCAGTTTTCATTGAGGCTGTGCTCTGGCTGGGCAGGAGGACAGAAAAATAGGATCATCTAGGTATATGCATAAAGCTGTGAAAGTCCTGACATTTTAGCTGGGCAAAAACCCTAACAGGGAGGGGAATTTACAGTTGGTTCAATAAAGATATTACCAAACAAACCTTGCTTGTCTGAAGAAGAGTATTTTTTCCTAGTCACAAAAAAGGGAGTGGCTGAAAATGATAACAGAGTGAATTGCTGGAGTTTCTAGGAAACGTTGACAAATTATTAAAAAAGGATCTTGTAATCTTTATTTTCAGTATTATTTTGGGAGTTGTATAAAATGTGAATTTTATACAATTTTCTAGGTTCTGTGCAGGTGGTGACCTGGAATGAACAGTATCAGAAACTAACTACCAGCGATCAAAATGGCCTCATCATTGTTTGGATGCTGTATAAAGGTACCATATGGGATAAGCCTGGGTAATTTAAGGTAGTTCAAACATGTGCTGCGTAAACCACATTGAACTGAAACCTTATTAGCTTTGCTCAGTGGTCAGTTGGACATACTTACTATTTTATTTCCTGAGAAGAAGAAGGGCTGTAGAACTGTGCAGAGGGTCAGAATTTACTGATTTAGGCTCAATGTTGAATATTAATATTGAATAATTAGGTATGCTATGACAGTTAATGCAGGCAAAAAAGCCATATTGGTAAAAGTTTTGGTGTAGTCATTCTGTTTAGAGCAAGAAAGTTTTGAATAAGTTTATCTTAGAAATTATATCACAAATTCAGTATGCTAGTATAGCAAGCGTATCATATAAATGCCTTTTGCATTATTTTTTTGACCTTTTCAAAACATGTTTCAGTGAATTTAAACTCAGTTGAAGGAGCTGAGCAATTATCACAAGTGGGCCTGCCAAAATGAATCAGGAGAGGGAGAGAGAGAGACTTTCAGTTCACTATTCTTCCCGTGCCAGATCAAGTGGATTACTTCACTTTGCCTAGGGTCATGATGACTGAATTACATAAGTTAGTACTAGAAAAGAACCATGCCATCATTTAGGGGTAGATCCAAATTAGTTCCATAAGTATCTAAATGGAACACAAGCAGGATTTACTTGCAAAATAGAAATTCCAAATAATACTGCCTCAGCAGCCACAAAACTTGGTAGACACCTAAATTTATTAAGTGGTTTCATTTTGGATTGCAGGGATCCCTGGGCTAACAACTTGGCTTCTGCACTTTCTCAGATGCAATTTTGTTTGAGCACCTCAGCACTATTGTAGTCCACACTGATGCCTTCCCAGAACTAAAATCCCCCCTCAGTATTTCTTAAGATGGTTTCATCAAACTTTTACAAAAGGGAAACTGTAATGACACCTTTTCTATTTTATGCAAAGCCCGGTGCTAATTTAGACTTTTTTTGCTGCCTTATTACATTGGAATGCCACATCTGATTTGCTGTCTGGTGTCATGCCAGGTCTCTTTCTGCTTTATTACTTAGAAGCTTTATTTCTTTTTGCTGAATGCATGTTTCATATGATGCAACACTAATTTTATTTCCTTTTCATTTGATTTCTCTCTGAGTCTTTGTAATCTTTCTTCTTTTTGTGTTTTTAACATGTCAGGAGGTTAGTAGCATTTGTGAATATCATTGTGCAGTTTGTAGATTTTTTTTTCACATTTGAGATTTAATAATCAACACATCTGAGTTTATACTGTGTTCACTTAAAGGATTTTAAGATGAAAGGTACAATTGAATTTCCTTTTCCGATAACAGGTGCTTGGTACGAAGAAATGATCAATAATAGAAATAAGTCTGTTGTTCGAAGCATGAGTTGGAATGCGGATGGACAAAAGATCTGTATTGTATATGAAGATGGGGCTGTGATTGTTGGTTCAGTTGATGGTAAGGTAACTGCTGTATTAACTAATGTGGTATTGTGGATATTTGGTTAGCTCTCACCTGGTAATTTTCCTTAGAAAACATGCTTAAAACAAAAATAAGATACACCAACTGAATTAAGTACCTGCTTATCTAGTACTAAAAATGTAGCTGAAGTGATGGTTCCAGGGAATATATATTGTAAATTCTTGTTTCCAAAGATGAGTCATTTCTGGCTATTAAGATTACTTTTGTGTAGAAATACTAGTTGCTCCTTCTTAATTTAGTGGTGACAGTTCTCTTTAAAATTTGATAACCTCCTTCACTTAAGTTATGCAAAAGTGGTCATTTAATTTTTTAATCCAGTATTTTTTACGTCACCATTTTTTTGCATGTGCATAGTTTGAATTGTAAAGGTCATTTTAAAGATTAATTTTGCCATTGCTACAGTCCTTGATTGTAATTTGAATCCTTTGCTAAATTGTGAAAAAATGAATGTGTAAAAATAGCATGGTCTTTGTACTTTGTTTCTCTGGGTTTTCTGTTTGCCATGGCAACACATGGATTTTCTCCTTTAAAGGAGAAAAACCCAGGAAACTATGGGTTTTCCTGTGCAGGCTGGCAAAGTTTAAGCCTGAAAAGGGCTGCTTGGGGCTGGGGGCAGGGGGGACCATGTGCATATGCATGCATGCATACATGTGCACATGGCAGCCAGGCAGGGTAGTGGAGAGCAGCTCCCTCCAGGTAAATATGGGGGTAAGGGGTGCAGGCTGCATAGGCAACATGTTGGTATGAAGAAATAATCAATAATAAATATAAGTCTGTTGTTCGAAGTATGAGTTGGAACGCAGATGGACAAAAGACCGCCCCCCCCCCCC
>NW_017729028.1:21164287-21164668 GCF_001723915.1 Gavialis gangeticus | reverse complement strand
TCTAGATTGAGGTGGAACCCCGAAGGGATAAAAACCCCCCCCCCCCCCCCCAGATTTCTGTGCCCACTGTGGGGTGTGGGGCTGCAACCAGGCTGGACTAGCTCCAGGCAGAAGCTGCCTCTGCAACCCAGCAGGTGGGGGTCCTGGTGTGGGATGGAGTACTGCATCTCCATGGCTGCTAAGGTGAGGTGCCCTCTGCTCACTTGGTAGCAGCGGGGCTTACAACTTTGCGCTACTGCACCTCAACTTGGCTATGGCATCATGGTACTCCCTCCTGCACCAGGTCCTGCCCATTGGGCTCTGGAGGCATCTGCTGCCCAGAGCTGGTTCAGCCTGGCTGTAGCTCCGTGCCCTACTGTGGGCACAGAAATCGGGGGGGGG
>NW_017729028.1:21146729-21159287 GCF_001723915.1 Gavialis gangeticus | reverse complement strand
GGGGGGCCAAAAAAGGGGGGGGGGGGGGGGAGGGGCACATGCCTTCCCCCTGCACCCCAACATCACTTGTGCCCACATGCCCCCTTCCTCACACACCCAACCCCTTCCCCACATACGTAGCCCTTTCCTCACATACTGGGCGGTTGGGGGTGAGGGCTGTGGGTCAGGAATGAGGGGCACTGCCAGGGCTGGGGAGGCCAGGGGGCTATGGTTTAGGGGAGGGGCACTGGTAGGGTTGGGAGAGTTGTGGGTTGGGAGTGACGGTACTGGCACATCAGGGCTGCTTAGCACCTCCAATGCAGTAGTTGGACAGCCACAGCTGGACGTCTGTCCTGGTGAGCAAAGGGAGCAGGGGGAACGCTGACTTTCTATGACAAAAACACCCCAAAACTTATAGGCATTTAGAATTTATTATAGTGATTGAGGCTTCCATATTGCTTTAACATTGTAAATATATTTATAAAACATTGTGTTCAGCTTATATGTATATCTTTGAAATGAAACTCCACTAATCGCATAAAAACACAGATTTTGGGGGTTTTTTTAATCAGAGAATTTGGGATTTAAAAGAAAAAACAAAAAACTCGAGGATCCCTGCTGATAATTAAGCCAGCATTCTAGGTGGTTTTGCATATATATGCGTTTGGTGCCTGAATAGTGATACACTGAAAGAAGAATGAGCGCATAATCAAAAATAATCAAACTAAGAGCTTGACATCCATATCACTTACTGCTTAAAAGAACAAAAACATTGTATTAACACCAGAGATCCAGCTCTCCACATCTGGCGCATCAATGCTTGTATTCTTGAGATTTAAATTTATGTTCCACAAATTTTACATAGGTAAGTTATCTCATATCGAATAGTTTGTAGTAATTGTTCTTGTCTTTATACATATGACTAATAGCTCTTTTCATTTGTAATTTTTAAATGTTAATTTTATTACTAGTTGATATATTTCCTTCACGTAAGTAACATATACCCAGTTACCAATTCTCTTAAATAGAATGGACTTTCTGTTACAGGTAATCGTATCTGGGGGAAAGACTTGAAAGGTACACAGCTGAGCCACGTAGCATGGTCCTCTGATAGCAAAGTTTTACTCTTTGGAATGGCAAATGGAGAAATTCACATTTATGACAATCAGGGGAATTTTATAGTAAGTTCAGAGCTATATGCATTGAGTCCGTGTTAACTATTATTTTTAATGTAAAAGTTAGTTTTCCTAACTTTCAAAGAAAATTTTATATATATTATATAAAATGTAAATATTACACAAAATATATAATACAGCAAAAAATGCGTTATCCGGCACCTTACAAACCGGCATGCTCTATTAATTGGCATGCTGGTCGACACGGCAAAAGCAAAACCGGAAGTGCCCACTGTGGCACTTCTGGTTTCACCAGGTCCCTATGGCCCGGGGCAAAGCAGCCTGCACTGCCGAGCCCCCTCCTTGTTCCCCGGCATACTGACATGGCGGGAGGGGTGGCGGCCCAAAATGGCAAAGATACCAGTTTGGGCCTCTTGGGTAATCAGCATATTTGGTTATCCGGCACCCCCCCCATTCTCTATGGGTGCCGGATAACAAAGGTTTTGCTGTATATAATATACGTAATAGGTACATTTATATAAACATACGTAATATATTATATGTACTATCTATGTATACACATGTATGTACATGTACATACATATAGCAAGTTTGCTAAGGTAAATACCATATTTTCTTATATACAATGCACCCCAGAATAAAAGATGAACCTTGTGGTTGAAAGACAGAAAGATCTTTTCTTGTAGCAAGTAACTGAGTAACAGCAGCTAGGGAGCCAAGCCTGCTCCTTGTTCTTATCCCCCATGACTAAGGCTGTGCAAATTTTACTTTCAGTTTTTGTCTGGTAAGCAGAAGAAACTGCTTTTACCATATTTCTTGCATTTAATGTGCACTAAGATTAAAATTTCTACTTGCTAGTTCCAGCAGCATGAGAGAGTGTGGTATTCAGAAAACATTTAGGCATATAGGCATTTGTACATATGCTTGTGCTGCAGTGCCAGGCACTTTTAAGAGTGCCTGGTGCTATGGCACATGCAGTTGTATAAAGTGGTGGTGGCATCTTAAAGGTGTTTTAGTTCAAAAGTGCACCACCACCATTTTCTGCGTACTGATGCTCATTTTGCCACTTAAACAACTGTACGCAGTGTGGTGCAGTGTGCGTCAGCTTGTGTGTGGAGCAGACTTGATTAATCGAGTCTGCTCTGACCTGCTGGATCTCGAAAAGGTATGTGTATAACTGCCCATAGTACCTGTTTCATCATTCTGGGCAGCTAAGTAAATATAGCATCAGTGCATTCTTTGGTTTGCAATTCATTATGTAAAAAAAACCTGAAAATTGTTTATGCACATGCTAGGTAAATCGCATGAATTTCACCAATACAATATATGTTGTGCAATAATATCGGGTAAATGGGCTGTAACAGGGGGCCTGCTCCGGGGCTGATCTCAGTGCAGCCCGTCCACTTGTTCCTGGGCTAACCTCCCGCGTTCTTGCCCACCACGCCTTGTTGTTAAAGATGTAATTAAGCTGGAGGCTGCCCATTTCCTGTCCCGATGCCAGGGGGCACTATCTGCGGCTCCATTCCTCCCCTACACTGCAGCCCAAGCCTTGCTGATGGCAGAATCCTACTAATTGAACCCCGCCTGGATTCCTCTCTTCAGGCGGCCTCTTCCACCTTCATACTAGGCAGCATAGCTCCCTGAACCACTTCCCCTTCGGGTGTGGTTCCCCCGGGACCTTTGGCTCGCTAGCCCTGACCCACCTCCAGGCCAGTAGGATCCCCAGGCCCTCGGCTCTTGGGCATTCCTCGTGGTGGGCCCCTGGCCCTTCGACCCTTCTGGTCCTGGCCCCAGCATGGACCAGTCAGGGGAAGTTCAGACAGGTGTGAGTCTATGGCCTCACCCTTTCTCTATGGGGTCCACCTTCCAGACCCTCAAACAAGGGGTAATCCACCCAGTGGTGGGGGCTAGGGGTTAAGGCACCCTAACCCACCTTTCACCAGGGTGGAAACTGGCCTGGCATTTCCTAGGGGCTCCCATGCCACTGAGAGCCTCACCAGACCACCCACTCCCGGCAGGGTGCAGTTTTAGGTCTTACCCAGGACCAGGAACCTCCTGACCATCCCCTACAGCACCTCCCTTACCTCCAGATGATACCAGCAGGCCTCCAGCCAGGCAGTGTTGGTGCCTGGCCTCCAGTAGCAGAACTGCTCTGTTTATAAGGGCAGCCCCAGATTCAGAATGGCTGCCCTCATCAAGCACCTGGCAGCTGTCAGCTCCAGGCCCTTAAAGTGGCAGGCACCTGCAGTGCCCTGCCATACGGGGGATCAAACTCACCCTGCCCAATTTTGGTCTGGTGGGTGCTGTATGTAGTGTGTAGGGTGGTTCAGCCCTGCATGTTGCAGGCAGCATGTTCTTGTCCTGCTCTAGGGGGTCACTGTGCATGGGGTGCTCACTGCTTGGCGTGCCCTACTGCACTGGCCCTGTGTGCTGGCTCCAGGGCTGGTCCAGATCAAATCCCAGACTGCCCTCGTTCATTGGAGCCAACACGCAGGGCTGGTTTGGTGGAGAACCGCATGCAGCATGTGCCCAGTGCTGGCCCGATGCACCACATGCAGAGTGAGCCTTGAGCAGGGCCAGTGTGTTTTTTGCATCCAGCGTGTGGGGTTGGACTGGCTGTGAGTACTGTACGTGGCACAGGGGATTGGCATGGGTTGTGGGCTGCATGCAGTGCCCTACTGGACTGCTCCTGGAGACCCTACACAGGGCTGGTTCGGCATGGGTGCTGCATGCAGCTTCTGCCCTGGATTGACCCCCTGTGCCACTTGCAGTGCCCATGTTGCTGGGTCTAGTCCATGCGCCAAACTGCCTTGATGTACAGGGTCAGTCCAAGACCCGCAGGCTGGCTCATAGGTCTCCACAGACTGGATCTGGTCCATGAGGTGAATGTTTGACACTCCTGGCATAAACCAACAGTTTCCTATCACATTATTTGGCAGGGAGACAGTGAATTAAGATCTTAGATGTTTAAAAGAAAATCTCTGTAGCAGGTCCTTGAATAAAGATAAATGGCTTTAATATTATTTTATATTTCTAATGGTTGGTGTAGAACGTAATGTCCTGCAAGTATTTGAGTGGGCCAGGGAGGTTATATGGGCTGTACCATGACACACCTGTCTGATTTAAAGGATGAAGCAAAGCTTTATTGGCTACACACAGAGCTAAAGCAGCAATGCTGCATGCATTAAGGTGAATCTCACTATGCTGCAATAATTTTGGGTGGATGAAATGAGAGTGCTGGAACAGTAGGCCATGCTGGGGGGAGAATCCTAGGTCACCATGTCTGCATTAGTCATGTGTTGTATTTGTCATTTATGTTGAAGTTCCAGTTATTTGGAATACAGGAATAACTGTGATGTGTAGTATTACATATTTTGGCAATGACAATGTAAAGTAAAATCTTTTAAATTGGCTCCCTAGATGGACAGAGAATTGCCTAAATTAATAGAATGTATGAATTAAAAGAAGAAGCCATTTTAAGATTAGTTTAAAAAGATTTGTAGACAGGAAATTATATTCCCCTAATTTATATGTCCTGAAATTGTTGGTAAACAAGAGCTAGTTAAAAAAAACCCAAACCAGAAAACCTATCATTATAACATTAAATTTAAATGCTTTTAACATTTTTAAATGCCTTTTTTTAGTAATTGAGCGAATTCAGAGTAAATGCAAAATGTTTTGATTGACCTGAACTTAATTTTATTGGCATAATACTTTGTGAAAATTTTCAAAATTTTGACTGTCTACTTTGATTGGGAACATTTTTTCAAATCTCATCAT
Organism: Gavialis gangeticus; assembly: GCF_001723915.1. NCBI lineage: Eukaryota > Metazoa > Chordata > Crocodylia > Gavialidae > Gavialis > Gavialis gangeticus. The sequence continues at coordinate 21,154,392 of NW_017729028.1, read as the reverse complement.
TTTTTTTTTTCTTGGGTGGAAGAAAAATCATTTGGGTAGGAAAAACATTTCCTACCCCACTCTAATCTTTTGTAAGGTTATGGTATAAATGTGCATTGCAATTAGAACCATTTTGATTAAATATATGATAGATAATGATTAAAGGTTTTTTTTGTCTAGATGAAAATGAAACTGAATTGCTTGGTGAATGTAACTGGAGCATTTAGTATTGCTGGAATACATTGGTACCATGGTGCAGAAGGGTACATTGAGCCGGATTGCCCTTGCCTTGCTATTTGTTTTGACAATGGAAGATGCCAGATAATGAGACACGAGAATGACCAAAGTGAGTACACCTTACTTTTTATCTGATGCAGGCAAGGTCTAACACTCAACTGAAAGGTATTTCTGTGTTTGTAACATGTTTACTTTTGGCTGCTGCATTCAGTCAATTCCAGAATTTCAGAGAGAGTTTCCTAGAATGGGTGGGAGCCAAGTGATTTTGGTGAAACCTGGGAATTGAGAAAGGCAATAGAGGACATGGAGAGCCCCAGCACCTTTATAGGGGGGGATGGAATGGAGCATCTTGCTTGTCTGTAAGTTGCTTGGTGTGCAGAAACAACTTTATTTCAGCACCTCTGATAACATCTGAAATTACATAGGATTAGGTATATTTAAAACATGAACTGATGCTGTTTTTGCTAAAGCCTTGGAAACTGATCGTTGAACCATTCCTGACCCAATATTGCTAATATTCAACTTCTTATTTCTAAAAAATAGACCCTGTTTTGATTGACACTGGTATGAATGTGGTTTGTATCCAGTGGAATCATTGTGGAAGTGTGTTGGCTGTGGCAGGCTCCCAAAAAACAACTACCCAAGAGAAAGATATCAATATTGTTCAGTTCTACACTCCATTTGGTGAGGTAAAAATACATTGCAACTTGTCTAAAAAGCTCAAATTAAGATGTTTATTTTGCTTGTCTAGTGATTGCTGTAATTATGATCAGAATAGCCATAGTGTTCTGTACTTTGAATGTATGAGTTATATATATTTAGAAGAATATATATATATTTTTATAAATTTATTTTTAATATTTATATTTTTATTGATTGCACAGTATTGTGCTTTGGGAGGTTCACTGTGAAACATACATTGTATGGGTGAAATTCACTGAAGCTTGGGAAATGACACCTGCCCACTATTTTTCCCAGAAACCTTTCAAAGATGCATTGTAAATCCTTTCTTATCCTCATACGTCTCTAGGAGACCCTGTTTTGTGAAAGTCTTTTGCACCTGACCTCATTTGGTTTATAGGCTGTTGCAGCTAGAGCGTAAGGCGAGTGCTTCTATGCTAGCAGAATCTACCATCTGAGAGTCAGTGTTCTTATAGTTCATTTTTATGGTGCTACTTTTGCATTATTTTAATATTATAAAAGCCTAAGACTGTCTGTGTGTCCGTAATGTTTTATTCGCACTCTGATTGACTGAAGGAAATGGCCAATCAGTGGGCTCCAAGCGTGGGGGAGCGCTGCCATGATTCTGAAGCCATGCCGAGGACCGGAAAGGGGGTGGGGGAGCCGAGGCCAGCAGCGCTGCCTTGGCTTCCCCACCCTGCTCCCTGCAAGAGGCAGAACAGCAGCAGCATGGGGCGTTAGGTGGCAGCACTCCATCCCAGCCCCCATCATTCTTGCGGGCAGTTAGCTCGTATTAGAAATAAATAAATTAGCCGATGTGATATTTGGCCATCCACAACATTATGTAAAACAATAGTGAGTGTATGAGGAAGTCTTGGTTCCTAAGAAGGAAGAGGTGTCAGGCCAGCCCCAGCAGTTACGGTAAGGAAAGAACATTGAATTGCACGTTTTGTTCTGAAAAAAGTAAGATCCTGATTTATGGGGAAATTCTGTAGCCTTCAGTATTTATTGTCAGAATCTTGGACACAGTTTAACTAATGCCCCTGCCTACTAGTATTATAATGTAAGTGACTGTCCCAAGCATTTTAGGTTCTGCATCCAGTGTGTAGAAATATTCACAAGTAAACTTAATTTTGAGATCTAAGGGGAATGGCATTATACTAATTCTGATACTCACAGATATTGGCTGAGATTTTCAGATGATGGCTTCTTTGTTGTGTATAACTTAAGTCCAAAATTAATCATGCGTGTAGATGCCTCATTAGCTATTCAGTGGCAGAAGGTAGACCAGGGTGACACCTTGAGCAGTGGTTCTCATCTGGGGGTATCTTCAGGGTGCTTCCCTTGCATCTCATGCAATACCAGATCAGAAAGCAGCTGCGGTAGGTGCATGGGTTTCTTATCTGATAAACCTAGTGCTGGCAGGAACACCTGCTGCAGCCCTTCCTGGTCTAATCGCCTCATACTCCTTCCTGCGTGCCTTTGTTTTGGGGTAGTTTCATTTGGGAGCAGTGAAGAAACACAGGAAACATATCGGTGGTGCAGTGTCTTGGTTGATAATGGTAAAGCTGAAACAGTGCAATGGTTGTTCTTAACGGGTGCTGCCAAATTCAGAAAAGTTATGGAGCAGTTTCCCGAATCTAAAAAAGTTGAGAACCACTGGCTTAGAGACTGCTTGGTTCAGAAAGGCACGAGCTTTCATAGGCAACAGCCTAATTCAGCATCTTGATAAACATGCTGAATAGGTTATTGCCTATGAAAGCTTGTGGCCTTCTGAACCAGTTAGTCTTTAACACCTGTCCTTGGTCTTATGTTCATACCAGGAGAAAACCTTTCTCCCAGCACAAAAAGAGGATAGAGCTGTTCATGGGATTTCTTGCAGAGAAGTGGCTTTTTCCCAAGAAACTTAGATTAATTGCTACAAGGAAGATCTCCCCCCTCCTACGCTGACTTGAATGGCTGTATGCTTCTCTCAGATGTTGAGGAGGCTTTCTCTCCATCTCTCCCTTGCCCAGGAGGGAGCCCTGTTGGGGACCCTGCCATAGAATTCCCCCCATGTCCCGTGACTGGGGGCCATTCTCCTGTGGTGGTACCCATCCCGTAGCCTCAGGAAGGTTGCCTGCAGGGAGAATGGCTCCTTTGCACTCTTCTGGGTCAACCTGGAGGAGTTACAGGGTCCAGAGGCAGCTGCAGTGCAGTAAGGCTCTGGGAGCTTTTCCCTGTGGAAGAATGCTCTCCCCTCCTTGCCCCTCAAACTCCTCTTGGTAGACCTGGAGGGGAGCATGAAGTGTGGCAGGAGCCAGGAGAGTTCCTACAGGAGAAGCCCCCCCTGTCCTGCCAGCCAGCTGATTAGTGAAATTGGGGGAAGGAGGCAGGGCATTTTCCTGTGGTGAGAACCCTCCTGGGGGTGTCTGTGACAGCTTTGTCCTTCACAGGCAGGGCAGAGGGCAGGCTGCCAATCAGTGGGCACTGTTAAGGGTAGGCGTGAGCCAAGCAAAAGCTCATCTGCGAGGCTCTTCAGCCAGGGGGCTGGAATACATGTCTGCTCCGGCTCTCAGGCCATTATTCTGGTGGTAGATATTTCACAGAAATTCACACCGTTAGAAATAAAGGTGTCACCTTGGACTAATCTGAAGCCAGGCAGAAAAATAGAGCAACTAACCATTTTGCTATTCTCTTAATAAGATACTGAGTCATATAAAATAATAAAATATACATCTGCATTTAACTTGGACACAAAATTATTGTCTCATAATGAAGGTAGGCTGAGACATGAAATTTAAATGAAAATAGAATTCACTGGGGTGTAGGTTGTAGCCATGTTGGTCTAAGGACATAGGCAGACAAGGTTCCTTGGGTGAATCTGATATCTTTTATTAGACCAACTGGCATTCACTGGCATTCTGTTAAGCAAGACGTCTTCTTTTCATGATCAAAGAAAATTTAAGGCCCTGATCATTTAAAACTTAGTTGCAGGAGTAGTTTTATACATATGAGTAATTCCACAGAACTATTTGAATATCTAAGGCTTTTTACCTGCATATGTGTCTACAGGATTGCAGTCATAGTCTCTAGAAAAATATCTAGATATGAAAATGGCATTTTATGAATTTCCACTTTGCATAGTTCACTGATTGTAATCTCCATACACTGCCGCAAAGTGGGAAGTATTTTGCCATCTGTTGTCATCTGAATGATATAGTTGTTCCCTGTATTAGTTAAGTCATAACTGAACTTTTTTTTTTGTTTAGGCTTGTGTAGAGGGAATAGTAGAAAGGAGGAGGAAGAGAATAGGTTCAGGAAGGATTTATTTGTTATGTCAGTGGAGCTTGCTCTTGGGTATGCATGATCAGCTTATTTCCAAAACTGATTTTACATATGCCCATGGCATAGGATGGGTGTATTCTAAAAATACAGCCATCCTACTCTGTGGGCATGTTTGTTCTAGCAGTTGTGTTCAAAAGGACCTTAATTACCTGGTTTACTATGATAATGGAGTATTAGGCTAATCCTAACTCTTGAGAAATATCAAAGGTTATTGTTGTTACTAATGGGAAGTTTAATTTTATTTAAAAAGTGGTTTAAATAATAGGTACATAAGGATTGAAGGAAAAGACATTTTTGCTTTCATTGATGTTTTCCTGTATATTTTTGTGAATTTGAGTTATGTACAAGTCATCCATTGCAAATTTGTGTAGTTTCTCTCTGACCAAACAAGACAGTTCAGTGAAAACAAAAGAACACTATGATAATGTAAATTAAATTAATTTTTAGTTTGTTGAAGAGCACAAGAGCTAAATTCTGTGTTCATTGTTATTCTGGTGGAGTAACTTCAATGGTATTTAATTCCATCTGTCTAAGAATTTGTCCGTCATGATTTTTTAGTTCTTCTTACTGGATAATTATATATTAAAATATGCATCTGTATTTTAGCATTTGCGTACACTGAAGGTTCCTGGCAAACTGATGTCAGCCCTGTCCTGGGAAGGAGGCGGATTGAAGATTGGATTAGCTGTTGATTCTTACATATATTTTGCAAACATTCGGCCAGATTACAAGGTAGGTAGTGATGTAGTACTTGAGTCACTGGAGGTAAATATAGTTATTAGCTGAAAAATAGTACTGTAAAAATGGTGTAAAATAATTTTTATTACAGTTTGCCTAATAGAGCTAGCTGAGGTCTCTTCTGTGTATCACTAATAAAACAATTGAGTGTTGATGTATTTGATTTTGTTGAAAGCAAAAAGACACGGCTTAATTTTTAGGTATTAGATTGAATTTGGTGTACTGCCTGAAAAGGTTTGCTTTCTAAACTGAGCAGATGTGAAATGGAAGAAAAAAATGCCAAAAATTATGTTATCGTTTCTATTAGCACTTTTTCCTAACCATTACAGGATCTGGGCAGGAAGTTATTCTTCTGTCCTGTGAGAATTAAGGTCTCTTATGTCCTACATAAGTACCAAAATTACTGCATTGGATTTTTCATTCTTGTTGAAGCTATTCCACCTGGTGTAAATGATTAAATATTTATTGGAGCAGGGTTTTGAACCTGGGGCAGTTACCTCCCTGCATGACCGAAATACTAAGCTACAACATCTCTCTCGCTGGCCACTGTACAAAATAACAGCCTCAGCTGGAGAGATTGAGCCCCCCGCCACTTCCAGAATAACCTAAAGCTTTCTGGTTGTTACTCACCTGCTGCGGGTCCTAATCACCAGGCTATTCTGGTAAGATGGCACTGTTTCCTTCTCTCACCAGAAATTCCAGAAACAGTTCTTGTTAAATTTGTCATGTTTCCAATAAAAGTTTTGATGTCAGAAAATCAGTATTTTCTGATTAAAACCCAGTTCATTACAAAAAAGTGCTGACCGAACTAAGGGCAGATTTCTGTTCTGTTTACTGACTAACTCTGAGTTACCTGACCAAAATGTAGGAGTGATTCTGTTACCTACCGTGGGTGTGTAAATGCCTGTATTATAGAAAGAAGATCACCTCTGGAGATGTGCCTGTATTCCTTTTATGGTGCACTTGTACCATATGATATTGAGTGTAAAGATTTGCCCACCTGGAGAAAGTAGCAGAATCTTCTCTGCTTTAGTTGGGTAACTCAGTTGGTCACAAAGCTACATTTAGTCATCCCCTAGTTGAAAAAGAATTCTCCCCCTAGTCATTATGTAAATGTCTTAAAATGCAGTAATTTGGCTTCTGTACAAGTTAATTTTTTCCCTGTCCACTAATCTGGAATCTACTGATGTTGTAATTGATACTTCAGTCAGTGCTTGCTAATGAGAGGCAGGAAATTTCCAAAGGGAGTTGAAGCTTAAGCTGTCACTTTATGAAAAATCCAAGCTTCTGGGTTTTTTTTTTTTTTATGTTTAACCTCTATTTACACTGAAATATTGGACATGTGGTTTTCCACTTGAAGGATCAGCAGTGTAAACTGTTGGTTAGGCAGTCATCCAGTGTTTCATTGCTAGATGATTAGCCCCTGCCAGGGCTAACTGACACTCTGATAGTCGCCCAAGCCTTATTTACACTACCGTTTCCACCCTTGGTACCACTTTTGAAACTGCACAGAATGAATTATGGGTCTCTGCCAGCATAGTGCGGCCTCTGTTAGTCTGCAGAAAGACAACCTGAAATAGTAGAGAAAGATGCAAGCTGGTATGTAAAAGTCATCCCTAATGTTCATATCGGCACAGTTTTAAATCTGGCTTAAACTGATGTTCTCCTTTTTCCTGTTACAATTTTGAAAGCTTGCGACCAGTTACTGGGCTGGCTTATTCAAGCAATGGTTTGTGTTTCTCTACCATGTGGTAAAACTCTTATTAGTAACTATAACAATTAAGAGTATTTCCCCTTGTCAGACCTTAGGTAACCCAGGCTAATCTTTTTTAAAAGCTGGGGTTTTTTAATTTGTTTTCGGGGGTTTTTTAAATCTAGACGGGGCATCTGTCCTTATGTACCCAGTTTAATTACAGAAGGTGATCATGTGGCTGCCTACAAATTCATTGGGGGCAGAGGGTGGGGGAGGTGGGAGGAGAGGGGGCAGCAAGGAATAGGAGATGCTCTGTCTACCAGGGCACCTCTTGGAGTAATTAGGAACAATGACCACAAACTGACGGAGAGCAGATTTAGGTTAGGCATTAGGAGGAACTTCTTTATGGGAATGATTGCCAGAATCTGGAATGGGCTTCCAAGGGAGGTGGTGCTGTCCCCTACCCTGGAGGGGGCTAGACATACACATGGCTGGGGTTGTCTGAGCCCAGTGCTTTTTTCTGCCCAGGGCAGGGGGTTGGGCTCAATGATCTGCTAAGGTGCCTTCCAACCCAGATATCTATGAATCTATAATTTTCCTGCCTCCCATCTCTCTCTGCAGTAGGGCATTCCAGAGAACATCATTCTACATGTTTCTGATGCGTTTCATTTGGTAGTCTCATTTCTACTGAGACAGAGTGAGAGATCTGCATACATTTTCTCAGAATAATTGATTAAATATTGTTGAGCAAAGAACATAAACTTAGTTTAATGGTAAAAATGCTACTACTTGAACACAATCTGAACTTTTACCTGGAACTGGTTATAAAAACACAGATAAAATTGTAGTGTGGTGCCAGTCTTAGCTGTACCTAGTAGCTTCTATATAGACTAAAACTCTGTCTGGCATGTTCCAAATGCCCTAAACTTTCTGAAGTCTGAGTCCACTTCTAGCACTTGTGGCAAATAGGATAAATCTCTTTTGTGAGTGTTTTGGATGATGTGTAAA
>NW_017729028.1:21091451-21141729 GCF_001723915.1 Gavialis gangeticus | reverse complement strand
TGTTTTAATGACTGCACTGATGATGTGTAAAGATTTGCCTTAGTGCAGTTATGGTATATTTGGTTTACTGTGTAAAATCAAGCAGCACATAACTGAGAATGAGATACTTAAATAGTATACTGACATTTGGATTTTCATACAGTTAAAAATGTACATATAAACTTTTTGTACTCTGTATATGACTTCCTGTATTACTTCATCATCTTTTATAAGATGATGCAAAACTGAAGTGGTACTAGAGCCTTTTGGATAGGGCAGGGTATAAGTCTTAAAAATAGGCTTCTGGCTCGGAAGTTAGTTCAGTGTTCCTTATTTGTTATGTCATATGATTATAAATGTATGCTTTCAGCATACAGAAAAAATTGTGATCTAAATATTTCGTACTGTTCAGTCTTAAAAGTAACATTAACAATCTGAGGATGATTGAAATAATAAATTTGAGATGGCTAGTTCATACAAACTATTTAGTGTTTTGTTAATTGCTGTTGAAATAAAAATAAAGCTAAATAGAAGCTAAATGAATTAAATGGCATAAGAAAAGGTCTCAGAAAACATACTGCAATGGTAAATAAAGCCATTGTTTTACTTTGTTGTAAAAAGCAAAGTGTGATTAAAACAAAAATCTGTGCTAGGAAAAGACCCCCAGTTGTTTGTTGCAAATTTACTGGATGTGGCTCTGGTAATTCATTTTGGAAAAGATAGAAAATAATTCTAAACAACCTAACGGGAAGTGCTACGTAATGTTTACTGTGAGAGTTTTGTAAAGATTGGGCTATATGCCTGCTACTTTTTCTTGAAACTACCATTGATGTCTATGAGACACTGAAAAAAACATTTTCAAGTTACATCCCAGAATATGTGGATTTCCAGACTTGGCAAGGCTTAGAGACTTCAAATGAAGAAGGGATTTTTTGAAGGCTGAATTTTAGAAACTTTGTAAGTTGTGTTTCTGTCTCTTGCAAGTTTCAAAGTCTTTATGGAAAAGGTATACTTTTATAAAGACATCAATATTTGCTCATTTTGTTATGATGATTTTCTGATCTACTTATGTGGCAAATATAGTCTGTTGCTAATATATTAAGTTGTAGTGGTAAAGATTTCTAGCTTCAAAGCTGCATCATTTGCTTTAATATAGAACAGATTATATTGCTTTTGATCACTTAATTATTTAAATCAGAAGGGTATACCAAAATGCCTAGTGGGAACTGGCTGTTCAGATGAGTCACTGAAATGCAGTCAGATGGTAATGATTGAGAGTCGTTATTGACCTGGGTTGGATGACCTAGAGATGAAAGGCCTTGTACATCATTACCAGTCTAAACCTTCCAGTTCCCATATCTTTCTTAAGTATTAGCAGCAAGACTGTGAACTCTTGTGACAAGCAGTTGATCTGTAGTAAAAGCAGTGCTATGGGAGGTCTTATAGAAATATAGTGGAAGTTTCTACCATCATTAAAATAATCTTGAATTGTTATCAAGAATTATTTCACTTAGTATACAAATCTTGCGTTATAGCTACCCTTTCAGAGATTTTGTGCTGCTTAGAAGGATTTCTCAGTGACTTGGGTCGTAGTGATTTTCTAATCTGTTAACCGTTTCTACCAAAAACCGGATCCCCATGAACATAACATTCATTTTTATCATTTCTATAATGTTTTACTCAGTCACATTATCACTCATGATGATTACAATAGTGATATTGCCAATGATTCACAATGTTAAATAGAGCTGAATAGTTTCTGATAGAATTTGACACTATTACCTGTCTCGGCAGTGGGGTTACTGCTCCAATACAGTAGTTTATGCATATACTCGACCTGATCGTCCAGAGTATTGTGTAGTTTTTTGGGATACGAAAAACAATGAGAAGTACGTGAAATATGTCAAGAGTCTGATTTCCATAACTACTTGTGGAGACTTCTGCATTTTGGCAACTAAAGCTGATGAAAGCCAACCTCAGGTAAAGTCTTTATTTTACTCTCACTTTATTTTACTCTCAATTTATTGCTGAAAACATCCCTTTTAAAATTCAAGATGTGGCCTAACCTAGAAGAAAAAGACTGGCAATAGGCCCCATTTTCTGATGATGTACCCTCCATCACTATTAATATTACCATTCACTTAATATCCTCCCTACTTGGAACACAGAAGAAAAATGAAGCAAAAGACGGAGAAGCAGTTAATTATCAAACTTTATGTTGTTTCTCCTTACAAACACAACTAATGGCTGTATAAGAAAGAGTCCTCTTGTCTTTTGCTACATAAACAGTAGACAAAATATTAAAAATATTAATTAAATATTAAAACATAAAGAAGAGTAGAAAATGAAATTATAAAAAATAAATTGTGATTGTATTGCATGCTCTTTTTTGTCATGACCTTTATAACAGTTGCTCTAGAGAAATATCTGACATAAGATGTGAAGGTACCAGATTTATATTATTTGTTACTATTTTCATTTCTGAATTAATTCAGTTATTTTTTTTATATCATTTTTATGTTGCTTACAAAGGAGGAGCATGAGATGGAGTCAGTTGGTGCAACGGTAAAAGAATACTTTTAGTGTGTCAGCTGATTGTACAGTGGTGGTGTGTTGTGCTGTGTGCTGAAGATGTCCCTTTATGAGAAATGGCTAGAAACATTCAACTAAGTGGAAGTATAATTATAATTAATTGAGATTTTCCTGGACTGCACTTTTTAAATCTCTGTAGCTCTATTGAGAGGTGAAGAAACTTGATTTTTTTTCCCTAGTCACTAAAAATTAGAATGTCAAATGTGGTTTATCTTCTTCCAGTTTCTTCCCCACTTATAGATAGGTCTGTGTCTCTAGTGTTGCTGTTGCACCAAGGGCTGGTCAGTCTTCAGTGGCAAAAGTGAACAAGCTTTTTTTCTTTCTAGTATTGGTTCACTAGAAATTGCTTTCTGAGGAATCTTGTTTTTTCAGTAAATTCAGTTTGCTAGAATCGTAATCTAAGGAGGTAAATTTAATGACAGACTGTGAGGTGGAGACTGAAGCAGAAGAGCTTCTAGCAACAGCTGTTTAGGAAGTATCACAAGGAAAAATGAGAAGGTTATGTTTTTAAAGCTCATGGTGTGGCTTCACTTCTTCTAATTCTCTGGCCTACTACTTTAATCTGACCATGTGCTGTGCCATTCAATATGGTTCCAATTCCAGCCAGCACCTTTCTATCTTTTCTGCCCATTCAAATCTGTATCCCGGAAATTCATTCCATCAGACTCCAAAATCTCTGCTTTAGTGATGTAGAACCCTAAGAGTACAGTACAATGGATGTGGAAGAGAAACTGAATAGTGAACAAATTTGGGGTAATGTTCCAGCAAAGGGTTGAAGTACGTTACAAACTAAACTGCTTGGAAAAAAAAAATCGGGTGTGGTCTCTCACATCATCAAAGCCATATTTTTTGAAAGTGAAATTAGGGAATACCAAGAAAAATGTTGACAAATTGGCAAAGGTAAATCATGGTTCAGCTTGTGGGTCTCTGCTTGCTGAGGAAATTGAGAGTTTTTAACAGGTGACTCACTCTAACATGATCACTCTCCCTTTGTGTGCTCAAGTTTTTTCTTCTGAAAGACAGGCTTTGCATAGCTTGCAGGCAATTTAAACCCTGTATATTTCTGCTTTCCTTAATTTATGAATAAGCTATCTGTACAACATTTTCAAGGGGCAGGCTATAGAGTTTTCCCATAATCTACTAATGCAGTTAGAATCAATCAGTACGTTGATGAACTGAAGACATCTTTTCTCCATTCTGGTGAACAAAAATGATCTTAGGAATAGAAACCCTACTTCTGAACACAGCTCCTACAGAACACATTATCAGTGTTCATGTATCTGACTGAAGAGATGCCCATTTCCCCATTCAGTTATGGTAAAACTATTTGATATAAATGTTTTGGTTTCAGCAGTGGTGGGCTTAGGGTTGTTGGGACCCTGGGCAAGAGAGTCACTTGGGGCCCCTTGGAGGCTTAATTCTGATGACCTAATAAGTGAGTTGGACATTTTCAATGTCAAATTCACCTTGCCCTATCCATGAAATTTCAGTGAAAGTGTCTTAATACAATATTGATAATACAAATATTCAGTGTAATTAATTTTTATAAAGTGTGGGGCCCCAGGCAGTTGCCCGGTTTGCCCTCCCATAAGGCTGCTACTGGTTCCAGGGCGTGAAACCATAAACACCAGTCACCAGTAGGAAGCCTTTCCTTGAAGGCGGGTGGGTTTTGCATATGATTTACATCTTCCTGAATCTCCTGGCAGCCTGATCAGTTACCGCTGTTACTGTTCATAGCTTTCATCTAGTAGCACTGGCTGTAAAGTAATAATGATAAGACTTTGTTTAGTTTTAGAGCAGCTGCACCACACCGTATGGTGTTGAGGGGGAGTGATTATAGACATAAAAAGAGTACTTCCTTCCATCAGGAAGAGAAGTATTGGGCTACAAATTATTAGACACCTGTTGGCCCACTGCTGATACAAAGGCTAAAGTTATTGAAAGAGGTCTAGGGAAAGGATGCTGATAAGGAATCGCAGCCTACCAAGGAACTTCAGGGGAGACTAGGTTTCTTACCAACCCTTTAATTTCCATTCTTTAATGTCAGCTTTGGTCTAGTCAATTTAGTCTTTTAGTTTAATCCAGCTGGTCTTTTTCATGTTTAATACTTTGTGTCACATACAGAGGTAGGAGGTAAGTGCAATGGCAAAGGTCTCATTTTTATATTGCTTTATTTGTACTTTTGCTTTGGTACTTCAGCTCAACGTGTTACTGAACAAGATTGAGATCATGTACAGTGGTGTAGGTTCTGAGATATACCTTCATAAATAGAAAATATTGATGTACTAAAATACACGCATAGTAATATTGATACTTGCTTTTATTTCCAAACAGTATGTGCTGGTTCTGTGCAATTCTATTGGTACTCCCTTGGATCCAAAATATATTGACATTGGTAAGCAACATTGCTAACAATATTAATTTTTTGCTTTTCCCACTCCTTATACAAATTGTGATTTAAATTACCATATAAAACTATTGGTCATTAAAGCAAAACACTTATTTTTGCAAGCCCATACACTCTGCCCTGTCTGTGTAGTATCTACTATGATTCTCTATTGTGTTGACTACTAAATCTCCCTTAGATTTTGTTAAAAATATAATGGGAATATAATCAGTAGGCATTCCCGCTGACCGTGGTTCCCGCATAGAAAACTAACATGTTAAGATTTGCATGTAAAGCCGCTATTTTTAATTAGCAAAATAACTGTTCTTTATGTCACTAAGTCTTTTTAGTGATTCTAATTGCCCATTACAGTTACAATGATTGTAAGTCTAGAAAAGTAGGGGTTATATGGACCTCAGGAAGTGATCTAGCCCTAAACCATCTTAGACAATTGTTTGTCTACACTGCTCTTAAAAACTACCAAGGCTGGAGATTCGACAACCACTCTAGGTGATTTGTTTCACTGTTTACCCATACTTGTAGTGAGAAGTTCTTCCTAATATCCAACCTAAATTTCCCTTGCTGCAGCTTATAACCTTTGCTTCTTATCCTGTCCCCTGTGCCCACCATCCTCCTTTTAAACTTGACATACTAAAAGACTGTTAGCAAGCCCTCTCCACTCGTACTCTCACTCTTATCTTCTCCAGACTGAATGATGACAGTTCTTCCAACCTCTCCTCATAAGTCATGTTTTCGAGACCAGACCTCTAATGATTTTTGTTGTCCTCTGCTGAACTCTTATTTGTCCACATCTTTCTTGAAGTGTAGTGCCCAGAATTGGACATAATACTGCAGGTGAGGCCTCAGCATTGCTGAATAGTGTGGAAGAATCAATTTCCTTGACTTGCAAATGGTGCTGCTATTAATACTATGCTATTAACTCCAAGAAGGATGTGGATGGATTGGAAAGAGTCCAGCAAAGAGCAACCACAATTATTGGAAGTCTGGAAAACATGACTTATGAGAAGAGGCTGGAAGAGCTAGGGTTATTTAGTCTGGAGAAGAGAAGACCAAAGTGGGAGTTGATAACAGGTTTGGGATACCTGAAGGGTGATTTGTAGAGAGGGTGGAGATGGGATTTTCTCTGTGGCTGATTGACCTCAAGCTGCAGCAGAGAAAAGTTAGGCAGGAGATTTGGAGGAATTTTCTGACTACAAGGGTGGGCAAGCATTGGATCAGGCTGCCTAGAGAATCAGGGAATCTGCACTTGGAAACTGTGGGGGAGAGTATGGAGAAGGCCATGTGTGTGGTCCAGAGGGAGCATGGGGGAAATGGACGAAGTGTATGGGGAGGGGAGTACATGAGATCTGTATGGTGCCTGGGAGGAGCGTGGAGAGAACATGTTGGGTGGGTTGTGGGGGATGTGGGGAGACTGCATGGGTGAGGGGGTCAATAAAGGAAGATCACATGGTGTTGGGGGTAAGCACGGGGTAGATTGCACAGCACAGCCTGTGGAGGTTGTGTGGTGAGGAGTGTGAGCTCAGGCAGGATCGTGTGATGCAGCTGAAGGGGTGGGGAGGAAGCGTGATGGGGGCTGTGTAGATGCAGGGGAGCTGCTACAGCTCCAGCTCTGGCCCTGACCGGAAGCTTCTCTCCTTTTGCTGTGTATCTGTAAACCTTTTCTATCCCTTTTAATTTTATCTCCTTCTTGCTCCTTGAAAGTAGGGACAAATGACACTGTTTATCCTACTTCAGAGTAAAAGTGTAAAGGACATGGGGCATAGAGCCTCCCACAGATGTAACTCGCTCCACTCTGGGGGAAAGGCACTTCTTGGAAAGTGAGGAAGTCGATGGACTTGACCCCAGTGTAGCTTCTGTATGTCTGTAGCTCTAGTCAGCGTCATCCTGTGGAGCCCTTTGCTCAGTGCCAGCTATGGGAACTATTTCTGGCTCCTCTGCCACCTAATGGTTAGGGGCTTTAATAGCACCGACTGGAGACCACTGTCTTCAGAGAACTGGTTGTGTGCCTGCTCTGGATACACGTGTAATTTTAGTTGGGAGTAAAATCCAAGGTGAATTGCCACAGGGCTAGTGTCATGTGTCCCCATTCTGGATCTCTGATATGGTAGGAACATAGGGAACAGGAGGAAAACAAATGGGAGTGTGGGGCCATTGCTCAACAACTCAGGAGACCTGGTTACCGGCACCCAGGAGAAAGCTGAACACCTGAATGACTGCTTCGCTTCAGTCTTTCACCAGACCAAGGGGAAAACCATGCCAGGTAGAGTAGAGGATGAGCACGGTACGAATAATCACCTTCCTACTATTGTCATAGAATTGACGTATGACCGATTAATAATATTAGACTTATACAAGTCAGCAGGACTGGGTGATCTTCATCTGAGAGTGCTGAAGGAGTTGGCTGAAGTCATTGTGGAGCCCCTGGAAAAACTCCTTTCATAACTCACCGCGATCTGGAGAAGTCCCTGAGGACTAGAAGAGGGCCAATGTTGTGCCCATCCACAAGAAGGGTAGGAGGGAGGATCCGGGTAACTATAGGACAGTCAGCCTAACTTCCATCCTAAGGAAAATCCTAGAAAAGTTCATCAAGGACTTTGTCTGCAAGAAGCTTGCAGAAGGTAAGATTTGAATGACAGCCAGCATGGCTTCGTTGCGGGCAGGTCTTGCCTTACCAACCTCATCTTCTTCTATGACCAGGTAACTCACCATCTGGACATGAGAGAGCAGGTTGACATTGTATACCTAGGCTTCCAGAAGGCCTTTGATTTAGTATCCCACAATGTCCTTGTGAGAAAATTGAAGGATTGTTGGCTTAACTCTGAGACAGTCAAGTGGATGAGAAACTGGCTGCAGGATAGGACCCAGAGAGTTGTAGTGAATGGATCTGTCTCATTCTGGTGAGAAGTGGGCAGCAGTGTCCTGCAGGGGTCAGTGCTCAGTTCAGTACTTTTCAACATCTTTATTACCAATTTGGATGTGGGGTTGAAGAGTTCACTGGCCAAGTTTGCAGATGATACCCAAGTTATGGGGTAGCGTGGTGATGCTTGAAGATAGGCTACAGGTGGAGCTAGACCAGCTAGCAAGTTGGGTGGATGGGAACCTGATGAAGTTCAACGCTGAGAAATGTAAAGTGCTCCACCTTGGGATGAGCACCCCCCAACACACCTACAGGCTTGGCGGAACCAAACTGACTAGCACCACGAATGCAAGGGACCTGGGGGTAATAACAGACCACAGTATGAATATGAGCTGGCAGTGCGATGCTGTAGCCAGTAGGGCAAATAATACTCTGGCATGCATCAATTGATGCATCTCCAGCAAAATGAAGGAGGTGATTCTTCTGCTTTAGTCAGCACTGGTGAGACCATAGCTGGAGTACTACGTCCAGTTCTGGGCACCACACTTTAACAAGAATGTGGATAAGTTTGAGCGGGTCAAAGAAGAGCCACTCATATGATTAGAGTCTTAAAAGGCAAGACATATGAGGAAAGGCTGAGGGATCTGGGACTCTTCAGCCTGAAGACAAGAAGGCTGAGAGGGGTTCTGGTAGCAGCTTATCGCTACACTACGGGAGTACATCGAGGACTTGGTGAACAACTGTTCACCAGGGCACCCGAGGGGAAAACAAGAAGTAATGGCCACAAACTGCTGGAAGATCAATTCAGGCTCAACATTAGGAAAAACTTCTTCACAGTCAGGGTGTCCAGACTGTGGAATAAGCTCCCTCCAGAGGTGGTGTAATCGCCTACCCTGGAAATCTTCAAGAGGAGACTAGACAGTTACCTCGCTGGGGTCACCTGACCCCCAGTTATCTTTCCTGCTTGGTGGAGGGGGCTGGACCCAATGATCTTCCGAGGTCCCTTCCGGCCTTACAATCTATGAATTTCTGAACCTATGAACTTTCTTTTTATCAACATTTTAAAAATTCTTTAAGTTAACATATTAATAAAAAAACTATATAATTTCTTCCACTTCTCAAGTGTCAGATTGTAAATGTATTCTCTAAATAGATCTACAATGTTCCTTACTAAGATCAGTTTATCATTTGTAAAATAGCTAGGTATTCATACCCAGAGAAGGCAAATACTTGGGGTAGGACTATTTGCCTTCTTGAACCTTGAAAGATTTTTGTAGTCTTGCTAGATCAAACTCAACAAATAAGTCTTTCATTGGGCTATGGTAAACACGCCGAAGACTCAGTATTTTTGTTTCATATGCATCCTGTAAAATTCCTTTTTAAGTAGGCCTGCCAAATCTACAGAAGTGTAAAGTGGAAAAACAAATGCCTTTGAGTGAAAGTTCTGAAACATGGTATCCTGATTCTGGCTTCACTACTCATTGTTTTGCATTATTTTATCCTCCTTAGAGATACAACTTTCCATAACAATTTTAACTATCCTTCAACTTTCTTGTGGTAGGTGTATATATAATATATATATAATTTGATATCTATGAAATCAAACTCATAACATATTGTGTACTATACTCTTTGTTATGGTTGAAGTTCTTTGATATCAGGAAGTAATCGATCTCCATTCAGCAAGCTACTTAAGTGTGTGCCTAAATTTAAGTGCAAGAATACTTCCATTGAAATCTCTTATGGGGATGAGACTTTTAAAAAAAACTTTAAAGGTAGAGGCATAGTTCTAATAAATATTAAAAATAAATCTGAATTTAATAAAAAAGAGCCCCCCCAAAAACATGTTTTTGCTTAAAACTTATCAGCTTCCATGGTCTGTATGGTCGTACCCTTATAAACAAAATTCATTATCTCTTTTCCCATCCAATTACTGGGGGCTTGTTCACTCTTTTCAATCAATTTACGTGTTCTAAATTTGGTTTTATTAAACCAGGTGAACACCTTACCAGGGTTGTTTGACCCCAGTACTCTTTCCTACCATGGCAGGGACTTGATGATCTGCTCAGGTCCCTTCTGACTCTACCAACTATGAAACTGAAATAGCTGCGCTGTTTAGTGAATGCCCAGTTTTATCAGGAAATTAAACAAAATCCGGTTCCTGGCATAACACAGTTATTAAGGTGTTTGATGTTTGTTCACTGGTACTGAACCTAAAATTTCTGGTTTGCAACCAAAGAATCTGTATTTCAGAAATCATAAAAATGTGATCACATTTTTTATTTAAAGGTTGAAAGAATCATGACTGTTATGAAATGTACAGCTGTGCACCAATTAGACTAGAATGAAAGTGATTGATAACCTTGTAAAAAGAGTTCATGAATGCAGCTGAGTGCCAGATAAATGGTCTTCAGTCAGTTGCATCTCCCATCAGCTGTATGTTGGTACATGTTTCTGCAATTCCATTTCTTTCTTTTGTTTGAAGTTCTATAAAGAGTTCTCTCTCTGATTAGGAAATCTCTTGCTATATATGGGAACTAAAAAAAATACATTTCTAAATTCCGTTATGTTAACAAAGTCCTTTAAAACTCATTCTCTATGGACTGTGGTAATTTTTTTAGCCAATTCAGAGGTGGTGGTGGTGGGGAATCGCATCTCAGAAATGTGCATCTGCTACAACTATTACCTCGGCATGCTCCAGCAGCCATATAAATAAGGAAAATCTCTTTCAATGCAACCTGGATGAAGCAGAACTAAAGTAGCAATAGGTTTGCTACATTTGTATTGCTACAAGAGTGCCTAGAGGTTAGTTATGGTTGTTTGGGAGTGATGTAGCCGTGATGGTCCAGGATTGATGCTATAAGCTAGGGGTTTTGTGCATGGTATCTGTACTGCATGGTTGGGATTAAGTTAGGCAAGCTTTCGAATGCAAGGCAGTCTTCATCAGGTGTTACCATTCTAATTGTGGAGGTTAGTTACATCATACAAGTTACAAATGAATCATGTTTTCAATACCACACTGGGTTTAGTCCCAGTTAGGGCAGTTTGGTGTTCTTCTGTATTGTGAGTGAATCTGTACCTTTTGGTTGTAGGTAGCTAATTATTAAAATAAACAGATAACTGCATGTAAACCGCTGCTCTGTATTAAAGAGATTAGATACAGAGTATCTAAAGCTTCTCAGCTTGATTCTGTACCCTTGTTGTACAGTATTCTACATTCATTAGCTACCTTTTATAGTTCCCTTTCAGTCTTAGGAAGATGAAAACTCATTCAGCCACCCTTTATCCATCTGTTTGCTCTTTTATTACTTCTTTTTGTGGAGAGTTTATAGCGCCCTTCAGAGTTATGCATTAGTTTTATACTTTAATAGAATTTTGGATGATTTAAAGCAAGGCTTGTTGCATATCACACAGGCTGCATCAGGATGAGCAGCGCATCCCTTGGCTCACATGCTATTCAGGTGCCTCTCTCCTACACCATGCTGTACATGTGCCCCCTATCCTCCTACACTGCACTCAGCTCAGTCCCCTCTCATCTCCCCGGTCCTCCTCCTCAGCTCCCAGGCCACAGGCTGGGCTACATAAAAAATACTGGGTACTGCACCATTCTTTAGGGCAGGGGTGGGCAAAATGTGGCCCGACAGGTGTTTCTGTCTGTCTCACGGGGCCCCTAAAAAACTTAGAAAATTAATATTTATCTGCCCCTGGCTGCCTGTCATGCAGCTCTTGAGGAGAGCAAATTAACCTCTCGGGTGCTGCAAATTAACAACCCGGAGGCTACAAATTAACCCCCTTGGGCTACATGTGGCCTTTGGGCTGCCAGTTGGACAGCCCTGATTTATGGAAAGGAAAGACTTTTTGCGGTCTCTGTATCTTCCGTGTAAGAGAGGTCCCAAGCCTGCTTTTCATTCAGAAGGTTGTCTGTCTATCCCAACCATGCAGTTAGTCAAGTAGAAGATATCACCCACAACGGTCCTTGCTTTTTACATGTAACTATTTTTAACAGTGAAGGAAGTAATGCTGTCTATGTACTTTATTTGGCTATGTGAAAGAAGACTGCTTTTTACAGCTGTTACCTGGATTTTTATGACAGGGCCGTTGTTCGTTACAATGACCAAAACCCATGTGATAGCTGCTTCAAAAGAAGCTTTTTACATCTGGCAATACCGTGTGGCCAAGAAGCTCACAGCAATGGAAATTAATCAGGTGGCTCGGACTAGAAAAGAAGGCAGAGAAAGGTTTGTCTTCAAGCTTTGTCTTTTTCCTTCGCTTTATCCATTATGACAGAATTCACCTTTCTCCTCACACTTGCTTGAAATAGTTGCTCCGCCACCTTTCATTTTTATGAATTTAAATTGGCTTATTCACCAGTCAGTCTGAATATATAGCCAGGAATAGCTCTTTTATGATAACGTGTTATTATCTAGACCTTTCTTAGAATGGAGCTTGTTCACACACTCCTACCTCGGTGACTTCCTGTTTAGTGTCTCCCCTTGGTAGCTTCCCTTTTTTCCTGCCACTGGCAGAGCTCCATATTTTTCCCACCTTTTTAACCTCTGTAAACTCTGTCCTTAGACACATTCTTCCATTTCTGTGACTTTTAACTTCTGCTGCCATTTTGATGACTCCTAGGGCTACTTTTCCAACCCTAAGTTGTCCCTTCTAAGCAGGCCCATGTCTCAGACTATCTTTGACCTCTTAAGTTGTATATGGCCTGCTACCATAAAATGATAGACTCATAGAAAAATGTGGCTGAAAGGGACTTTGGGAGGTCATCTGATCATCCCTGTGCTCAAGGCAGGATTGTCCTTGACTAAATCATCCCACCCATCTCAGACTCAACAAAAGATGCACTTGCTGCATCTTTCCTCCAAAAGGCTTTCTTCTCACTCTTGTCTGTAGGAGTGGCAGTGAAACCATTACTCTCCAAAGAGTTGTGATCTGAGCATGATTTTATTTTTAACTGTACTATGTCAGCATCTGTGTGGAAAGCGATCTCAAAATCCACCAGGTTCTCTCTGTTCCCACATTTCCATATTTGTGTGTCGCATTGTGTCTGATTACTGTATTTACTTACATACCACACTTGTCTTTCCCCCAAAAATTAGCTTTCCAAAATTGGGGAGAGGGAGTGTATGTCTTATGTGGGGAAGCTGATTTTTTTTTTACCTAGAACTGAAGTATAGAGATATTATAATATTGTAAGATGCCTGCTGCTGCTTTTCTTTCTCTCCTTTCCTACAGCTTCAAGGAGGGAGAGCAGAGTCTAGCAGGGACAGGTCTAGGGGGACGCTGTGGTTGGATCACACCCTGCTTTGGTTCGTGCTCCCAAAGTTTAAAGCCAATTGCCTGTCAGCATCAGTGGCATTTCTTTTCAGGCAGTGGTGATGGGGACAATTGGTTTATTATATAATCTACCTGGGCACTAATACATGTGCAGTGAGGCTGTCAGAGCAGACTCGATTAATTGAGTCTGCTGGAGTGTGGTAATTACTATGATCCAACAGATTTCAGCATCATGTGTTTTAGTGTCCCTGCGCTGAAAAATGGTGGCGGGGGCACTTTAACTAAAGCTTGTTCAATGAGCTTTAGTTAAAGCACTGCTGCTGCCATTTTTCAGCATGTGATGCTCCAGGCACTTTAATTAGAGCAGCTCCAAAAGCCACTCTAATTAAAGCGCCCACTCCTGGAGCATGTGTATAAACACCTCCTGATTCCTGCTAATTGTTCTTTACTCCTCTTGCCGCCTTAATGGTCTTGACATTCTACAAATCAAGCTATTTCTTCCTTTGCAATTTTCCTGTCTTCTAGCTACCCTTCTTCTATTTCAGAGCCCCGAATTCTGATTTTAGCTCTTTTCAAAATCCTAGATCTGCCCATGGTGTCCAGTCTTTAACAGCACAGTTTCAGCTTTTGGCTCAGCAGCCAAGAGCTGTTTATATGTCATATATGAAAGGGTTAAAACTAGCTTTTCCCTGAACAGGAAAGGGAGGGTGAGTGAGCTGAAGGTTAGGCTGTGTCCCTGCTCTATGCAGCCATAACTGTGAAAAAATGTTTTCTTCTTCATTTATGGCTTTCCAAAAATGACGTGTGTGTGTCTTATTTGTGGCATGTGGAAAAATATGGTTTTTATTTGTGTTATCACAGTACCTAGTGATTCTGCTTATGGCTCATGATTCCTTTGGGCTAGGCATTGTACAAAAACAGAGCATATGGATTGTTTTTGCCCCAAAGACCAGTTCAAGGTTATGTCTATACTGCTGTTTTAACTGCTGGGACAGTGCTATGGAAGCTGTCCCTTTTCTGGTGCTCATGCATCTCTGCCACTAGCTGGAATTTTCCTGCCACCACCAGAGCTACACCTGGCAGACAAGTGAAAACATGCACTCTGTTGGCATAAAACCACATTTTGCTTGCAGGGTGATGTCCATGCTTGGAGTTTTGCCAGCAGAGCAACATTTGACTTTTGGGGGTAGTCCTAGCCAATATATTATGGCTGGCAGAGCTAAGACACAACAGATGAAGACGGGATCACCAGGAAACGAGCCAGTATTGGTCCTTATGATAGATCTCATGACTGCCAAGGAGGAGAGTTTTGAGGATGCTTCTGAAAGGAGATAATGTTCTAGTTTTGTGAATAAAGCATGAAGGCGATGAAAAGGAAACATGGGTGATGGATGCCAATGTCCAAGTGTGAATCAATCTCTTGCTACTGAATGAGGGAGGATAGGAATGTAGGAATGGCTTGTGAAGGGTATTGAAAGTGAAGACTAGTACCTAGCTTGTTTTTGATACAGCGAGGAATAACTTTACTTAGAACTGATTTAAAAGAACCCTTTCAGAGCTTAAAAACAGTCTTTCAGGAATTTGCCCAAATTGAAGTAATTTTTTTCAGCCTTGAAGTCCTGTTTTTTCACTTAAATTGATCCCTTTTACTTTTGGCAAACTTCAGGATCTATCACATTGATGACACTCCTTCAGGAGCAGCAGATGGGGTACTTGATTACAGCAAAGCCATTCATGTAAGTACCATTTTTAACCAGTAAGTTATACGGTCATTGTTTGCTTGAAAGAGAGCCTAGTGTTTCTCTGTTCCATTTAATGTGTATTGGAATAAATAGGGCTATTAAATAGCAATTTTTTCATTCCCATTTCATATATGTTGTTTTGCCCTATCCTGTTCTTACACACCATTTTTCTTATACATGCTTTGTAAACGAGTGCATTCTCCTTTTCACAGAACTTCAGAGTTAGAAGGCTAAAAACGTAGATACCTACCTCCAGGAAGATATAGTTTGAATAGGATCCCTGTAAAGGGAACTGGGGAGAGGTAGGCACCTCCAAAAAGGGGGTCACAAAGTCTGGAGAGATTTAGAGGTAACCAATAGGAAATGTCTGAACTCCTGCTACTCTTAGGAGCTTAGATGCCTGACTCGGGGCTGCCCATTTGGACCTACCATTTATTTGGGATCCAGAATGAATGGTTCTGCTTTTGAGGTATGATGCCTAACTGACTCATGGTGGTGCTGGTGCCTCTCGCATAATAGCTTTGTGGATAAAGGACTTGCTTAGGCTGTAGGAGACCCTGGTCCTTCAGTCCCTCAAGTCAAGATTGTGTATTCATTTTATAATAAATTTCATGATTAAAAAAGAGAGAGAACCATAAGAATAGGGACCAGATCTCGGGCTTCACCTCATCAGTTGCGTGCCCTAATTACAAGGTCACACAGGCAGGCTCCCTCTTCTTTGTTGGCCTCATGGCTCTTCCATTGGCTGCTCAGTGGTCCCACTTCAATAGGAGGGGTTGAAGGGTGCTTCCATGCTGGTGACTGGTGGATGAGGATACACTCCTGAAAAGTGGGAGATGCGGGTTTGAATTTCCCCAGGCAGTGTGAGGCTAGAAGCCAGGTCTCCCACTTCCTGTGCTCTAGCTATTTCGTTCTTATGCAGAGATTTGAGCTGGTGTCAATGCCATCAGGAAGAATTAGCCATGCTTGGAACTCTGCTATGGACCTACCTAGCACCAACCTGGATTGCTGTTGAACTTAGGTGGAGTTGTGGGTCTGAGTGATCAAACTGGATTGCCTCTAAGGCTGTGAACAGACATGCATTTGTAGTGCTACAAGTGCCTCAGAGCAATGAACATAGCTAGGAGGGAAGCGGTGGTAGGACAGGACGTATGTTCACAGCCTCCTGGCTGGAGCACTACTAAGTTGCCACAACGGCATGCTTTCCAGCCAGGAAGTTGCTCCTTTCCTTACCCCCACCCAAGGGGAGCCTGTCAGTGAGTCTGATCGCTGACCTCTGGCACTCTGCCCTGCTGGGGAGGGAGCCCACCAGGCAGGCTATCAGTGATCAGTGGGAGAGCCTGCTGCTTTGCCAGGCTTCAGAATAACAGCAGTATCCCTGACAGCTGGGCATAGCACTCATGGTTCTTGCAGCAGTGATGATGCCAGCAGCAGCAATCCTTGTCACCTCCCTCCCTGCCAATCATGGTCTCTTTTTGACAGCACTGCCATTCCCTGTCAGCTTGTCCTGCTCCACCACCACTTGTCTCCTTTCCTCGTATTATGGGATGCTTGGGGACTTAGAGACCCCCAGTAGTGGTGTTATATTTGGTTTACAAAACAGTGTGGTTTCAGTCAGGGACATTTTTGTAGTATTTCTGCCATTTTTTAACATGCTGGGGCATATTCATCTGTCCCTTTTATTTCTGTAGTGCTGCAAAGGCATTTGTAATAATGTAGATATAACATCTGTCCACAGCCTAAGTATTCACAGAAGTTCAAATCTAGGCAACATGGGAACTTTTTGATCCAGAGTGGAGGTGCCATCTGAATTTAGTCGCATACTGAGTTTTGTGGCTCTTTTCACTCTTTGGAATTTAGGGGCTTCAGTTACACATGAGAGCCTGTTGAGGTGCCTACAAAACTAATCTGGATCTGATCCACAGCCTTCATATGAGAGAAATTTAATAAAAGCAAGAAAACAAGGTGTGAGTAACCATTATTTTTAAAAATAGCTGATAGCCCCTCTTATTGCTCTGTTGAGATAAAAACACAATTAAACTGAACCAGGGGCTCTTTTTTTATCTCAGCCTTCCATGCTCACTTTTTGTTACTTTGATATTCTGTTGAAAAGTAGGGTTTTGTAGGCTTTCCATGTCTTCATATTGTTTTACTTGTCCTATGAAGCATCTCTTACACATTTGCATTAAGCAGTCTGCGTACTGTTTCCCACTGTTTGATAGCTCCTTCCCTGGTCAGCCCCTGTAGATCCTTGTGGTGCGTAAGGTTTGTGTATTTATTGTTGACAAATTTTATTTCTCTATTGTCAATCCCCAACTGTTGGGGGAGTTAACCTCTGGCTTAGATTGCAAGAGGCAGAAGGCATAAAAGGGAGCAAGTGAAGTCCAATGCACAGATATATTTGAAATTAACAATAACAAATAACAGATTTGTCTTTATTGAAGCACATTTTAAAAAGTTTAAACTAAAGACAGCATCTCTGTGATTGGACCTTTCCTCAGTGGCAAAAATGCAAGCCCATTCCAAATTTTGGATCTCCTGGTATGAAGTTCACTGTATTTATGCTCTGCTACTATTCTTGGACACTAAGCTGCTTTTAAAACTAGTGTTCTGATAGTTTGTATATGATTTTAGGGAACAAGGGATCCAATTTCAGCAATAACAGCATCTGATAAGACACTCATTGTGGTAAGTAACAGTTTATATAATTTGTGATTGTCTGCCCATGGGCAGTGTAAGTCAAAATAACTTTCCATGTGGATTTACATAACTGTTCACATTTGAAGGAGTGAAAGGCTTGAATCCTTGTTGCAGGGGTTGGCGACATAGGGCCTGCAGCCAGGATCCAGCCCTCGAAGAGATTCGAATCAACATGGGAAATTGGTGCTGTGCTGCTGTCCCCCTGCAGCACTGTCTTCCACTGAGGAGCCTGCTACTCTGCAGCATCTGTGCTTCCCTCACTGATGAGAAGTCAGATTAGTGCAGGCAGCTGGCTGTTGGGAAGAGGTAGAGACTTCCATCCTGCAGCCACACTAGGTCGATGGCCATCTCGGGCAAAAAAAACCCTTGCCTTATTGCATTAGTGTAGGAGGCAGGGTATTGGCATCTTACAGACTAACCAATGTAGTTCTGTGTGTCTGTCTCTCCAAAGTAGACCTGTATATACTTTGGTTAGTCTATAACAGGGGTGTCTGACATGTAGCCCATGGGGCAGATCCTGCCCATGAACCATCTAATCTGGTCTGTGGGACTAGTTCTGGCCCCACATGCTGCATAGGGCATGTGGGCTGGACCTGGGCACACACTGCAGGCAGCATGGGGTTGATCTGGGCACTGCATGCAGCCCATGACCTTTACCCCCCATCAGGGTTGGCTGGTTCAGCAAATGGCACAAGGGGCTGGACTGCCTGTTCATGCTGCGTTTGGCACAGGGGGCCAGCATGGGTAATGCGCTCCATACGGTGCCCCACCGACAGCTCTACATGCTGGCTTTGGGTCCAGCAGGGTGCTACATGGAGCATGCACCCCAAGCTGGCTCCCTTGTGCTACATGCAGCGTGCACACCACAAAGCAGCCCTGGGACTTGTGTTTAGGGCCCTGGGGGGTGGCATGGCATGTGTGCTGCCTGTGGCATGTGGGCTGAATCCAGCACTGCATGTATCGCAGGGTCTAGGGTGTCAGTAGTGTGCAGTTTCAGACTTAACTCCCACACAGGCTAAAGTACCAGCACCAGCCCACATGTAGGCAGCATGCTCCCTGTGCCAGCCTCAGGGGCTGGTGCATGTGGTGAATGGCAGGGAGTCTGTCCTGGTCTGGTCTGCAGACTGGCTCAGGTGGGGCCAGATGAGTTTGCCCCTGGTTTGTAAGGTGCAAATCTACCCTGCCTCCTACTTGACTACAGGTTAATATGACTAACTACATCTTATTATGTTACTGCTATAATCACATTGCTATATTGAGACAATGTATAAAGAGATCAAGATTTATCTTCAACTTTATAAACCCAGTTTGTGCATCAGAAATGAAAGTATTACTTGGCTGTCATCTTAGAAGATTTACTAACACTTGATGCATTCTGAGTACAGTAAAATGCATGTAAATATGAACTGACCCTGAACACACTTTTTTCATATGCATGATCTGTTTTATTCTTCATTTTGTGCTTTACAGTAAGCATGTCTTCTCACTTGGGTGCCAGCTGTGCTTCAAGTTTGTTTGCACAGGGATGATGTTCTCAGCAGATTTATTGCCAAAAGCAATGAGTGTCTGCATTGCAATAAAATTGTGTATATAATATTATGATTTATTTACACGTTCAGAGGCTGGGCAATGTGGTAATGCTTTGGCTTTTTTAAAAAAAAGCCTTTTAAGTTCAGAGTTACTATTTTATTTAGTGTTGGAAGGTATAACATAAATAAAACAGGGTCTTTAAGGAGTATGGCTTCATTCACCCTAGTTGCTAGGTGTTTTTCATTTATTATGACAATCAGCCTTTTGTAATAAGGAGCCTGTCATATTATGATCTCCATTTCTTGTCATCCATTTTACAAGAAGTATGTAAAGGACAGTCCAGTATTATACTGCTTGCCAGAGTAAATGGATTAAGATAAAGGTGGGGGAAAAGAGCATAGGCTAGTAGTACAATTACTTGTTTTGTTGTGTCTTGCACTTGTGAGCTGGTTGTAAAATGGATCTCAGGATGTCTCTCCCAAACCTTAAATCCTTGGAGTATTAACTATTTAACTATTTAAGTATTAAATATTTACATGAGATGATAGCATCATATATGACTGTAGGCCATTTATATTTTATTCTACATTACTATGGAGAGAAGTGATAGTATCATTTTACTATTTAAGTTTCAACCTCAAGCATGACTGTACAAGACAGATTTCAGGACAGTCTCTGCAGTAGTCCCTGCCCGGTGGCTTTCCAGCCCAGAAAGACAGATATAAGAAAATAGAGCCGAACAAGAAAGGATCATTCTAGATTCTTAATTTGGCAATTTTTGTATCGTTTCCCTTTATGGCTCCCACAAAATAAGTAGGCCTGTTGAGGAAAGTAGGGAAGTCCAGCAAGGTACGATTGGGAATTTGTTCTATTTATGAAACTTGGAATGTGAGAGAGATCTCTAAAGGGCAGCCAGGCTGGTAATGTTGGTATGTTGGTAGAATGCACAGAATAATTGGAAACAGATTAGAGACAAAGATCTTCAGTTATATGAATTGTTACATGGCAAATGGGAAATAAGACAAAATTTAAGTGGTCATATCCAGAATTTTGCTTGGTTTTGTCAGATATAAGTGGAAAGAAGCCTTACAGCTATCAACTTGTAGGGTGGGGGTTGAAGAGAAGGTAGCTACAATAGTTTGTATTGTAGAGAGGTACTTTGCCACATTAGTCTGACGTCATAAAAAAGGTAGGGTAGATTTGCACCTTATAGACTAACCAAATCAGAGATGCATAAGCTTTTGCAAGCAGTGGCTTACTTTATCAGGTGCTATGAAGAATCTGTAGGAATTAGTACTTTATACAGAAAGTCGTGATTAGAAAGGGTGCAAAGGATAGAATGCAAACATCGTGTAGCCCTCAAGGCTGAAATGAAAAGTTTGGTTTCTTTAAAAGAGAATAGTTGGCCTTAGACTAGGTAAATGGGTTAAAATAAGAGATGAAAATGAGATTATGATGCAGGACTGAGAAAAACATGATGGCATCAATACACAGAAAGAAGTGGTTTGGGAAGAAAAATCAGGACCATAGTTTTGGTTATGGCAAGCTTGAGTTTAGAAATAAGCGCGTGGGATTGGACAGAGGGATAAACAATAGGTGGAAGAAAGTAGAGATATGATTCTTTTAGCCTAGTGATTTTAAGGAAACCAGAAAAAAATAGGAGTAGTGATTCTTTTAAACAGATTGATAAAGAAACTCTCGTTTGAAAATTGCTACTCAGAGTTTTGTTTAATGCTGTAATACAGTTCCTCTTATTTCTTCTGGATTGTTCTTCATCCAACAAATCTTTAGTTTAGGACAACATATAAAGAAAACATATCAAACAGTTTAATATTAGGAAACTATCTTTAATAAACAAAAACTACCTTTTCCTAGGGCCGTGAATCTGGCACCATTCAGAGATATAGTCTTCCAAATGTTGGTCTAATTCAAAAGTATACCCTGAACTGTCGGGCATATCAGCTTTCTTTGAACTGCAACTCTAGGTAAGTTCCAGATCAGCAATCTGACTTTGAGACAATATTCTAATTAATTGTAAGGGGTTGCTTGTGAATTATGGGGATATATCTAGGTGAACTTTCTCTTTTGTCAAATTATCTAGCCATCAAATGTCCAGTTTGATTTAAACCTTTACCCCCACAGGCTAGATGGGCAGTGCCCTGTCTGTTCAGGGGCCAGATCTGGCTGGTGGTCCCAATATGGCACCTGGGGCAGGTGCAGCAGGCACCATCAAGCCACATGCAGGGTCTCAGCCTGGCCTGCAGGGGAAGGGGGCATGGCTTGGCTCTGCAGGGGGAAAAAGGAGCATGGCCTGTCCCCAACCCAGCCCTGCTTTGAGGGAGGAAGGGGTGTGGCTCAGTCCTAATTGAGATGGAGGGGTGTGGCCCAGCCCCAAGGGAGAGGGGGCACAGTCCAGCACCAATCAGCTGTGCAGGGCTTGGGGTTTGGGATTTTGGCAGTGGGGAGAGTGGCTGTATTAATGGCCACTGGTCCCCCTCTGCCAGATTACCACCCCAGGGGGAACTTCGTGGACTGGATTCCAAGGCTCTGTGGGCTGCATTTGGCTTGTAAGACAATGTTTGAGCATCCCTGGTTTAAACATTTGGTGCCTGAGGCTGCAGACAGACATATTTGTAGTGCTGTATGTGTTCTTGTGGCACACAGAAAGTAGATCTTCAAACATGCATGAAACCTGTAATGCTACAAAAATGGTGCAAGCACCACATGCAACATCCAAACAGGCATATGCACCACTACAGCGGGGTTCTTCCTCCCCCAGTATCCCACAGTGCTCTGTTCTTTCTTGTCTCCTGCTCCCAAGGAGGTAGGCAGAACTCCGTGACAGCTCAGTGGGGAGCAGAGCTGCAGCTTGGTGGGGGAAAAAGGGCAGGCTGTCAGTGCCAGGGCTCACTAACTGGCTTCCCTCCCAGCTACATCCTTGTAACATAATATTCCATATTTTCTTTCATACATGCACCTTATTTTTGAAAAGCAGAAAGAAGAAGAAAAGTATTTCTTTGTAGTAAGGAACTGAATGGCAGCAGCTAGGGAGGCAAGTCTGGTAATTGTTCTGCTCTCTCTGGATCTTGTGCAGACTTAGTTTCAGTTTTGCCTGGTAAGCAACAGAAACTGCTCCTACCCTCCAATTTCCAGCAGCTGCTTTTTTGGTTTTTTTAAAGAAAAAAATGGTGCTTGTATATATGAGAAAATACGGTGTTTTTTACCATTTCAAAGTGCTGTGGTATATCTGGCTGCTGTAGTCAGCCTTGCATATAACCTTCCAATGCTCCAAACAGCTTCTGAAGACAAACCTGCTCAAACTGGTTTGCCTAGGCCTTCCTTACTCCATTGTCTAAAGTTTGTTTCTGCTGCAGTTGAGTTATCAACAAACTGTTGTTTGGGAGGGTTGTAATGTAGGTCTTGCCAGCAAAGGTGATTACATATTGATAGAGAGACATTCATGATACAGTGGTTTTCATAGCAATAACTACATAACTACTACTACACTTTATCATGCATTAGTAGGTGCATGACAAACAGGTCCAAGGAGGTGAAACTTCCCCTGTGTGGCATTGGTTAGGCCGCAGCTGGAGTACTGCGTCCAGTTTTGGGTGCCGCACTTCAAGAGGGATGTGGACAACCTCAAGAGGGTCCAGAGGAGGGCCACTCGTATGGTTAGGGGCCCGCAGGCAAAACCCTGTGAGGAGAGATTGAGGGCCCTGGATCTCTTCAGCCTCTGCAAGAGATGGCTGAGAGGTGATCGTGTGGCTGCCTACAAATTCATCAGGAGGGATGGCAAGGAATAGGAGACGCTGTTTACCAGGGCACCCCTTGGAGTAGCTAGGAACAATGGCCACAAACTGACAGAGAGCAGATTTAGGTTAGACATCAGGAAGAACTTATTTTCAGTAAGGGTTGCCAGAATCTGGAATGGCTTCCAAAGGAGGTGGTGCTCTCCCCTACCCTGGAGGTCTTTAAGAGGAGGCTAGACATGCTCCTGCATCTGACCCCAGCACTCTTTCCTGCCCAGGGCAGGGGGTCGGACTCAATGATCTGCTACAGTCCTTTCCAACCCAAACATCTATGAGTCTGATTTCGTAATATCTAGAGGGCATCCTTATTCAGGGAGTAACGCACTGCCTGGGATTTAGGACTGCCTGGGATTGTCTCCCTTGAGACTGCACTAGTCACCTTAATTTCTCTGCATATTCATTTCCCCATCAGCAAAATAGGGATAATAATTTCTCCCTCGTCAAGCATATTGAAGTGCTGAATGTTATTAGTATTATTTTTTTGAGTCTCTCTTCCCATGGATGCGCACACATGGTTCCCAGCATTGTTTTTAGGAATTAATTGCTTGATTTCACTGTTTCTGATTAACACAATAGATGCATTGACTTTCTAATTGTATTTTTTATATTAAAGAACACGATACAATCTGAAGTTCTGCATTTCAAACCTGTTTGTTTAATTTCTTAGCAGGAAACTTCACATTATGTAGAACTCCTTGACTCTCTTAGAGAGAATTCTCTATTTTATTAAGCTAACATACTAAGGGAGAATCCTGTTGATCTCCACAACTGTTTAGAATAAAGCTCAGGAAAATGTGGTTATTATGATTTATCAAAAATGGCTTTCTGATTTTCAGTTATGCAGACATATGTGTTTTTTTTTTTACAATGGAATATTTAATTACTGTAACTAATGTTTATTATTAAATGTGCCAATAACATAATACAAAAATTATAGAAGCATTTTTATAAATATTGGAAATGAATTTAATTGAAGACTGATGCTTAGTTTTAGGGCATAATATGGGGTCCATCCTTTTGGTGTAGCAGTTGAGGAGGATGCCTGCTTAGATTAAGATTCTGCAGTTTGCTCAGTTCCTCCTCTGAATCTCCCAAGATGCACTGAATGGGAGTTGAACACATTTGAACCTTCAAGGGTCAAGCCTACTTGGGTTGATATAAATTACTGCTCTTCCAAACTGTTTTCCTTCACAATCTGTGTTCTTGTTCTTTTTTTTCCATATCAGTTTATATAATGGATAGCTCCACTGAAGTCAGTTGCTGGTGTTAAACTACAATGAAATCTCAATCAGGCATTTAGTTTATTTGATCTATTGGTGAATAATTGAAAACCTACAGCTTTAAATAGTACTAATCAGCTGTTCTTTTTCTCCTCCCAACCATGCTCCTTTAGTCGTCTTGCTGTTATAGATCTTTCGGGTGTTTTGACTTTCTTTGACTTGGACACACGGGTAACAGACAGTTCAGGACAGCATATTATAGGTGAACAACTGAAGCTGGAGCGCAAAGATGTCTGGGATATGAAATGGGCCAAAGATAATCCAGACTTGTTTGCAATGATGGAAAAAACAAGAATGTATGTCTTCAGAAATTTGGATCCTGAGGTAGGTAAAAAAAAGAACATATTAGTTACTTCATAATGTATCATAGTGATTCATTCAATTATTTTGGGATTCTGATCAAAGGGCTTACTCAGTTTGTTAAAATGAAGTTAGGCAGGCTGTTACTTACAGACCTGAGATTCAGGTAGGTATCTAGAAGACTCCAAAAATGTGCTTGCTTGTAAGTGTTGCTTATAGACAAATGAATGATAAACGTCCAGATATGCTAGAAAGATAAGTAAACATGGAAACTCTTTTTTATGTTTCTTATATAAGATTCCAAAAATGATGATGATAGTATTTATATTTTCTAAGAGGAATTTCTATTTTTTTAATTGAAGAATAATGATAAGACATGTAAGCTCCACCTCTTTGTTCTCATTCATTGACATTTTTCTGATAAACAAGATACTGAAAACAAGTTTTTGCTATTTAACAGATTTTAAATATGCACTTAGATGCTGACATTGCCTAGTGTTATTGGTCTGAGTGTTAGACATGTCATTAAAATTTAAATTGGGGAAGAGGAAACTGATTTATAATATATTTAAATATAATTGGATTTATGTAGAGTTGCTCATTATGTTTTAACCTTATTAACTTTAAGGAACCCATTCAAACATCTGGATATATTTGTAACTTTGAAGACTTAGAAATTAAATCTGTACTTTTGGATGAAATACTGAAGGTAAGGATAGCTTTTGTTTTAGTAAACTGTATGCATGTTAGGGCCCTGGCAGATGTTACAATTATGACATGATTAACATGGTAATTGTGCCATAAATTGTAAAATACTACATGTATTTTAAAATACTATATGTACTACCAGCTACAAAGGTGTTTCATATAATGCGGAACACTTTTATAGCTGGTTTGAATCGCACGTTGAAATGGCATGTGTGGCATGTGCCTGTCAGAGCAGGAGTTTTCTCAAGTGACTCCAACTCTCAGCTGAGCATCTGGATCAGCACAAGGCAGTCCCAGGTCTTTAAAAACCCAGGGTATGGAAACCTGGGTTGGAAAGAGGCTGTCCAATATCAGTTCCCTGCCCCCTAGGCTTTTAAATCACTGTGCCTGAAACCCAGCTAGATGACATGTAAAAGCCTGAGGTGCAGGGAACTGGGATCAGAGAACGCGCTTCTGGAGATGCTCTTCCATCCCAGTTCCCAGTGCCTGGGGATTTTACATACCCGTATGTGAGGGTTTAAAGGTATATGGAGCAGGGGAAACCCATGGGGCTCCTTCAGGGCTGCCCTGCATAGGTTTAAATCTGCTGGTAGGTGTGGATCATGATCCCAGGCTCCATGCACACTGCAAAAAGCTGGTTCGGAGACCTGTCCTCAGTGTGACCTCCATGCACTGACAGTCACATGACTGGGATCTCATGTCTGATCCCAACAGTTGCACATCCTGCCATGCATGTGTGGTATGGTAGGACACATGATTGTTGGGATCAGGGATCAGATTCCATTGCCCCATTGCATCTTTAAGTGAATATCTGCCAGGAGTCGTAATGATTTGCATAATGGATATTTCTAATAGGTGGGAAAGAACAATGTTGAATATCAGTCTGTCTCACTTCATTGTTATAGAATCCTGAACATCCTAACAAAGATTACATAATTAATTTTGAGATTCGATCCTTACGAGACAGTCGAGCATTGATCGAGGAGGTTGGGATAGAGGAGTCTTCCCAATTCATAGAAGATAATCCACATCCCAGACTTTGGTAAAATCCTTTTTCATTACCCTTTCTCCTTCTGCTCCCACTGACTCCTAGACTTTTCTGGTCATGTTAGAAACACAGGTCCTCAGCAGATATAGATCAGTGTAAATTTATAGCCTTCAGAGTTTGGAACTATAGGTAGTTCAAAGAACAAAGTTGATTTTTTTTTTTTTTTAGAATTACCAGTATTTAGCAGCAGCATGAAGAACTGCTGTGCAATTGCCTTGTGTTTGGAGGCTGAGTGGGTTATTCTTGCTTCTGAGAGTGCTGCTCTCGGCATGTGTTAGGTAAATAAAGTATTTATTCTTGAAATGGGAGGCTTGTATTAAGTTGCTTCTGGAGTGTTTACTGTGAAATGATATTGGAAACCAGTTAAGTAACCTAGTGCTTGCTTGTCTGGCAAAATTAGTTTTTGTCATCATGGCAAAGGCATGGTTCTTAACCTTAATTTGGTACAGTCTTAAAATAGGCTATTGATTGATGGATTCCCTGCTATAAGAAGATAATTTACTGGTGAGAGAGCTGGTCAGGAAGGTGCTAGTCTGCCTGAATTGAAGCATTCCAAAGGAATATATCAATTTTGGGGAAATGTTTGAAGGAAACCTGCTTAGTTTCCCTCTACCCTGCTCCTAGTTCATTGATAACCTGGTTGGCAGGGATCATGAGAACCAGGGTTCATCAGGCTTCCTGGCTTCTCAGCAGCTCACCTGGATGGCTGCTGCAAAGTCAGGTCTTGAATTGCCATGTCAACTTTCCAGAATTTTTTTTAGGCTTGCCTAGTGGATTTCTCTGGAGTTGTCCAGGCCTTGCATGCTACTTAGCAGCCCTCCTGGCAAGGAATTTAGGAGCTGCAATTTTTCCAGGCTCCCAGCTTTTCAGCAGCTGATCCACTGAGGTGCTTAGCTGCAGGGCTTGCTAGGCATTTCCTAGTTATGAGCCTTAGTTGTCGTCTCTTCTGCGTAGTGATAGTGCTAAAGCTTCTTTGCGTGTGGTTATTTAGCATGACAAGTGTTTAAATAATTGTTATGCTACTGGGATTGTTTGACGATCTGAGTTTTGCTTAAATGAAGGGAGTTCCCAACATCTTCCTCACAGCAAACCCTCAGAATGAATCTTGAGGTGCTCTAGCACTGTTCTTTTACACTACATCAAAAAGGTTACTGGTGCTTTTGAAAATCCTGAGTTTATAAATCTAACTTTTGGTATGTTTGTAGACCCACTGCTATATATTACAAGTCTTGAGAACTTTACATTAGTACAATATAACTTACATACCTATAGGGATCTCATCATTTTATTGTCACTGATAGCCATTATGGCAGTGTGAGCAACATTGCACAGCTATTTTAGAGGTTAGCAGAGAAGGATAGTATGTTAATAATTTATGAGGAGTGCTCAAGCCCTGCCCCATGGAGCCATGGGTCAATAACTTAGGTGTCAGGGAGCAATGATAATTAACACTACCATCCGCGCCCCCCCCGCCACTGCCATATTTCCATGTCCTGGATCAAATCCAGTCCCCCGGGCAATTGCTTTGTGGCCTGTGGACCGACCTGACACCACCCATTCAGCCCATTGGGTGGAAGGGTTGGGCACCACTGAGTTAGTGAAACAAAATAATTTGAATGAGTTGAAATTTGGCAAAATTCACACTTGTACCCTTGAAGTAAGAAACATAGGCTATTTATAGAACTAATATCACAACCCCCCCCCTTTTCTAAAAAAATTGTACTGCTTACAGCAAAGTGGTCCAAGGCATTTCTCTGTTTCTGGTGGAGAGCAGAATGCCTGCTACTGAATCACCACCTGCACTTCCTGCAGCATCTGAGTGTTCCTGCAAGGTCTCAGTCAAGCACTGATCGCTGTATCCATTTAATGTATTGTTCTTTATCAAATATCTGTATTACAGTAGTAACCAGAATATTCTGCAATGGGCCCCCGTTTTGCTGCGTCCTGTAGAAAAATATAAAAAAGAAAGTCCAAGTCTTTGCCTTGATGTTCAGTATAACTTAAGTATAACACACGGGAGAAGAATTCAAAGCCAAAAAAGCTGAGGAAGAGCATACATGGAGAGCTCAAAATAAGAAACAGTGGGATTTGAAGAAGAAACAAGCTGATTCTAGGGTATGGGTAGTCAGTTGTATGGGTAGCAAGAAAGAAGATACTACTGAGACTGAGTAGAGGTAAAGCTTCAGTAAGCAAAGGCTTGACAAGGGAGAGGCAGGGCCCAGTTGTGTTGAGCCTTTAGGACAAGATGCTTGAACCTGATATGGAATAAGGAAAAGGGGAATACATTCAAGGAATTTAAGAAAGTGTGACATGGAAAAAGTTTGGAAAAATTATTAATTTAGCAGTGTTTTGATTTGACTGAATGGAGGGCAGGTGAGAAGGATGGACTATTTTTTCATGTTTTGAAATGATCCTGATACTAACCGTGCTTTTGCGGAGGAGATGGGGTGACAACATGAGGAAATAGAGACTTAGATACTCTTTAATGAAACGCAGACCCAGTTCTTAAAATAGAATTCTAAGATCCGGCCCAGTGTACTGTAAAAGAAGTGAAGAAAGAAACACATCTGTGAACACAGGACTTACAGAAAGCTTTTTAGTGGCCCATGTCCCAAGGCTGACTGCATGAGTGCCATAGTAAATAACTTAATGAAAAATGTCATTGACAAGAAACTGTGGCATGTTGCCAGTCATTTTTAATAGTCCAAAGATTGGTACTACACGTATCTACACGTACTACACGTATTGGTATTATACGTACCTGTAAGTAGGATAACTGAATGTTGAAAGTTTGAGGAATCTCTTTTTTCATGAAGGTATCCATGTTACTGAACTAGGTGAGCTAGTTTTGGCCCTGTTTATTTCAGTATAAATCTGACTGTGTGTTTTGTCATGTTCCTGTAAAAGTTTTATGTAGTGGGATCACAAAGTGCAGACCAAATCCTGTTGATCTTACTCTGTTAAAAACTGCTAGTTACTGAGAATTTTGATGTCTAAATAAATGCACTGTTCAACCACGATTTATACAGAACAAATTTAAAATTTGAAATGATCAGTTGTGTTTATGCAACAGATTTGTTGCAGTTAAGATTAAGGTAATGCATGCACTGCTACAGCCTTAGTAAATGAGAATACTGTAGATGGTAGATTCATTTAATTTTATAAGTAACCCTTCTGGTTATTTGCTGCAAAGCCTAAAGCAGATTATGAGTTGATACTTTTAAAAATCTGACATAGCAAACATTAGATTGATAGAAATCATCTTTGATGCATGTTTTGAGTTGACTAATGTAGTCACTGGAATTTTGTCAAGAAGTTTTGAAACACTATATGGTGAGAATGCTTTAGTTGCATTGTCTTTTATTCGGTATGCTAAGTGTCTAGATCTTAGCTTTATTTTTGAAGTAAATTTTAGGTTCATCCAAATGACAGATTAACATAGGTTGCTCTCAAGGTAGGGATCTTCTGTTTATCTACAGGATGGAACAGAGCAGCCTGCGCAGTGGCAGTGCAAGCTTCTCTGTACTGCCCAGGTGGCATACCTCAGTGCTAATCTGGAGAGAGTGGGATGGAAAGGATAATTTATTCTCCATAGCCCATTTAAGTGTGGGTCTTCAAACCCAGATTGCCATCCAGGCTTCTAGTTGTAATCTGCAGGTGAGGAGATGAATCTAACTGAAATTGGAGTGAGGGAGCTCCTTTAGAGCCATAAAGCCTCATACTTTCAGTCACTGACAACCTAGGTCAGTCTTGAACAGGTGAGCTAGAGGCTATTCCTAATCACTTGCCAAAAACTTAGGTTAGACAGCATACAAAATGTAATTGTGGTACATGGGCTCTCAGATTTGAGATTAAGTGTGAACTGTAGATGCGGATAGAGTTGCCCCTAATTTGTCTGGCTTTTTCTGACTCATTAAGTGGTTCCCAGTACCATGTGCTAATATAGATGCATTTCTAATAGCTATCAAATATTTTTTTTTCCATACAGGCGTCTCCTGGCTGAAGCTGCTCTTCAAAAGCTAGATCTACCAACTGCTGAACAAGCATTTGTGCGCTGCAAAGACTACCAAGGAATTAAATTTGTTAAGTGCTTAGGCAATCTGCAGAGTGAATCAATGAAGCAAGCTGAAGTGGCAGCCTACTTTGGCAGATTTGAAGAGGCTGAAAGAATGTATTTGGATATGGACAGAAGGTAATTACTAGAAGCAGTAATCCCAACAATAGGTCAAGGAAAATACCTGTTAAGTAGAGGCACTAAAAAAAAAGTGGGGACATTTAAACAGTGAGCAGGTATTTATTCCTTTCACAATTTACAATTTATGGAATGCGAGAGCAAGGTTAGAGAAAGAGAACTTTCCCTATCGAAAGGTAAAAGAATACTCGACAGACTTCCATTAGTTACCACTATGCTATAAAAACAGTAAAACTGAAAGGGAAATTATTTAT
This sequence comes from Gavialis gangeticus, assembly GCF_001723915.1. Lineage (NCBI taxonomy): Eukaryota > Metazoa > Chordata > Crocodylia > Gavialidae > Gavialis > Gavialis gangeticus. The sequence continues at coordinate 21,111,042 of NW_017729028.1, read as the reverse complement.
AACTGAAAAAGAGATTGATTTTTACTTAGCAATTAGGCAGTGAAAGTGCTGTGTCTTCTAGAAGCAGAATGCAGTTGTTGACACCCTTTAAGGCATAAAGCAGTGAAGCACGCTCTGTTTCAAGCAACAGAGATAGATGGTAGGAAGTAGCAGAGAGCAGCGGGTCTATTTATTTCCTGGCTTCTTCCAGATAGGGTTACCTACCTAGAAAGTGTTTTGGTAACAATTGGTGCACTCTGAGGGGCTGGAATTCTAGGCAGCCCTTTCTTCCTTGCCTTACTACTGTGAAGGCTGCAAAGCACTTAACAAAATAAGGCTTCATCAAGTATGTTTCCTTTTCAAATATAGTTTGAAAATTCCTTTTCAGTATGTTCCTATTTATCTATCCCAGAGATAATCAATAATTATTATCACTAAAACTTTGAGCCTCTAAGGCCCTTGACATGTTACACTTACGATGTGATTAACAAAATCACATCTTAAGTAGTGACTTGGCTACGTGCTCATTTAGTTAATGCCATGATAAAACCAGGAATAAGTGACAAAGTTATTACCGGGGTTCCAGGTTTTCCATTTGCCAAGGAAAAACATGGATTTTCTCCTTTAAAGGAGAAAAACACAGGCTGGCAAGGGGGTACCATGTGTAGTGCAGTTCCCTGCTACTGTGCACACTCCTGGGGAGGGGTCGGGCACCAGAGGTGACATGTTGGAGGGCATGGGGAGGTACATGCCCCCCAGATTTCTATGCCTACAGAAGGGCACAGGGCTGCAGCCTGGGTGGACCACCACCGGGTAGGAGCTGCCTCCTCATTCCAGTGGGTGGGACCCAGTGCAGGAGGGCAAAGCAGGGTGGCATGAGCCCCATGCTGGCACCACTGCCTTCGTGAGGTGCCCCTGCTCACCGCTGCAGTAGGGAAGGGGTACAAGCTGCCCCCCATTGCGGTGGCGGGCAGGAGGTGCCTCACCTTCGTGGCCATGGCAGCGCAGCTGGTACTGGGCTCATGGTGGTGGTGGCAGCAATGAATCTTGCTGCCCTGCTCCATTTTCCCATGCTGGGTCCTGCCCAGTGGCCCGCGGAGGTGGCTCCTGCCTGCTGCTGGTCCAACCAGGCTGCAGCCCTATGCCCCTGGGCATAGAAATCTGGTGGGGCATGTATCTCCCCATGTCTCTCAATGATGGTGTCATCTGTGGTTGGGCACGCTGCCTGCTGGGGGAGGCACCAGGTCAGTGGCACGTAGGGGGAAGGAGGCTGTGGGTTGGGAGTGAGGAGCATCAGTTGCCTCCATGGGGATGCAAGGCTGCCGTCGCTGTCGTTCTCCAGGGGCCCAGACTGGGGACATGCGGGGACCCTCAGGCCCAGAGGCGGCTCCTGCTGGAACTCCCAGGCGGTCCCAACCCACCCCAAGCTTGAGCTGTGGGGCCCAAGGCTGCCAGGCAGTCCTGCCACGGCAGATCTTTGCGGGTGCTGGTGGGAAGCGGGCTCTGGGTGGCTGCAGGAGGAAGGCAGGTGGGGGGGCACATCCACCCACAGCCAGCCCACATCCAGGGCCCCAAGTAGCTGGGCTGGCAGTGCTGGGGTTTGGGGAAGGTGTTGCTGGGCCATGGTGGGGCTGTCTGGTATCCTGGGGCTTGGAGCAGGTCGGGACCACTTGGGGTCCGCTAAGCAAGTAAGCCGGGAAGTTTGGGCCCGGGCCAGAGCTGAGGCTGGAGCAGCTGTCTCCAGCCCAGGCTGTCTGTGGCCACCACTGCTTGACTGAGGGCAGGGTGAGCCCACTGCTGCTGGGGCTGTGCTCGGGTGGAGGGTGTGCCCCAGGCCTGGAGCAGCTCTGCAGGCACTTGCTCAGCTTGGGCATCCTGCTGGGGTGTGTGGGGGGTCTCCCCTCCCACCACTACAGGCAGCCCTCCTCCCCAGGCTCCAAACCCCCCACACCTTCACAAATTCCTCCCCCCGTCCCTTCCCTATACCCACCCCTGAACCATACAAAGTACCTGCCTAGTTTTGCATCATTTTAAGTTTTTCTGCGCATAATTTTGACTTTTTATCTGTGTGATTAAAATCGCAATTAATTGTGACTAATTTTTAATTGCGTAACAAATTGTGATCGCATTTTTTAACCATTTGACAGCCCTAATTAAAATATGCTGCTCTGGAGGCTGGGACCACTCATCAGCTGATAGTTTCCCAGCTAGGGCAGCACAGGGAGCTCCTGCAGCTGGGAGCCCTGATCAGCTGATTAAACTCTCAGCCTTGCAGATCCCAGCTGCCAGGCTCCTAGCCACAGGAGCAAACCTTCTTTTTAACATCTGTCAGTGTCTCTTAAGTGTTTCATTTCTCCATGCTGTTCATCTGCCACGATTGTAGTTCTGAAGACGTTTCTCAAAATATTGGTGGCTATTTTATGTTTTTTTTTACTGTTACCTAGTATTTTCTGATCCTATATATAGAGACCTTGCTATTGGATTACGGATCAAACTGGGAGATTGGTTTCGAGTACTGCAGCTTTTGAAAACAGGTTCAGGTGATGCAGATGATGCCCTTCTGGAACAAGCACACAATGCTATCGGAGACTATTTTGCAGATAGGCAAAAATGGTATGGTTCTCTGAAGAAGAAAATAGAATGGCTGTTTCATAATTGAGATTGGCTAGATTCCCTCCTACCCCGAGTTAAGATTAGTACAGTGTGGGGGAAAAGTCAAGAAGCTAGTCAGCCAGAGTGAGGAATAACAGCATGACCCAGAGTGAGTACATTTTATACTTGCAGAGTGAGTTGATTTCATTAAGGCATGTATCCTACCATTGCCTACAGTTCTGTTGCAAGAGGGAAGGAAGCAATAATCCCAGCTGGGCCAGGAGTTGGGTCACTGAACAAATTCTGAAACTTCTTAAAAAAAATTAAGGAAATATCAAGGCAGATAGTTTTGTTAAGATGGAGTTAAGCATAGTGAATGTTGTTAGTAAGAGGATGATGAAGCTCTTAGCAAAAAGAGAGAAAGAAGTAAGATTGCCTTAATTTTGACATTGTTAGTTATCTTAAACCCAAACTCTTCAAATTAGGTAAATGCAGATTTAAGGCCACCCAAACTACGTTAATTTTACCTGTATAAGGAACTTGGCCCCCAAAGAGACTGAAGGCCATATTTTTGGGTGTGTAACTTTAAACATTTTGAAAAAATGCAGTGCCTAATTTTTCAGAAATGTTGAGCTGTTGCATTTTCAATTGACTTCAACTACAGTGACGATCAGACCGTAATTGTTAAAAGCCGAGTAGTCAAAATTGGTGACGCTCAAATAGAGCACATTTCTGGAAATTGTTATAAATATATCTGTGGTTGCTTATGGTCCATGACAGATTGAGCAAAACAATAATAATAGGGTTCTTGACGCTTACCCCTACACTAACCAACAAATCTTATTAATCCTGCAATTTAAGGAAATATTGAAACTAAAATTTTAGTGTGCTCTAGGGTAGCATATTTTCCACAAGAAAGTGAACTTATATGAATCTGAAAAAATATATATTTTAATTTGTTTAATGACAAAGTTACTTCAGTTATGTTTAGTTAGCACTTTATTAACATTTACAGTTTTTATATTAGTAACCTTTTTTTTCTTCTTAGGATAAATGCTGTTCAGTATTATGTACAAGGAAGAAACCAGGAACGTTTAGCTGAATGTTACTACATGTTAGAAGATTACCAAGGACTAGAAAATCTGGCTAACTCACTTCCAGAAAATAACAAGTTACTTCCTGTATGTATAAGAACTGGCTGTATCTTTAAGACTCTCTGGTCATGGCCTCGTTTACATTAGCTTTTTGGTTTTGGTTTGTTTGGTTTTTTTGCCCTAAAATTTTTCAGGGCTGCTTTCACTGGTAGTAACAATGGTCATTGTTGTCTTCTCGTGTCTCTATACCATAGCAAGAATGGTAATGTTAATGGAAATGAATGTCAGAATCATTCCAGAGGCTTGAAAGAGGGAGAGAGCCTGTCAGCATGATCTAATGTGATGTCTTAAGTAAGAATTAAGAAAAATTGGTAGTTTGCATGTTTTCCAAAGTATGTGGAAAAGACAAATCATGTTACAGTGAATGGCATTTTAATATAGCATGCTATTTCAGATCAACGCTGTCTTCCAACCGTGTCCTGGTCTGCTAAGTTCTCCAACATATGCACTAAATCCTAGGAAGAAGCATCCCAGTGTCTGTAATTCTAAGATTTTTACCCTGTACCACTAATAATTCTGAGCCAATGTAGATCCAAGAAACAAGTTGTAAAAGTAAAATATATTCCTTAAGGTTACTGTAGGGTTGTTGGTTGTAGCTGTGTTGGTCTAAGGACATAGGCAGGCAAAGTTCTTTGGGAAGATGTGATATCTTTTATTAGACCAACTAAATAGTTGGAAAGAAGTTCTTAGCAAGCTTTCAGGCACAGGGGAGACTCTAGTGGTGTTACATGTTCTCCAAGGTAGAAAAGAAGCTAATTTACAACAAGCAGGTTTGTGAAACTGTAAGTTAGTAGAAGTTTGGAAGACAATAGGTAGAGATACCCTGAACCTCGCTAACCTCATCAGCAGAAGCAAACTTCCTTTGACCCAAACCACATCAAATGGATCCAGACCATGCTAGGACAAGAAACGTAAAACCTGCCAATGCATCTCCACCAGTCTCGCAATAACTACACCCTACAACAGGACAATCACTATTCCTGGATCTTACACCTATGCCTCCAGAAACACAATGCATCTCATCCAGTGCACCAAATGGTCTGATGGAAAATATGTAGGAGAAATCAAACAAAAACTGCACCAGAATAAATGCACACCGAAAATCCATCAAAGACAAAAATACCCAATTACCTGTGAGTGCCCACTTCTCACAAGACAGTCACTCTCCAATCTCTCAGTTCTAATCCTCAAAGGGAACTTAAAAAAACACCTTTTGTAGACAGCCTATGAACTTCACTTCATAAATCTACTGGATACAAAAAATCATGGACTTAATATAGACATTGAATTTATGATGCATTAGAACCTGCCTGCGATATGATACCCCAGATGACCTGCTTCCAGCTGTTTGCATTCCTTCACACATTTCCCTCCCTTCCCCCGCTGCCCTTCCCCCGCTACCCATTGTCTTCCAAACTTGCCTGCCTTAAGATTACTGTAACACATAGGTGATGCATATGGGGGACATGAGTGGTGGGGGGGGGTCACGGGGAGTGCTGGCCGGTGCTCCCCCTGAGAAGCGCCGGTGGCACTTCCAGTTTGCCACCAGCACTTCCGGGGTAAGTGATCAACTGCTGGGACACCCCCCCCAGTCAACAATTGGCAGCTGGTGCCCCCTGCAGAGCCAGGAGGCACCGGTCGCCCATGCTGCAGCATTATAGAATCTGTAAAAAGATTAATACAATTACAGAGATTGTAGTAGCATTCGTTACTAAAATGGTGTCCTGCAAATCTTGAAAGAAATGGTAGCAGGTTTCTAATATCTTTTGCAGGATATAGCTCATATGTTTGTGAGAGTGGGGATGTGTGACCAAGCTGTGTGCGCCTTTCTGAAATGTAATCGCCCAAAAGATGCAGTAGATACCTGTGTCCATCTCAATCAGGTAAGACAATGATGATAGAAGGTGGTATTGTATTGCGTTGGAGGATTAATAATGAGATTTTTCATGTTGGTCCACAGTTAGATTTCAGTCCATTTTAATCATATAATGTGTATTCAGAATCCTTCTAAAACTCACACTCCAGTTTTTAAACCTATCACTAATTATTGGAGACTAGGAGGAAGCCATCCTAGAGGGTGTATTGTTTTACATCTGGCAGGCAAGGTTCTTGGCTCTTACTGGGTGTTTTGCCCCTTCTCTGAAGTCACTGAGACAAAATACTAGAGTAGTTAGACCACAGAACTGCTTTAGTTGACAGTTCCATTGGTTCTCAATGATATCAGCTTATGTGACTCAGCAGGCAACCATGCATTTTGGTATGACAACCTTTACTGAAATCTCAGGAGAGAAGCTGATGTGGGATTGAGCATGGTAACTCTAAAAGTAGATTTAGAATAGCTGCAATACAAAGTTTCTCTTCAACTCTTTGTTTTTTATTTCTTTAGTGGATAAAGGTCTTCAAATTCACATTTGCCTGGCCTGAATACCATTAGGTTGTAAAGTAATAGCTGCTGGGGTTAAGAAGCAATTGCACACACTGCAAAAAGTACTGCATTATCTCCTAAGTACTGTTCTCCACAATTGGTTGGGTGCCTGCAGTGGAGGGTTTACACCATCTCTTATGTGACTGTACTAGGTGGCTGCTTGAGGAACAGTACTTAATAGCTACTTTTCTGATGCAGTATGCTTCCTTTTAATCCTTTTTGCGCACAACATGCTGTTAAAAGCAAGTAAAATGAAAATAAAATTCTTAGAACACTGAGCGTATGTAGGAGCAAATCACAACCTGAATTCAGTCCTTGTACAACTTCCTTTATTGTTGATAAAGTTTTATAGTTTATAGTTGACAAAGAATTTGGGTATCACAATTTAGTAAAATTTGAATAAGGATTTGGTTAATTTTTATCCATAAAGAAGTGAAGCCAGACATAAACAAGTAATGCCATACCTCTAAGTGTATTTTCCTTATTAAAAAGAATACATCAAAAATCTGTACAAAGTGTTTGGCTTGTAGAAATAAGGCAAATAAATTTGCTAGTTTAGACTTAAAAGCTTTTCCATGATCCAATTTAGTTCTGAATTGTTTTGCTTCTGTTGGATACACTCTGAGCTGTTTCAGAGCTTTTCTGCAGAAGATTCAATTCTGGCAGTTACAAAAAAAATAATTTACTATAGGTTTTGCTTATTAAAATCACAACTTCTGTTTTCTTATAATATGATGGAATGCTTTGACTAAGAAGATAATTGTACTTTATTGAGGATGTAACTGAAAACTTGTAAAACCGAATAACTGATTGCTCTTGTTTCCAGTGGAATAAAGCTGTTGAGCTGGCTAAAAATCACAATATGAAAGAGATTGGATCACTTCTCGCTAGATATGCATCTCATTTACTGGAAAAGAATAAAATCCTTGATGCCATAGAACTCTATCGTAAGGCCAATTATTTTTTCGATGCTGCCAAGCTCATGTTCAAGGTATTCAAGGCTCCTCTTTAATCCTGAGTTATACAGGATAGTTAGCAATAGTGTGTGTAGGTGTCAACGGTTAGTTTTATGTACTGCACTTTGCATTTTCCAGTGTTAACTATTTTCAGGGAACAAATAGGTGTTTGAGGTGTATAGGAGATGTTAATTATAAAACCATTACATCATTGTGTAGTGCAAGTCAGAGTTAGGTTTGAGGTATTCTTTACTTCCAGTCATGCTGTGCCGTTAAACTTCAAAAGTAGTGTAAGTTCAGTGGTGGTTATAGAGTATTTTAATATTATAAAAGCTTAAGCCTGCCTGTCTGAGTGTCGCACTTTATTCGCAACAGAGTGAACAGAAGAAGGAGGGAGGTGGTGAGGCCAGCAGGGCATTCTTGATAGGCAGTTGGCTAGTCTATATATATTTAAGTTTAGAAAATCCTGTTCTTATTTTTTTGAAATTACAAAGGCTACATTAATGTTTATATTGCCACAGCAAATGTTTAGATTGTATTTGTATGTCTAGAGGCAATTCTTTTACCATGGTAAAAACACCAAATGTCATTTAGTGTGTAATTGTCAAAAAATGAAATATTTTTATGGCCCTTATTTCTTTAAGATTGCAGATGAAGAAGCAAAGAAAAGGACTAAACCTTTGCGAGTTAAAAAGCTTTATGTATTAGCAGCTTTACTTGTAGAACAATACCATGAACAAGTGAAGAATGTACAAAGGGGAAAAGTGAAAGGAAAGAGTTCAGAGGTAAAGTATATCAAATAGTTCCCAGCAGTTTTATAAATGCCTAATATGTATCATCCATCAGAGTAAACAAATGAAAGGATATAATATTATTTTAAAATAGTCTCTTATTTCTAACATGTTTTTATTTCTTCCTAAGATTTATAAAGGAGCATGCTGCTTAAAAACATTATTTAGAAATAGCTAAATTGTGTTTTTAACATTTATTTTTTTAAAACAGCCTTTGAATATTATGACAAGATTCTCACAGATGAATCCAGGGTTTTTTGTGCTTGGTATGAAGTGATTGGTAGGAATGATATACCAGTTTCAAAAGAGATTTAGTACATAGATCAAGAAATACTGCCTATAACTCAGCTGGGTCAGGTAAGTTAGTGTGTGCAGTATGGGAATGCAACAAGAAAAAATAGTTCTCACATTCATTAAATTCCCATCTTCATGTACACCAGTGGTTCTCAGCATTATTAGACTCAAGGCACCTCTTAGAAAATAATAGCTCTTAGCTTTTCTTCACCTTTTAAAGAAAGATAGTGGAATTCTTGTGTTGCAAAGAACTCAGAAAGACCACAACAGTTCAGAATGTTTTTGACACTGGATTTAAACTAGGTTTCATGGGGGATGATGATCAAAACTCTTTAGCAGCAGAGCACATAGTCCAGAGGGGAACGGACTTGAAGAAGCAACTCAGCTCTGGGAAAGGTTCACAGAGCTACAGGACTGCAACAAGTGATGCAACAGGGAAGCGAGGGGGTCAAAATGCAAAATGCATCCAATACATGTATACAATAAAGAAGAGCTGGAAGTTGCAGCCTGTGAAAAGAACTATGAGCTCATTGGCATCACTGAGAGCTTGCTGGACAGCTCTTATGACTGGAGTGTCAACGTTGAGGGTACAATGTTTTAGAAGGACAGATGGCAGAAAAGGTGGTGATGTGGCCTTGTATATCAAAAAGCACATACTTGTTCCCTGGTTCAGGAGGAAAAAGACAGCAAAGCAGAATGCGTCTGGGTGAAGATAAAAGGTGAAAGATATATAATGGTGGGGATTTATTATAGGCCACCAAATGAGGAAGAAGAGTTGGATGAGGCACTCTTTAAGCAGGTGACAAATCTATCCAAGAGCTGTGATATGTTAGTGGTGGGAGACTTCAATTTTCCAGACATCTGCTGGAAAAACAATGTAGCCAAACATAAAATGTCAAGCTGGTTCCTAACTTGTGTTAAGGACAACTTTCTGTTCCAGAAAGTGGAGAATACAACCAGGGGAGATCACCTATTTTGGATCATGTCCCGACCAACAGGGAAGAATTGGTGGAGGATGTGAAGGTGATGGGTAACAGGAGAAAACTATCACAATACAACAGACTTCCAGCTCCTGAGATGGGGAAAGCATGAGGTCAGCAAAATTAGGATGCTAAATTTAAAAAAGGTGGATTTCATCTGACTTAATGAGCTTTAAGGAGCTAATAGGCATGGGATTGAAGATTAAAAGTGCCTAGGAGGGCTGGGAGCTTCTAAGGGGCACAGTATTGGAACCCCAATAAGAAACTTTCCTGACACAATGGAAGCACAAACATGGCAAGAGACCAATGTAACTGAACAAGACACTGCTAAAATGCCTCAAATGCAAAAGTAAAGCATATGGGCGATGGAAAAATGGGAAGGTCAGCAAGGAAGCATACCAGGAAATAGCAAGAACCTGCAGGGACAAAACTGGGAAGGCAACGACAAAGAACAAGCTGCAACTGACAAAGGAGGTTAAGAACAACAAGGAGTTCTATAAGTATATTAGCCAGAAAAGAAAGACCTTAGCAAGCCAGGGGAACAAGATACAAGGAAGGCAGAGCTACTCAACAGCTACTTTGCTTCAGTCTTCACAAAACAATTAAGTTGAAAAAATAGAAATACTATTTTTAATAGAAATACTATTTATATACATAGTCATACTCCTACCAAAGATTATTTGGAGAAGAAAGGGGGCAAGATGAGGAGATAACAAAACAGGTGGTCATAGACCTTTTGTTGGGTCTGAATGAATTCAGGTCAGCAAGGCTGGATGAACTTCCCAGGGTCCTGAAAAAAACTGGCAGAGGAGATCTTGGAGCCCTTGGCAATGATCTTCATGAAGTAGTGGGAGATGGACCAGATACCAGAGGACTGGAAGAAGTTCAGTGTTATGTCTGTCTTTAAAAAAGGCAAAAAGGAGGACCTGGGGAACTAAAGAGTGGTTAGCCTCAGCACAGTATCTGGAAAATTACTGGAGCATATCCTGAAGAAAGCCATTTGCAAGCAACTGGAGGAGGAATGGCTCATTGCAAGCAGCATGGATTTATGAAAAACAAATTGTGTCAAACAAACATTCTTCTTTGACAGATTAACTACTTAGGTGGATGAAGGAAATGCTGTGGATATATAGTGTATCTAGATTTCAGAAAGGCTTTTGACAGGGTCCTGCATGACCTTCTCATAAACAAATTGGAGAAATGTGGGCTAGATAAAACTACTATAAGGTGGATAGATAACTGGCTCAGTAGCCGCAGGCAAAGGATAATTATTAAAGGGTTTAAATGTTAGAAGGGCAGGAGGTTTCAAGTGGAGTCCTGCAGTGATCTGGCCTAGGTCTGGTGCTGTTCAACGTGTTTAATGATTTGGATGTTGGCATAGAAAGCTTCTTGTGCAAGTTTGCAGACAACGAAACTAGAAAGCATTGCAAACATGTTGGAGGATGTGAGCACAGTTCAGAAGGTTCCTGACAGATTGGAAAGTTGGGCTACAGCTAACAGGATGAAGTTTCAGTAAGAACAAATGTAAGGTGCTATACCTTGGGAAGAAGAATAAAAAACACAAATATAAAATGGGTGACACCTGGAAGGATAGCTGCATTGTGGAAAAGGATTTGGGAATCTTGGTAGACCAAACTCAATATGAGTCTGTAATGCGGTGCAGCTGCACAAAAGATGAATGCTGTTTTGAGATGCATCAATAGAAGCATTAGGTGCAAGAAATGGGAGGTGGTAGTGTCTTTCTACTCAGCAAAGTCTTACATGTGATGATTTTTTTAAGGCTACATCAGCTTTAGCTGGATTGCTGGAGGAAGATGTTCTCTCTTCAGCTAATCGCTTCACAGATAATGCCTGGAGGGGAGCTGAGGCTTATCATTTTTTCCTACTTGCACAAAGACAGCTTTATGAAGGTTATGTAGATACAGCAATGAAAACAGGTAAGGTTTCTCTGCTATATGGATGGTTAGAAAATTTAAATTATTCTGTAAGCCCCACAAATTACTCCTTATACTTGCCTTGTTTTCTTTTGGTTGTGCCTGATTCCTGTGATTTAGAAGAGGAGTTGGTAACTTACAGTGCTTGGTCTGGATCTGGTCCACAGAGCCCAGGGCTGTGGGGAGTAGGGAGCAGGGTGTTTTGCCTGTGTTGTGGTTTGGCATCAGGGAGAAGCATCTAGCTATGGCAGCCAGAAGTACTGCCTCCCCTCCCCACCCATCGACCCAAGCAAGGTACATCTGGCCTGCTGCTGTTGCTGCTGATTTGGACCTTGAATAATGTAATTAACAGAGTATTGTAACAATCACCAAAATGAAGGGAAAAGATGTCAGTTTGAGCAACAAGTACCATATATTCTCACATATAGCTTATCCCTGTGTATTGTATGCACCTTGATTATGAATGGGAGGCTAAAGGGAAAAAACCAGATCTTTGATTGAGGTAACTGGCAGCAGCTAGGGAGCCAGGCCTGTTTCCAAGCCTGCTGCCAGCCCATGTGCTGGATGGGGCCCATGGAGCCACATGCTGGGCCTGAGCCTGCACGCTGGGTCTAGGGCAGCATGCTGGGTTTGGAGCAGGGATAATGTCTGCCTTTATGTAGTGGATCTGGAGGTAGCATGATCCTGGACTCAGCACACCAGTCCAACCTGGCATGTGGTTCTGGAGTCAGTGTACAAGGTCAGACTTGGTGTGCTGGATCTGGCCACAGGCCAGCTCCATGTCCTGGCGTGATCTAGTATGCAGATGTAGAGGGAGGCTTCTCTCCCCCTTTCCCCTGGTGGAAATTTGGTTGGGGGGAAGAAGGAGAAACTGCCACAGTGGTAATTGCCGCTGCTACCAGTTACGTCAATGAAAGATCTTTTTTTTTCTTTAGGCTCCCATTCATAATCAAAGTGCATACAATATACATGGGTGTGCTATATGTCAGAATATATGGTACGTGTTACTCTTAGTGGTAACTGCCACAGCTCTGAGACATTGCAATTAAACACTACCACTGCTTACTCATGCTGCTGCCCCCACCCAGTTTCTGGACCTGTGGGATCCTTCTTCTCACGTATATAATGTGCACCCTGATTTTCCACAGGTGGTTTTGGGGGGAAAGATGAAGGTTATATGTCAGGAAAATACAGTAGTTTTACAGGGGAATTGCCAGTATTACCAAATATAGAGGTCTGAAATAGAACTTGTAACTAGCTATTTTATCAGGTTAAATAATTCCCCTAAAGCGTGGACAAGCCTGTATCTGGAGCAGTTTCAAAAAGCAGAGGGGGAGCTGTTGCTCCAGACCTTGCAGCAGCTATTATGCTGCAACAGTTATCTGGGAGCCATGCATATATAGCAAACTGGCTCTAACCTTAACTCTGGATGAAACAGGATTAAAGTTAGAGCTGTTCAGCTACAGTTGCTTGGATCAGGGTTTGTGCACATCTAACAGTTATAGTATAACAGCTGATATGTGTTTCAGAGCAGCAGCAACTCCCCGTCTCCTTCTGAAACCATTCCAGATATAGGTTCATCCATACCTAGGTATTTGTAATGACCATGCACCTCTGTTGATTGAATATGGTGTGCCAGAAGATCACAGCTGTGCTGCTCCTAGATCAGTACTGTACTAGAATCAGTAGGAGTCAGCTGGGCAGATGGTGCTCTCCACTTCTTTTTCTGAAAGGCTAAGAATTAAAAGGTAGGGTACCAGGGACTCTTTTTCAGCTCTTAAACAAGCACAAGTTGTTTCTTTAAAACAAGTTGAACTAGACATGCTCTAGCATTTTCATAGCAGTGATGTGATGGGAAGAATATAATTTTTAAGCAAAGTCTACCTTTATGTGTGTGCCTTTTCAAAGCAATATATTATAGCTGTCTTGTTCTTTTCTTTTTGTAGCTCTTCACCTGCGAGATTATGAAGACATTATTCCTGCAGTTGAAATCTATTCCCTTCTGGCTCTGTGTGCATGTGGCAATAGAGCATTTGGTATTTGTTCAAAAGCCTTTGTTAAACTCGAGTCCTTAGAAACCCTTAGCCCTGAACAGAAGCAGCAATATGAAGATCTTGCCCTGGAAATATTCACTAAGCACTGTCCTAAGTATAGCAAAAAATTGGATCTGGATGGCCTTCTGGAGAGGTAGGCTATTACTTAGCTTTTTGGTTAATGTTAAAATTTTTTGCTGAAATTGTTGACAGGAAACCAGCAGGGTCTCTCACTGAATAAGCCCATAGGGTTGCTATGCCTTTTACCCTGTCAATTAAATTTTGGTGGGCCTAAAAGGGACTTTTCCCTGGGTATAGGTCTATGTCCTGGTCCCACTCAGAGGGCAATAAACCAATGATTACAAGACAGTTGGATATAAGTTCAATAGAAATATAACAAGCCCAGTCACTAACAGTACTAACAATAACAACAAATACAAATCATAAGGTAAAACAGTCTGTACAGTATTTACAAGTAACAGCCAAACACCACCATTAAATTACTGCTAGAGGGCAATCCACAGCACTGAAGGCCTAGTGTGGAGGCTAAGATTGCTACTTCAGCCTCTAGTCACTCACTGAGGATTTCTCTGCCTTTCCCCAGATGGGTACTAAGCACCTCAGACTCAAGAGTAGGTGATACTTTACCCTCACAACGAATGGCAGGTAAATCAGGCAGATGCGTTCATGTATGGCGGGAGTCACTCCACAGCTTAGTGATTTCCTGGGAGTTTGACCCTTCCCACAGTGCCAACTCTCACAGATGCATGCATCACTGATCTTCACACAAGCCCTTACAATCAGTCTCAGTCAAGGGCTCACAAGACCACTCTGTCCCCAGTCACACATGAACCCACATATGCAGGTAGCGGCTGGGCTGGGCTGCCCTCAGTGTGGGTGGTGGTGGCTCTGGAAGTGGGCTACGGGGGGAGGAGGGAAGGGAATGCAGCCACCCCAGAATTCCCTGTGGCCTCCCCAACGCCTTTGCCTGCCCTGAACACAGCCCTAGCCAGCCCCACCCCTCCTCCCCCCTGCCAGGAAGAGCTCGGCACCGCCCCAGGCCCAGCCTCAGCCCACAGCAGCAGCCTGCTTCAGCCCATGTGCAGATCTGGGGGCACACGTCCCCCCCCCGCTCCTCCCACATGCCGTCCTGGGGTGCGCACAGCGGCGGGACCTGCCCCCCCACCCCCCAGATGAGCTGCTTGTGGCTCCATCCTGCACCCAATCCTGCCCTGGCTGAGCAGCACCTGCCTCTACCCCACTCCCTTCCTCACTGCAGGGGCCTTGATCTATCCCGCCTCCCACCTCTTCCCTTCTAATCTCTAGCCATCCTAGGCATGTGTAACCAGGACAGGACTCACTGCTAACAAAATATACTGTTTGGATTTGCTGGTTCTGAAGTGCTGATGATAAGACGCTTGGGTATTTTATCATATCAGGAGGATGAATGTACCCAACCATAGGGTAGCATATGTTAATTTTACTTAATATAAGTTCCATCATAATAAAATAATGCAGCCCCAAATGAAAAGGCTAAATTTGTGATAGATGGCCAATAAAAATTTTGCATGGGCACATATACACATGCAGTTATGGTGCATGACTAAACTGTGGAACTTACTGCTCTGGAGTTTATTGCTCCTGAGTGGGCTCTTTGAACGTGCATCTGGGAACAATAATCTCCAAAGCAATAAGCTCCACAGTTTATTCATGTGCGGCACATTGAGCTGGGTTGGAGCAGCCCTGGCTGGCAGGGAACCTGGCGGTGGGGTGGGGAGGATAAGGACTGCTCCCCCTGGCCCAACGTGCTGAAGAGGGGCTGGTCGGGGCATAAGGGTGCATCAGTATGGGTCTAGCTAGTAGGCACTCCCTGCACTGATGCACCCTTATGTCCCAGCCCGCTGGGTAGTGTCTACATGTGCTCTGCTACAGAGTTTTTTACCCAAAGCAGGATAGCACTTGTATTTATAAGTACTATCCTGCTACAGAGTAAATTAGTTTATTCCAGTGTAAGAGGGGTGCAGATGTAGATGCCAAGACATTTACTGAACAGCTAATTAGTCAACTGTGCAGTAAATGTCTCGTGTAAATGTGCCCCAAATATATAGGTTTAATGTAAAGCTATGTATGCACTTCCCTTATCCAGATGACTCCTGAAACAAATATTTGTTGTTATTTTAGAATGTTTTAAAGTTACAGTTAGTTTTTTTCCTTTCTGTTTCAGTAGTGGAGAAGGAAAACTTCCAACATGTGTTGCAACAGGAAGACCTATCACAGAGTATCAGTTCTGGATGTGCAACATGTGCAAGCATTATGTACAGGCCCAAGAAATAAGCAATTATAACTTTTGTCCTCTGTGCCATAGCTCAGTAGCTTAGTAAGAAAAACAAAGGTATATGTATGTTTGTTATGTCTCAGACTCTGATAAACATAAGAGCATACTTTGAAATGTAATGATTCTGTTGTTGCTTGTTTAATGTACTGTTACAGGATACTACTGTTATTAGCAGAGAAAAATCTCGAAAAAAGTGCAAGAGAACAAATCAGGTGCAATCTGTCATAAGAAAAAGATTTGTTAAGTGACATTTGTATGAAGTGGTTGAGGCTAAGAGCCTTTTTTTTTATTGTAAACTGGACCTAAATTTACAGATATTCAACATCCACTATTCTCAGGCTGTTTACAGAGTCATCAATGTAGTACTAAGCAGCAGTAGTTATATTTGGGAAAAATTAATATAGGTGAACCCTTGAAGAAAAAAAATTGAAATGAGTCCGTTGAGGGAGACACACTAATTATGCAGATTTTGTTCCTCTAATTGAATGGTGGGGCCTATTCAAATATCAGCCGTAAGCTTACAGCCCAGCTCTAGCTGACCGAATATTAGTTAGTAACCAAGAAACCACAGACTCAGGTGAACAATTCAACAACTAGACTATTTTATAATCCAAGAGAGGAAATACAAAACAAGAGGTAAGTAGCATAAAGAACAGTTACAAGATTATACAGCACTACATACACAAACTAGAGATCAAAGTAAAGCTCTTCTCAGACTTGCAACAGCCTTGCTAGTGGTCACAAGCATGGAACAGCTTAATATTCTCATCTAGGCCACAACACAAAACACATGCACAGCCCTTAGCAGCTTACATACACAATACAGCAGCAGTTCCAAGTGATCACAATATACCCAGAGAGGACTGGAGGAAAGAGGGGATATTGGCCCTCACCAGCTGCTGCAGCTCTCACCCACTCTCATCACACCCGCCTCTCACTCTCTCACAGTCAGCCCTATTTCATCCTTTTGATCACTCCACTTCTGTCAATCTTCCATTCACCCAGTCACTCAGACAGGAAGGGTGTCAGTCACATGCCAGTCGCTCCACTGACCAATCTGGGGGTCAGTTATCTCAGGTAGGTACTTGGTACCATTTTCCCGCCACAAGTTGCGTAGGGCTGACTGTGCATGCCCATATAGTCACAAGCTGGTCGCTGAGCCTTCGGGGTCATAAGTTCAACACTCAATGCAAGAGTTCTGCAACTCTTTGTCCAACAAAGTCCAGTGTTAAACAGCACCCGCTGCAACCCTCATCATTGTTTGTGGTATTTTTCTACTATAATGAACATACTAATAGATGTACTTAAAGCAGATAATTGATGCTGTATTCTTTTGTTGAATATATTTACAAGTGCAGCACAAAGGAGCCAAACAAGCTCATCAGCAAAGAAACTGCAGTTTGGAATCTGCAGCTTGAGTTCTCCCTGTCTCTTTCAGATATTTCACCCTTAGGCAATGAGGTTGACTCAATTAATGTTAGTAATAAAAGAGAAAAAATACATTAGTGAACTATATGTTACAAGTTAATTGCCTTTTTTCTTTGGGGGCAGATATGTCTGTATCACGCTGTCATAACTGTCTTCCTTGTGTACTGGTATAAATGGAGATAGAAGGGACATGGAGACAGGGTAATTACAACATCCTTGGAGGTTATCTGTCCTGCTCTGTAGTTAGTTGAGCTACAGTGATAGGACAGCATGGGGAAGCTTGAGCAGCTGTTGTTCATGTTGTACATGACCTGTACAGAAAAAGAGCAAATCGGTTTTCAGTTTTGTCAGGCCCGTATTTTTCAAAAGCACACCATGAACTTTTCTCTAAAAAAAACCAAACAACATTATATGGGGCATCTTGTTTTAACTTCAGGTATCCAGGCGGCAACTCTTGCTTTTATTTTTTTCTGTATGGAAATGCTTCATAATATAAATTTGTTACATATATTGTATTGTAATACACTTCTTAAATAAAACATTTTTCTATGCAGTGGTATAGCCTTGATGGTCCAGCAATTAGGCTACCGACGAGGATTCCTCGGGCCACGAAGCCAGAAGTATCCAGCCCTTTAGGGGTCCCCCACAGATCAGGACACTTGCGGGCCGTCCTCCAGTCACTACCAAACTTAAAAGGCCGAGCTTCGCGCAGCAGGCTGGCGCTAGGTCGTGCCCCTGCTCCCCGCACACTGCAGGGGACTGGGTCTGTGTTGGTCGCGCTGCACAGCGGGGGAGCCGCACCAAGTTTCAAACGCAAGGCCGGTCCCGCGCCCGCACGCCCGGCTGACTCCGCCCCGCCACGCTGCCGCGCCAATAAACGGCAGCCCCTTCAAGGCTCTACTGATGTCACTGTTCTACGCAGGCAGTGAACACGCTCCGGCGCGCGGTGCATAGTGGGACCGCGCGGGACCCGGAAGACGAGCGGTGCCCGTTCGAGCGGCAGCTGACGGTTATGGGAACGTGACCCCCCCCCCCGCCGACATGGAGCAGGAGCGCGGCCGCCGGCACCCCGAGTTGCTGTGGGCTGCGCATGCGCGTTTCCGCGAGCGGCGGTTCGAGGAGGCTGAAGCGCTGTACAGCCGCTTTATCGCGGACTGCGCATGCGCCGCCGGGGGCTCCGCCCCCTCCAGGTAAAGTCGCGTGGACCCCGACCCTTGCTCTTGCCTGGTGCTTGGAGCATGCGTAGAAGATCCGGTGGGGGACGTCCATGTGGGCAGTGCGCAGGCGCTGACGCTTTGGCTCCTCCCGCACCTGACGGAATGGAGCAGCTGTGGCTACACTTGACTCCTGGCAGGGCCTGGCCTGGGCCACCTGGTTCCACTGGTGCTGTCCTGTCCCGTGCACCTGTTTACCTGTCCCCCACAGACAGAGTCTTTAGGATCAGTGGCAAACGTGGGGATGGAAGAAACCCACCCACCTGCCACCCTTTGGCTGCAACCCCCCACCAAAGGAACGGGAGCGAGGCCATAGGTTCAAAACGAGGGTGCCGAGGGGGAGCACTGAGAGCAGCGCACCTAGGTATGACATCTGGCTTGTCCGAGTCAATACAACTTGGGAAAGTCCAGTGTAAGTGGCCTGTTTTGGGACAGCAAGTCAGATGTTGTCACCCTTGTACCAACAGCTGATGAGAACTTCTTTACATTTGTGAATTTCTGCCGTAGTTATGCGCCAGAATAATTTACAAATCTTTAGAAATCGCTTAAAGAAGTTCAGGAGGTTTCCTCGAACAACACCCCTAAAGCCGAGAGTATGCTGTAGTTTAAGGACCTGAGAGTAGTCCTCTTGGATATGTTTTGTAAGTGCTTTGTGAATCCTAATGGAGCTCTCTCTTCTCATCTTAAGCGAGTGTGCTGCTCAGGACCTTGCGACCGCATTTAATAACAGGGGACAGATCAAGTACTTAAGAGTTGACTTCTATGAAGCAATGGATGACTACACCTCAGCCATCCAAACACAACCAGATTTTGAAATTCCGTATTATAACAGAGGATTAATATTGTATAGGCTAGGTATGGAAAATGTTTTTATTCACTTTCATAATTTTACTGTTTTCTGTGCAAATTGCGATGTGCTGCAAACTCAGGGGCTCTGAGGCTCCAGGATCAAGCCAGGGGAACTACTCCAGTGTGTAAAACGAGTGACACAGGGGTCAGGCAGCCCTTTTGAATCACCATTCTGAGTAATTTTGCTTCAAAAGAAAACAGGAACTGGCTTTTGCTGCTGCCCCGCAATATGTTTGTTTGTATAGTGCTTGTTTGACATTGGGATGCAGAGCAGAGTGACCCACCAAGTGAACAGCAGCTTTCCATGGCATAAATTGATCTTGTGTGAAACAGCAGTTTACAGTTTGTGTTTTGCTGTTTGGCTTTCCTTCTGGGTACATATGAGGGAGAGGAATAGTTCCTGAGTATTGCCACTGAGTAGTTCACCTATCTGTATCACTCCAATGATTTTTAGTGAAGTTAGCTTTATTATTAAACCTATAGTTTCATAGTTAGTAGGGTTGGAAGGGACCTGAGCAGATCATCAAGTCCGACCCCCTGCCATGGCAGGAAAGAGTACTGGGGTTAAACAACCCCGGCAAGGTGGTTGTCTAGCCTTGTCTTAAAGACCCCCAGGGTAAGAGCCAG
>NW_017729028.1:21078849-21086451 GCF_001723915.1 Gavialis gangeticus | reverse complement strand
CCCAGCAAGGTGATTGTCTAGCCTTGTCTTAAAGACCCCCAGGGTAGGAGCCAGCACCACTTCGCTTGGAAGTTGGTTCCAGTTCCTAGCCGCCCTGACAGTGAAGTAGCGCCTCCTGATGTCTAATCTGAATTTACCCTCTGCCAGCTTGTGACCGTTATTTCTTGTCGCTCCTGGTAGTGCTCGAGGGAACAGGGACTTCCCCAGTGCCTGCTGGTCCCCTCTGACTAGTTTGTAACAGGCAACTAGATTCCCCCTCAGCCTTCTCTTGTGGAGGCTGAACAGATTCAGGTCCCATAGCCTCTCCTCATAGGGCCTGCCCTGCTGCCTGCTGATCATGCAAGTGGCCCTCCTCTGGACCCTCTCCATATTGTCCACATCCCTCTATGTGCATTGTCTAGCAAGAGTAAAACCTATTTAAGTATGGTTAAATGAGAGCGAGAGATGATGAAAGGCAAGGAGATACTAAATTGTTTTTCAATCATTCTATTTGGCCATTGCTCATTGTGTAGTGTGGCAATTGTCCAGTAATTGTGTGAAAGAGAAGTGAAGGTCATAAAGAAAATCAGCAGCAGAATGTGGATCTTAATCCAAGAAAAAGCATCATCTTTGTTCCTGAAGCTGAACAGGGTACAATGGTCATTACGGCAGCATTTCCATTGACTTCCTTCACTGAGGTTTGGGTTGTGCCGTAAATCCTCACTGCAGCTCTTGCTGCCAGGGTTCTGCATGGACCAAAGGGGGAGTGATTTGGGAATAACCAGATTTGTTTTATATTTGAAACACTCTTTAAAACAAATTATTTCTTCTGAAAATGGCTTGCACCTTAAAATCAAGTAAAAAAAAAGTCTATATTGTATACCATAGAGGTTCAGTTCTTCTAAATATGTCATTATTTAATTTGTTAAAGTTGAGAACTAGAACATTTGGTTGCATCTTTAAGTTGAAAAACATCGGTTCATAGGAATATGGTAATTGTATGTAGATTTTCGTCACAGGGCCAAAATGAGGTCAGAGTTCACTGAGGCTTCATCATTTTATGTCTACCACAATATGTTTGTTAGTATCATGTGAACTGCATTTAATCTGCCATCAGTATATAAGTTCAAAGTAAGCTGTGATACGTTATTTTTGTTCTATTCAGTTTATACAGCAGCTGGCCAAATTCAGTAACTCCTAATGAGTCTTTGTCATTAATATGAATTAATGTGCTTCTATATTTTTTGTCTTCGATATCAGTAATAGAAAATAGTCATGCAAAATACTGAAAATGGTCATGCGAGATTCAGTTACATTTGTAGCTGAATTACATTAGCAGATCCCTTATGCATTAATACAATACAGCAGGTTTTAGGATCTGATTTTGAAACTCGTAGTATCATAGAAAATTAGGGTTGGAAGGGACCTCAGGATGACATCTAGTTCATCCCCCTGCTCAAAGTAGGACCATTCCCAACTATTTCATCCCAGCCAAGGCTTTGTCTAGTCAGGTCTTAAAAACCTCCAAGGACACTGATTCCACCACCTCTCTGGGTAACCTGTTCCAGTGCTTTACTACCCTCCTGGTGAGAAAATTCTTCCTAATATCTAACCTAAATTTCCCTTGCCACAACTTGAGACCATTGCTCCTTGTTCTGTCATCTGCCGTCACTAAGAACAGTCCAGCTCCATCCTCTTTGGAACCCCCTTCAGGTAGGTGAAGGCTGCTATTAAATCCTCCCTCAGTCTTCTCTTCTCCAGACTAAATAAGCCAAGTTCCCCTAGCCTTTCCTCAGAAGTCATGTGCCCCAACCTCCTAACTATTTTTGTTGCCCTCTGCTGGACTGTCTCCAATTTGTCTACATCCTTTCTGAAATGGAAGGGGGGCCCAAAACTGGACCCAGTACTGCAGGTGAGGCTTCACCAGTGCTGAATAGAGGGGAATAATCACTTCCCTTGATCTGCTGGTAACGCTGCTGTTAATGCAGCCCAGTATGCTGTTAGCCTTCTTCACAACGAGGGCACGCTGCTGGTTCGTATTCAGTTTATTGTCCACTGTAACCCCTGGGTCCTTTTCTGCAGAGAAGGCTGACATCAACTGTGAAGTACTAAGCACCACAACTTTCAGAGATTTCAGTAGAAGTTCAACATGATTAGTAATCAGAGGATCAGAGCTTCAAATATATTCAATAGAAATGTTTAGTAAATCCACCAAGCAGTTATTTTTCAGTTTGAGTTTGTAAAATAGTTTTGCTATAGAAAAACAATAATGCACACCTTTCTCTTCTCTTTGAAACAGGGCACTTTGATGAGGCACTGAAAGATTTCAAGACGGTTTTAGATTTAAACCCTCAGTTTGAAGATGCCTCCTTGAGTCTAAAACAGACTATTCTTGACAAAGAGGAAAAACAAAAGAGAACTTTATTAAATGATCAACTGAATACATAAAAATATTTTTCCTGACTCTTGATTGTCTTCAGTTCATTTCAGTTATTGAGGAAAGCAATACATAATAATTTACATGTGATTTGTCCTGCTCTGGTTTGTAAGTTCTTGGCTGTCTTGGATAAATAATCGAAGTAGGTATCTTATAATTGCAGAATCATTTTTTTTTTTTTTTTAATAGTTATGTAATGTTGAACAAAAGGACAGCATTAAATCTCTCTAAGATGCTGGTTATTTTATGTTGAAATCTTTTATAATATATACAGGGCTACTGGAAGTTCAGTAACCACAACTAAAATCCTCGCTCTAAAGAGATATCTAGGTACTTTTGCAGATTTATTTAGACAGTCTTAAGTGCAGAAAATAATCAAAATATATGGTAGGTTTCAGTTCAGGTATTAAAACATGAAATAACGATTTATCTTAACAATAATTACACTCACAGCCTATATATATACAGAAGAGTTGAAGCTAGACTGAATGATATACATAAGCTTTTAGGGTATTAAACAATCTTAGAGCTTTTTTGCACGTGAAAAATTAATTTGAATTAACTCCTTACAGCAGTGTGTCTAATGTCCGGTTGTATGGACAGTGATGGATATCTTTTAAGGGTTTAGCCTTAGGTTTTTTACTTCTCTAAAATTGTTTTGTAGTCTATTAGAAGGTTGCCTGTTGATTTCAAATATACTGATTGCAAAACTAATGGATGAAAGTATAGAAACAGTTGTTTTATTTTTTTATGACTGAATGAGTACTAAGCAGATATATGCTTTTAAATTTAGTATGAACTGCAAGAAGCCACAAGATTTGACTTGCTTATGGTAACTATTGTGAGGTTTTTTCTGTTTATTGAAAAAGTCTGTATATTAAATAAAAATCTGCATGATGACACATCTTTGTTAGTGCACACTGTTGCAGTCTTTGTTGCTGATTTGCCTTGAGTAGTGCTCAACTTTAGAATGCCATATGTGATCGTGCAGTTTTCGTATCCATAGGAATAAAGTTGAATAAGATTATTTTAATACTAATTTAACTTCGTACTCTGTGTTCCTTCATGGAGAATCTCCAAGCCTTTACAAACACAAGGCTACATCCTGGTCACTGAGACATGCAATTGCAGTGAAGATCTCAAAGCTACTTGGGTAAGTAGAGGGACCCATGGCCTACTTTACATTCTCCCTACAGTTAGTGCTAGTAGTTCTGGTGTGAAGCATTGCAGTACTTTCAGTCAGCAAACTACTTTGCTCCCCTTCTTGTTCAAAAACATATTAGAATGTCCCCATAGTGCTATTGAATTTGTTTTTTGGGTGGAGAAAGAGGCACTGAGACTTCCAAGAACCTTAATTTTGTTCTTTGTCAGAAATACCAAGTATGTGCACTGACTACATTTTATATCTTATTACTGCCCATCACTTCCAAGGCTAAATAATACACTAAAAGGTTGCATATTTTTTAAAGTGCTTGGTTTTATAAGTAAGGAACTCAGTTACTATTCTTTGTTGATGAAAATCTAAATCTGCCCATGACACAGCTGATCTAGAAAAAGTGATCCGTCCAGCTTAGGTGGGTGCTAAACAAGGGAGTTTCAGTTTTAGAGAAGAGTGGGTAGAGATCTGTCACTTGGAAACTGTCTGCGAAGGGATTGAAGGAGTGATCACAGATACAGCTTTCACCAAGCTATTATCACTTCCAAATGCCAATACATGAGCTTTATTTATTTTTTAAAGAAAAATAGGAAGAAACCTCCCATCATGTATATTCTGAAGAGCAAATAAATCAAGATTTTTAAAAATAATATATCCCCATTCTTTCATAGACATTTCATTTGATATTTTCTCCTATTCTGTGTTCTATATTGTACCTGTCATGATAACAGGATTGAATAATGAATATTTCACACCTGATTCATAGTAAATATGTATGTCTTTCTGAAAGAGAGAGAACTTTGTAACTTCCAGCATACTTTTTAATTCTTCAGGGCAGCTCTAGCCAAAAGGTATGTATTTTTGTAAGCTAGGCAGATCTTTTTGGCTTTCAATCACAAAGACCATCTGCTTTTCAGTCTGAAATTAATAAACAATGCTTTGTGGCATTCTCAACCACTGAGGCTTGTTGAAATTGTGTCAGAAAAGCATCATTACCCATGCTGGAAAACTGAAGTAAGACAATATATATTGTAATGATCCTTTGGCTTGAAACAGTTGCTATTCATAAAGGATTATGATTCAGAAGAATAGCTGAGTGTAGTAAAATTTTATTTATATTGTGTTTTCATATATAAGGCAGACAATCTCAACTTCAAAATGAGTGCACAGTGTAGTCTTTGGACAGTAAGCCGTACAGAGGGATATGGTAGTGTCGAGCTTACACCTTCACCAGACTTCAGATGGGTTCTCTGCCTGAAAATTATAAATGATTGTAGAATGTCTGAAATAATTCTGGCTGCCCTCTTCACAGCCTAAATGTTCCCCTTTCATGGTCATATGCTGCACCAATAAATCCAACAGGTGGCTGTTGCTAACATGCACAGATTGGCTGTATGTGTTGGCAAGGAACATTTCAGACATGAATAATTCACAGACTCTTTCCCGTGGTTTCCTACCCATAAACCTACCACAAAAAAACCATTGCCTGTTTCCTTCTATGTAGTTTTTATGTTGACCTATGTGCTTTTACTAGCAGACCCTCCATTTAGTCTATTCCCCAGGGCTGGGATTATCTCAACAACGAGTAACTATGTTCTCACCCAGTGGTTTTCTACCTATAATCTTAGAAAAGAGGTGCCCGTGCTGCATTACAGAATGTTTTATTTCTTCAGTTATCTGGCACAGCAGCTTTTTTTCTAAGCTCTTTCTTGATCAGAGACCTGGCAAAGAGGAACATTGCAGACCTCCATAGTACCCTGCTTTTTTGTGCTTCCCAGAAAGAGTGAGACTAGTTGTAGGCCACACACATTCTATTGTATTCCAGGGACTATTCATTTTCAGAGAAAGTTAGAAAATGACATCCCTGCACAGCAAGCCAGAAACTGTCTGGGCACTGGGCAGAGTTTGAGATTTGCAAATCTAGTAAGAGGAGCAAAATTATTCTAGTGGGAGAACCTTGCTGTGTTAAAAAGAAAGATTAGTATTTCACCCATTTTTTTTATTACTGCTGCTTTGGTACAGAATTTACCCTGCCAAACACTGTTCTAAACTTGAAATATTACAAATGAAATATGTCCATTTTGATGGACTTTGGAATGGACATTGAAATCATTAGCCCTTACTGGGTGGTGAACTGTAGTAGTAGTGCTGTTGTTGCTGTGGTGGGTCTAGGGAATGTCAAGAAGCTGGATTTGTGGGGTGAGGTAATATCTTCTATTGCACCAACTGTATGATTGAAAGATATATTAGACAAGCTTTTGGGCACAAGATGCCCTTGCTATGTTCTGAGCACTATTATGGACACTCAGACTTCCTCAATGTACAACTGTGGTAAAGAAATGAAAAGCAAGACATTAGGAGGTAAAAGGAACAATAATATTGTGCTAATTGAGGGTTAAGCTACTAAGCTATTATATGCAGGGCTTCTCAATGTTCACTCTAAAAGTTCACTCTAAAAGGGGTAAATCAGAGGTGGGCAACACTGATTCAAGTCTAAAGACTACCAGAGGTGTCTTGCCCCTCTGCTCAAGGTCGCACTGATTACCATATTTTGGGTCAGGAAGGAATTTTACCCCAATTGGTATAGACTATGGGGTTTTTTGCCTTCCTCTGTAGTAGGCGGTGGAAGGGCATGGCCCTCTGCCTGGGATCTCTTGAGCATATATTGACAACTTTTTACAGAGGCAGGACACTGGCTGCTCTGGTTCCCTTGCTTTACTTGTGGCAGTTAGGGTGTTATGTCTTTTGTTATGTCAGGGTCGATGGTACTTTAATAAGAGATTAGATTATGGATTTGTATAGGGTGGTTTGGATAGGAATGATTTTTCAGAGGGTTGGACTAGATGACCTCTGGAAGTCTCTTCTAGCGTTTCTTCTCTGTGATTTTCTATAATTTCTATGAGGGGTAGGTAGTCTTTGTGGAGGAGAGAGAATTCTACACCTGTCTGCTTTCTACTTCCTCAGAAGCATTTTCTGCAGGCCACTGCTGGCAACTGGATGATATATAAGATGGACCCTTGCTTCACACAGTATGGCAGTTCTGATATTTCTATAAACATTATCCTTTTACCATATGCAGGCAGCCCATGACTATTAATGCTATTACCCAATAAGGATAATGCTTTTGTTGCAGCAGCTCTTCAGAGGGATGCAGCACTTCAACATTATCCAGGCCTTTTACTAGAGTGATGGGACATGGCAGTGAAGACCTAACCCTGACCTAGGCCAAGGTTCTCACCCCCAGTTTAAAAAGGAGAAAAACACGTCCACACAGAAAGCATGAATGGGAACCCTGTCTACACCAATGGGACATCTGTCCTGAACTCTTTATCCTCTGTCCCTGAACTTAATGTCTCCAAGGTTTTCCTGGAAATACCTTACGCTAGTCCCTGGATAATCTTAGGCAAATCATTTAAGAAGGATCAGTTTCACCTCTGCAAAATATGGAAAGGGCTACTTCTCATGAGAGTCCCTACATTGCAGTGGAAAAGGGCCCAGATACTAACATGATCTAAAGTTCAGTGTTTTGCTTCAGTGGTCTTGAAATTGGTTGTGGGAGACACCTTGGAGCATCCTCACTGCCATATTTTTGGGTCTGAAGCATGCCAAGCAGAAGCAGGTGATTACACTGCTAGAACAGCAAGCGTTTTACAGGATTATGCATTTGTTAATTTGTGTGCATACAAATTGTACTTTTACATGACCCTGTCATCCAGCAGATTTCCAAGTGCATTTCAGCATCGAGATCCTCATTTATCCCCTTGATTTAAACAACATGGGCTCCAAGAATTGCCTAAATCAATGGTTGTCAGCCTGTGGTCTGCAAACCTTTGGGGGTCCTCAGATTATGTTTAAGGGGTCCGTGAAAGAAGTGTGATCAATCAAAAGTATGTGAATACCCACACTTACAATTTTCAAAGGGCTGCAACACCTACATTCAAAATTTTTTAGGGGTCCATAAATGAAAAAAGATTGAAAACCACTGGTCTAAGTGTTTCATAGTTTCTAGGGTCAGAAGGGACCTGAGCAG
>NW_017729028.1:21077033-21078838 GCF_001723915.1 Gavialis gangeticus | reverse complement strand
ACACTGAGGAAAGTAAATACTATGGAGACCTTGCAAATATTTGCAAGGGGGGCTGTTTGTCAAGTTTGTCTCATAGAAATTCCGTGAAAGATTCATTATGAGAACAAGTTTTGGGATTTTGTTGGTGGCCAGTTGAAGATGCATTTGGCACTATTTTGGTTTTCTTACCTTTTGACACCCTTGAAATTATATTCAGACCTGTCTGAGTCTTTTCAGTCCTAAAGAAGAGATAAATAATTATTATGAGAAGTAATGCATTGAAAAAAGAGTGTTGAAAAGCTACAAGCATCCAGCAGAGTATAAAAATGAAGGAAATATGTCACCTACTTGCAAGATTTGATCTCACCACCAATTTACCAGAGCCAAAAGGAGGAGATAGGCTCCTGGATGGGTCATTAACCTCAGCAGTTTGTATCAGTGTCTCTTCAGCTAGATAGTAGCACAAGACTGTTAATCTAAGATAGGAAGACATTTTTTTGTAGATACTTTCCAAAAGCTATCACTGTATTACATAGGATCAAGAGAGGTAGTTAACTATGTTATCTGAAGTTAGGCAGGAGGCAGGGCAGGCTGGTGCCTTATAAACTACCTTGTTCAGAAAGGCATGAGCTTTCATAGCATTTGAAGAAGCAGGCTGTAGCTTATGAGCTTTCATAAGGTACAGCCTAGTTCTTCAGATGCTATGAGTGGCCTTGTGGAAAAGGGAGGTACTAAATAGGAAGGAATGAATTCATTTAAATGAAGGTAGAGGAAGAGGAGGAAAGGATGGGGGAAAGTGACTGCTGAGAGGGGTGAAAGTGGGTTGAAGATATCAAAAGGGATAAACAAAGCAGTTAACCCACTGAGAAATAGAGGGGTTATGAAAGCTAGTCCAGGTAATGGGATAAGATCCCAGAGTCTCTGGTGAGAACATACTTAACAAAATCCTGTCTATGGATGATTTCTTTCTGAAATACTGTGTTTAGGTTAAGAAGAGCCAGTTAGCTGTGGTTCCTACCTGTAGTCT
Organism: Gavialis gangeticus; assembly: GCF_001723915.1. Lineage (NCBI taxonomy): Eukaryota > Metazoa > Chordata > Crocodylia > Gavialidae > Gavialis > Gavialis gangeticus. The sequence continues at coordinate 21,077,832 of NW_017729028.1, read as the reverse complement.
GGATCTCTCGTGATTGTAGGTGGTCCCTGTGCTGGGAGAGTCTCTTTATCATAAGATATTTCATTTTCATAAATGATGCGATTACCTTCAAACTGTGCAAACAAAAAGTTGATTAAAATGGAAGTTTACTCAGTAAAAAGAGAGAGAGAAAGCTAGCGTGTGCACGCCCTTGCCGGTAGCCTACCCTCTGCGATGTGCCACAAGTGGTGACGTGGAATTTGAAGAAGGCACGTCCATTGTTAGATTCTTCAGGCTTGCAGGTGCTGTCCTTCAGTTTTGTTTTTCTCATGTCAATGGAAGGAACAGTCCTCATTTTGGCAGAAATGATTATTGTTCCATTGGGATAGCATACTAAGAAAATTAGGGAAGCTCTTTAATTCAGGAAAGGCAGCATGTTCTATGTTATGATCCAAGTACACAGCTTACCTATAAATTCTGAAGAGTTAAAATTGCAGCCAACGGAGAATATTTGCAAGGTCTCCATAGTATTTACTTTCCTCAGTGTAATATCAAATCTCGTTTTGATTCTCTGGAAGGACACTTCCTGTGGGGTGGGAAATAATCCAATATTTCTCCAGTCAAAATATATCATTGATCAGCATAACTAAGACGCTGCTCTTTAGTAGGCTGCTTTGAACACTAGCAAAAGATTAAGGTTTGAGGTTATCATAGTATAGTAGCTAGGGTTGGAAGGGACCTAAACATATCATCAAGTCTGACCCCCTGCCTTGGGCAAGAATGGATGCTGGGGTCATATGACAGCAGTCAGGTGGGTATCCAGCCTCCTCTTTAAGACCCC
>NW_017729028.1:21057037-21077011 GCF_001723915.1 Gavialis gangeticus | reverse complement strand
GTCCTAGCCGCTGTACCTGTAAAGTAATGCCTTCTGATGTCCAGCCTGAACCTGCTCTCTATCAACTTGTAGCCGTTATTCCTAGTTACCTTGGGTGGTGCCCGGGGGAACAGGACATCTCCTATTCCCTGCTGATCCCCACCCTGGTGAATTTGTAGACAGCCACCAGATCCCTCTCAGCCTTCTCTTGTGGAGGCTGAATAGGTTCAGGCCCTCTAGTCTCTCCTTGTATGGCCTGCCCTGCTGCCCCCAGATCAATGTGAAAGGTTAATTCTGGGGGTCTGACATGAGCTCTATGTATGTATGTGTGAGGCATGGGGTCTTTTCTGCAGGTTATTCAGACTAGCTTAGGTGTTTATTGCAATCTTATAATGTGTTTAGGAAGAGTCCCTAATTATTCTTATGTTCACATGGGCTAAATATAACTTTAGGTTACCCACCAAGGTAAGCAGAACTCCTTTAATAAAGGCCATATTTTTCTGGGTTTCTCCATATGGATGGGGCATTTCTCAGGATATTAAAAACGTGTGAAGTTTGTATTTATGTTTGGGGACCACTTTAGCCAGTGTACTGGGAAAGGAATGCAGTGGCTGTCTAGTAGGTAGGAGTCTGAAATCTCTTGATCTGGTTACATTTACTTTCTCATTCCCTCTTGATGAGTTCTGCATCAGGAGTGCTTAGTGTAACCCTATAAGACAGGACTAGGAGTGAACAACCTTATGCCCTTTATATAGAGACCTTATAGTGGTGTCTGCATACCTCATAGATAATTCCAGTAGCAAAAAGAGGTACTTGCAATACCAGGTGGGTAGAATTGGTAGTCACAAGGTACCCACTGGAGAGCACAGTGTGCTGATTCAGAAGTTTACTGCCAACATATAGATTCCAATATTGGTGCAGACCAAAAATGGGAATTGCTAAATACAAGTTATTTTTATCACAGTCACCAACTGCTTCTGGTAGTTCTGTGGCAAAAAGATAGGACTTAAGTTAAACAGAGATTTAACAAAGATGTTTAGTTTGATGTTTATTCTTACCATGGGTAACTTTTTCACTCTGACACTATAGAAATGTAGTTACCCAGTTGTTTACATAGTCATGTCCTTTGTAGTGTACAAGTGACTGCATTTACAACATAGACAGAAGACTGAGACATCAGGAGTCTTAAATCATTAGAAAATGCCTGCTTAACTATTTCAGGCAAACCTTGCAACCCTGGCAAGACAAGATGTGCTGTTTTTTGTGTCAGCCTTATTTGAACTCAGCCCAATACGCATTGTCTAACTTGGAACAGGACAGCGAGGACTATGTATAACTCCTGGGGCATCCTAGGACTTGGAAAGTTGAGAAAACACAATGTACAACTCCAAAACAGCTCTCACTAACAAACTAAATTTGTGCCTCGTTAAGCCTGAGTAGATGACTATCTACTTAGAGAAATGTTGTTTCTGGAACTTACAGAAACTTGTCTGGACCAGCTGTTTTAACCTGGATTTAGAAGCAAGGATTTTGGGACAAGCTGAAACTCATAGCAACATTTGAAAGTTTTTTTCCAGTAGATGCAGCAATCAAGTTTTTGAGGCATCTTGTTCATTGGGTTAGCTAGCCAGTTCTTTTCAGACACTCAGTTTTATTGCCTGTAGTCTTGCCAGGATGCAGAAGAGTTGCCATGAGAAAAGCAGCAAACTAGCTATATTTGCCAATAATGAGCTATTAAAGAGTAGGGCTTTTTCAAAAGCATTTGTGCTTAGCTTAAGTTGGTTCCCACTGAAGTAAATGAAAATCCTACCCTTCCAATATTAGTGCAGTTTAGTTAGTCATACAGGAAAGCTTACCAATATCAGCAACAACACATTCTACTTCTGCTGAATGGTAATATGGTTTCATTTCAGGGCCCACATTTAGAGTATAGTTAACACGGAGAGTATATTTTGTTTCATTTCTGTTCACATACTGAAAGAGATGATAAGAAATAGTGAAGATTCTGCAGCATTTTGCTTCCAGCATGACTGGGAACGTATATTGTTCATAGCACTAGGCAATTTCTCTCTCTCTCTGCACACCTCCCCCATCCACCCCCCAAACATACAGTGTAGTCGCCAAAGATACAGTTGTAATTGGCCTCAACCTGTTCAGGATGTAGCAGCTAGTTTGGGTGAAATAAAAAAAAAAAAGAGACTCCTTCATTTAATCAAAGAGTTGGTGCTGGCACCCCCATATTCTCTAGAGCCAAGTGGTTAGGGCACTCTTGGAAGGTAAAGAGTCCCCATTTCTAAAACTTGCTTTACCTGATCCTAGTTTTGCACCTAAGAAGAGTCCCTTACCCACTGGGCTATAAGGGAGATGAAGCCGTCTCCTCTTTGTCGTTCTGGTCTTTGGATTTGGGACATTTTAATAAAAGCAAAAGTGATAGCTTCTGAAATGGATTTTCAATTTGCCAAAAACCTGCCCTTAATGGTTTTCTTATTAGAAAGTGCTTTACTATCTAAGAAAAGTACCTTACCTATCTAAGCTCATATCACTTACAAACTGTATGCTGCAAGTATTCTTAATTTGCAAAGCTTTATCATTTACTAGGAGTCTGCATCTGCCTCTATCCACTTGCTTTGTGTGCTGCCCAAGTCACAGTCTGAACTGTACTGTGTAAAAAAGGAGGTTTAGCAGTGGCTGAACGTGTGAGATAGCTGTATTGCAATAGGTGATCACACTTAGTTTTTCCAAGGTAGTCAGCTCTGTCCCAAGAGGCAGCAGTTTAGAGATTGGGTAAGATTTCTCATGTTGAATGATGTACGTGGCAGCCCTATTCATTCTAACAGAAGTATCAGAGGAAAATGCATTCAAAGCCATATTTAAGTTGGGTTTGTCCCAGACTCCTTTACAGGGTGAGCTACATAGATATGATTTTTCTAAAAAGAATATTAATTCGGATCAGGTTTGATGTGCCTTTTTTCAGTGCACAGCTGTTGATTACTAAATGCCAGAAGTATGATTTGAACAAGAGTTGACTTACCATCTGTATTTGCCAATCATGGTTGATGGAGATCTACCATATCTTACCTCCTTTAGAACATTAGGATCATCAAAAGATACTTCTAAATTAAATCCTTTTGTTCCATTGGGAAAAGGAGTTTCATAAACCTTGTACCCATGATACTCAGTCTCTCTTGGGGTAAGTGGCACATTTCCTACTGTGATTGTCATCAGAGAGACATCAGGAAGAAAGGGTCCTAATGCAACTTCAAATATTCTCTTCTCTCGAAGAGTCTCTGTGAGAGAAATAGCATCTAGTTACAGCTAAGGCATGTGTAGCACTGAGGACAATTAGCTTTCTGTTCAAACTCAAAGGAGCTTAGCTAGCAGTCAGCTCTTTAGTATGGGCACACTACATTTCTAGAGGTGCATTATTTTGTATAAAGCCATTCCTGTAATACATTCAGAACTGTATGTTAGACAGTTGGAGTACAGAATAGTGCAATACTACTACAGACTAGACTTAGAGCCTCAGATTCTCCCCTTCCCCCCGAAACGAGTTATCTAGAAAACTAAGATGATGTTTGGCATCTTAACATCTTTACAGATGTTAGAACAGGGATGAGTAAAGTCCAGCCCACAGGCTGGATCTGGTCAGCAGCTGGACTCCATTTCCCAGCAGCCCCTGCCCACACGACTGGGGGGGGGGTTTCCAGGGAGACCCCAGCCACAGCTGCACATGAAAATTCACGTTTGGGGTTACCATGAAGCCGTGTTGGCAGGGTGTGTGGCACAGCAGGGCAGGGGGCTGCTCCGGAGCTGCTGGGTTCTTGCAATGCGGGCAGCTTGCTCCAGAGCTAGGGCAGAGCCCTGATCTGTAGCCTGCATGCTCCAGGCAGGGGCACACAGGCAGTTGATCATGGCTCTGTCCCAGCTCTGTCCAGTGGTGACAGCCTGGTCTGGAGCTGGAGCAGAGAGCCGTGATCCCCTGCCTCCACACCCCTGTCTGGAGCATGCAGGCTACAGATTGTGGCTCTGCCCAGGCTCTGGAGCAAGCTGCCCCCATTGCAAGATCCCAGCGGCTCTGGGGCAGCTCATTGCCCTGATCTGCTGCCTGCCTTGCCAGGGTGGCTGGGGCTGGTCTCCATGGCACCCCCAATCTTGAGCTTTCACATGCAGCTGCGGCTGGGTTTTCCAAGGAGACCGGCCCCACTTATGTGGGCAGGGGCTGCTGGGAAATGGAGTCTGGCTGCTGGCCAGATTTTGCCTACCCCTGTGTTAGAAGACATAAGCTATTGTAACAGTGAATGACAAACTACGTTCACTACATTCCTGCAGTAATGACAGTAGGCTTAAGGTGAAGCTGATGATAGACATCCTTCTTCTGACACTTTCTCCACAGTCTGCTAATCACACTTCAAATGATCCTTCTTGTAGGTCCCTGTCTAACTGATCAGTGGAGGAATTTTATTAGTTAGAGCAAAATCATCTCTTATGTTCTAATACCTAGTGCTTTTCTACTCTGCTTCATATTTGTGACATCTCATATGGAGATTCCTTTAGAGGATAATATGCCTGTTTCAGTTTATCAGAGTTTGGATCCTAATTCTTCATCCAAATAACTAGCTAAACAGGGCATTCTGGTACAAGCTAGCATGCAACAGAAACCATACTGAACAATAAATTGGTAGAAAAGGAAGTTTTCTGGGCCAACCAAAGACAGTGACTTACTGTCAATAATTCTTGGTATTCGAGGCATGAAAGGTGTAGTGATGGGCTTGACCACAGTGTACTTAGTCATATTCCAGTCGGCATCTGTCCACACATGCTCCAAGAACAAGTCGATGCTGTAAATGATGCCATAGATTCCATTGGATATGGAGCTCTAGAAGACAAGATTTAAGATCACAAGTTAGCACTGAGTGTGAGTATTAAGGTTTACTGTGGAAGATGATTGTTTGATTTATGTTCTACCATTACAGAAGAGACAGCACCATAGGGTCAATTTTAGGTTGATTTTTCTAGGCAAGCATTTTGTTTGTTGTCCCACGTCAAGTGTATTGTCATTTTGTTCTAATAAGTGAATTACAAAGGATTTATTCTCGTTAAGTTTGGTGAACAAGTGACTCCTACATATGAACTTTTGCTGTCGGTTGGTAGGAATGCTACCCTTTAAATGCAACTTGTTTTCTAGAGCTGGTCATAATCTTCAGAATAGGATCTTTGGAGTTTGGCTTCTGTTGTCTTATACTTCAATATAATATAAATGCCAACATAAGACTAGCCTATTAAATATATTAAAAAGTTAGGTTGCTGAAGGTGTTAAATAGAAATCTTATTAATACCAAATCTGCAAAATAGGTTAGAGTTTTAGTGACTCTTGTAGAAAACTTGCTAAGCCCTTTTTGTAACAGGCTGAAACTGTTTCTGGGCATGCTTATAACTGGGTGTTTGCTGATGTCCTGATCAATTTGATAGCTTAGTGTTAATTGCCCCAGCTTACAAAACTTAAGGCACTCTTAGTTTGCATGCATGGTACACATGTAAAGGCAAGATAGCTCTTCAAGACTCAAGGCAGAATCCTATTTCACTTTATGCATCTAAATGGCATATATGTATCCACAGAACTGCAGGTTTGGGCATGTATGCAGGTTTGGATTCAATTTAGTTTTGCACGCAGTCTCGCTGAATGGGCAAGTTCTCATGCTTAATAGCTAGAACACTAGCCCAGGGAGCAGGAGACATTGGTTCTAGGTCTCTCTCACACAGAAGTGGTTTGAACCTGCATTTTTTTCTTCCCAACAGGTCTAACCACCAGGCCACAGGTTAGGCATTATATAGCCCAGCAGTTGGCAACCTTTTTGGACTGAGGGCTGAGTTGACCCAGTTCAGGTCAGAGGTGAGTGGTAGGGAAATGCTAGGACCCAGCTGCCAACACAGCCTTTCCCCCTGGCAGCAGAAGAAGAATGCCATAGCCAACACTTCCCTGTGGTGGCAAGGGAATGTGACTGATGCCAAAGCCCCTGCTGCTGAATGCTGCTGAAGCCCCATGCCTGTGGGCCAGATCAAATGGCTATGCAGGCTGGATCTGGCCCATGGCCTGTAGGTTGCTGCTCACTCTCTCCAGCCCTCTTCTTAAAGTTGACCCTCTGGCACAAAGCTAGGAGGAAGAGGATAAAGCAGAGTGTGGGAGGAGGCCTGGGTTCTAGTCTGGGCCCTTGCTTCCACTGGGCAAAATCTTTGCCACTGCTCTCCATCCATTTTATCCAATGAAGATTAAATGCAAGGTGCAGTAGATCAGCTTCAAGAGGAGGGCAATAGAGGAAACTGGATAATGCCTAAACTGTAGCTCGGTGGAACTAGCACAACTGCTTTATCAATACTGTTTGGAAATCGTGTCGTCCTCCATTACTGTCTTAAGTTATGCACAGTTTTCACCAACCTTTAATCTTCCTCCAGGTGCTCCAATGGGGATGGTTATTACAACATGTGTCTCATTATGTTGCAGCAGATAGTTTTGTTCTTCAGGGTTTACTATTCTTTGGCCACCAACTCCAACTGAAATGTTTTTGGACACAAAAGTAGATTCTTGATACAGTAGTGCAGGGATAATCCTTGGCAAAGTCCAGGTTAGGGCAGTATCCATGAAGCTGATACCATCTGTTGATTTAGATAAACAAAGAGCCAGACCACTGGTGTTTCCTGGGATTAAAAATCACTGTGCCATAGCTGCCTTCCCTTGACCCCTGCTCTATCCAAGTACTTCTATAGCTATCACTAGTGAAAGTGCTTACTAGGATATTAGCCTTCTGATGGGGATTTTTTTCAGGAGAAACCCTGATGATCAAAGCAGCCTTGAGTCCAGATGTGGTGTTGTTACCTTCTTCAGAGACAGAGCCAAAAACCTTTAAACCCACTCTTCCTCCCACATACATTTTTCCTTTCCAAAATCTACATGCTATACAAAAATATCCATTTTCTTCTGTCATAGCTTTGTACATGCATTATTTAGTTATGATTTCTGACTCACTGGTCAGAATACAATGGGTTTTAGTCGTCATGCTCAGTTGGAAGACATCCTGCTATAGCTTTTGTTGAAGGCTTATTGTCTTTGTGTAAAATTTTAAGTAGGGAAGAAGGTAAATAAGAGAGTGAATTAAGCAATTCTGACTTTGAAACGCATCCTGTTGCTCTGATAGGCTCGTTCTTATATTTCTTCTCTTCAAAAGTGGATTGCAGTTGGATGTGGAGAAGACATTTCCTACTAGCTTGAGTGGATTGTTTTAGTAGACTAGGTAAATGAGCAGGTACTCACCTATGGGACATGAGACAGTTGTGTCAATCAACAGGAGCAACCACCTCTGCCTGTATATGAAAGTGGAGTTGACTGTGTTCATAGTTACACCATTAACCTAGGGGGAAAAGGGAAACTGGATGTGGCAGAAAGAGAAAATGGCACCATCTTATGTACTATTGCAAGAGATGCAACTTACCACTGTAAATTCAGATTCATGACTGTAATACGGAGTACGAAGAAATATTTGAGTCAGTGTGTTATTGAAGCTGTAGCCCAAGTTGGCGGCATCACTTGCCCTAATTTTCTTTCTTACTGAAGGAGAAGGAAACAGCAATTCCCGTACCTGGTATTCAACTTTTCGGGCCTGAAAGAGAGACCTGGTTTTGTAAAGCAGAGATGTATAAAAGTCTCCAGTTCAGACAAAAGGTATGACATGAAAAAAGCTTTCATTTTTGGCATTACCATTTGGACTAACTGAAGTAGTGTTCAACACTTCCAGGCTTTCAAGCCAGAAGAATGCTTATGTTTCTTAAAAACAAGGTCACATGCAGTTTTCACAGTCATCTTTGTAATAGAGAAGGTGTCTGGCCTTTACCTCCAGGGAAAGGTTACCTCTGTGGCCCTGAAGCAGCCCCCATAATTAAAACATTTTAGCTTCCATGCTTTAAATAATATAACTGGCTTCATGTCTAATTGTGGCTACAGCAGCCTACACATAAAATACCAGGCTGCAATTTATAAGTAACCATGTTCTGTCATTCCATCCATATTTCTCCTCTTCAATCTAGAGAGCTTCTTTTTATTCGCTCAGTGTTCCTTCTTCCTATCCATGAATATCCTTCTGAAAGATTTTCCCATGTTTGATGGCATCTCTGCTTTTAAAACTATATCTATTAGACCTGTAGGTAATGGAGCTTCCTTCCAAGACTGGTAGAATCAACCCCCAAGCTACTGATCAATGATGCTAGAGAGAAGAAACAAGCAAGGAGCTAAGATCCAGACCTCTGGCAGCGCTGATATCCATGCTGCAGGATTGTCAGCAGAAATTCCAGGTACTTCACTCATCACAGACACCTAGAAATAGAGCAGAGATTAGTTTTGGGCTGGAACATGATTTTATGTAGTGAAGGGGCCAAGGCCTTCAAGACATTTCACCTGTGTCAGTTTATCTTTGATCAGCTCACATTGATGGTTCTTTAAAAGACTTAGTCTCTGGCTTGATTTACATGCCATGTCTTCTTAAAACCGATGGTAATTCCTAAGTACTTGGAAGGGTGCAGAAGATGCTCATAGTTGACTGCATGTTTTGGAAGTAAGCGTGCAGCATGTTTAACAGCAAGTTCATCACAAGCACGCAGGTTTAAGAATACAGGTGCAATTCTAGCCGCTACCTACTACAGAGCGAATTAAGTTTTGGAGGTAAGTAAACTGCTGCCGGTCTCAAACCTATTTCCCAGCACCCATATTTTGGCATAAATCCAGACAATCTCAAGTCCTGGAAGATAAAGTAAAATATTGCAACCTTCATAAAGGTTTACTTGTACTAGAAACTAGCTCAAGATTCTACGACAGCAACGGGATGCCTGGGATATGGTGGCAACATGGTTCAGATGCCTTGCCATGACTCCAGGATTGTGAGCCTTTCTCCAAACTCATGCTGAAGGCTGTTCCCAGTTGACCCAGCTGTAAACGGACTGGAGAGTTGAGGCAACTGGATGACAGCCACATTACTTCTTTGTGTGCATTGGCTATAGAAACTGCCAGGCCTTAACCATGCTAGCCTGATTGGCTGCTAAGTGACTCTGAATTAAATACTTGTACTGTAGCCTAGAAAATAACCTCAAGTGTCATGTGATATGCCCACCAGGAGCCTGATTCCATTCAACAAAATTCCTGAGATACTTCATGGCCACAACCAACAATCCTTGAGACGCATCAGAACTTGAGACTCATAAACCCTAACTTTCCAACTAAAATGGGTGATGAGACCAAATACACAACTTTTTACAGTGCGCCTTACTGGTCTGTATACTTTAGGGCTCAGTGGATGTGCCTGCCTGGCTTCAAATTTACTTGTAGTGGCTTAAATTATGCTTTACTGATCAGGGGTCAGAGACAAGTCTCAGAATATGTAAATCTGCTATTATTAAACCACTTAGCACAGGCACTCTGCCTTAAGTGTGTATGTGGAATAGCCATGGGGCTATTACAAGGACATGATTTAGCATTTGGTGAAAGTTACCTCCATGTAATTTTCTTCGCACACAATTTCCCTTGGAGCCCACTGGGAGTATGTGCAGTACATAGGGTACATATAGGTTGTTGCTCTCCTCAGGTCTGGGTATGAGGACACCTTTATGTTTACTGTCAGGGAGAACAGTTCATCTGCCTAGAAAGAAAATACAGAGTTCAGAAGTCATTTTAAAAGGGATTTGTTGGATCTCAGCAGTAGTCCATGGTCACTGCTTGGAAGCAAACCTCTCCCTTTGACTTTCAGTCTCACCTCATTCGTTACGTGACAGCCAAGCACAGAAGCCCGGAAGATGGGATTGCCCCAGACATCTTCAGACAGAACATAGCCACAGCGAGCAGCGAGCATCTCATCAAGCAGGACTGTGCCCTGATAGGGATCTAAAGACAAAGAAAGAGGGGAGTAGGAAGGGACACTGTTAGAAATGCAATAGAAGTGGAAAAGCTTAAGCACCTTCTCAGTCAGTGATAGGCAGAGCCACTTGCTCCTGCAGTTCCAGTCAGAAAGAAACCTGGCTTTGGTGAATCAATGTGCTCCTTTAAAGGCAAGTGAGGCTGTGTCATTGGGCTCAAGACCTGACCTGCCCATCCATCACATTCATTTCAGTGCCTATTCCTTTGTATATAGCACCCTGATGCCTCAAGAACCATTCAGGAGAATTCCCCTGAGATAGATCTATTACCCTTTTAAAGCTGACAGTTCATCTCTAGGTAACATCAGGAATTCTAGATAAGATGCATATAGGTCACAAGTTGCAATATGACTTCTCATTGGGAAATGTTGGGAGCTCAAGATGCTGTATTTTTAGCTGGAGTAGTACTATGGAATATCAATGTAAAGCACTAAGAGAAATCATTTAGCACAGGGTCTGGAGTAGAGATGGGCTGATAGGCTGACAGGGTATAATCAGTGAATATTTTTCAGTTCCACTAATTAGTAGTCAGTGGGCACATCTATGCATGCAATTAGTGTGCCTCAATAAACTCCAGTGCAGTTCACGCCAGAGTCAGATGCAGCATCTTCATGTGAGTCTGGGTCTGCAGCAGTTTGAGCTGGGGCAGAGCAGGCCCAGGCTGGCAGCAGGCAGGGGGATCAGCCCCGGGCTCTGGGTGGTGGCATTGGGAGGTGAAGGAGCTGGCTGAGGCATCAGAGTGCCCAAAGTGTGGAGCTGTGTGGCTGACTCGGAGCCTGCTGCGAGCCTCTGCCCTTGCTCAAATTGTTGTGGCCCCCATCCCCATCCCCACATGCTTTCTGCATAGTAAATGACTCCATTGTAAGATAGTACTTTTGGGGACAGTACTATCTTACCGCAGACTTAATTAATTTACTGCACCCTAATACCAGTGCACGTGTAGACAGTGACACTTTACAGCAGAGCAAATTAGTCAGCTCCACAGTATAGCGTACGTGTAGCTGCACCCAGTAAAATTGACTCTTGTGAATTACACTTTGATTAAAGAACTATTTTAGGCTGGATTAGAGATGGTGTCCTATAGAAGTCTAATAGCCAATGTTAAACTGGCAGCTCTAGACTCTGTGCAGTATTTATGCTCTCTACTGGTAGGACTAGTCTAATAATTGACTTTACATTTTGACCTTCAAACCAGTCAAAAGTTTTCATTTTGGTCAGAAAAAAGCAATGCTTATTTCAGGTTTGAAAGAAGTTTAGTTCTACCCAAAACAAAAGGTTTCACTGCTGTTTCTGTCATTTAAAAAAACCCCCAAAGCAATAGAAATGAAAGGCACCATTCACAAAACACAGAGAGGAATCTTCTATCAGTCAATAGCTCAGTGATTAGGACACTTGTCCCAGACATGGGAAACAACAAATCAGTTTCTATTTCCTAGGAGAGTGTACTCCTACTACACTGTAATACAATGGTGCTCTATCTTCTGGTGGGACCAACGTGTGGGCTGAATAGGGTCCTGTGCCACCTCCCCCATCCCCGCATATGTGAATTGGGCCCCACATCCTCCCATTGGTCCTGCTCCACCTTGACTCATCTCAACACACCAGAATTGGGCCCTGTGTTGCCTCCACTGGGCCCTGTGTACCTGATATGGCATGCAGGGCCATGTTATCCAGCTGGTGGGGCACCCCACAGGTTTGGAAATTTGGCAGCAGAGGAGCAGCCATTGCTGCCACTGCTTTCCCCCATCCCCCTACCAAATTACTGGGTCTATGGGGAGCCCCCCAGGCTGCCTCTGGCCCCATGGTTTGATCACCCGTGCTATAATATATTGTGAGGCAGGTTTCCTTCAAGTTCCTGATGATGACACTAGTCTATTTTGCACAGAACTCTTAAATATTCATTTGAACAGGTTTGATTTCCACCTCCTGGGTAACTGCCTTAGCCATTAGGGAATAGACGCAATGTCCAACTCAACAGCTATTTAAATATTCCATGCGAAGTGGAACACTGTCAGTTGGAAATGTTGCAAACCCTAAGTTAGCGAATAACCTTGTAGTTAGGGAACTTTCGTGTGAGATCTGTGTTCAAATCATCCCAGGCAGAGGAAGGAATTTAACCCGCATTTTCCACATCCTGGCTGATTACCCAGTCACTGGGGTATGGGGTAAAGGGAAGGTAGCACTTCTTCCCTCTGGATTTGTGACTTTAGCTTGAAAGAAACTTGTTTCAGTCAAAACAGGCAAATAGGTTATTTATTGTAAAAAAGGCCAAGCTCTTGTTATACCATCCCCATTCCTACATAATTGGAGCACCCTGCTCTCCTTAATGTAAAACACCCCTTGGAGGTTGAGGTGCAGTACTACCTGCTTTTGGGTAATAAAGGCACAGCGAGCATGTGCTTATAGCATGGGCAGATAATTTAGCTTTAAACTACTAGGTGAAGTGACAATAGTAGGGAGGATGTGATGGCATAGGGTAGCAGCTAGAATACAAAACTTCTGAGGATGCTCGGTGTATAGACAGGAGGCTAGCCCATATAGTTGTCACTTGAGAAAAGCAGACTTTGACTTGCTCAGGGAACTGATGGGCAGAATCCCTTGGGAGGCTGGTCTGAGGGAAAAGGAGTCCAGTAGCATTGGTTGTATTTTAAAGAAATATTACTGAAGGTGCAGGAACAAACCATCCCAATGCTCAGGAAGACTCGCAAGTGTGGCAGAAGACCAGCTTGGCTTAGCAGGGAACTCTTCTGTGAGCATGAACTAAAACACAAAAAGGAAGCTTACAGGAAGTGGAAACTTGGACAAATGGTGAGGGAAGAGTAAAAGAGTTTTGCTCGGGCATGCAGGGATGAATTTACAAAAGCCAAAATACAAGTGGAGTTTCAGCTAGCTAGGTATGTGAGAGGTAAGAAGAAGGGTTTCTACAAGTATGTTAGCAACAAGAGGAAGGTCAGGGAAAGTGTGGGTCCCTTAGTGAATGGGGGAGTCCACCTATTGCCAGATGGTGCATATAAGGCTGAAGTACTTAATGCCTTTTACCTTAATCTTCACAGGCAGCTTCCAGACTACTGCACCGGGCAGCACAGTTTGGGGAGGAGACGAGCAGCTGATAATAGAGAAAGAACAGATCAGGGACTATTTAGAAAAGCTGGATGTGTCTGATGAACATGGGGCCCCATGGGGCCAGACGTGATGCACCTGAGGGTGTTGAGGGAGTTGGCTGCTGTGATTGCAGATCCACTGGCCATCATCTTTGGAAACTGATGGTGATCAGGTGAGGTCCCAGAAGATTGGAAAAGGGCACATATGGTGCCCATCTTTAAGAAAAGACAGAAGAAGGGTCTAGGGAACAACTACAGACCAGTGAGCCTCACCTCCGTCCCTGGAAAAATCATGGAGCAGGTTCTCTAGGAATCCACTTCTAAGCACTTGGATGAGAAGAAGGTGATTAGAAACAGCATGGATTCACAAGGGCAAGTCATGCCTGACCAACCTGATTTCCTTCTGTGATGAGATGACTGGCTCTGTAGATATGGGGAGGCCAGTGGATGTGATATACCTTGACTTTAGCAAAGCTTGATACAGTCTCCTGTAACATTCTTGGAAACAAGATAAGGAAGTATGGGTTGAATGAATGGACTGTAAGGTGGATAGAAAACTGGCTGGATTGTCAGGCTTAAGGGGTAGTAATCAGTGGCTCAATCTCTAGCTGGAAGCTAGTATCAAGTGGAGTACCCCAGAGGTCAGTCCTCAGGCTGATTTTGTCCAGTGTCTTCATCAGTGACCTGGAAGATGGCACAGAGTGCACCTTCAGCAAGTCTGCAGATGACACCAAGCTGGTGGAGTAGTAGATACACTGGAGGGTAGGGCTAGGATTCAGGGAGACCGTCAACAAGCGTGAGGATTGGACCAAAACAAATCTTATGAGGTTCAATAAGGACAAGTGCAATGTCCTGCACTTAGGATAGAACAATCCCATGCAGGCTGGGGGCTGGCTGACTGGGTAGCAGCTCTGCAGAAAAGGACCTGGGGGTTAGAGTGGACAAGAAGCTGAATATGAGCCAGCAGTGTGTTCTCGCTGTGAAGAAGGCAAATGGCATACTGGGCTGCAGTGGTAGGAGTGTTGTCAGCAGATTGAGAGAAGTGTTTCTTTCCCTCTATTTGGCACTGGTGAGGCCACATCTGGAATGCCGTGTCCACTTTTGGGCACCTTCCACAGATAGGATGTGGACCTTCAGAGGGGGTCCAGTGGAAGGCAGCAAAATGGTTAAGGGGCACGGGTACATGACTTCTGAGGAGAGGCTGAGGGAACTGGGCTTATTTAGTTTAGAGAAGAGAAGACTGGGGGGGGGATTTAATAGCCAGGGCCTGATTTGGTCCATTTTTCATGACACATTTACACTGCTGTAGCATCACACCCTTAGGGAATCATTGCCCTGTGCTAATGGACTCACCCAAGTGCCAGGGTAGGGACTTGAACACAAGTCACCAAAGTTCCAAGATAATTCCTCACCATTGAGTTATCCTCCCCATTGTTCCTTAGGTACATTTAAGGTAGGGATCAAAGGAGAATGTGTGTGTAACTATTAGACTTCTCCATCTATAAGGATATTGGCCAAGCCCACGTTAGCCCCTGTGGTTAAGTCACAATGTTCCCTTCATCTTGCCAGTTTTCCAGAATGAGTTACTAATTAACATTGAGAGAGCGTGGCTACAAGAGCCAACTCACAGAGACTTCAGATGAAGAAATTTAAGACAATTGCTACCCTTCCCCTTGTTTGAGATCTGTCTGCTCACCATGGATGTCCAGACGGAAGAACTTTCCTTGCAGAAAGAGTTTATTCAGCTTCATCCAGAATATCCTGGAGAGACAGCTGCTCTCCACAAAACCTGGGGAGGGGAGCAGAGATGTGGCAGATAAGCCAGTGGGGATGGACAGCAGGGACAACAAGCCCCAGCCCTCCCATTCAAAGCAAAGGGAAACAGTTCTTATGAAGTCCTCTACTCTCTTTTTCTTGCTTCACCAACCTGGAGGGACCCACTGCAGCACTTGAGTCCTCCCTACCTCTGCCTCCAGCAATAAGAGAAGCAGTCCAAATCTGTAATACAGAGACACAGAAGGTTGATGGGGGAACAAAGCAAACAGGTACAGAAAGGGAAGGGGGATTGCTGACCAGAAGACCATTACCTGTAGAGCACTCTGCCCACAGCCTCCATGCTCTCCCAAGGACACCGAACCTGCGCAGTGGGGGCTTAGCTTCCAAAGGCTCCTGTCCTTGGTACGCTCCCCTTGGAGCCAAGCAACTCCGACTCTGGAGAAGGAAATCCCACTCGGGGGGATGGAGGGTGCTGTCAGGCCCCTTTGCCTCCTCTCCCCTGGACCTGGAGTGAGAATCAGGGAGTGGTGCCTTTGTCATTAGGAGAGTGCTGGTCCAATCACAAGGTCCTCTCAGACGGTTCAAACTCTCCCTGGTGGAAGAGAGTGCGTTGCTCAGCCAGTGGCCCTCCCAGTGCAGGACTTGAGGAGTACCCTGCTGCTGCTGGTTTGCAAGGTTGTTCTAGCCATCAGTGCCCAAATAGTGTGCTAGGTGCTGGCAGCACCCTTCAATCAGCCCATTGGAAATAATTTCTTAGTGCTAGGCAGACAGCTTTGCCTTTAGGTCTCAAGCAGATACACAGTTATTCCCCATAGGGTATTTTAATTGGTCCTAACAAGAAGATCATTTTCATGTTACCGGTGAATGTCCCTGTGACCCAGCTGTGACCCAGATAACAGCAGCTTTCTGACACCTGCACTTTGCTTTTGTGAATCCATACCGTGCCCTTTGATTTGTTTGATCACTGCTGAGTGTTTTGTTGAAACTGCGTTCCTTTTGAAATGCTCCCATTTAACGAAGCCAGCTGGACGGTTGTGGGTTTGGTCAGTAACGTGCTAATAGAAAAGAGAAGAAACTTTGTTAGAAGTAAGAGTGTTCTTAATACTAGAAAACAACAGCACTTTGAGCAGAACTGTGAATAATAAAGGGGGAAGGGTATCAATCTGATAAGCTAAAAAATAGGACTTGTTTCCCACTAGCTTTGAT
Organism: Gavialis gangeticus; assembly: GCF_001723915.1. NCBI lineage: Eukaryota > Metazoa > Chordata > Crocodylia > Gavialidae > Gavialis > Gavialis gangeticus. The sequence goes on along the minus strand of NW_017729028.1, from coordinate 21,060,998 downwards.
GAGTTTCTTCAGTGATTCTGCCAGTGGAGTCAAAATATGTATGTAGGAAAGTCTCCTGGATTAGGTGGGACAATTAAGCTAATGACTTAGTTGTTTGCTTTTGAAACCCTGCATGTATAATCAGAAACATTTTGATGATCTACCTCCAGTCCATTCTCAAATGTTATAGTACCACCAGGAATACAGAAAAATAAATAAATACGCTTACATGTCTCAGCAGATCTGTTTTTAATAAGAAAGTCAGTTTTATAATGGCTTGTTTTTTGATTGTTTTGAGAATAGCAAAATTCAGAAAGGATGTTATATGATACATGACCTAATGGATTATTTCAATATGGATATTAAAATAATATAGCTATTTTGCATTCCCTTCCCTTTTGAGGTTCTCAAAAATACTGGATTCATCCATACAAATGCCATGGGAAGTTTCATAGTTGGTAGGGTTGGAAGGGACCTAAGCAGATCATCTAGTCCAACCCCTTGCCATGGGCAGGAAAGGATGCTGCCTAGTCTCCTTTTAAAGACCCCCAGGGTAGGAGCGAGCACCACTTATCTCGGAAGTTGGTCCCAGCTCCTAGCCGCCTGACAGTGAAGTATTGCCTACTGAGATCTAGCCTGAAGCTACTCTCAGTCAACTTATGGCCGTTGTTCCTTGTTACCCCCGGTAGTGCTGGGGGGAACAGGGACTCTCCCATTGCCTGCTGATCCCCCTTGGCAAGTTTATAGGCGGCCACCAGATCCCCCCTCAGCCTTCTCTTGTGGAGGCTGAACAGGTTCAGGTCCCGTAGCCTCTCCTCGTAGGACCTGCCCTGCAGTCCCCTGATCATGCGAGTGGCCCTTCTCTGGACCCTCTCCATGTTGTCCACATCCCTCTTGAAGTGCGGTGCCCAGAACTGGATGCAGTACTCCAGCTGTGGCCTGACCAGTGCCGCATAGAGGGGGAGGATCACCTCCTTGGACCTGCTCATGATGCATCTATGGATGCATGACAAGGTGCAGTTAGCCTTCCTGACCGCGTCCCCACATTGGCGGCCCATGTTCATCTTGAAATCAATAGTGAGTCCAAGATCCTTCTCTGCCTCTGTGCTGATGAGAAGGGAGTTCCCCAGCTGATGAGAAGAGAGCTGATACGTTCCCTTTCTACAGCTGGACAACGATAGCACAATGTAGGTAAATGACATACACAAGGGTATACAAGAAGCCTGGGTTAGCGTTTCCTGCCACTGTGGATTAATCACAAGATCTTTTATCCTTCAGCGTGACTCCAGCCCCTCTTCAAATGCTATGCTCCATGCCTATGCAGGAATCTTCTGCTAACAGAGCTTGCTGGAGGATCTAGATCTACATAGTGGGTGTGTCTACACAAGATGCTTTACTGTTCAGTAGCGCAAATTACTGGGCAGTAAGTGTCAGTGTCCACACATGCAGATGCTTACTGCACACTAGTTTGCTCTACTCAGGAGTAAATTTGCTACCTGTAAATACAAGTAACAAATTCACTCCTGAGTAGTTACTGTGCAGTAGAGCACGTGTAGATCCTGACAGGGAGCAACTTCACTCCCAGTCAGCACCACCACCAGAGGGCCACCTGCAGCCCAGCCCCAGGGCTGCCAGGCCCATGCCATCGCACTCTGCTGGGTGGTGCAGCCAGTTCCCAGGCCCAACAGCACCCTGGGCCATCTGTAGCCAGTCTCTGGCTACTGGGTTCTAGTCCAGTGACTCCAGGCCAGCCACAGCAGCCTGCCCAGACTCCACCGCTGGTCCCAGGCACAGCAGTGCCATGTACCTGCCTGTCCCATGCCATGTTCCCTCTCTGGGTGCTGCATGCACCTGCCCAGGCCGAACAGCACCGGGACTTCTGTGTCAAGGGAGCCATGCTGCCTCCCAGGGCTGCAACTAGTCCAAGGAGGAAACTGTGCACCTTGTGGCATTGTGAGGTGAGGCTAAGGTCCTCCAGCAGTTTGTATGGAATGGGCGCTCCAATGCACACATCTGTGACTGGCTGTCAAGTTGCATGCAGGAGCATGGGCATGACTGCCTGATGTGCCAGTGCCTCATAAAGGTCAAGGCCTTGAAAGCACAGTGGGTCACTGTTACTGACCACAACCATAGACCGGGGACTGTCCACAAGTCCATGCCCTTTATGAGATAGCTGCACCAGATCCTATCCTTGTGCCCTGGGACCCTGGCCACAGCCGTGGCAGGTACTTGAGCACAGGCAGCCTGCCTAAGTCTCCACTGAAGCCTGATGCATGCAGCAACATGTCAGCAAAGGTGGGGGGGCGTGGGCTCAAGGCACCAGGAACCCGTCCTGCTGCGTTCCCTGCCCCTCGCCTTCTCCAACAGCTCCAAGAGCCTAGACCAGCACCTGCTGCGCCAGTTCTGGATGCGCAGCCCCGCCCAGGAGGCCAGCCCAGCTATGGCACTGCCAGCCCTGAGCGGCTCCAGCTCCTCCCTGAAGGGAGCCTCTGCCTAGGCAGCCAGATGCTGCACCCCTGCACCCCAGGACACCACAGGAGCCACGCATCCTCACCACCAGCAGGGACTAACTTGGGCCATTGGGCATGCCTGCCATGCCCAGCTGGTAAGCCCTGCACTGGGGGGAGGGCCCTCCCTGCCTCTGCTCCTGCCCCCACCACTGCCTCTGCCCCCACTCCCTGCCTGGCCCGTGTGTGCTCCCCCTGTCTCCCACAGGCCCTGCCACAGCATGCAGGGAGGTGGGAGACAGTGCAAAACTTTACTGAGCAGCCTGTGCCCCCTTAGCTAAGGGAGCACAGACGTCTCACATGCTGAGGAATGTGTCAATGCTGGCAGTGATTTCCTTCTCAGCTGTAGGGGTCAGGGACATGCAGCGCAGTCACAGGTAGCCTGCTAGGTGGCAGTGGAGGTTGCGGGACAGGGCAGGCTTTCCCGCTGCATCATCAAAGCTCAGGGTCCCATGCCAGGTTTGCAGCTGCTCCCAGGGCACCACAGCGATCAGCAGCAGCAGGGTGCAATGGGTTGGGCACCCTTTGGAATGTGCAAACAGCTCCTCATGGTGCACCTGGGACACTGTCAGCAGGGGCACATTTGGGATGCAATGCTGGTGCAGGGTGGGGCTGGCCCCAGGGTGCCTCTCTAGAGAGGCCCCCTGTGGGGAGAGCAGGAGCACAACCAGCTCTGTGTCCCAATCATCCAGGAGCCCCTTGCTCCCTGAGCCTGGGTGCCGTGAGCTTGGCAGCAGCACAGGAAACAGGGTGGCCTCCAAAGGAGAAGGGGGGAAGAATAACTCTGGAGACATGGCAGTAGGTGCTTCCAGGAGCCAGGCCTGTCCAAGCCTAGGAATGGGGTTGGGGAGGCAGGCTGCCTACGGACAGCACCCAGGGGCCCACCGAGCTCTGTGGAGTGAGTGGGGACGGGGGGCTTGGCTGGTGGCTGCCTGAGCCAAGGCCTGCCTGGCTGACTTACCATGGTCCCCGGGTTCCCACGTACACACAATCCCCGATCTGAGGCTGGGCAGTGCACAGCCCCCTGGTACAGAGCATCTTATCTCAGAACATAAATGTTGCAAACTCTCAAAAACAAGCTCTTTTTCTTGGCTCTGTAGGTCCTACAGCTGCATGCAGGGGAGAGGAACTAGTTTGCAGCTGGGATGTGCCATCAGAGTCACCATCAGCCTTGGCTGGGGCCCTGCATATGTGCTGGCTGTGGACCAGACCTGGCTGCTGGACCAGCTGGGCACGGTGGCCAAGGAGTGCCTGGTGGACTCGCGGGCCTGGCGGGAGGAGGATGTTGCCCAAGAGGAGGCAAGGGACTGGTGCAAGGAGGAGAGGGACCAGCAGAGGAACTGAGCAGACCAGGAATTCAGGGACAAGCACTTACTGTAAATACCCTGCACAGCTGTATTGGTGGTGGGTAGGGTGGGTGCTGAATGGGCTCTGTGGGGAGGGGGGGAAGTGGGAATGGGGTCCATTGGGGTGGG
>NW_017729028.1:21055977-21056605 GCF_001723915.1 Gavialis gangeticus | reverse complement strand
GAGGGGGACGGGGGAGGTTTGTGTTTGTGGTGGGGAATAAAGTGCTTTCCTGAAAATGGCCTGCAGTGAGCGTGGTGCGAAGCCGGCCATACAGGTGGCCTCCATGCAGCCACCAGTTCTTGCTGGCCTGGTGGGTCCAGAGTTGGTGGGCTTGGAGGCCCAGGAGCGTGTGGATGGCAGCAGTGGTGGCATTCTGGCGCACATCATCAGCAACCCTGCTGGGGTCTGAGTGGCAGCGGTGTGGTGGCCGGGGGGCTAGGACACTGCAGTGAGCCTGGGCAGGCAGCTGCACCATGCAGGGGGGCTACCAGGGCCAAGACTGACCTGAGCCAGGCAGTGGTCACTGCTGTGGTGCAGCACAGCAGCCAGGGTGGCCAGCAGGAGCCCAGGGCACTGGACGTCACTTCCAGGGCATGGGGGTGGAGCAGCCATGGTGTGGTGGGTAGAGGCTCCAGCCACAGAGCCACCACGTGCTGCCACCATGCTCTGCACCCTGCTCCAAGCCAAGAAGGCAGGTGGCTAGAGAGTGGGAAGTGGGGCTAGCTTTTCAAGATGTCTGCTGTCTGCAGGCAGGTGTGGCAGGAGACTCCAGCTCCCCTTGGTGCTAGCATGTGGGCTAGCGCAGGGG
>NW_017729028.1:21042140-21050977 GCF_001723915.1 Gavialis gangeticus | reverse complement strand
CACCATGCTCTGCACCCTGCTCCAAGCCAAGAAGGCAGGTGGCTAGAGAGTGGGAAGTGGGGCTAGCTTTTCAAGATGTCTGCTGTCTGCAGGCAGGTGTGGCAGGAGACTCCAGCTCCCCTTGGTGCTAGCATGTGGGCTAGCGCAGGGGTGGAGGGGGTGGGAGCAGACTGCTTGCTGCCAGGAGCAGCAAATCTGTTCCCAAATCCTTGCATATGTAGATGCCTGCCCTGAGTGGGTTTACTTTAGAGTTATTTACTCTACAGTAAACCCACGCTGCAGCATTCTCACATGTAGATGCACCCAGTATTCAGTATAATTTTGCTCTCCCAGTGACTCATTGCAGCAACTGTTCACTGAATCCAGCTGTATATGGAATTTTGTTGGAGACAAATGTGCTCAGATACCACAGTGATGAGTGTGGCATAAAATCCTTCATGGAAAAGCGTTTTATGCTGAGGATTTGAATGAAAACTTAAGTGTGAGCAAATGATTCCAATTGTGATAAGCAGGTTCCAAGGGACATCATGTGGTTTTTATTTCCCCTGAGATACTGCAAATCCAGGCCTGGGCAAATCGTGATGAAGAAAGCTCACTCGCAGTTAATTCATGGGGTAGTGATGACAGGGAGAAGTACATGACAGCACTTAACATACTTTTTCGCCCAAGTTTATGAATATGGAACCTCACATTTTTAAACAGCTTATTGAAACAAGCTTGCTTCTCTGCTACTTGCAATCCTGGTGTTTTTCAATGTCATTTGCAGGTGAGAGGGCACGTTGTGATCAATGCTTTATGGTCAGTTCTTGACCACATTGGTTCTCAAAACTTACAAGGTCAGCTGAGGTAGGTCAGCTCAAATGCTTCTAACCCCCCCGATCTGCTGAAGAAAACACAATTAAGATTATGCTGCTGGGAGTCTTAGGGTTGCTAAACACCACAAGGATTTCTTTGTAAAACTAGGGGTGATGGACAGCTGTGTCCTGTCCCAACTCCAGGTTCTTCTATTTTATCTTGCAGTGTCAGTTTGATAAGGTCACACATCCTGTGCTCAGTGTTCCTGTGTGCTAACAGCTGTTGTGCTTCAACACAGAGATGGCAGCATTTCAGCGATGGATGAAATGATTCATGTTCTGAATTAAAGGGTACTGTATATCTATAATATTATTTCCACGGTGGGTATGGGGACCATATTTTCCACTATAGAATGTGGCGCAGAGTTGGAAAATAACTGCTCAGAAACCATGAATTTGGTAGATCCTCCATAAAAAAGCCCCCGGTCTCTGCAAAAAAGTGCAGGGACTGTGCAAAAGCAGGAAAACAGGGGCAAAGGTGGGGGGGCAAGGGAGCTGTGAACAGAGCAGGAAGCTGTGGTGTCCTGAAGCACGGGGGGAAGGAGAGATAGGGAGGGAGTGATTTTCATGGTGGAGCATGGCAGGCCCCCCCATGCCTCTGATTTGCCCTGGAAGTCCTGCCCCTGCCTGGGGACAGGTGGCTATCTGTCAATCTCCAGGAAGGGGTGGAACTTCCAGGGCCCCTTGGCCAATCAGAGGGGTGTGTGTGTGTTGGTGGGTGGGGGGGGACACTGTACTCTAATGTGAAAATAGTGCCCAACGCTGCTCTGGGACCATGAAATCCAGAGGCAGCCCCTGTGAGTTAGGTAGGGCCCTAGTCATAGAACAGCTTATTATGGAGGGACTGAGTAGGTTTTGTGGTGTCCCTCGTTATGATTTTCAGCCTTCCTGGCGCTTTGATGTATTTCAGTACAGCAGAGGTCAGGAGAAACCGGGAGGTCGTGGAACGAGTCCTCTAGGGTGGGCTACGCCTGGGGATACAGGCGAGAGAGGCTGACATCTGATTTTAATGAGCCAAATGACAGACCTCTTGCTATACATGATAGGGAGAGAATAATGGAATAGGAGTATGTTGCCACATGGGGCACGACACATGCATCAAACTCATTTGGCCCCATGGGCCAGAGGAGTGCTGCAGGATAGGTCCACAGCCTGAATGAATGCTGTGGGGCTGAATCCGCTCTAAGGACCCAACTCCTCACATGCGCCCACTCCAGCTGGTCCAGGACTGGGCCATATGCAACGCCTCTTCTAGCCAGCCTGGGACTTGTGCTGCATGTGATGCTGCGATGCTCACCCCAGGCCAGCTGGAGGAGGTCCTACATGCAGCTTGCATCCTGGACTGCCTACAGCGGGGATCATGGGTGCTGGATCCAGAATGTGGGTGGAGGGGTCTCAGACTGGCTTTGCATAGCTGTCCTGGGCAGCCCAGACCCTGGAGCAGGTGCTGTGTGTCACATGGCCCAGACTAGCTGGGGCAGGCACTGCCTGCGGTTCATGTTCTGGGTGCCGTGTGCGGGGCCAGTGCAACACATGTGGCATGTGGTGTGTGGGTCAATTCAAGACCCCGGGGCAGCAGCAGGGGCTGGATGGTGGGGCTCCTTGGACTGAATCCAGCCACAGGGCGTATCTTTGACACTCCTGTTTTAGCACATACCTATCCTCCCCTTCCCAACTGCATCTCCCTATGGGATGGCTGCACAGGCACTTGTGTGCTGGCCCTAACATACACTGTGTCTTTCCAGTCTCAGTCTGCAAGAAGGAAAGTCCTTAAAGAGGGTTAAAACCTAGACCTTCATTACATGCGTTTCACGGTGCTCATCCCAGGCTGTTTAGCTCTGCTCAAGCCATAGAGCATGCTAAACTTGAATGTAGCCGCGCGATGGCGGCAGAGAGCAGCACAACCTGCTGTTACAAGGAGAATTTTACAATAGTGTTTGCTCATGTGATGTAAAACTTGCTCCTTTCCTTTCCAGCTTCTTAGTAGGTTTAGAGGGTTTAGAAGCACATCCTCATCACCACCAGAAAGTGTCCCCGTGGAGATATAACAGTGACAACTCAATGTCTCTTCTCTTGTTTTCCGAATTTAAAATAAAGATTTTTGTCTGAAAACAATAGTGTGCTGTTATAAATTGAACCCTAATAAGTAAGCGCCTTGGTGACCTTGGGCAAATCTCTCCTGGGCCTCATGATAATGCTGGCCTCTCCTGGTTGGAGGGAGTCTTATAGTAGATTTCCAGGAACAGTTAGATCCATGGAGGAAAGCTCTTATATAAGTACAGTCATTATTTAATTTAGGAATTGAAGACATCTTCTGAATCGCACATTCCAGTGCACTGCTGTCTCAGCCCACCTCACCATATGGCACTTTCCAGGGACACAAGATAACCTCATGACCGTGGCCAACCCTGTCTCTCTTCCTCTGTCTCTCTCAGTCATATACACATATAGCCTAAAGGTATGAACTTTTGTGTGAAGCTTTATCCTGTGTTAAACATCAAAAGATGAGAGGCAGCACAAATGCCTATAGCAGAAAGGTGAGTGCAGCAGCTGTGCACTGCAGCATATCAAGGGCTTAAGCCCAGGATCCTCTGTCAGTACCAGATGTTTCAGAGAAGGGTACAAGACATCTTGTAATGGAAATCCAAAGACAAATCTGCTCGGAGAGGCAGTCTCATTCTAATCCCATGAGCTAGTTGTTGACTTATGCCCAGAATTGTTAGTTCATTATTAATTTAAACAAAAAAACCCTTGCTGTATCTTGCTTGTTGAGATACTGGACTTCAATTATTATGTCAATATCATTTTACATCTTTGAAAAAAGCTGCACTCAAATACATATTAATCTGTATTCCCAGGTATAACACTTGGTGCCGTTATGTGCCGCTAATTTGATAAAATAGGGAGAAAGTCTCAGATAAATTGAGCTGTATAATGAAGGGCTTTTTAAAAACCTTCTGTTGGTGTTAATTTCTAAGCGCCTGTAATGTTTGCATTCACTGTATCCGAACAATAGAACTTTGTTTTTGTTCTTTGTGTAAATTACAAACATCTGTTCTCTTATATGAAAAGTTGTTTTTTAAAATAAGCTGGTCTGATCTAACTAAATACCAATGCTGTGTTCACAATGAGTTACTATTAATATTTGGGAAAGGCAATCATCCAAAGCAAGTGTAATGTCAAAGAGCTGGCGGGCGCACATATTTATTGCTAAAAGTGACAGATAAAAATGTTGAGGTTAGGAAAACAAAATTCTTCTGGATGACTAATGGTCCATATATATGCCCCCCATGTCCCATCACCACAGTTACGAGTGGATGGAGGGTTCGCCAGTGCCTGTTCTTCCCCAGGACTAACGTACAAGAGGTTAGTGGCCTGGCATTCTCAGTGCAGAGGCAATGGATGGCCCAGTTTCCTCCCTTCTCAGCCCCTGGTTTTGGTGACCTTCAGAATAGCTGGAATTTGCCACATATATTTGATCTGTCTGGCTGGTGATCCCTACCCACTCTCCTGATCCTCCTCGGATCTAATATTTAGACTGTTTTCTTTTTTCCTAGCAGGTGGAGGCAGTGCTTATTCTTGTTATATATCTGGTGCTAGCACTCTTCTAGGCATCCTCTCTTTGTACTTGTCTATGAAATCCTTGTGCAAAGGAGTTTGCAATCTATGGACCAGTTCTATCTTCCTTACTCATGCTGGACATGTCCACATGAGACACTGACTGTGCAGTAGCTGAATAATACTGTGCAGTAGTGTCATAGCACTAACAGTGCTAATATGCTACTGCGCAGTATTATTAGGCTACTGCACAGTAGTGTCACTTAAAAGACATTTGCCAGTGCTACTGCTCAGTAACTCCAGCTATTGTGCATTTATTTAGTACTTGTATAATCAAGTACTTGTATAATTCAGTACTTGTATAATCAAGTATTAAAAAAATGTGCAGTAACTGGAGTTACTGCGCAGTAGTGCTGGTGAATGTCTTTTAAGTGACACTACTGTGCAGTAGCTTAAATACTACTGTGCAGTAGCATATTAGCACTGATTATACAAGTGCTAAATAAATGTGCACCGCTGTACAGTAGCGTCTAGTGCAGACATGCCCACTGAGCAGGAACTTATTCTTTGCTTCTTTTGAAGTGATCAGGGCTGTTTCTGATAGTGTACTTGTGAGCAATGGTGGCAAAATCTGGCCACAAAAGTTCAAATTATTGCAGCCTATCTATGCACATCTATACCCTGACCCCAACAGAGAATCCGAGCACCTCACAAATATTAATGAACTTCTCTTCATAACAGTCTTGTGAAGGAAGGAAGACTACTCACATCATTGTCAAGGGCAGGACCTGAGGAACAAAGTAATAACATCCCCAATTCAGGAAACCATTCCTATTCACTACAATGACTAAGCATGTGCTTAAAACTCATTGATTTCAATGGGATTTAAGCATATATTTTAGTCCTCTTCTACATCTGGGCCTCAGGTGTCCAAGCTCAGAATAGAACCTGGATCTGATTCCCAGGCCAGAGTCTTAATGAGAAGATTAATCTTCCACCATAATTTACAATGGTCCCCAGGATATTCTGGGCACTGTGACAGAGATGAATAGCATCCAGGATTACTAGTCAGAGGTTGCTCTTTATTTCCTATCCCCAGTCCCCAACATAGGTCAATGTTACAAACTGGCGAACTACTACTGCACATGATGAAAGCACAGGGAGAAAACTAGGATAACAGTCAGGTTAGGCTTATTCTGTTGCTCACCAGTTGTCTGTCACTAGCAATGACTTCTGAAACTCAGTGACTTTCTGATCATGTGGCTTCTTCCTCTTTCCCTGACTGCAGTGGGCTTTATGGTGACTGAGGTGTTGGGCCACCTGCAAACCTGTGCTTGCAACGCTTGCTGTCCTCCATCATGTGGTGGGACATGCATGTTCTTTCCATTAATCCATGCGCACAACTCTCGCATTCTGGATTTCCTCAAGAAACCAGGAGCAAAGGGATATTTTTGTTTTTTTGCCTGTAAAATGGGAATAATATTTGCCTCAGAGGAGGACTGTAATGAGGCATGACGTGGTCTTTGCCAAATGCTTCTATAAAAGCTATGATTCACTAGGCACGATTCTCTAGTGTCTGGAAGCTTAGCAGTTCTCACGCTTCTCTCTGCCAGTTTATTAGGATGGGTGGCCTGAGGCTCAGTCTCTTAAATTTCTGGCAGCTCTGCATAGGTCTTAGTGCAAAGTAGTTGGCTTTGCTTTCATGTAATGCCCTCTTCTGCAGAAAACTAATGAGTTAATGAAACTTCTTCCTGACCCAAGCAAGCTGCCCTGCACATAGTAATAGGAAAGAATTGGTTACCTGTGTGGTCGGTAGGAGGCGACGGAGGAGTGTTCATACAAGATTGCTAAGGACAGGTTGATTCCCATGGAGGCCCTAGACTTCTGCATCCATTCTGTGGGTCACGGGCCTGTGGCCTTCCTGACGATGCAAGCGCAGTGTAGGTCCAGGAGGGCACTTCAGTAGTACTGATGCAGCAGTGTCTTCTCCCAGAGGGTCTGGGTTTAGCCAGAGTATGACTCAAGGTGGACTCACATAGCATCAAGGCTTCCAGCAGGAGAAAAATTAAATCAGAGTTAAATTGTCTCAAGTTCCTGTTCACCTCTCTGGGCCATTGGAGGTGAGGCAGTGTACATTACTTTGTGGGTCATTATTTTATTAAAAATGATTTTCTATTCCTCCTGTTCATTTATTTTTGGTGCAATTTTTGTCTCTTTCCACTGGGTGCCTCCCTTCTCCTCTTTTTGAGAGAACTCCTTGCTCTATGCTCCCTTGAAACGCCAAGCTTATTCTAGTTCCTCCATTGGCCCAAAGAAATCTGAATTTGGGGGTTTTAAATTAGGAGTTGGAGGTTCAAGACTTTCTTTCCTTTGAGGCTGATTTTTGGATGTCTCTGGGGATAGCCAGTACTTAGGTGGCTGAACGTGGTTTTTCTTCATGAAAACTCTGTATTGAAAAAAATGAAATGAGCTCTGCCTTTGCCTCCTTAGCTTTGTAGCCCTGTGTCCTTTCAGCTCGAAGGAGCTTTATCCATGGCTTGAGAAACACTTGACTGGGTCTCGAGTGCTCCATGTGCCGTGTCCCAGGGTCTGGGGAATGCTTTTCATGCTGCCCCTACAGTGCCTCTGAAGCCGCCTGCAACATGGTTCTCTCGATTTCTCCAGTGTCCAGCTAGAACCAGGCCTGTCCAAGGAAGCTGTTTCGCCACCAAAGTGTGTGACAACTCTTGCCAAACAAATCCCTGGAGAGGCTTCAGGCTCTGCAGTATTCATCAAAGCAACAGCAGATTTACCAGAGGTCCCCTCATCCTGCTCCTTTGGGCCCACCTGGCAGGGAACCCAGGTCCCAACAAGGCTGAAGGGGGCCTGACGCAGCTTAGAACAGTGGTCTCCAAACTTTTTTGATCGCGCACCCCTATCAGTAACAAATTTTTGAGCATGCACCCCCAATATATGTATATTTATAGAAATAGAAATAGAAGTTCTAATATTTTCTTCATGCACCCCAATGGATCATCTTGCACATCCCCTGGGGTCCGTGCATCCCACTTTGGAGACCACTGGCTTAGACAGCAGTGCCAGCGGTAATTCTAAATAAATCCTAAACTAAAGGGAGAAAAGACCAGTCCCAGTCCTTTAGGGCCCAGTACTGAGGGTGGCATGAGACACTGCATGAACTACTGCTGGCTATACCACCCTCCGGGGCCTTTCTTGTCTCTTGCCCCTGGAGGCCCTTCCCTCTCATCTGCTACTGTTCCCGGTACCTCCAGACCCTGCCCCCTGGACCCTCTAACTGCTGTGGTCCCTACGGAGCCATCTTGCATGGTGCCTAGGACTCCACTCCATGCTCTGTTCATCCTGTAGCTGGACCACACTGCATCTGCTGTATTCAGGGACTGACCTGAATTGGCCCATCATATGTATCGGTTCTGAAGGTTAATAGCAACCCACTTCCACCTGGCAGCGTACATTATATTCAGTGGAGTACTTTCTCGCCTGAAATTCTTGTCCACAGTCAGCGGGGCAGCCTGCAAGTACCATTTTTTATTGCATAAAACAATCAGAACTCATGGTAGAGGTGTGATATCTTTTATTAGACCAGCTAGGTATTTGCAAAAACAATTCTTTATTTGCAAGTGTTCGGGCACACTCACCCTTCTTCAGGCATAGGAGAATGCAAAGATTGTAACATCTCTCATAGGTGGACATGAAACCTCATACTTCACAGGAGAGCAGAAGGTGTTGTAAGATCTCCTGCTTGGAAAAGTTCATTGTGTGCAAATTAGGCTCAGATGCAAGTTAGAGCAGTCTATTTACCTTGAAGTTGTCTAACGGTATGCAGGGTGTTGAATTATGTTTCCTTCTATTATGTTTCATGATTTGCAGGATTATGCTTCTGATTTCGCAGGAGGATGGGCAGATGGAGTGCTCTCCTGGGCAAGGGATTTCTCTCGTGTTGAGGCAGCTCTGAGCTCTGTGAACATGCAAATTTAGCTTGGAACAAAAGGCAGGAGCAAGGGTGTCAGCTTTCAGGTTTTAAGGTGTTGGACCATCTGACAACTCTGAGGTAAATAGATGGCTCTAACTTTTATCTGAGCCTTATTTGCACAAAATGAACTTTTCCAACCAGGAGAGTAGCAAGTGAGCTGCTGGTGATATCTTGATGAGGCTTGTGGCATGGAAATTATACAAAGAATGAGTTATAGTGAAGAACTAACAATCTTGCAAGTAGCCTATGCAAGGCTCAGGGGCTCTGGTCTTCGGTGGTAGAAGTCCCACAAGCAGAGGTCCTCCTCAGGAGGCTCTGGGGTTGGCTGGGTGGGGTAGCTCTCATCACAGGAGACAGGCTGCCACTCCAGGAAGCCTCTGCTGCCGGCTGCCACATCCAGACTATCTCCTGAGATGTCTTCTTGGATGCTCTGCTGC
>NW_017729028.1:21012541-21037140 GCF_001723915.1 Gavialis gangeticus | reverse complement strand
CTGCTCACCACAGGAGACAGCCTGCCACTCCAGGAAGCCTCTGCTGCCGGCTGCCACATCCAGACTATCTCCTGAGATGTCTTCTTGGATGCTCTGCTGCCTGGAGGACTTAGTCTACATCGCACTGTCAGCCATGACTCTACAAACACGTTTTTTTCTACATTCTGACTTCCAAAAACAAGGTGTGTGTTTTAGCTGGGGTGTGTTGTACGCGAGGAAGTATGGTCATTTGGATGATACAGCATTATTTAACTCTTAGTGCCCAGTGCTATATAAACTTCCAAAGTCATCCCCAGGAAATAGGAATATAAATGCTCTTGGCATCGCTGTACTTGATTACTCCTTCAAGAGTCCAGGTCCTTCGAAGCATAAATAAGAGGCACTTTTCCTGGACACTGGCTTGGCAGCTCTGTTTCAGCACAGACTTGCCTCAGGAACCCTTGGGATAGGCTAGAGGGGGAGATGTCTTACTTAGGCACCATAAAGCATCTACATTTGTGGCCTAAGTGTTTAACCCAAGGCTTGACAGCAAGTCCATGGCAAAATGCCTAAGGCACCTAGGGAAACCAAATCTAGAGTCTTGGTCCTGTGCTTGGCGTACCAAATGTGCTAGCTATCTAGCAGGATGGCAGTAATCCTTTGGGAAAGAGTGAGAAACACATTACAAATGACCAGAGATATAGATCATTGTGTTTCCCTGCAGCTGCCATGACAAACCAAACAGAAAGCTCTAGTCTGTATTGTTGTCAAATGCTCACCTTTCATAATCACCACATTCATAAAAAAAAAAAAAAAAAAAAAAAGCCCTGAAAGGAAAAACTGAAGTAGAATAATATGTAAGAGCAGAGACAAAAACTCCACTGTTTGAGGACGGCTGGTTGCTGCTCACATTGGCATGGGAGGAAGCACAAAGTGGATTAAGTGGGAGGGCAAACACTCTGCGGCATTCTGCTAGCAAAATCTCCTGTCATTCTCCTGTGTTTCAACGTGATGCTGATCCAAGCTGTGGAGAGGCTTGTGCTACGTTCCAAGCCCGGAATCACTTAAACTACCCTCCCTCCCCTGCGGTGATTATCCATGAAATACAGATGGGAATGCACAAGTCTGGGAGCAGCTTGCAAATGGAAAATCACTTTCCTGTGCAAGCCCCTGAACAAACCAATATCTATTTTTTAGTGCTTATTTAGGTGCCCTCCTGCAATCTGTCAGCGAACACACTTGTTGAGTTGGGTCTGAAAAGGTGGGTGTTTGAAGCATGTGCCAGTTAGAAAGGTGGCTGTGGCCTAGAACTCAGTATATCTCATTCTGATGTTTCTAGCATCCGAGCTAAGACTTTTAAAACACAGTACACTGGAAAAGGCGGAGAAAGATTGTTTCATGGTAACAGAAAAGTCAAGCAGCAGACCTATCTTTAACACAGCACAGCCCCCGGGAGAGAATGGGTTAAATATACTCTGTGGCAACTACAGAGACTGGGGTGTGGGTTATGTCTCTACATTAAGCTTTTGCTGAGATGGTGAGTGTTTAAGATCTGACAATAGAATATGGACCTGTTCAGTTGTAAAAGCTGTAAATCTCAAGGCCTGGTCCCGTTCCCAGGTGGGAGCAAAGCAAGTGTACTTTTATTGTCTTTTTCATCATCCTAGTGTAAAAACAGTGTCAGTGGAGGAGGAGGCCCATAGACATTAGAGAAGTGTCACAAACTAAGCCCCATGTCCCACCGAGTGCCCCTCTGACCCCCTCCCCTTCCCTAGTCTTCTGCTCTGCTTGCTGGTCCCTGGGCTGCCTGCCCCCTTCCTGATCTGCCATGTGCCACACCCAGAGGCTGCCTGTGCCACTTCTGGCACACATGCCACAAGTTGCTGACCCAGTCTAAAACATCTAGGGAACACAACAGTTGCACATTTTGGCTCAATCTTTAGTGCTGCATCCAGTTTACTATTCTATTCTATGCAAAAAAGCCTATGTTACAAGAACATTAAAGATGCAAAGTGGAGCACTCGGAAGTGGGAGATGACAAAATTCAGTTCTTTGCATCCTTAACTCTGCCCTTCACGCATAGGCATTGTAATGCACAGGCTGTTTATAAGGCAGGACCTGAGTCAAGAAGGCATTTACCTGTGTCCTTAAGTCCATCCCTATGAAAGTACTTGAGCATATGCTTAAATTCCATTGCCTAAGTGTTGCCTTGAGTAAAGCTGCTCTTCTGATGCTGGCCAGGACAGGACTGTATAATGGAAATGATCATGCTCCAACCCACTCCTGGCTGTCTAATCCCTGTGCTGTCTAAGACAGCTCAGAGGAGGTCTAGATAACACATAACATAACACAAAACACTCTGCTCACACTGGCACTCCCATTGTTCCTCTGGCTTACAGAGCGGCACTTGCTGGTTTTACACCAGTAAAAGACATGAACGAAAGCGCTAGTGCAGCCAAGATCAGTTAGACTCCCTTGGCAAAGGGGCATAAATAGGTATGAGCTGGAGTACAAGGTGCTGTAACCTATGCCTGCTAACTGAAGCCTTACCTGTGCCCAAGGATAGCCCTGGATCAGTGATTGGTGTAGGTAACTTTGTGCCAAATCCTGCCTGGCACAAAAGCCAGGGTTTATACTGTTTGGACTAAGCAGGTTTGGCCCATGTTTGCAGCTAGAAGGAAGAGCAGCTCAATCAGTACTAGCACCAGTTTGCCCTGGTCCACATTTAGGTTAGGTACAGGCATCCAAAAAGCCCAAGGTGGAAGTGACTGAAGTTACATGGTTTTCTGTAAGTGATGTAGTTTAGATCAGTAGCGACCAGAACATGCATTCACCCTTTGGGTGGGGGTGGGGAGGGATCTCAGCTTGCGTTTCACCATTTTTAAGCCAGTCTATGTGTGCCGAGCCTCTGTTCTATTATGGGTAATGCCCAGTTTTGTGTACTAAGCTCCTGTTCTGTTATAGGTATAGACGAGTTTCCTATTGCTTATACCAGCAGAAGTGTAATGTTTGTACCTGGCCATATAGATCACAATTGAACCAGCTGATGCTTTGAGGCTATTCCACTATGTAGGGAATGCCTCGGTTTTTCCCTAAACCTTTTGTAGTCTCATTTATGTATCTCTGGATACACCTCTGAATCCGGCTGTAATTTTTTGAGGTTGCGGCTCTTCACTTAAGCACAGCCAGCTGCTACTTTGAATTTCTCACAATAAATGTGAATTATATTCTGAAGCCCTGTTCTACCGCTCTACTTAAGCACATACATAATTTCACCCCCTGAGCAGTCCCATTGACCGCAGTAGGGCTATTCATGTGCCACAAGTTATATTGGGATTTAGCACTGTGCTGGGCTAGGGTTTATGTAACTGAGCATTTGAAGTTGTTATAAACAGTGATGCTTATCCTAATGATTTTAGGGAGGGAAAAAAATTAAACCCCTTTCTGGTGTTAAAGCTTTCCACAGCAAAAGACCAATGACTTTAAAATAAGCAGCCTAAGTAAAAAAAAAGTTGTGTTGTTTAATTAAATAAAATAACAAGAATGCAAGGGGTTGTTCTGTATATACAGGTTCGTGATTAGGCTGGATCCTGTGCTGAGCTCTCTGCATGGGTGCTTGGATCCATCAGTGGAGGATCAGTCAGTCTCTGGGTGGCCACAGCAGCCTGCCAGAGTCTATCTGGTCCAGGATCAGAACTGTAGTATTCACCTTCTCCATGTAGACGATTTTGTATGAAATGTAAGAACCGTACTGTTTTCAGTTAGTGTCATGCAATCCTTAGACAAGTTGGGGGAAAAAAAGAAATTGGGGCCCCTCCGGAAATAACTTTGTGCAGAACTAACTAAGGAAAAATGGGCTAATTTCTATCTACAACAAAATCCAATAAAATATTTCAAGACATGAATATAAATGGAGGTAAGATACTTTATAAAATACAAATTGCAGGAGCTTCATCATCTTTAAAAAATATCTAACACCTCTTGTAAACACGTTCAAATCTATATATTTTTAAAAGTAATACTGTATTTCCAGATAGCATATAGAAAACTGTGTGCATCCTAAGCAATTGTAAGAGTATATCAATGACATATTTTCTTAAAATATCCATTGGCAAACTTGGAAGAGATCCTGTCTCATTTAATGCAGATCTCTAACCTGCAGAGAAATAAGATTCATAAAGCAATTGGAAATAATTAAAAATTTGATGAAAAACATAAAAAACTTTACATTTTATTAAATTTTCCCAACAGCTTCAATAACTAAACTCTTATTTAAAACAGAACAAAACAGAATAGTACAGCATGTCAACATGTTTCAACAATTTTAATCATTTTTCAGAACGAGCATACTTCAGATTTATCTCAGAACTATTACTGTTGCTTTCTTTTCCTCTGAGAATTGATCGAAAGTACAAGAAAATAGTAAAAAGCTTAAAACATATCTCTGCTGAGAACAAAAAACAATGGAACCCACTATCACACTCAACTGTTAGAAAAATTAAAATAAACTGATCAATAAGTAAAGATAATTTTATTAGTATAGTAGAAACCTCTGAAAATAATAACTTTATGTATATGAAATCAGAACTCATAATTAAATTCCTAACACTTCTTCACTGCCAGTTGATTTCTATTTTCTCTTATATAACCTTCTTTAGAAAAATGGCAGGCTTTATTTTCTTGATATATTATACATTTAAACATATATAACACTTTCCCCATGTATAATACTCAACTCTTCATTCTACAAATGCAAAATGTTGAGATCTGGTACCTTAAAATATGGAAATATTTTGTTATCTACCTAAGAGTGTCTTTTACAGCACCACAGTACCTGTCACTCATATATTTTTAATTTAAACAGAGCTGAAATGGTGAAATTAAAGCAAAACAGAAAAGAAACTGAAACATGAGTCCGTTCAGCTGTGGCACAGCCTGTCTGGTACAACACTAATCTCATTGTTGATTTACATCAAATTCCTTTAACTTTTGTCTGGGTATTTTTCTGAACCTGTTTGAATCAGTTTGTAAATGTAGATTGAAGGAACAATTTGTATCATTATCTTGACAGGCAGCTCAATCAAGTTAATTCATTGAAAATATCTATTTAAAACTCATCATTGGACCAGTGCATTCAATATTTCCTTTTTTCCAAATAAGTGAGAATCATTAACTAAGGAAATAGGAAATTGAAACAAACTTTCCTTTTTTTTTTACTTTCTAGAAAACAGATGTACTTTCAACCCTATTAACTTTTTCAGCATTGATGTGATAATGCATGTTGCCTCTCTAAGTCAAGGACAGGCAGATTTTAAAAACTAATAATTCATTAGAATTCCTTGTGAATTATAAAGATCAGAATTTTAATAAATATGTATATTAAATTATAGCAAAGAAATCAGCCTAACAGACATTTGTTTCTACCTTAGAACACAGACCCCAATTTAGCATAGCATTTTAATACATGTTTAACTAGAATCCTGTGAAAAATGCCTTTCAAGTTAAACAAATGATTAACTACTTTGCTGCACCGGGACCACAGTCAATGGGTCGAGGACAACATCGTACACATGGCACAATACGTACATGGAAAGGGGCCCAAAATTATAAAGCAAAAGTGTATGGAAGTAGCGCTTACTGGGTACGTCTACATGAGATGCTACTGTGCAGTGGTTACTGCACATTTATTTAGTACTTGTATAATCATGTACTAAATAGATGTGCAGTAACCAGAATTACAATGCAGTAGTGCTGTTGAACACCTTTATAATGATGCTGCGGGACAGTAGCCTAATAATATTGTGCAGTAGTGTATTAACAGCGTTTGTGCTGTGATGCACTACTGCATGGTATTATCTGTGCAGTTAGTGTCTCGTGTAGACGTGCCCGCTAACTAGAGTGTGATCCTGTATAGGAGTGCGTTCCATGAACTTCAGCGAGAATTAGTGGGGCGAGGCACTTTCAGGATAAATGTGCACAGATAGTCTTTACACAAGTACATTTTCCTATTGACTTCACTCAGACAGCTTGCCGGAGTAAAGCCTGGCAGAATCTGGCCCTGTGCTAATTATGCAGCATTCCCAATATTCATTTGAAATGGATCTGTTGACCAGCTGCAGTTTTGTCTGTCAACTTTTAAGTCACCTGAATGACATGAGCGGCTAGAAGGAGCTAGGAATGAGCTGCAAGACAAAGGTCTTGGAAGGGGAGGCTGCTGAACAGAAAAAGAAATGAAGGCAAAAAGGGACTTTGCTTATAACTGTTGAGGGAGAATCTTGCCCAAGGAGCTCTGATGACATAATACTCTTGCTTTGTGTAGTATGCAAATATTATCCCCATTTTACTAATAGAGAGACCCTTTAGTGCACACAGGTTGTTGCCTTCTTCAGCTGCACACAGGAGGCCAGTGGCAGTTACTTATAAAATCAGTGCAGATATTCTAATAGTCTCATGTTTTAACGGCTATGGTCTGTTTCTTACCCTGTACTGATGTTCTGTTTCCCCTTGGACCTCTTGATGCATTTAGATCCTTGTAGTGAACCAGTTTTTATCATGCTTTATAAATACACACTAGTAGAGGCAGGATGTAGTAGAGCCAGGTCTTAGACTGTAACTTGTAACGAGAAGATTTTAATGTTATGAATTTGTGTTTAAAAAGAGGGATCTTAAATAATGTGACTTGTTAAAGAGGTTAATGGCCCAAGACAATAAAGGGTACTGTTTCCTTTAGTGCCCCAAATAGCAATTTTATAATTTTAGGACGCTTAGAAAACTGGGAAAGAGTGGCATGGGTTTGAAGTATGAACCAGAACTTCTTGCTTAAATATGTGATTCCTTCCCATTTTTAACCTGGTGCTGCTCAGACTTTATTCTTACTTTAATATCTTCAGTAGGATTTCTTAAGCTGATCTGGACAATAGGTTAGAACTCAACCCAACCTAGGACGGACCTGATGAGCTTTCAGAGTAGCTGGTTACGTGGCTGTAAATTGCAGAGCAATATTACAGGAACAAGTGAATAGTTTTAATGTGAGAAAGATCTGGGTACAAAGTGCACTTGAACATAATTTATATGCCTCTCTTTGGAAATGTGAACGTTGATGTCTTACATCTCCTTCTAACAGCACATTCAGTCATTCTGTACCCCTTATACTCTGCAATTGCTTCACTGTTGAAAAGTGCGCAAATTGACCTTAATCCTTAAAAACTTCAGAAACAAAGAAAATATTTCTGAGTAACCTGCACCTCAGAGTTTGGCAGAATTGCAATCAAACTGGAATCCTGAATCCTTCAAGAATGACCTGTTGCTTGTCTCATCCCTGGAAAGGCAAAGAACAAGAAATGTGTTAATCACCACTCTTGGATAGAAGGGAATGTCTAAAGAAATTCTAGGACTAGGACTTGGCCTTCTGTCTATCTGATTAGGACTTTTTAGGCTTTTCAGACTATATAAATGAGTAATGGTGAAAGTGTAGTTATCTATCCAGCCCTCTGTACTTGGTTTGAACATGGTAGTGCTGTCCCATTGCAATTATAATGCTTATTGTAAAGAAAGAGCTCTGTTGCTTAAAAAACACGTATGCCTGCTCCTTGGGAATGACACCAAAGAATACCTTATAAATGAAGTATGCTTCCCATTAGGGATTACCGCATCACTTGATCAAAGTCCACTGGAAATAGCTCTTGGCAACACAGACGTTCTCTGTAACTCTTCATTGGCTTGAGTCTGATTGGCGAGGCTGGGAAAAGCAATGATGATTTGAGGGCTACAGCATGGGGTGGGAAATAGAATAAGGGGTTTTATTATTGTTTTTATTGTTTGTTTTCTTATTTGAAGGTGACACAATGTGAAATTGGTTTTTTGGATGGGTTAAAAGCTTTGGCAATAGGCTTATTTCAACTTATTTCTCTGAGAAATTGATCATGCCCTACAAGTTGGCTCAGCTTGTATAAAGTAATGCAATACAGGCATAGTTTAAAATTAAACAATTTTTTGGCAACCCTGGTGAAATATATTGTCATCGGCTGCAGCGCACCGACACACTTGATAGAGTTAAAGAATGTTTGGAAGACTTCAAGCTTTTTCTAGTCTGAGTTTCATGAAAGTCCGGACAATTGAAATGTCTGCCTGGCAGCTTACGAGAGACGCTTCACGTTAATTATTTCTAAGTTAAACGGTCTTGCTGACCCTATGCTCAAAACTACCAATTTGTATACATTTTTATACAGTCTATTTCCATTATAAATTGTCCATAAATTAGATACAGATTTAGTTGGCCACATCAGGTTCTTTCTGCAGTATATATTTTGGTATTAAATATGAGATGATACTGAAATAGAGAATTGTATGAAATATATATTGGTTCTTCTCTCTGAAAGTGCTTGAAGTAAAGGGAATCTTATTCTTCTCTGAGGATGAATATAAAACTCCATTGCCCATTATTTCCATTTCATGAGCTCAAAGTCTTAAATTATTAAAATGGGTGCAAGGCTGGTGTAATGTTATTATTCATACTGAGGCTTTTTTGGAGGATTGCAAAGCATGTGACAAGCATAAATTGATCCTGACAAAATCCCAGAGAGTTATTGAGCAGTTTGCTACACCTGCCCCTTATTACAGAGATGATGTGATCTATCCAAAGTGATACAGAAAGCTGCTGGCAGATGTATGAAAAGTACTTAACAGAACACGCTATTGTACCTCCCATTCTGCTGCTTAAATAATTTGGGGTCAACTTTTCACTCAACTGATATATCTGAAGTGTCTTTAATATCGAAGGGGGAGATGGTTGAGGAGGAAACCAGATCTCTCTCTTTGCTCTTTCCTGCTATACTGTGTCCATCACCGTGGTAAGTGGAAACGCTGTGTTATATTCAAAGGAAACTAAGGCCCTGAACTAAACCCATTGAAGTCGAACCTTGGTGTCAGCAACTTTACCTTGTGCCCAAACTGAGGTATGTTTATATAGTGTGTGCATTCATGGGTTAATCATTTGCTCCAGTGAAGGAAATATGTCCCTTGCCCCTCAATATTTTTGCTATATGAAAAATATCTGGAGCCATCCTGCATCACTGGCTTTAAATCAACATGTCCCATTGATTTTTATGGGGCATTTTACTTAAACAAAGCAAGCTGTGGCCCCTTTTAAGCCGAACACCCAACAAGAGGCAGAATATGTGTGACTTCTCTTGAATCAGGCCCTTGGAGAATTTCCTTGCATTTCTTAGGCATTCTATTCAGGCTTCCCACTAACTTTTACTTTATTTCCCTTTTTTGTCAGTGAAAGGGCAGATTGTGCAAATGTCTTTTTGATTATTAAATGCACTTTTGCAGTTTAAAAAAATACCGTGTGTGCGTGTGTAATGGATACAATATTTTATGAGTTCCTTTGTTATCCATTCTTCTGTTAGGCCTTTAGCTTTAGAGGCTTGGAAATTTTTGTGTATTCTGTTCCTCAGTTGATGATGGGCTGAGAGCCATTGTATCTTGTATATAATTCACCAGCTCAGATCGTATCATTGTGTCTCCCTTTAATGTCTGGCTCTAGCAACTCTTAACAACCTGCTTGCTGCTCATAGCCAACGGATGAAGTGTTGCCAACACTTACAATTTTTCCTGTCCATCTTCTGATATTTGGTGCATACCTTAAAAAACTCAGTTCCTGGAAGCAGGTGAATTTGCGAGAATCTCAGCCCTCAGTAAACAGCAATAATAACAAGTGTTTATCTTTCCTGGTTGTGGAAAATAGCTTGAAAATATGAATCAGATAAACCATGGAGGCTAAGAAACCAAGGTAAATAAAACCTTCAAATTTATTGTTATTCTCCTAAAAGTTGGCAACCCTTCCTATTTTTCTTGTAGGGCTTGGTGTTAAAAATCCTATCTATGATTCCCGCTGACAAATGAAGTGTCAGTGTATTTATGGTGTTCTTGGTTTCTCAAATCTACAGTCACAGGTCACGGAGAAACTGCTGGACTGAAGTCCTGGGAACTCCAGGTACTTTATTAGCTCATGGACAACTCTGTGGGCGCGTGTACACGTCACCCTATGGCAACATAGTAATGTGCTAGATCTCTGTACAGCGTGCTATGGTGACGTAGCAATCATGTGGGTTTACATGTGATTGTCAGCTATGTCACTGAAGAGGCATGCTCCCCGGTTATAGTGTGCCATTGTGGCAACAGCGGCGAAATCTAAGCGTGTGCCACGTGTATGGCACAGTAACTGCCTGTATTGTGTTGTGCTTTAGTACTTCCAAAAGGGTGCGTCTACACTTCCAAAACAGGGTGCGTCTACACTTCCTTTTGGAAGTACTAAAGCACGGTGCTGTAGCACCGTTGCCATATGGTGCTATGTAGACACACCCTGTTTTATCTAGGGAGCATGCAATTTTCTCACTTGTCTATGTGGGCTCCTTAGCTCCTTCAGAATCCTTCTATTGGCTGAACTAATTGCTCCTTCATGGAAAATTGCCAAGTAGGGGCCCTTATTTTTGAAGCTGAAGGTCATGCATTCTGTTTCCAATGTTTTATGCCTATAACTGCAGTGTTCATATGTAGGCAGGAATAGATTAGTACAACTTGCATGTACATCCATTGGTCTGATCATTTTCCACCTGAGCATGTCTACTTAGCACTTCCTTACCCAGCTTGGACTTTATAAAGGGCACAGTTATTTCATTATAAATTGGCACTTGCAGTAACTTCAATGCTGACCTCATGATACCACTTACTGCTGCAGTTCCTTGTGTTCTGTGTCTTGCTTTCTTTTCCCATTCTTTTCCTTTTTTGATAGAATCAACATCTGTGGTCCCATATGGGCAAACTTGGCAGCTTTGGGGCATGGATAACAAGGTCTGGAATATATTTCTCCAACTGTGTCATTTGGCTTAGTAGAAGGTTCTGGCTTAGCTGTACTGGAGCACTGGAATGACTCTGGAACTGTCTCCCAGTCAAATGGTTGTAGAGCTGGCTGGATTGCTTTCTTTTCCTGGACAATGTATTGTCTTTTTCTGATTCTCTTTTGACTATGAGAAATGTGGTCCATATGAAGCATCTGACATTAAAGCCTTGCTTTACATTCCTTCTGCAATCTGTTCGCAAGTTCTTCTAAGATAAAAGAAATTATTTTTCCTGTGCCCATGTATGTTCTCATTATAATTGGAAAGGGTATTCTTAGAACTACCTGCATCTCAGCAGGAAAGCTGTGAATAGCTAAGTTTTCATCTGGAAGAAGCCTTTCTAGCATTCAAAACCATAGTCGTAGTTAATAACTAGTGCGGAGGTGAAACTGCATAGTTTCTTGTGAACATTAATAAATACTGTGCCCATCATCCATGTTTTACAGCCAGATTTTCAAACCACTGCCTGCTTCCAAGAAATCTGCTTGAGGGATGCATCCCTTTTTACCAAAAGCTGGCATGCTCTTGCAAATAAATAATGTAAATATATGGAGAAGAAATACAAAAGAACTGGCAGAAAACCATAGATATTAAGAGAAACCTAATAGCTATAAATCAACTTCCAATTACTGATCTCTGTTTCCCAGGAATCAACATTAGACTTTAACATTCTTAGTACAAAGGAGACAGATAAATTGGTTTTTGAGTACGTGCCATAGTGCACAGTATATCACTATATTGCCACTGACTTTTTCCTCAGTTCAGCCATCTGTAGCTCTCTTGAACAAAATCATACGCAGCATCATGTTCAATGTTCCTAAAAGAAGAGGGAGCCCGTAATAATTATTTTAAAATAAACAGCAAAGGGACAAGTATTGTGTTCTTTGGCTTAATTTATACATGGATGAAATCATTTTTCTAAATGGGCTTGCCAATGTCTTGTTTCAAAATCTGAGGTTTGACCAGGTCTACATCTATGTTGCAAGAGTGTCAGCCTCCTCCCAACTTCACATGATTGCAGTGAAACCACAGACCACAGCCACCACAGCCCAGTGGCAGTGGCTTACTGATCAGGCTGTCTCATGGGTCATTAAACATATGCACCAACTAAAACTATAGCATGGGCAGTGGATGTGAAAGAGAAGTCCAGGAACCCATATTTCTTTATGATTGGGGCCATAGCAACACTTTGTTGAAAGTGAAAGGGCCACGTTCCCTTTGCATATAATTATACTTCACTTTGAAATTAAAACAAATGCACATGCCCACAATATTATATCTGGCGGCATAATATAAAGGCATAGGAATTGCTCCTTCATTAAGTTCACCATAAACAAAAACCTCCTGTTTCAGATAAACTTTGTTCCATATTGTCTTTCACAGGCAGGTGGCCAAAGGCCTCAGTGTAAGAGTCTGAGAGCAGCTCTAATAAAAGTGCCCAGAGCGTCACGTGTACCAGTGTCTCCATGCTGAAAAATGGCAGCAGGGTCACTTTAACTAAAGCTCCTAAAATGAGCTTTAGTTAAAGCACCCCCACCGCCATTGTTTTAGTGCAGGGATGCTGACATACATAACACTGCAGTCTGCTGGAGTGCAGTAATTACCACGTTCTAACAGATTTAATTAATTGAATCTGCTGTGACATGCTGTAATTACAGCACATTGGAGCAGTCTCGCTGCATGTGTATAGGTACCCTGAAAGGGACTTTTGTTACCTCTGCTCCACACTAAGAGGTTCATGGACAGTGCTGCCCACAAGAAGCCATTTGCAGCACAGACAAACATTTCTTTTGGACTTACATCACCCTGGGATAAGTACTGCACATTCTTGAGCACCACCTTGCCTATTTGCCACTATTTACATTTCTAGAGACTCTTTACAGAACTCCAGGCATACTTTGTATATGCCTGGTTATACCGCTCTTCATGATGGGAATGCTTAGGCATGTGGTATTTGGATGAACCCAAAAGAACTAAAACAGTCTGGTGAATGGCTCTTTTTCGCCTGACAATGCACTGCTCTCGTACTCGCGTGTCTCAGAGACCTCTGTGCTGAATTGATACACGTGTGACCATAACATGCTCTCTTATCACTGATTCCTCCAAGGCTGACCTACTAGGCTGAATGACCGGATACTTTGTGTGGAGAGATGTTGGTTCTGGCATGTCCACCTGTTCATAGCCTCCCAAGGTCAAGCTTTATGTGTTTGATGACAATGGACAAATCATGTGGATCAAAAATGTCTTTTTCTAGCTATAGCTCTGCAGGAGGAGAATGGATGGGTTGTCTGATGTGGTTGCTGCCACAGCAGAAAGTGAGACTCATTGACCTCAACTTCTCTTTTCCTTTGATAACAGTGAATGCAGACAGCAGAGCCAGGGTTTGGCTCAGGCATCTGCCTTCTGCCAGGTGCTGGCAATGATTGTGTATTTTAAATTTTAAAAATGAGGTCTTAGGCCAATCTCCGGATGCTGCTATTGACTTCAGTGGGGGTTTGGGGAGTCAGTAATCTGGATTGGTCATGAAAAAGAAAGCGTGTGTTTTGTCATCAGACTGGTGGACTCGAGTTATGATTTGGAGGAGACCTTGTTACTCTTGCATGGAGCTTGATTTAAACAAAGTCATTATTGTCATTTTCCTGAAATTGTTGCTGCCTTGGAAGCTGCATTATAGTCTATGCCACTCAAGTATTGTTTAATAGAAAATTTAGATTTCTGGTGTCTGTCAGTAAAACTCAGCCTTTAGCAGAGAACCAGTGTAGGACCTAAATCCCCTCAAGTCCCTTTTAGACCTGATCTGAAGACACCGAATCCACTTCGGTATTGTGCGTGAGCATGGATTTTCCTCTGTTATAATAGCTGATTCAGTGTGGAAGCCAGAATTATTCCCCTAAGTCCGTGTCAGTATGAGCAACTGACAGGCCAACTATTGGCTTGTCTGACATTAGTAGACTGAACAACAAGAGAATGCAAAAGCTTCAAAGCAGTGCAGACACATCTCACAGTGAAGATATCAATCTGATGAGCAACATCCTGAGCAGATGTCTTTTTCTGTAATAGCTTATGTGCATGTTACCCTACCAGGTGCTGAACTGACCAAGGAGCACTGAGCAGATAAAAAACAAAAAAAATGATTGTTTTCCTGACCATGACACTTTGATGTACAGTAGCATTTGAGGAAGTGCATTGTTTCCCCTACAGAGAAGCCCAGTTGATCAAAGTGGGTTGAGCTACATCTGCTTAGTCTTAGCTGTGTTTGTCAGTCGGAGGCTAAGGGAGGAAATTGTTACTCCCCAGCCTGTGTGAAATGAGTCATGAAAGAAGCCAAGAGGCTGGCTGGAAATCCAGTGTGAGTTTGATACAATGTTCACTATGTCTTGGAAGAGCTATTTTTATGAAGAATTTGGCCTGCATCCTTGACTTTTGATTATTCTTTTTTTTCTCTCTCTTGCATTTTACTGTTTCCCTGTAGCATGTTTTAAACGTTGTGCCTTGATTTATATCTGTAAATAAATCCCCTTATTTATGAAGATGTAATGTCTCTGGGGTCCATGAGGCCCCAGTCATTCCATGTAACTGAAAGAGACGTTACCTAAGTGGACCATGAATCAGAAGCGGGGCAGACCGACAGACCTATTTTTACAAACCCACTTGAGTCTCCAGGACAGCTGCCCCAAAGGCAAGCCGGAGCAGCCAGCAGGGGAAATAGAAGGTGAAGAGATCGCTGCCTGTGGGCACAAGTTCTGGGAGCTACGAAGACCTGGACAGTGGAAAGGGACACAGGAGAGGAGAGGAGTACAGGAGGGCTTTGTAACGCCAGTCTTTCCATCTAGGTGTAGGCAGAGGGAAGAAAAGTCTATATACAAACAGGTGGTAAATGCTAAACCATGAGCAACCTATTTCTGTTGTGCTCTGGCAAAAGGCCACCAAATAGAAAAAAAACCCATGGCTTTAGTTAGAGCTAGTCACGGTGTAGCCTTGAAGTGTAGTGTTATCCAGAAAAGGACTGGTTCCCAACTACCGGCTGCGAATAGTGCTGCTTCTGAAAAGCAAGACGGCAGTCCTGGCCTGGGAAGCGGTTACTTGTTCCTCACCCCCAACAGATGGGGATCTATGGGTGCTTTGTGTCCCTGTGCAGAAAGAGTCTCCTACCCGCTGGTGTCCAGGGTCTAGATGGAGAAACAGAGGCCCTTTGTGACAAAAGTAGTAATTCTGTGTTATTTATCAGGGTAAAATCACCTTGAGGGGGAGTTTTCCTGAAATAAGGACTGCAGCTCCTTTGTCTTTTATTTGCATTTATTACTGAGTCAGCTCTGTTTTTCAGGATTTTATTTTCCTTCTTTTGTCCGGTGATAGGCTTCTGCTGTCCTTGCTCAGTGACTGCTGAGTGATGTGTGGTTATGGACAGCAAGGTGACGGCTTTCCAAATGTCTTCTTTTACAGTAGATCCACTGCTAGGAAGTTAGTGGACAGGCTTAAGACTTTTAGTGACTATTGAAACAAACTCTTTTTAAGAGTTGGTTGAAAAATTTCCATCCAAATTGATATCAAAACAAAAATTTCCATAAGGATTCCTATCATCAACAGAGCACTCAAAACAATTTTGTACTTTATCAAAGACTGAAATATTGATAGAAATGATGCCATTGGCTGGGGTGGCCAACCTGTGGCAAACATGTCACAGGTGATGCGCAGCTGTTGTCCGTGGCACATGGCAAATCTGGTGGGGGCAGAGAGAACTGCAACAGGCAGGGCAGGAGAAGAGAGCAGAGCAATGGATGCAGCAGACAGGGCCAGGAGTAGAAAGCAACAGATTAGGCAGGGGGCAGGGATTGCAATGGCACTCAAGGAGGGGGGCAGGACCTATGTTGTGGCACACCTGCTAGAAAAAGTTGGCCCAATCTGCCATAGGTCATCATGAGATTTACGGTATGGTTGTTTCAGGTTCCCATTCTCTTTTACAGGCCAGGTTTCTCATTTGAATTGCACCTTCTATGACACATTGCAACAGTAGGAATCCCATGACATACTGTCTTCCTTCACCAGGATATATATTATGGAGGACAGAATTCAACTAGGGCAGGGGTGGGCAAAATACAGCCCGTGGGCTGGATCCAGCCCGCCAGACCATTCTATTTGGCCTGTGGAGCATGTAAAAATTTTAGTAAATTAATATTTATTTGCCCCAACTCCCTGTCAGACCTGGCTGGAGACAAGGGCAGTAGGACCCAGAGGGAGTCCTCAGCAGGCTTGCAGGCTTGGGCAGCCCAGCCCTACCCACCTCCAGCCAGTTCCTTGCTTTCCTGCCCCAGCACCACCTGCTCCCAGCTGCATCCCTGGACCACGGAGCATGGGACTGCGATGGTAGGGGTGTGTAAGTGTGTGTGTGTGCGTGTGTTGGCAGGAACAGGGGCAGAATGTGTGTGTGTCTGCAGGCATGGAGGCAGAGTGTGTGTGTGTGTGTGTGTGTGTGTGTGTGTTCATAGGGTGAGTCCCACATTCACGCCCCTCCATACACATGCACCCACACCTCACCTCACACGGCCATTGCCAAGCCCCAGTCACCCTCCCCTCATATGCACCCACATCCCACATACCTGCACACCCACAGCCCCCACAAACTATACTCACCCCCACACAATAGACAAGTGTAAGTCTTCATTTTAAGCTATTGTGTGATCATTGCTATGTACACTATGCAAACACATGTAAATCAGGACAAAAATATTTTTTGAAATCAAATTAATGAATGTTGTAGAGGTTTGCTTTTTAGAATATAATTTGGTATATTTCTGGTTCTGAGATGGCAAAGCCCCTTGCTGAAAGGACTACTTCCAGGGGCAAGAGGAGGGACTTATGGTGGCAAATGTCAGGGGTTAGGGATTGGGACTTCTGGTCACAAGATGGCGACCAGGGGGCAGGGCACCTGTCAAGGGGTGGCCCTTGACAGCTTGCCAAAACTCGGTAATCGGCCCTCCGCCCCAAATAATTGCCTGCCCCTGAACTAGGGGAACCCAGACTTTATTGAACTGCTGCGGCCAAGAAACAACCACTCCTGTATTTCAGAACTGAAATATTTCAGCTTTCATTCCCAATAGTTCGGTTTCTAGTTTTTCATCAAAACGTCAAAATGTTTCCAGTTTGGGGCAGCATTCTCCAAAACATCAGAACCAAGACATCTATGGAGGAGTGAGCTTGATCTTATTCTTCCACATGCGTTGCCAGCAGAATTGTCAGTCGAGGACTGATGACAGTATCTTGTTACTGGTAATGAGGTAAGTGACAGAAAGGAGACATTTGGCTTATTAGCTCTCTTGAGGAGTTTGAAAAGCTACAAGTTGGAGAAAACATTTTTTTTATCTTGTAAAATGAGCAAATATGATATGTAATCACTGAGAGAGAACACAGACTTGAGTCAGCCCTTGTCAGCTTTCGAATTATTACTATATAAGTATGTACCCAGCAAAATTTCGCTAAAAATGTTTATTGTGGTTGTGCATTTGCTTTATACACAAGATTCTTTCTCAAATAACTCTTTATGCTGAATTTCCTTGCCAACTGTGACCTCTCTGAAGGCTTAACACTGCAAGATGCTTCAGCTACTAACATACGATCAAATACATAGTGGTGTTGTTCAACTTGAGTTCACTTTATTCGTTCTCACAGCTTCTCTTCTTCCTTTCACTGTGCCATAGTTTTTCCTTTTAATATTTTCTCTTTCTTGATTCTCCTGTTGATCTTCAGCCAAATTGTGTGTCAGATTTGCGTAATTTTTTGTCAAAAGCCTTGAAATCTTCCATAAAGTGGAACGTGCAGGTTCTGTCCAAAAATTTGGCCCAGTCTGTAGCAGCTTTCTGACTCTTTTCAACCTTATCACATAGTTGATCAAAGGATTTGAAGTTGTTTGCTTCAAAACACTTCTATGGAATCCCAGGCAAGGCTGGGGTTAAAAATATGATGAAAAAATCCGTTTACCATTGGAAATGACTTAGGCTCTCTCCACCTGGCTGCTTCCCCACCTCCACTGCCTGCCCTCTCTGCAAGGCAGCAACCCCTGTAGTTGTTAAATGAGTTTTTGAAGTAGGGTGCTACTCAGTTCACAAAAGCTACGAAGGGGGCCTTTGAGTCTGATGAAGGGTGCCTTTAGTCTGAAAAGTTTGAGAGCCACTGATTTAAACAAACATAAGCGGGTTCAGTGATAATCCTGATGATTTTCTTTACTTGTGCATGGAGCACTCTGGCCACAAGATCAGGGCTGTGTTTGGCACTGATCTTGCACCACTTAGGATCTTTTGCCACTTTAAGAAGTAAAGGTGATGAATAGAGCTGGTTTACCTAATTTCTGTATTGTGGTCATAGTGTCTTGGTAGTATTGTTGAATATACCTTGGACTCCCAATTGGTTGAGGGTAGAATTACAATTCCTGCCCTTAGACATTCTCCTTCTGCTGCAGTGTGCAGCGCATCTGCTAATCCCATGCAAGTGTCAGCATGGAGCGCAGCTTGCTTTTCTCTCACATATTGCAAACGACTTGTCTCTATTCTACAATGCACATCAACAAAGTGCGGCTGTGTCAGTTTGCCAGATAAATGCAATAAGCTGAACTGAGGTCTTCCAGCAACGCGGTAAGATGCAAACTGAAGCACAGTAACTTGGTTTCCATCTTGATTGGTTTTCCTGGGCCTCTAAGCCTGTGCAAAAGCCAGACTTGCCATGAGGAAATAACAACGGATGCACTACGGATGAAAATTGGGATCTAAATATGATATCGTTCTAGGGTGGGCAGAAGGATTTGCAGGGTAAACAACTACATGTCTGGTAGCTGGTGGAGCACCGTCCTCAGAAACAAACACTGCTGCAACTTCTGATACCCTTGCTGGATTATAATGCTGTCTGGAGGAGCTGCTGTCATTGTAAAAATAACAAGCAGCACTTGTTGGTTCTTTGTTTTCAGCAGCTGCTCCGGCGCTTTCTTCCTGCTCCACTTCTTGCACTGTTCTGTAAACTGTAACACATGGATCACAGCTCCAAGCATTCCAGTCAAGCCCTGTAGTAAACATAGCTGTAAGCCTTCGTTTCCAGGTCTCGACATCCTCTCACCCAGTGCTTCTAGTGTCCACTACAAAAAGTTGGCCATCACTTGACCTCTCATCGTCTTGCAAATATAATGCTCCGGTGCTGTGCTCCATGAATTTTGAAACACTATGGCCCAGGATTTCTTTGTGCCTGTATGTTTGCTCCAAATGATGCAAACTTGCTACATGGGGGTAATCTGTTTCTCAAGGAAATCTGGTGTATGGAGACCCAGCAGATTTACTTTGCCGTTGTGGCAGCCTCCCTTGAATAGGTTACCAATTTTAGCACTAATTAAGTGTCTTGCGTGACAGTACCGGCAAGCTATTGACATCTCACTGAAGTCAGTGACACAAAGCAGCAGGGTGGAGTGTCTGTTCAGCATGGGGCTGGGGACCAGTGGCTCACGGTGCCCCTATGTCATGTGGTCCCTGCTGGTGTGGGCCCTCAGGTATGTGGCTCTCAGGGGCTTAAAAGTTGGACAGCCCTGGCTTACATTAAGCAGTGTTTGGAAATCCGAACTAAATAAGAATAAAACACCCTTTTACTTAAACATGTCAACAGTGCTTGCTTCTACTGCTCCCTTCAACACATTATTTTGCATGTTTATATTCATCTGACCCTGGAGTCTAATAACACCTGTCCCTACTCAGCTTCAGCTATGGCCTTGAGCAAACCTTCTTAAAAGTGCCACCAGAGTGACTGGATCCAGTGGTAACAGATGGTGGAAGGAGGAGCAGAACTGGTCAACATTTTTCTCTTGAAACTTTTCTCCAAGGAACCTTTTTTAAAATGGTAGTGTAAGAGTGCTGTTGTAGCTGTGATGGCCCAGAAATTATTGGACAAACTATGCACTTGGGATAAAGTTAGACAAGCTTTTGAATGCAAGACATTCTTCCTTGGGGCTTCCTCAGGTCTCTGCAGGAAGAGGACCTGCGGAAGAAGGGCTTGCATTCAAAAGTTTCCCAGACTACACCGTTGGTCCAGTAAAAGCCATCTCCCTTAAGAAATCCTTTATTAA
The DNA here is from genome assembly GCF_001723915.1 of Gavialis gangeticus. Lineage (NCBI taxonomy): Eukaryota > Metazoa > Chordata > Crocodylia > Gavialidae > Gavialis > Gavialis gangeticus. The sequence goes on along the minus strand of NW_017729028.1, from coordinate 21,017,166 downwards.
ACTGAATGTTTCTGCAGAAAAAAAATATTGTCTTTTTTGAATTTAGGGGAGAATTAAAAAAAACAAACCTGAAAAAAAAATCGAGTTTCCTAAATCAGTATTTTTCTAAGCAAGGAAGATAACTCTTACTCTGCCAGCCAAGCAGGAGGGTGGGCTCTGAGGGAGGACTATTTACAAAGCCAAGAAAAAAAGAGAGCTCCTCTCTGTTTTTACCGCCCTGATCTCTGCTCAGCCTGGCTTCAGCCTTTGTTTGCATCGCAAGTTGTACTGTATCCTGTGCCACCAACAGCACAGAAACTGCTCCTTTTAAACTGAACTACTCCCAGCTTTTAAAATGTCAGTTTTAACACCCCATGCAAATACGGACCTCCTGGGTGAGGAGTTTTGCACAGATGAGCTCACTGCTTGGAGAAGCGAACTGCTGGGTGGTGGGCGCAAGACTCCCTCTTTTTTTGTGTAGAAGAAACCTAGGTGGACAACAATCAAGAAATATTACCTATGTCTGCTTTTATTTTTGCTCAAAGGCTGGTGTTGAGGAGATTATGGGCTGGATTCATTTTTGGTTTCACACTGAAGTCAGCAGAGTTAGACCAGGGCTGTGTTTGGCGGTATTTCTGTATCCTGCAGTTCAGCATGGAATATGTCATCATTTGACACAGTGTTCAGCATGTTTAGTTGTATAACTGCTAGAACAGATAAAGAATCAGCCAAGCAAACAATGAAATATGAAAACGGTTCTCGTAAAAACATCCCAGCCTCAGGGAATGCATCTGCCAAGACTGCTCTGTGGTGACATGAATGGACACAGCAGTTAACTGCACTCCAAGCAGAGGGAGGATTACAAGGAGGTGGGGAAAGCAAAAGAAGCCAGTGTGATACTGCCAACAACAGCAGGTTGCAATACTTAATCTCAGGGCTTGTGCCAATGTGCTTCGAAGCTGCTGTTGTTTTTATGAGGAAAAATGCAGAAAAGACTAATCTGTGTATTTATGTCTGTCTGGAAATGTTATAAGTGCCGTGCGGTCATTCCCATTCCAGAACCAAGGGGTCGGTATTCCCATGATGTGCAGACTGGAAGATGCTGCCAGAACTCAGCTCCTGCGCTTGGTAGCAGAGACAGACAGTGAGTAAATGGAGGGATTCAACAGACCGGTGCTTGGGTCACCCAGGGATTGTGCTAATGTGATCCTTTTTTTTCATTTCCTAGGAGCGGGATTTTCCTGGGCTGATTTAGGTGCGTACAACATTTTTTGTTTCCAGCAAGTTCTAGAGAATGAACGTTGACCTTGTTACTGCAGGAAGCCCTGATTGCACAAAGCCACAATTTAAGTTTGGACTGTGAGTGTAATTCATACCGTTGTCATTTTTGGTGAACTTAGTGTTCAGGAAATGTGGTGGAGTGAAAGCCTGGAGGCTGAAGGCCTTTATTTATTCCCCAGACAAGTGCATCGGGGTATAAACTTCTTCATACTACAACAACCATGAGCCTGACCCAGAGCAGTGTTCACCACTAAGATTGTGTGGTTTAGTAATGGTGGCTATGGCTCATTAGCTGAGACACTGAACTTCTCTTCTCAGATGCCATAGCGTGGTGACTGCTTGTCAGTGATGACTTCTAAGGGTAACCACCGTAGGTTGGTCTTTGTGCCCATACAACCTGGCATCTCTCTTTTGAGGATAACAGCAAGGGAGTTAATTGTGCTGCTCGCTTTTGTTGTGTGAAGACATCTCCACTTGCTGCTAAATTGAGATCCCTGGTATTTCACATATGCCATCAAAGAGCAATGACTTAAATCAGGTTTGATATGGCAGCACGCGGGTGGGAGAAGTTCTATAGCCCTTAGCTTATTACCAATCCCTTAAGCCACCCAGTCTTCCTCCACACAGCAAATGTCAGGTACAAGTGTGAAGATAACACAATGAGAAGTTGGGGGAGTAGCTGATATTACTAAAAAGGGAAGCAGGCAGGGCCAGAAGCTCTGGTAATAGCTAGAGCAAGATGGGAAGCAGATTGACTACTCACCATTTGAAAGGTCTGGAGAAGGGTGGGTTTGGATACATCTGGACATGCAGCCCCTGCGGGGAGAAAATGACCGTAATGATTTGCTGCTACTTCAAGCTATTATTAGGTTGCACAAAATAGAGCACACTGATCTGTCTTTTGTATCAGATCCTGCCATGGCAGTCTCCATGCTGTCTAAAGGTTTGTTTGATGGTCTGTCTCCAGTGGTTTGTATACAGCTTTGCCTAAATCCAGCCAAAGGATAACTACTTCTGATTGGTAAAAAGACAGTGACATGTAGGAGTAAGCCTCTCTGGTGCTCCCTGTGCATAGGACAGTTATTTGGCAGCTGATTCTGCCAGGGACCTGGGGGGTTTCGTTGAGGTTTTTTTTTGTTCAAGTATCTCTGTCACTCCATGCTCAACTTTTTCCTTCTCCGTAAACTACAGCAGAGAAGAAATATTTGTTTCCACATGACAGTGCTGCATAAGTGGCCTCGCGGGATATTGAATTCCTGTGGTTAGTCACACACATCTGTGGAAGCTGTGGAGTCCCTCTTTGTCATGAAGCTGGTTCCATTAACTACAAGCTGCATGTGCTGACAGGTAGTTAGGAGAGATGATCAAGCCACTCCAGACAATGCATGTCATGTTATTTGAAGCAGCTGACTCTGTAACTTTTAAAAATAAATTTGTTGTGCATGTGGGCAAACTTGTGGGCAGTGATGCGCGTGCCCTGTGTATATTGCCTCCATTAAATTTTATATATGCACTGGGGAGGGCTTGACTTCCCTTGCAGCCTACTCTTGCTCCCTTAGTGTGAGTTGGCTGAACAAACAAAACCTGCTTGATCGGGTGAGTGCTTAGAGGAGAGAGACTGCAGTAAAGGGCCCTGGTGATTTAGCAGAAGACATTTCCTATAGTATTGAATCAATACCCTCCAATGCTAAAGTGCCTTTGGAGCTTGAGGCATTATCTTTTAGATGAGAAGTAAAATAACAATAATGTTTGCATCTAAATAACAGGATATTGTTTCCAGGTTCCTGGAAGCTTCCACGGCTTATATCAGAAGAGTAGGAAAGCCAAACTTGGTGTCCTTGCCAGATTCCAAATAACAGTCCCTTTCCCTACGGTCTCTCTGCAGTTTTCGTGAGACAAGGGAAAGGATGGTCCAGATGATTAAGGTGCTGAACTGTTACTTAGGATAGCTGGTTTCAATTCCTGGCTCTGCTCACAGTTGTGACTTCCCCCATCTTTTTTTCTCAGGTGGAGGTGTTGTGAGCATTCATTAATGTTTGCAGACTGCTTAAACTCTGTGGTGATGAGTCCTTGGGAACATGTGGCTGGACATGCAATTCTTCTTCGTCTCTTGTTCTAAACACTGTCATGCCATTACTCTGTGGTCTTCAAATGTTTACCATACTCTTCCCAAGAAAGAGTTGCAATTAATTGGTGTTGTGGGTGGGGGAAATTACTCTTGCAGGTATGTATCTCAAATTACTTGTAAGTGTGCCATAGTATATAGAATAAATGTGGGCCATAAATCATCATTAACATTGGCTGGAAAATGCATCAGTGCCCCAGCAATTTTAGCTTACTTTGTCAGAGTACTTGACACAAGCCCTGTGATCCGCATCATATAGTACATACAGGATACAGTAATCTATAACACTGCCTTTCCATGATTACTTTTTCATGCAAACTTTGACTTAATGAATTTGTCAATATCAAGCAACTTTCTTTCCCCAAACAATTTTGTTGGTAATCCACAAGTTGTTTTTCTTGGAGCACTGTTTTAACAAAAGCCAGTCTCTTTGTTGGAATTTTGCTGCTTTCATATTTTTATTGCAGAATTGCACAAAAATATTTGGCTTGTCTAATTGTAACTGGATGACAGGGTATATATGGTTGACAATGTGTCATCTCATTATTCCTACAAAAATAAACTTTAGCAGGGTTTTCTTCTCCTGTGTCCCCTGGCATCCTGCTAATTCAAATTTGAGAATGCGGAATGGTTATGAAACTTGCCTAATAACACGAAACAAATGATTGTCGTCTAGTGGCTGTGCTATAAGCGTATCACAGTTCATTAATCTGTATGTACGTTTATTAATCTCTCTGTCTTTTTAGCTATATGGATCTAGAGTTGCAAATTGCCCTGTATTGTACAGCTAGCATCTGTAGCTTCATAGATCTTAGCAACAGAGGACTGGAAGGGACCTCTCAGGGCCTCAGGTCCAGGTCCTGCTATTTCAGGCAACTACATCATATAAACCCTTTCACAAGAGGGATTTAAGGCTAGACCTGTATGGTTCTCTAGTCTGACTTCTTGCATAACACAGGCCAGAGAGTGAGCTAGAAAGGCATCTCGTCTTGATTTACAGAATTCTGTTGATGGAGAGTCAGCCATGATCTGTGGTAAGTTGTTTCAATGGTTATTGTTAAATTTGCACTTTATTTCTACTTCATTCAGATGTGGGAGGAGAAAGCAAAGTAGCAATTTGAGCAGGGTGCACAGGGTTGGGAGCAGAAATCAGTGTATCTGGTTGAGCAGGGAAGGGGATCACAACAGCACTCGAGGAGGGTGTGCAAATTTAGCAATTTGCTTGCTAAATAGCTAGGCC
>NW_017729028.1:20985803-21007541 GCF_001723915.1 Gavialis gangeticus | reverse complement strand
AATTTGCACTTTATTTCTACTTCATTCAGATGTGGGAGGAGAAAGGGTATTGAGGGGTAGGAATGTGGAAGTTTGGGGATAGACAGCTCTAAAAAGCCAGTTAGAAGTCATGGTGCAGAGAGAAGAGATGGCTGCTGGGATGAGGCTTGAAGAACTGGGGAGGTGGCTAGGAGCTAAGGATAGAAGCTTGTTCCAGATTATTTCTCAGCTGAGAGACAACTGCTTTCACGGCTCTGTGCAGGGAGCAAAAACTTTCAAATCTGGTTTTAGGAATTCTGCTCTGTCAAAGGGAGATTTTGGCTTTATAAATATAGGATTTGTTCAATCATTTGAGTACTTTCATCTGTAGTCTATTAGTCTGTCTGCAATAACGGCCCATAGCTCATCCTTCTGCAGAAGGAAAATAGCACCCGCAATATAACGCACCAAACCAGTTGTATGTGGGGAATCAGTTCTTAAGCACGATGAAGCACGATGAAGCACGATGTCCTATTTTACTTATGGTCGCTGCCCCAGCTTCAGATACAATATAATTATCCTATAATTATCCTGACCTGTATTCATTCAAGCAAAAGTGGTTGACTTAATGACAGCCTCTGATTACAGAACTCAGTGGGCTCACTGTATACTGTGTGAAGAATAGTTTCCTTCCTGACCCAAAGCAAGATTAGGACCTCACTGAATAATGGAAAGGGAAACTCTGATGTTTACAAGGACCTTAAGGCACCCTGAGATTAACTCCTAGATACTGAATCTGACTGGTTAGGGCCTACGAGGTGACACAAGAAATACAGTAGGAACAATTTCCTGCCTCAGTCACAGGGCCTACCGTTCTCTGTTGGGTTTATCATTGCCAGAGAAGTTCATGGATGTAGTTTTCTAAATGGAAACAAATGAATATGTCTTTTCTGTGAGCCAGAATAGGGCCTGTGCAGTTCACTGGTATGTCTGATATCACAGAAGCCGTGGAAGCCACTTCTGCAGGTACACTTAGGGGGGAAAGGCTGCTGGTGGTAAGGTGCATAATTTCCAGTCATAAAGGGAAACCATTTACTAGGAAAATCAAATTTTCGTGGCTAGCAAATCCTGCTCTGTTTAGTTAATGCTCTCCATGTGTCATTGATCCAGTACACATCTGGGTGCACTAGGTGGCAGCCTCTGACCACATGACGTAGTAACTCTGTCCCAGCGTTCGCGGAGGATGTAACAGCAGGTGGAGAGCATATTTCCTTCGATAAGCCAAAAGCAAGAGTCCAAAAGATTTCTATCTAAAGATGGTATGTAATTCATTATCAAATGCAAAACAGTCCTCAGCATACTACACTGATGAGTGAGAGAATTACATTTAGTGATTGAATAAGAGGAACGAGCATTTTACTATTTAAATATCTACGAGACGTGCATTCAGATATTGAAAGAATGCCAATGGAAACTGCTTAGCAACTCCTCCCCGGTCCCTTTATATACAATGCATTTTAAATGGAATAGTCTGGGAACTTGTGGACATTCGCTGTCATGTCCTTGAACTGTCCTGATGCAGAATGGTTTTGTTTTTGTTTGGAGGCTTTAAATATAGCAAATTGCAGGTGCATGCGTGTAGAAAGCAGAATTGTCTCTGAGGACAGAATCCAGAATCTTTAGCCCCAAACCTAGACTAGTCCTTAAGCTAAGAAGGAACTCTGTTCTCTACCAGTAAGAAACAGAGCATTATAGTTATTGGGGACAGTCATAATGCGGGGCATCATCAGGAATAATAATGTGTAGTGTTTCATAGCACTTTCCTTTAGGACAGCTAAAAGGGAATTTATCTCATTTTTACTGATAGAGACCCTGAGACACAGTAGAGAAGTGGCTTGTCCAAGGTCCCAGCAGGCAGAGCTGGCAATGGACTCCTGCTTCCTTGAATCCCAGTCCAGTGTTTTATCCATTAGGGACTCACATGTGTGGGCATGTGCGTGTGCACCCACCTGCACACAGACCTCCCCACATACAGCCCCTAATGCACAGACAACTTGGCTCATGAAGTGCACAGAAAAAGCTTGATTGATCCCTCAAATACCTCAAGATTTGGGTGGAATTTTACAGCAAAATTGTAGATTTTTTGCTATGCTTCAGAAAATACTGGGACACTCTCTGCTAAAAAGAAGGGAGACTCCACAACAAAAGAGCTCTAAGAAATAGAGACCCAACTGCTTCTTTAAAGTTCAAAGGCCCATTATGATGCTGAAGACTGTTCTCATTGAAGGCAGTGCAAGTTTTCCATTAACTTCAACAGGAGCATCTTTTTCAAGATACACCGTGTGACTTAATGCCATTGTCAGCATCTGATTAAGTGAACTTGATTTCACAAAAGCTTGTGCTTTCTATCTATATCTTATTTTGTTAGTCTACAAAGGTGCGTATTTACCCTGCCTTCTGACAGACTTCATACTAACATGGCAGACTATGTCTCTCGTAATTTGAAAGACCTGCAAGAAAGGAACAGTCTTAGAAAATCAGGAGCCCAGGTTTCAGCTTTTTATCTTTTAAAAGAATGCATTTACTTGTCTTTATTAAGGGGTATGAGGCTGCAGCCTCAAACCAGGGGCCACAGCTTGACCAGTATAGCTGCTTATCCTACCTGCTACCCTACAGCTGGCTGTGCAGGTTGGTCAAGGCTGTCCTGAAGCCTCCAGCAGGGCCTAGCCCTCTGGCCACTCACTGGCACTAGAGTGGCTGGCCAGGATTAGCTGATCCTCCACTTCCCCCCGTATAAACTCCTGCGCAGGAACAAGAAGTGTCTGGACAACAGGATTTAACTTGATCTTACATTGCTCCCTGCTGTTCCTAGATCTTGCTCTTGGACTGAGCTCCTGGCTTCCTGACCCAGCCGGTACCTGGGTTCTGTTCATTTCTCTTGACCCTGGTTGGTATCTTGACTCCCTGCATGGCCCCAGACCTGGCTGCCCATAACTTGGTGTGACAAAGAGCAGCTGCAGTGTGAGGAGTCAGATTCATGTTTTCTATGCATTGGGATGTATTCTGCTTCACTCCTAAGTCACAGAGATAAGTATGAAAGTCGGGTCCAAACCAGAATCCTGGAGCGAGTTGCTTCTGGAACGGTGGGAAAGTTTGGAAATAGATTTGTTTCCAGATCCAAACTTGCAGCAGCCTCTTGGTGTGGTGAACAGAACTAGGACCCGGGGTCCAACCTTTCCTTGTACTTGAAGGAAAGGTCATCACTCGTTGTAGGTGTAGCTTGATGTTTGGGATTTCCATACATTTTGTCACAACACAGTGCTGGACAATCCTGACACACATGTTCTGCCATATGTTTATTTGGATATCTCACCAATAACAAAAGTAGCACATGAGTGATGCTGTAGCAAGAATTTTTGGGATTGATATATTTTATTGGACCACTTGCATAGTTGGGATAGATTTTAGACCAGCTTTTTGGAAATAAAAATGCCTCTGAGCTGACTACCTCTCTACCCCTGAGGGAAGGTATCTTGTGCCTAAAAGGTGGTCTAAAATCTCTTCCCAGCTATGCAGTTGGTCCAATACAAGATATCACCATAAAAAATCCTTGCCTTTCACATCTAAAAAGGGCAACCTTTTTTTTAACCCATTGCCAGAACTGCACCATGTGCTTCCTGTTTCACACACATACAAGTACGAATTTCCTCTTTTTAGCTGGTTGCATCCATAGTTCCCTCTGATTTGGTTTTCAGAGCACAGGATTAATTTTGTCTGTACTAGTCACCACTACAAGCCTTGTCACTTGCAGCACACCCTGCAGAAATGGTTTGATTTCTTAAGAGCTACAAGACATTGAGATCAGGGATTATTTTCTCCTTGAAAACCTTCCTGAACAAAAAACAGTGTTTGTAATAATATGTTTTGGAGTAACAAATGGATGTGCAAACAGCTAGGCTAGCCTTTTGCTTTCTAGTATAAGGATGCAGTAGCAGAACTAAGAGGATGAAGGGGGACGGGGGCACAAGCCCCAGGCACTGAGCTGGGGGTGTGTATGCAAAAGTACAGCTGATGCCATCAAAAAGGCAAAAAACAATGTTAGGGATTATTAAAAAGGGAATTGTGAACAAAACAGAAAGTATCATTATGTCCCTTTATAAGTCTGTGGTGTGCTCGTATCTTGAATGCAGTTCTGGTCCCCACACCTCCCAAAGGATACAGAGGAGCTAAAGAAGGTAAAGAGAAGATCAACAAGGATGATCAGCTGCATGGAGGGGACTTCCATGCCCCTTCTGTGTTTCCATATGAGGAAAGGCTAAAGAGGTTAGGCCTATTCAGTTTGGAAAAGAAACTCTTGAGGGGAAACATCATAAGGGCTTACAAAATACTAATGGTTGAAAAATACTTGAGCAAAAATTGGCCTAACATTTGCCTGAAATTTGAAAGTGGATACCTGGCTTGGTAAATCCATCTGAATCCACAAGTCACTTCCCATATGTTTGCAAATCTTTATGGGCATCAATTGTAGACCTGCAGGTTCCTCGTGACTTGACTGTTTCAACCAAATATGCCCTCTTCCTACAATGTCCAACCTCTCCTCCTCCCTGATTGACTATTTCTACTCTCCCTCATCCGTTCACTCTCCCTTCCTCCAGGACCTCACTAAAATCTTAGCTTGGTACCTCTCTTTAGCAAGAGTGTGATCAACATGCCTTTTCCCTGGAGACAGGTTGGGAAAGGGTCCAGGCAGAGCCCAAAATATTTTCCAGGCATGGGATGAAGAAACACAAGGATGCATGCACGACCAAACCGTGCTGCCACCTCGTGGTTGCTCCACAGTTGAAACTAGGGCTCTAGTATTGCTCATTAGATGTAGAGGCATTTGCTTGCTGGCCAGAACTGTACAAATGTCTCCTCATTACGGTTCTGTTTTTAAGGGCTGCACACAAAACGGCACAGAACTGGGAGTGTGAGAAAGATGTGAGTGGTTTGGGCTGATGTATATCCATAAATATAGGCCTAAACCCAAAGTTTGAGTTCACATTTGTAATATTCTGTCTCACTCTGTCGGCTCAGGAGCAGTCTGCTGCCGAGAGAAGCTTGAAGTAGTGTCCAACTATAGCAGGTGAATTTTCCCTTGTTAATGCTTAATTGTTTCCAATAGCAATCCTACCAGACACTGCTCCGTCTCGACTGAAATCCGCCGGAGCTGGAGCTCACTCAGAAAGTGCCTCAGCTCAATCACTTGTTTTTAGATTGTCTGCGAAAAAAGAAAAAGAAGAAAAAGAAAAAAGAAATCCCAGGAAAAATTAACATTTCTGAGAACGATGGTTGTTTGGTATTTCATTTCAATTTTATATAAAATATTTGGGTTGGCTGGAGTGGGGCTGCCAGGTGGCTAAACATGCCGAGTGAGTGCGGTCAGCGCTTGGGACACGCACGAGGCTAAAAGCATCCAAAAAATTACTTCTGACCTTCATCTGGTCTGCCAATCATTGCTGGCTGCTTTTACATCACATTTTTCAGCAGCCAATAATGGATTCATAGAAGTTAGGGATGGAAAAGACCCATTAGATCATCCAGTCCATTTCCCCCTGTTCCCCAGAGGTTAACCCAGGACCGGTCCCATTAGTATACTCGCTAGTGCTTTGTCCAGTCTCATTTGAAATGACGCAAGTGATGGGGCTGCCAGCATTTCCCTCTGGGAATCTATTCTGCAGCCTAATGGGGTTCATTGTTAAATCTTTCCTGATATTCAGCCTAACATTTTCTTTTGCTTAATCTCATCCCATTACCCACTTGCACCACCCTAAACAATTCCTCTCCTTTTCTCTTGTCTGGAACAATAGTCCTCTGTACTTCTCAAATGCCTTGCAGCTGAGAATCCAACAGAGCTTTGGGAAAGTGAATTCTGTTGTACCCATTTCACATATGAAGAAACTGCAGCACAGAGGTTATGGGACTGGGTGAAGTGCTACTCTGGGTGATGACTAGAATCAGGAATGGTTTCAATTACTCCTGGCTCACTTTTCCAGACATTTGGTACCCGGCTTGCCGCAAGTTATCATAGTTTCTAAAGGCCCGTTTTTGCCTTTCCAGTTTAAGCAACAAGGAGAGAGTTGAAGATGAGTAGAAAAAAAGAGGGACATATCTCAAGGTTAAACAGTATACTTAGCAATTTCTCTGCACTTCATTTTATAAGGTGGTGATTTTGAAGGTCTCTCTCACCTTTCACCCATAACCCCCCTCTTGTTACTGTTTACAGTTCACATCCTTTAGGGTGTTTTTCTTCTGTATTCAGAACGGGCAGGTTGCTAGTATCTTCTGACTAGATAATATTCCCAACCAAAGTTCAGGAAGTAAACAGATTTTGTAGTAGTTTGAATTAAGCACCAAGTTACGCAGCTGGATCTCATCTCTGTGACAAGTTGAACCAAAGTCCCAAAATGGGCTTTGAGGAATGGGCTTTGAGGACCAGCCCATGGATGGTCCAAAGCAGCAGTTCTTTCTTATAGTCAAGTGTTTTCAAAATAACTTTCTGACCTTTTGGATGAGCTCCTATTAGCTGGGAGATATTCAGCGCCCTTGGTGGAGGTGCTTATTGAAGTAAATCAAATACTAAATCTGCAATGCGGCTCTACATAAAACTTCTATTAATTTTGATTTAAGGCATTCTTATGTGGCTAGGGCCCAATCCTGGAAGGCCCCTTGAGGGCTGGGCCCTCAGAAACTAGAGATGGAAAAGACCTACAAGATTAGATCATCTTGTTCATTCCCTTGCCAATGCAAGATTGTTCCCCACAGTATATTTTCCAGCGCTTTGTCCAGACTGGTCTTATTTTTAAATGATTCATATGATAGGGTTTCCTCCAGTTCCATTGGTGACTGGATAATTGCCAGAAAAAATTTTAGAACACTATTTTTTTTCATACTTTGACTTTTCTATCTTTGGATCATCCAGGATTGTGAGGGCTGCAGTTTGTACTGAACAGAACTGGCAGTAGATTCACTGGCTGCAGAGGCAAGTTTAAGGACTTTGCTCTGACCTCCCAAGATAGACGGATCCCCAAAGGAAGCCCACAGGGGTGCTGCTTGAGTGAGGACTTGGGGTTGGGCTTTCAAAGTGAAACTTCTCCACGGAGGACAGATGTGGATTATTTTGCAAACACCTTTGCAAGCTTTTATATTAATGGTGGTGGTAAAGCTAGGATTTATGTTCTCACGGTTGAACTTTGTAACTGGTGACTGACTGCTTTCCTATTTGAATTTACGCTCACAGTTGCATTTCAGGGGAGTATGCTGGGACTGTGACCAAACAGCGCTCGCCAAATAGCGGTGGAGGAGCTCGACTGCCTGGGTGCGTCGCTGATTGCTGTGCCTCTTGCTCTAGTGTACTGTGTCATAAACACTTCAGTTATTTATTACTGCACTATGTTCTTGCTCGCTTATAAGTTGTCATTGTCCTGCGTTCTGTTTTGAAGCCTTGGATACAGATGTTCATGCTCTTGCTGCCTTGAATTTCATTGGGAATAAATTATCTAGAAAAAGAGTGGGAGGAAGTTTAATGACTGGGTTTACAAGGCTGTCAGGACTTGGTGGATGAATTTTCTGTCAGCAGTTGCGACACACCCTGAACTCTCCGGTGGGATAATTCCCAGCAGGGCTGTACCCCAAGGCAGAGTCTCCACCCGCTGAAGTCAATGGCAAAACACCTGCTGGCTTCAGCGGAGCTAGGATTTCACCCCGTATCTTTTCATCTTGTTTCAGGCTCTTTTTTCTCCTTGTCCCCCCACAACAAGGATTTCTTCTCCCTTTGGGCTCACTCCTGAGTCTTGTGGTTGCCTATCTCCCTTTTTCTTTTGGGTCCTCCTCCCACCTCAGTGCACCCCGTAGGTGAATTTGTGTGTGGTCCCTCCAGGAAACAGCACACATGAGACAGGGTGGGGGACCCATAAGCTACTTTGTTGATGTTGTTCTGGTCGGGGGCTGAAACAACCTGATTGACTTAATCGAGTGCTTTGCCCCCTGGGGTCACTACTTCCTTTCCTTGTTTGTGTCCTTGTGTGAAGCAGAAGGGACAGATTTGTTGGGATCTGACAGGGCTATGGTGTTGCCTCAATTTGCAACCTCTGGGTTGTCAACTGTGCACCTTAGCACCCATACCAGCCCAGCCCCCTGAGTCCCTACCAAGGAAAGCAGCAGAGTAAGACTCAAACTGGCTTAGCAAGAAAAAAAGACCGTGATCAAATGGCTTTACCTTTTGGAACGTTATGGAGAAGAAAGAGGGCCTCTTGATGTGTTATTGAGGATCAGATCCATTAATAGAGGAGAGAAAATGTTGAGACAATTGACAAAGAGATAGTGGCTGAGATCAGTAGAAAGGGTCATATTGAAAGAGAAATGGTGTGGCCTAAGAAGAGAGCCCTGAAGTGGGCACCCATGGGATATAGGTTTGGGAGAGTAGTCACCGAAGAAGATACAGTAGGAAAGTGACTTGGAGAAGGCAGAACCACAAAAGAGAACAGGATTCAGTTCCCCTGCCTTTGGGCATGTTGGACAGGTGGGGCTGTTTTCAGTAGAAGTGGGGTCTTTGCACTTCTTATTTCACAGTCCCTGAAAAAAATGAGCTCAGACCTGCTCTGTCTTGGCACAGTAAACTTAATAGGTTTAATATGGATTGCCAGATATCACACATCATTGCAGGATAAATTGCACTCTAGTGTGATTAACCTTAAAAAGAAAGCTGGGTTTTCATTGGCATTGTTATTTTCTTTTAATTAAATGAGTGGCAAAACATAATTTCCTCCCCTTTCTATTAGCCAACTGCAACACAGTCTTATCAAATGAGATCTAACAGTGCTTCGCCTCGCTGTATGTTCTTTCAAAGATCACTACATATGGTTCTCATTCTTTTTCCCATAGGAGGTTGGAGGCTGGAATAATTTGTCTGTCGATATTAGGTTGGCACCTAGTTTTGTCCTGTTTTAGAAGCAGTCACCCAGCTGGTTTAGCAGAGTGGTTACACAGAGACTTTTAGCAGGTGACATTTACATACTCCTGTGTTACGTTACACTTCATCTGTGTGTGTATGGTATTATTTACATAGATAAAATGTGTGAAAGGAACACAATGAACGGCTGTCCTCGAAACTTCCTAGCCCTGTTCAATTACTGAGGCCTTTGTTATGTGGAGGAAAAGATCATGTGGCAACTTGTATCAGGTTTAGTAGGAGTAAAATTATGATTATAAATACTTTGGTCTGAAAATATAATGCGCTGTTACCAGATAATCTGCAGAATAAAGGAGGTATTCATTCAGTGTTGATTGAAATGGAAAACTGACCACAAAATAAATAACAGGAGTTCTGACACAAATTAACCAAAGCAAGATCATTAAAAATAGAGGCTGGCAACTGGCACAAAGGAATTCATTCCAGCTCCGTCTGTACAGTAGGTCACTCTTAGGTTTTAGGTTATATCTTGAACCTTCAACATGGTTAATACTAACTGGACAGGTTGTGTTGCCATTTCCTGGGGCAACTGTACCAGCGACTGTAATCCACACTTGGATTTCTGTTATTTTCCCCACAAAGAGCAATTGCATATTTTTGAGTCTGATGACTCTTATTTTAGGTTGAGATAAAGAAAACATGGAAGTCCATCACAGCAGAAGAGACTATGTATATGTATGTCTTCTCTGCACAGGTAGCAGCAACTTGTTGAACAAACTAACTGTGTATCTTCGTCTGAGCAGAACTCATAGAAGCCTGGAAGTGCAGGCCGTATACGGAGGAGATAAAAAAGGTATTGCACGATTTTGTAGCTGCAGAATATATACCAAAGAAGTCCCTTCTTTTGGAAGTCCATAGAGCCCTGGTCTGCTAAACCTCAGGGAAGAGAAAAGGTCCATTTATTTTGGCTGGTAATTAATGGACAATGTGACTGTTTTTTCCTAGTCTACTTATTTATATACAATGTAATGGGATTCAAAGTGGGTTAGTTAGAGTAGGCTGAGAATTTTTTGCCAAAAGTCTTTTGATTAAATATTAGATTTTAGATTAATTTTTGTTGGTGAATTATACTATTATATTTCCGTTCATTTTTCAGTTTTTGGATGAAAAGTTGAAATTCTTTGTCAGGGAGGAGTTAGCATTCAGTTATAAGTACTGACAGACAAACAAGAAACAAGGCCTGGTCCAAGGGATGGCAGTATAAACTGGCAAAACTTAAACATGCTTGGTCGTGTTGAAATGACGACTGTTTAAATTTAGCATTTCAGACATGCTCATTAGAACTTTCTTGACTTTTTAAAATACATCTGTTTGGGATGATCCAGTAAAAGATGGCCCAATCCATTTGCAAAACTATTTGAGTTTTTCACAGAAGAGACCCTTAGACCAGCTAATTTGACTTTCTGAATAAAACAGGCTTTTGAGTTTAACCCATTTAGCTCAACACTTTGCATTGGCCAAAGCCTGACTTCCAGAAAGTATTCTAATCCTGGTCTGAAGACAGCAAGAAATGGCATTATGGGCAAAGCTGGGTCAGATATAAAGCCGTGCCCGTTATTATCAATTTTTGTTGGAAAGAAACTCTAACTAGAGTTACTGTGGTTTTGAACACAACGTGGATACCTTTGGCACATATGTGCATTTTTGGGTATATACCTGAGCATGGACAGATCCAGAACAGAGGCAAGAGGTGTATGATGCATGAGCAGTAAGCTCCTTGAGCTCACTGTCATGTCAGCATAGTGCTTGCCACAGCTCCACCAGTATTGGGAGCTCCCTGAACTCGCCAGCTGACCTGTGCTGGCTCTGGCCAGGGCCACTGCTTCTCATGGTTGCAGAATGCAGGTCGTGAGTGCCACCACTGTTTATCCCCTTTCTTTCCCCCTGGGCAGGGGAAAAGGGATGAGAAGCAGACACACCCACTCCCTGAGCTCCAGAGCAGTATAAAAGCAGGAGCTGCATCCAGAGCTGGTGCTAATCCAGCTGTGAGTTCAGAGAGCTCACGGCACCTGTGAAACTCTGGTTTGAGCTGCACTGACAAGCTGGTGATCTTAGAGAGCTCACTGCACTTGCTCTGTGCAGCCAAAAGGGGCATGCAACTGTGCCCCTGAAACCCCACCCCCCTTCTCACCCTAAATCTGCCCCTGCCCCTAAGGAACTGAAACAGAATCCTTCACAGGTTACACTCCTACAGGGAGCCTTACTGGTGACATCCAGGATTATATCAGTCCATTGGAAACATAGGATGTCTCCAAAGGTTGAAATCTGGTATGATGAGAGGGTGCAGCTGGCATCTATGGAGAGAGTTGTGTTTAGCCGGTGTAACATTTTCAGAAATTGTGGTGCAATTTGGAGACATTTCTTAAGCTATTTTGGTAACTAAATTATTGCTCCTTGCATGCTTCTATTTTCTTCTTCTATCTGTCCTTTCTTCAGGTTGATATATGCAGGTGACATGTCTGTATTTCTGATTTTTTTGTTGCATTTATGCATTTTGTGTTCCATCTTGAGAAGCAAAAATCTGAATATTTTCCTTGGTTCTTTGTTCCAGTGGCTGATGTTAAAAAGATGCACCTTAGTTCTGAGTTGACTTTGTCTGACTTCAGCATCCAGCCATTGGACCTGGTTAAGCCATTATCTACTAAATTAAGGAGCCTTCAAATACTTAGTATTTCCTCTCTGAGGAGGTGCTCATATACTGTAGTCATCACCTGCCAGTCTTCTTTTTGATAAACTAATCAGATTGAGCTCCTTAAGAACTAAGCTAAGCTTTTCTACTGAAATGTTTCCAGCTTAGAAAGACAGGATAGTAAGGGACCTCCTGGGCGATTAAGTCCAGTCTACTGAATTTACAGGCACGTGTTAACCAAAGGACTCCCTCAAATTGCCACTTCAAACCCTCAAACATTGGCAGGGAACAAAATCAGAAACACTATAAAACACCCTAAAACTGCCTCAGATAAAAGCAGGACAGTAAGGGAACTGCCAACTTCCTGCCACTACCATGAGAGGGAAGTAGGAAAAGGATCATGACCCACCTGTGGAAGGCGGCAAAAAGCCCCATAAGTCCAAGCCAGCCTGAGCAGGGGAAAAAGTCCCTCCTGATACAAAATTTAGTGGCCAGCATCCATCTGCATATGAGAGCAGGGACTTCTAACTAGGAACCTCTGGGTTGACTAGTATCTAAGTGCAGCCCAGTTTAAAAAAAAATCCTCCAATAACGCAAGAAGGTTTAGCTTTGGTCAATAGCCCAACGCCTTAGAAGAAGGTGAAAAACCTCCTCACAAATCAGTAGCATTCACAAGATAAAAAAAGTCTCTTCTGGCCTGAACCAGTGACTAGTAAAAGCTATAAGGCATGGGATTTCCTTCCATGACACAAGAGACTTCATCTCTATTCTTTCCTGGCTAAGAGGACCATGCACAGGCAGGCATCATACTAAGTGGGGAGCCACAGTTCCTCCAGGGGCACATTCTGCTTCAGTTTTCTGTCACATAGCTCTCCCATTCATTTTATGGGTAGTATTCGATGCCCCCAAAGAAGGAAGCCTGTTGACCTCGAAATGTGTAGCTTGACATTTATTCCAATGGATTTTCAACTTTTGTTGATATGCCTGTCTGATTGGACTTCCACTTCTCCTTGACTACATAAGATATAGATGCCTTAGCAGAATTTATGACCTGAGCAGCAGGGCATCTACCTAACACTTCATTGGTATATCCATATGCATTCAGACCTTGTTGCTCTGAGTGATTAGTACTTGGGTATAAGCCATTAGATAACTTTTTTTTTAATTAGTTTATAAGATTATCAAGCCTTACTGTCAGCTCAAAGAATGTGGATATTATTTTGGTGTAGGCAATGAATACTATAAATGCTACAGATTGAATTCAAGATGGGATGGAGTGCATCCTTGGCAAGTCTGCAGATGACACCAAGCTGGGGGGAGTAGTAGATACTTTGGAGGGCAGGGCTAGGATTCAGAGAGACCTCGACAAAATGGAGGATTGGACCAAAAGAAATCTCATGCAGTTCAATAAAGACAAGTGCAAAGTCCTGGTCTTAGGATGGAACAGTCCCAAGCACTGGTACTGGCTGGGAGCCGACTGGCTAAGCATCAGCTCTGCAGAAAAGAATCTAGGTGTTAGAGTGGAGAATAAGCTGAATGTGAGCCAACAGTATGCCCTTGTTACAAAGAAGGCTAATGGCTGGGCTATGTTAGTAGGAGTGCTGCCACCAACTTGAGAGAGGTGATTCTTCCCCTCTGTTTGGCACTGGGGAGGCCACATCTGGAGTTCTGTGTCCAGTTTTGGGCCACCCACTACAGCAAGGATGTGGACAAATTGGAGAGAGTCCAGTGGAGGGCAATGAAAATGGCTAGGGGGCTGGGGGACTTGACTTCTGAGGAGAGGCTGAGGGAACTGGGCTTATTTAGTCTAGAGAAGAGAAGACTGATGGGGAAATTTAATAGCAGCCTTGATCTACCTGAAGGGGGGGTTGCAAAGAGGATGGAGTTGGGCTGTTTTCAATGGTATACATTCTTCCAGCTGAAGTCCTGGACATTATAAACCGACTGTCCTGCTGACAGTAAGTACAAAGACTCCTACCATTAGTCTGGATTAGATGACCTCCTTGGGTTTCATAGATTCATAGATTATAGAGTCGGAAGGGACCCGATGGATCATCGTGTCCGACCCCCTGCCCCCAGCAGGAAAGAGGACCGAGGTCAGAAGACCCAAGCCAGGTGATTGTCAAGCCTTCTCCTGAAGACCTCCAAGTTAGGTGATAGCACCACCACTTTTGGAAGCCCATTCCAGACTCTGGCCACCCTTATTGTAAAAAAATTCTTCCTAATGTCTAACCTAAATCTACTCTCCACTAGTTTGCACCCATTATTCCTAGTTACTCCTTGGGGTGCTCTGGTAAACAGCTCATCCCCAATTCCCTGCTGTCCTCCCCTGATAAATTTATAGGCAGCCACAAGGTCACCCCTCAGCCATCTTCTGTATAGGCTGAAGAGATCCAGATCTCCCAACCTCTCCTTGTAGGGTCTTTCACGGAGACCACTACTCATGCAGGTGGCCCTCCTCTGAACCCTTTCCAGATCCTCTGTGTCCCGCTTGAAGTGCGGCGCCCAAAACTGGACACATGACTCCAACTGCGGCCTGTCTAATGCCGCATAGAGGGTAAGCATCACCTCCCTCCATCTGTTGGTCATGCATCTGCTAATACACGACAAGGTGCAATTGGCTTTGTTGATGGCCTCGTTGCACTGTCAACTAATGTTGGAGTAGATGACCTTCTGAGGTCCTTTCCAACCACAATTTCTACGATTCTATCATTACTTAGTAAAATACTAAGACTGAAATATAAATGTCTATGGAGATTAGGAAATTCCAAAAGCTAAGGTTGTGGATGCAAAATTAACTATTCTGCTTTTACATAGTTTTTTTTTCAGTTTCTTTCTTTTCAGTTAAATGTAAATTTTGATCCCTAAATAGTTGTAATTAATATATATGTGGAAGTGGCAGGTTTTAGGATCTGGCCAAGTTAATATCTAAATGATAAAAACTACCAGAATGCTGCCAACACGATAGGACACAGGTTCAGAGATCAGGAGACAAGAAAGGCCCAGTAGATCTTGTCTGATCACTTACATAACACAGGTCAGTCATTCCAGACAATAATTTCACAGTGGAGAGAATAATTCTTCTCAGTTATGTAAGTGGATGCCATCAAGGCCAGTAATTTGTAGCTGAACTATTACAGCTTGTCTCTTATCTGTATTTAAAGAATCCAAGTGATGATGAATGTACCACTTTGCTTGGTAGCCTGTTCCAATAATTCATTTCCTGTTCTTAGGAAATTGTGTCTTATTTCCACTTGAAAATTTTCTACTTTTAACTTTCAGCCAATGGATCTTGTTATGCCATGGTCTGTTGTAGAGGTGTGGAGTACACTGGGGCCTGAGGGCCCTGGCCCCACTTAGGAAGAGGGCTGTCACCTGAAATGTGTAAAACTTTCCACATATCCATCATCTTAGGCCTCCTCCCCTGGCAAAAATAAAACTCAGTGCCTATGGTCTGTTGGATTCAAGACTCTGCTCATACCAGCTTTCCTCCTTTCAGAAGTACCTCGAAGACTATAATCATTGCTTTGCTGCAAGACTAAATTGAGCTCCTCATATCTCTCAATCTAAGGTCTGTTCTCCAGACCTTGCCTAATTTTTTAACTTCCATTTTAAATTGTGAGCTTCAGAGGTGGACATTTTAGTGCAATGGTGGCCTTACCAATGTCATATACAGAGGGCCAGCATCACTGTGATTAGCTCATGTCATCACTCTTTTTAAGACGGAGCTATTTTTAAACGGCTGCATCTGCTTTCTTTGTTTTGCGCTTCTGTAATGGTCATGAAGAGGGATTACTGTAGTAACTTTGTGTGATCTGCAATCTATTGTTGCTGCGTCAATCTTCGTGCTGTATATATCTCTGCAGTTAATGAAGGTTATTTCATGGCAGAATTCACTTTGTTCCGGCAAAAGTAAATAAAGCCTGTCACCACTCTAGCAATGAGTAGAGGTGCTTACCTTGGAGCAGAACTGAGTATGTAAATATACACTGTCTTAAAAATAATATGAATAGCCAACTGGACGGCATCCATATGTATGCGTCAGAAAGAAATGGTAACAATCTATTGTTTCACTTGTGCCTGTGTCTTTAAAGATTGCCTGATACAAGAAAGAAAAAGTAATCATAATATACAGTTATTAGGAAGAACTTTACATGTGGGGTGCAATTACAGCATGAAATAACATTGGCTTAATGGTAACAGACAATGGTTAAAAGTTCTGATTACCAGTGAATTAATGGCCAAATCATAGCTAGAAGAGACTTGGGAGCAAATTTTCAGCCTGGTCTCTGTATTTGTCAATCCCAAATTAGAGAATGTAAACACACACGTGTGCACCTTTGTCTTCCCAATTAATTGTCCAACAAATTAAGTTGTTTTGGTATGTAAGTCGCTGATTGTACATGCACTAAGACATCTAGAGTGATTTAAATGCTAGTTGCGAACAAAAGTGCTTGTAAAACTGTGCCCATAAACTTTTGCACTTACAAAATTGAAAGTCAGACTCTGAATGTTTGGCCTCCATATACAAGTTCTGTTCCATACCACGCTATCAATATCCCTAAGAAACAATATCTGTCATCTCCTGTGCCATCATCATATGACATATTCCAGCAACAGTCACAATCCAAGCTTCAGAATGAATGCATAGTGTATTGCCTGTTGGAAGTTTCTGATTTGGCTTCTGTTCATTAAACTTCAACGGGTCCAGAGTGCTGCAACAAGTATGAGTTATACTGTGGAAGGCAACATCACACCATTGTTGTCTTCCAGAATTCCCAAACAGAGTGCTATAATCCCTGAAATCAGTTCAAAATTACTCCCTTTGTTTTCAGAGCACTTTCTGGATTTGTTCCAACCTCCTTTTCAGACTTCAGAAACTTTCACTTCTGTCTGTTTAATATTTCATTTTGGCTTTTTTAATCTTTACTCCGCTCATGACTTTGTTAATCCTTGCACTTGCATTGTCCCACCTGGTAGAATGGAAATAGACATATGCATTTGTGAAAGGTAGTCATCACTTTTCTGTGCCTTATTTTAATACAGATATTTCTCACTATTATTTCTTGAATAAATGACACAATACATGTGTCATTTATTCAAGTGACACATACAGTGTATGTGTCACTTATGTGACTAGCCATGTCATGCTAGTCTCATTGGAAGACACCCTTTGTTCTCAGATGTACAACCTAGCTGCCCCCAAATGCTGCAGCATTTAGAGTATCTTTTTGCGATCTGATGTTTTGGCTACAGTAAGTCTTCAGTTATACAGAGGACCCAGCACGAGAATTATTTGGACCCATTTAAGTAACATTTTTGTTATGCTATATGTGGTTTGGGATGGGGTATAAGCAAGAGTATCAGTTAGAAGCCTGTGCCCAACCTTTCTGCTGAAATGCTTTAAATAGTATTACCTAGGAAGGAGACTGGAGTCTAACCCCAGAAGTGAGAATTGGGTCTTTTGATTTGCTTAAATAGAAAAGGCTGGTACATTACACAGGAAATAAAAATAAATCTGGCTGAGATTTCAGATTGGTATGACCTCTGCGGTTCAGACCCAGTTGCAAATTTCCCCAGAACAGCAGAGGGCTTTGGATCTAGATTTTTGGTTTTGCTCGTTTCAGAGAGAGAATCCAGCCATGTGGTTCCAGACTTCCCAGAGACCTTTGTTTTGGACTCACCTGATGATCTGAAAAGAAAGACGAGTAGGCAGGCAGCCAGTAGTATTTCAAAACTTTGTAGGTGAACACATGCAGAACCATACAGCAAACAAGCCCTTCCCAGTTACACCAGAAACCACAGAAAAACACAAAAAAATCCCAATTTAGAGGATATCTTTGCTGTTCTAATGAAGTACAGGGAAGAAAAGAAAGTGTTTACTTCTTTCAGTATAAAGTTCAGGATAAGGCTTGAACATTCAAACTATTCCTGCACAGTTTGTTTCATCCTTACAATTTCAAGCTTATCTGTAGTTACCATATAATATGTGAGAGGCAAGGATTTTTTGTGGGAGATATATTTTACTGGACTGACTGCATGGCTGGGATAGATGTAGACAAATTTTGAATGCAATGCATTCTTCTTCAGGTGACCTGGTTTATCTCAACCATGCTGTTGGTTCAACAAAAGATATCAGCCATAAAAATGATTGTCTCTTGCATATTTCCTGAACAACTACAATATCACTCCAGTAACATTGTATAATACATTCTTTTTGTCTATTTGGAGGAGTCAGTAGTTTCAATGGTACAGCTTGTGTTCTGTTAAGAAATCATTAAAAATGTTAAAGCTCTGCTATCAGTATTTTTCTTGTTCCCTGTCTCTAAATAAGAACTAAAGAAACAGAGTTTGAAGAAAAATATTTCAGTAGTTCTTAAGTAATAGCTACAGGATATTTGATTGAAACTAAAGAAAAAAATTGTGCTAGAGGACATTTATTTGAGCTTCCTAGGCTAAGACCAACCATGGAAAATTACAGCCCCAAAGCAGTTTGTTTCTGAAAATTATGAGTTGTGACAAATGTTGGGATTTAACCTTAATTACAGTGCTTGTGATGTACCTGATTGTACCGGCTGTCCGTACGTGTCACTATATAGCTTGCAGAAAGCATGCAAGCAACACCACATAGTTAAGCCAAATCTTCTGGAAATATAATTCTTAGTATTCAGATTCTATACACACAGTTTACAATATGTACTGTGTTTAACAAATGGTGAGTTGAGCAAGAGTTTGTAGTATATTCATGTTGTTTCACGCTCTCTTTCCTATTGCCTTAAGCTAGCTCATTCCACATGGAGACACTGCCATTTCATTGTAGAAGTTTTGTTTAGGATGGTGTATATGTCTTTTTTATCTTTCCCCCATTTTGACTGGCAAACTACATCCCTGAAGTACATTTGCTACTCTGGCAATGACTAAGGGTGATAACTTGGTCCAACTGAAGTCAATGGCAAAGGTCCTATTGACTTAATGGAGATAGGATTTCACCCTATTTTGTGTTGCCTTGTCTAATAAAAGGAAAATATATTTCATCCAAAGCCTATTGTAGTCAACAGAGAGACTTCCTGTCATTACAATAGATTTTGGATCAGTCCCAGCATGAGACGACTCAGTCCATTCCAGAGTTTACAGGCATATAGCATTCATACTTCTCCTCTGAGGAATAAGCCTGCTCTGAGTTAGCAAAGTTTCTGTACACTTCTTCTCATGAAGTATTTGGATGTGCTGGCAACCTCTCTTATTCATGTTCCTATTCTTATACTGTTTTGCATTGTGGTAATTCTGAATCATTACATGAACAAATCCATACTGGACAATAATCTAGAAATGTAAATTCTGGTTTATATATTCCAGTCCTATGGACTTTGATATTAATAAACGTAACCATCTTCTTTGCAACAGCAAAGGACAACACAAGGACGGGTGGGTTATCTGAAACCTGGTTCTTATTCTGGCCTATTTTTTTAAAGAAAAGCTGAGCTTGATTCTGATTAAAGTTTTAAAAACACAAGTAATGTAGAAAAGATGCTCAGAATTTCCCTTTGAATTTTTAACCTTCTTCCCTCCCTCTCCTTCAAGTTGTTAACAGTTTTAAATCACGGCACTGAAACATGCTGAGTTTCATTCTGCTCCCGGTGTAAATCCAGAGTAACTTCTCTGAGGTCAGCAGAGCTCCTCTGAATTTGTGCCAGTGCCTGTAGTGATAGCACAATTTGTCACATTACGGTATTGTACTGTCTTTTTTTCTCTCCTCATTAGCTTTTTCTACCTAAAAGCAAAATGTGTGATTACTCGATCTGGACAGGGAACAACAATTCTGTTTCATGACAAAATATGAAGTATCAGAATTTGTTTCCATTCTGTGCTGGAACAAAACAAAACCTTTCAAACACTTTTGCCAAAGGGAATTGTGTTAAACACCCTTATAATTTGCTCCTTTGAAATGTTCTACCTCCACTAATTAGCTGAGGGCTGCGGTTATTGAATTTCACATTTCACTGATGCAATGGATAAAAATCAAGGAAATATCCAGTTAATCCACTCTTTGCTTACCTACCTTAACACCCCAAAATACCCTGCCAAACATGCTAAGACTCCGTCTCCACAAAGACCCTTGCATTTTCCAGTATGTAACCCACCACAAAGTTATTTTCACACTGCAGAGCACAACCTTAGCTCTGACCAGAGCTGTATTAAAATGCACTTTCAGTAGACAGATGTACATCAGGAAACTACGTAATGTGTGTGATTTATATTTGGAAAAAATGTTGAGGTCACAGTGTGCCCTCAATATTTCAATGTGCTTGTGCAAAAGGCTTAGTTGGGCAGATCTGGGCACACCTGAGATCTCTGCGCTGAGAAATAGGCACCTTTCAGTCTGGCCACAACACTGGTGCACTAGGAAGCCAGGGCAGCAGTCCCAGGAAAGCCCTGTAAGCACTGATACTTACAGAGCAGTGAGGACTCTAGCCTTTACCCCGTCCCAAGCCTCTTTCTTCCCCAGTCTCTTCTCACCAAAGTCCTTTCTTCCCCATCATGCTGACCTTAGTGCAAAATGGACCCAGTGACCAAGGTGTTTTCTTCCACCCCTGTGCAGTGCTCTGCACAGCTGAATCATTCCACTCATTCCCTATCTGGGGTTCAGATCTATCTATTCCTAGTTTTAGATGTTATTCCATTTGCTTGGCTGCCTGTTGAGGCAGATGTGAGAGCGTATGGGACATGCACCATGGTTACTGCATCATAAAGCAGTGTTTCTCAATCAGGGAGCCCCTGCAGTGTGGGGTGCCTTGAGATCCTTTCAGGGGTGTTGCAGGATGCCACACAACGTTAGTCCAGACATTCACAAGATAAACCCAGTGTCCGTATGTAAGAATACATGGTGTGACGAATATTCTGACCTGCTGTAGTTTTTCTGAGTTCTTTGCAATAGAAACATTGTTGTATTGTTTTTCCATGGTCAAACATGAGTAAGGACTAAGAACTGACATTTTCTGAGGGGTGCCTTGAGAATAACAAGGGGTACCTTGAGTCTAAAAAAGGTTGAGAACTACTGCCATAGAGGAGGCTATTCCTCTGTATGACTATGGGCCGATCTACACATGATACATCACTGTGCATTAGCCTAGTTTCTGCGCAGTTTGGGCACATGGCTAGACGTGCACGCCTGTACAGTGCAGTAAAAATGGCTAATCACACCTAAATTTGGTACCTGCAAATACAGGTATTAAATTTAGGTGCAATTAGTTAATGCGCAGTAATGCACATGTAGACATGACCTGGCATTAAGTTTAGTGCTGGGTCTGCCTTGTCACTAGGGTCCTGGCTAAGAGCCTCTCCTGCTCCAGGGCTGGGCTGCCTCTGTGGTAGCCCCTAGCTGTAGGCTATAAAAGCCTGTAGCCATTTTGTGCCCTGGAGCACACGCATCAGGAGTCTGAAGGAGCCTGTACACTCCCCAGAAGCACCACAGGTCCCATGTGCCCCCAGTGGACATGACACAGGCTGCCTCTTACTGCCTTGTCTG
Organism: Gavialis gangeticus; assembly: GCF_001723915.1. NCBI lineage: Eukaryota > Metazoa > Chordata > Crocodylia > Gavialidae > Gavialis > Gavialis gangeticus. Next base: position 20,986,418 of record NW_017729028.1, on the reverse strand, counting down.
GGAGCCAGAGCTACTGCTCGGCCACTGCAGGGCTGCACAGATGCCAGGTCACTCCCGTTGGGCTAGCGGGGTGCTGAAAAGGACTGCAGCCTGCTGCACCCCATGGCCAGCCTTGATAGCTCCCCAGGGCTGCTGGCTGGCTGCCTGTGGCCTCAGGGCCAGCACCAGCTCCCTGCTGCCCACCCCCAGCAGCCTGCTTTGCATCTGCAGGTGCTGCGGGGCATAGCTTTTGCTGCATCCCTTGCCGTATCCCTGCACCCTGCATTGCTGGCAGCTGTCCAGGACTGGGAGCACAGGGATAGCTGCCCGGGGGCCCAGAAAGTGGCATGGGATGCATGATGTCATCTGCATCCTTCCAGTCGAGGCCTGACCCTGACCCACTTGGGGCCCCAACTGGAGCCAGGAGGAAACTGGGGACCTTGTGGCACTCTGGAGTGATGCAGAGCCCCAGAGGCAGTTCGAGTGGAGCAAGCACTCCAATGCCCACTTTTATGAGGCCCTGTTGGGCAGCATACAGTAGTGAGGGCACTCCTGGTTGGTGCAGCAGTGCCACATAAAGGTCAAGGCTTTGAGGGCACAGGTGACCACAATCGTCGGTCCCCACCCCTGCCCCTA
>NW_017729028.1:20980241-20985683 GCF_001723915.1 Gavialis gangeticus | reverse complement strand
CAATCGTCGGTCCCCACCCCTGCCCCCAGCTCCTGTCCCCCTTCCCCACCCAGCCCGCCCACACTCCTGTGGCCCCAGATTCCCCCCCACAGCACACAGACAGGCAGGACACTGTTCAAAACTTCACTGAGCAGCCCATGTCCCTGAAGCTGGATGGGCACGGGTCTCTCATACCCCAAGGAAGGTGTGAATGCCAGCTGTGATGTTCTCCTCCATAGTGGGGAGTAGGGATGTGTAGCACTGTGACAGATAGCCCTCCAGGCAGTGGCAGAGGTTGCAGGGCAGCCTAGGCTTGCCTCCTGCACCGTTGTAACTCAGGGTCTAAAACCAGAAGCACAGGTATGCCTGGGGCACCAGGAGGATCATCATCAGCAGGGTGTTGTGGCTCAGGCACCCTTCAGCCTGCACAAACAGCTCATTGTGCACTGCCCAGGGCACAAGCAGCAGGGGCATGCTTGGGCAGCAGTGGTGACATGGCCAGGGACTGGCGGCCGGAGTGGCCCCCACTGGGGAGGGCGGGGTGCAACCAGCCCCTTGCCCCAGTTGTCTGGGAGCCCTGTGCACCCCAAGCCTGGGTGCCATGGGCTGGGTGGTAGCACAGCAGAGCAGTTGGCCTGCAGGAGGAGATGGGGGGAGTGGGGTCTGGAGCCACAACAGCAGATGCTGCCAGCAGTCTGGCCTGTCCCACCCTGCTGCAGCGGCTGGTGGAGGTGGCAGAGGAATGGGAGGTGCAGGCTTAGGGATATCACCTTAGAGACTGCCTGGGAGGATGCGTGGGACCAGGCAGAGAGGGAGTCCCAGGCTGAGCTCCTGGCTGTGGAGTGGGAGCACCTCCAGATGCTCAGGAAGCAAATTGCATCCAGGCCCAGGCAGTGGAGGCCACAGGCAATGACCGCTGGACCCTGGACACCCTCCTGGGCCTGGGGGTCATGTGCATGCTCCCCGCTGCCTGATCCCCATCCATGGTCCCGCAGGGTCCCTGGTACCCTCCCGCTGCCCCAGAGCAGGCCCCCACCTGGGACTGGGAGGAGGTCCTCAAACACCTCCCACCTGCAGCAGCCCCTGGCTCGGCCCCTGCCCTGGGTCCCCTGCCACCTGCCTGGGCCCAGGCCTGCCTCTCGCCTCTCCATGGCCATGGAGCTGGAGGTACAGGACTTGGGCAGCCGGAGGGGAAGCCACCTGCCCTGGAAGAGTCCTGGCTCAGAGGATCCCTGCCCACCACAGTTGTTGCAGCCTCAGACCCATGGGGGAATGGCAAGAGGCCAGGGTGTTGGGTGCCTGCCCCTGAGCTCTGCCCCGTAGGTACCTCCGCTCCACAGCCCCCCTCTTCGGGACTCACAGAGACTGAGATTGTTGTACATAGTTTTAACAATGGGAAGTGGGTTTTTTATTGTTGGTGAGTGGGAGGGTGGTGGAGAGGTTGTGACCATTATTTCTAGTCTCTCCTGGTGGTGCTTCTATGAAGAAGATGGAGACACATCCCTTGCTGGTTGAGGGTAGAGGAAAAGGGGGCTCTGTGTGTTGAGGGGATAGTGGGGAGGGATGGGGGTGGGTGTTGCAAAGGGAATAAAGCTTTTTTGTTGCAACATGTGCCTGGCCTGAGAATGGTGCTGGGGATAGGCAGGGGGTAGGGAGTGCGTGGGTGGCAGGGCAGGTGGGCTGCAAGGGGGAGTGGTCCATGAGGTGGTCTGCCAGAGCCTCCTGCATGTGGTGCCCTGGGACCCATTGGCAGGTGCACACCTTGCCTGGGACCTGGCTACAGGGGGACTCACTGCTGCTGCTGCAGGTTGTGGTCCTGCTGCCAGGCCACCGCCACCCAGTGCACCTCCTCTGCCCAGGTCTCCTGGAACAACTCACCCTGGGCCTTGCAAATATTGTGCCGCACACAAGCTGCCATGATGACCCAGGGACGGTTGTTCTCGGCCAGTTCAAGGCAGGCAGTGAGGGATTACCAGTGGTCTTTGACACACCTCCAGGACAGCCTCCCCAGTGGTGGCCTTGCCCGTCCCGAACAAGTGCCCCACATATCGTGGGCTGGCAGGAGTGGCCAATCTGAGCAGCGCCAGAGCCAGGCAGGTGTTGGTGTGGAGGGCTGGGCGCATGCCAGTTTCCTGGCACTCCAGGTGAGGCCAGAGCTGGCAGCATCAGCAAAGGTGGTCCAGGTCACCCTAAAGGTGCTGAATCACTGTGTGTCATCCCATTTGTGTTGCACCAGGCACTGCCACCCATTCTAGCTGGTGCGGTGGGGCCCAGGGGCAGTGGGGCTGGAGGGCCAGGAGGGTGACAGCAGCCCTGGTGGTGGCCTCCTGGAGCCCGTTGTCATCATGGCTGGTGGCAGCAGCTGTGCGGTGGCAAGCCATAAAAAATGATAGGTCTCCCCTACGTACTGCTAGCTGCCGTCTCGGATGGACTATCGTGTCCCATTTTAACAAGGATGTAGAGAATTTGGAGAGGGTTGAGGCAAGAGTTTGGAACACAAGCTTAGGAGGAAACGGTGAAGAATCTTGGTATGTTTAGCTTGGAGAAAAGGAGATAAAGGCAAGACATAATAGCAGTTTGAAAGGCTTCATAGTTTCATAGTTAGTAGGGTTGGAAGGGACCTGAGCAGATCATCAAGTCCGACCCCCTGCCATGGCAGGAAAGAGTACTGGGGGCAAACAACCCCAGCAAGGTGATCACCTCGCGTTTTCTTAAAGACCCCCAGGGTAGGAGCTGGCACCACTTCTCTTGGAAGTTGGTTGCAGATCCTAGCTGCCCTGACGGTGAAGTAGTGCCTCCTGATACCTAATCTGAATTTACCCTCTGCCAGCTTGTGACCGTTATTTCTAGTCGCTCCTGGTGGTGCTTCTATGAAGAAGATGGAGACACATCCCTTGTCACAAAGATCAGGACATGTGGCAATGGGAGGCAGAGCAGATTTAGATCAAATCACAGGAAAAATGCCCTAGCTTTAAGAGTAGGACAACATAACAGGCTGTGGAAGCTGTGGAGTTGTCTTTGCTGGAGGTTTTAAGATCCTGGAGAGGCATCTATCTGGGATGGTCCAGGTGCAGCAAATCCTGAATATGGGCAGGGGACTAGACTAGATGGCCTTGAGAAGTCTCCCAGAGCTCAGGTCCTGATTCTTTAATTGCAGCATCTTCTACACCTTTTTCCTTATGAAGCCATGTTGCTTAAGCTTCCTTCAGTTTGCTATGAAGAGGGGTTGTGTGTGTGTCATTAGTAATCACGGTTCCTAAACCCCCCAGTGGTGTAAGTAGTGGGGAGGCAATAGGGGCAACTGCTGGTGGGGTAAGGCAAGAAGTGGGTTCTGCTGTCAGCTGTGTGTTAACTTTTGCAAGCACAATGGCAACTGGAAGTTTCTGCTTCCTCTTTGCCTACACTGCTGAAGCCTCCCTTTTGCATAGTAAACGCTTCATTGGTTGGTTGCTATGATTCCACTTCAGAAATTACTGTATTTTGGGGCCTGTTGTATAGAAGATGCCCACAAAATGCTTTGGAACTGACAGTGGTGGAGAATGGCAGTTTTACATTATGCTGAATATTTGCTTGAATAGTTGGATTATAAGGTGGGACATTCCTGGAAAGTCTTTCATTTTGAAAAAAATCTCATGATTGCCCTATGAATTTATTAAAGGACCTGATTCAATTTCCACTGAAGTTACCAAGAATCCTCCAGATAATTTCCATGGGCACTAGATCAGGCTTAAAATATTTTGGCCATTTTTGATGTAGCTTCCTTTATACAAATACTTCTATTCTTTTGAAGATGTTAGCTGTCATCAAATGTTGCACGCATGGTGATTCCTAGATGAAAAATGGTGCAATTAATTATATTGAGAGAGTTTATTTTTTCCCCCAAAACCTTGTCTAACTGGAATAGGCAACAGTTGTTCCTCAGAAATTCACATCTGCAGGCACTGGGATTACATCAGAAATGAAAGCATTTTTTTCTTCACAGATTAGATCCTGGTTAGAAACCAATAAACAGAAAACACATCCAGTCAGTTATTATATTCATTACTTGTTTTCATGATCTGGTTCTAATAATGCATGCACAAAAAGCTGACAAGTTGTTTTCTGTAACCAAAAAAACACGGTTTTGTTCTTTTTCAAGCTTTTTAAAGTAAAAGTTCCAAAGACATAGCCTCTTATTTACATATTTTAGCAGCTTTATGCATTTAATTTCTGTCATGTTATCAGCACTACCTTCTGTAGTTAATTTGGCTTGTAGAAAGCAGTGATTAATGGGGCTTTGCTATAGCATTAATTTTCAGCCACAACCCTTGCTTGCCCTTGGTATTATATTAATTACTGGAAAAGAACCATGAAATCGCATGTAACATAGTGCTATGGTATGGCAAAGAATAACAATCAGAGCATAGTTCTGAGATGTATCCAAACAGAACAATGAGAAAACATCTGACCTGGCAAATATAATCAAAAAAAGTTACAGGTTCGTTACAGATTAGATACCACTGGTTTGCTGCGGGTGAGTGCTCCATCCCACCTCTCCGCAGTCGCGCTGCGAGCTTCCTGAAGGAGGCAGAGGAAGCTGCTAGGCAGTGTCCTGGTCTGCGGTAGAGGAGGAAGGAGCCTTGCAGTGCATCTGTCTTGTGTCACTGGGCTCTGCGCATTGTCTCGTGCTGCGGCAGGATCTCTTGGCCTTGCTCCAAGGCTCATGGAAGTGTTTCCATTGTGTTAAGCTTTGGATCAGGCCTCCAGGACACAGGGACTAGCTCTGACATGGTGATGCTAGCCTTCCTGCTCATGCACTTCTGTAAAGCTTCTGAGACTGAAATCTGGTGTTTCAGAAAAGAGATGAGAACTTAGTAAGTCACAGAAGAAAGAGAGAAAGAAAATTGTTTTTCTTGTGGGAAAGCAGTGTTATATTTGTGTTACTTTTTTTATCATGGGGCTATCCCCGTCTTGCTTTGAACTTTCTTTCTGTTTTTTTAGCACCAATGACTTACGTTAGCTACAAGCAGAGGTACTCAAACCAGGACAACAAACTCTGTCCTCTCTGTGACAGGACCCCTAAACACAGGTGCCACTTATCAGCTGATAGGGATCAGTGCAGCCCCCTCGACTTCAGTGGAGCTAAATTGTCTACATTAGCTGAAGGTCTGGCCCATTTGCTCAGATGGAGGGGAGAACTTGTGCAGCAGAGTCTACTTTTCATCTAAGAAAAATTTTAGTATACACATTTTGTCACTTCAGTATTAATTCAGTGAGTCTGAAGCGTTGCCTTTCTCATGCACATTTGACCAGAATCACATGCAGACATAAGGTTTGTGGTTCTGGTCAAAGGTGAGACCTAGAAAGGTGTAGGAATTTGGGCCAAGTCCAAAGACGCAATCCAGGACATGCTGGCTTAGCATCTACCTTTTCTAGAGGCATCTTAAATTCCCTTCTTCCATACCCCCCCCCCCCCCCCCCCCC
>NW_017729028.1:20979029-20980128 GCF_001723915.1 Gavialis gangeticus | reverse complement strand
CCCCCCCCCCCCCCCCCGGAGCTGGGCCACCGTGCAAAAAGAAATCCAGAAACCAGTGGACAGAGGCCCAGCAAGAGGGAGCCTGGTTCTGTGACCGAGGGCACTTTTCCACTTGCACCGGGGGAGCAAAGAAGGGAGGGGCAGCGCTTCAATTAAAGTGCCACAGCATCTCATGCATCAGCATCCCTGTGCTTCAAAATGGCAGCGGGGTCACTTAAACTAAAGCTCATTCAACAAACTTTAGTTCAAGAACCCCTGCCATCATTCTGAAGTGCAGGGACGCTGATATAGGAGGAGCGGGAGGCTGCTGGAGCGCGGTAATTACCACGCATTACATCAGAACAGCCGCTGCGCTCACGTACAGGCACCTCTAGTGATCAGGGCACTCAGCTGGGAAGGGAAAGCTCTGGGTTTTTTGTCCCAGCTCCCAGGACTAATTTTGGCATTTTTATCCATTTAAAACACATGATAATGTATACAACCACTAGGTTCTCTCTTTCTTGCTCTCTCTCTGGCTCTTTTCCATCTTCAGCAGAGGGGTGGCAGGTGCTCTACAGTGAGCAAGATGAGAGACATTGATTTCAGTCTTCTCAGGGTGAGAAGGGCCTGGACTGAGGTTCCCACTGGGCTGTTTGCAAAAGCAAAGCACCATCCATTGTGTTGTTTCGTGGGCGTGACTGGCAGTCGTGCTTTGCATTTAGCTCGGTGCTGTTGCAGAGCTGTGGGCAGTAGGGCTGCGCGACACGGCACTGTTCCGCTTCGACGGCTGTTTTGACGTTTTGGCAGACCAGCATTCCCTCTGGAGTTCAGCTTCATTTTAAAGCACCGTTTCATTTTGTTTCGTTGGCACAGTTTCGCCGTTTCAGCGCTGTTCCCATGTTTTGCCCATAGGCTATAACGGGGAAGCACAAAACTGGAGGAGCAGCAGCCTCCTGTGATCACAGGCAGATGAGGGGCTGCACCCCCGAAGGAGTCCAGCAGAGCCCCGCGGCCCTCCTGGGGGTGTGGGCAGGAGGCTGCCGCCTGGGACCGGCATGGGGAGCTGAGCCTGGTGGAGGGAGGTGGAGTGCAGCCTCAGTGCTGTGCGCCACCTCCCTCC
>NW_017729028.1:20976908-20978859 GCF_001723915.1 Gavialis gangeticus | reverse complement strand
CCCTCCACTGGGCTCCGAGCCCAGTGGCTTGCAGCTTGGTGGGGGGAAGTGGAGCGCAGCACTGGGGCTGCACCCAGTTTCCTCCACTGAGCTCAGCTCCCCGCAGCTCTCAGCCCTGTGGAAAGCAGCTTGGTGGCGGGAGGCAGAGCACAGCACTAGCCCTGCCTGCCTCCCGCTACTGGGCTGAGCCACATGGGGCTGCGGAGCCACTTGGAGCACAGCCCTGGCTCTCCTCTGCCTCCCACCACCCGGCTGCTGCTTCGAAACTCAAAATGTTTAGAAACTTTTGGAATATTTCAGCTGGCCTAATTTTGTGTCGAGGCTGTTTTGAAGCCCTTCATTTTGTTTTGATGTTGCTGTTTTGAGCTTGAAACGAGTTGAAGCAGCGTCAAAACAAAACAGCCGGTGAAGCTTTGCACAGCCATAGTAGGCAGGCTCCAAGCAGGTTGCCCTGGGGTCTAAGGGGAAGTTTAGCTATTGCCCCACTTATATTTTGGAAGTGAGGTGCCTGGCTGCTAGGATTGCCCTGGAGTCTACTTAAAGAGGCTGCCCTGCCTATGTCCTGAGACCAAAAATAGAGCAAATGTTGAGTCTGATTTATACAATAGTCCAGTGGGTTTTTAAAATGTAATAGCAATGTACATTTGCCTTCCTGATGTAAAGTCTACACACCGTAATCTGTAACTGATATACACAAGCACATGGGCACATTCATGTTGTGTACATTGGTGTTCGCTGGTACACTGGTGTTCTGGAAACCTCCTGCAATAGATGCAAACAGAATTGGCAACCCTACTATCTGCTCAGGCTCGGGCACCTCTATACACATATGGGAATCTGAACTGAGGTTTTCAGGGAATTCTTCAGTCCAAACTAGAGATGCTAAATGAATGCAGATTCCTCCAGAGTCAAGCATTGTTGAGCAGGGGTTTCCTGTACTGCTTTTTTGGATTTAGGTGCCTCAAATCTAACCAAGCACTATTTTAGGTGCCTACAATTCCTTTATAGATCTCACCCAAGTTAGGTGGAATTAGGCAATGAACTCTAAAAGTGTGATCCTCAAAATACATTGTGTTTTCGTTCATGGAAAGATTTCATGTGACTTCATGTGTTGGATCACACTCCAGGAGCCTTGGAGGAGTAACTAGGAAGTTTTCCATCCTGGGTAGAAGTAGTGGCTGGATTAGTGGGAGCAGCCAGGTTGATGGTAAGTGCCATTCTTGGTCCCCTCTAAGTCAGAGCTCAGGGCTGGTGCCCTGTTTCCCCACTCCTAACTGGTGCTCTGTTCACTGATGAGCATAAGGAGTTAACAATGTGTGGAAGAGCCCGTACAACTCTATACACAGCTTGAAAAGATTCACTGATCCTGAATGGCCAAAATGGAAGCTACTGATTTAGCACAATGCTCCTAGCAAATGGTACACACTGATAAGAAACGGGTTGCTTTTGCTGGTATTTGGAGCATATGTGCAGCCATTCTGGTAGCAGCATACTTTCGAGGCCAAATCTAAGGAAACAGAATAGTCCAAATCCTGTCCTCAGATGTTTGTGTATGTTCCTTTCCAAGCCCTCTGATTCTGTAGCAGAACATACTCAGGCAGGGCTGATATTCAGCGCAGTAGAGGACAGTGGTACATACATAGCCTGGTTCAGTGGTTGGCAACCTTTTTAGGCTGTAGTGACCCAGTTTTGGTCAAAGGTGGGTGAAAAGGTGGGCACTAGGACCCAGCCACCACTGCTGCTTTTTCCTGCAAACATTGGGGGCAGGGGGGGAAGCATCTGCAGCTGGTACTTTGCTTCGGCAGCACGGGAAGTCGACAGCTGCTGAAGACCCTGTCTGCTGAATACCACTAGGCTGGTTCAAATGGCTCCACAAACTGGATCTGGCCCGTGGGATGTAGATTGCTGGTGCCTACACTAATGCCCGTAGCATGGGGAACAAGCAGGAGGA
>NW_017729028.1:20976334-20976897 GCF_001723915.1 Gavialis gangeticus | reverse complement strand
CCTTCCGACCCTAGAAACTATGAAACTATGAATAAGAAGTGCCATGCTGGGTCAGACCAATGGTCCATCTAGTCCCATAGCCTGTCTCCAGCAGTGGCAAAAGTAGATGCTATAAAGCAGGGGTGGGCAATGATTTGGGCCCAGGGGCCACATAGGGAGGTTTGGTGAGTTGTTATGTCCTGGGTCAGCACCCTGCTCTCCCACCACCCCCATCACAACAACTCACCAAAACTCCCTGTGTGGGATAGGGCCACGGGCAAGCAGGGAGCGGTGTTCAGGAGTAAGACGTAAGAGTGAGGTTGGGATAATGGGGCGAGGTCACAGGGTGGCTCCTGCCCCATGGGAGATGTGGAGGAGGTGAGAGGGTGCATGTGTGCATGTTTGTGTGTGTGTAGGGGGCTTTCTGGGCACTAGATCCTGAGAGCAGGTCAAGGGTGAGGGGAGGAGGAGGGGGAAGGGGGCATGTGCAGCAGAGCTCACCTAGGCAGTGTGGTCCATGTTTGTTCCCACGACACTCTGTATGGGGCCAATCCCCACCTGGGGCAGCTTGAACCATACCCCAG
>NW_017729028.1:20969810-20971334 GCF_001723915.1 Gavialis gangeticus | reverse complement strand
GTGCAGCAGAGCTCACCTAGGCAGTGTGGTCCATGTTTGTTCCCACGACACTCTGTATGGGGCCAATCCCCACCTGGGGCAGCTTGAACCATACTCCAGCTTATGCCTGCCGGCCCAGCCCTGGCCAGCATGCACAGCTTACTGGTGGTGGGGCTGCTCCCAGTGCAGCTGCTGCTCAGCTCCCCTCGCCTCCAGTGATGGCTCCTCCTCCTGCTCCTGCTGCATCGCTCTGGACTGGGAGCAAGCTTCATCCTGGCAGCTGCTGCCCCACTGTACAGGGTTCCAGCTCCTGGCTGCCTTACACCCACTTGGCTGCCTGTGGCAGGTGGGCAGAGTAGAGCTGGAGCCCCACACAGCAGGTAAGCTGTGCACACTGCCTGGGGCAGCGCTGACAGGTGCAGGCTGGAGTGTGGCATAGGATGCCCTGGGCAGGACTTGACCCATGCAGAGCACCATGGGCTGGATCCAGTCAACTGGTGGGCAACCCCCCATTGCCTGGATCCAATCATTTGGCAGGCTGGATCTGGCCCACAGGCCATATTTTACCCATCCCTGCTATAGAGGGAGAGTACTGAACTGAATATATAGAGTGTGTTCTAGCCCCAATTCAATATCCTCCCTGGGCCGAGGTTCTCAGGACAATACTCTCAGGTGAACTTCCTTTTGCATTCAAAAGGAATTTTGTTTAAAAACTGAGGGTATGCCTTGAAGAGTGCTATTTGTGGTTAACTGGCAGCCATTCCTATATTGTTTGAATGCTACGTCCTGCAATAATAGAACTCATTGCTTCATGCCTATTCATTTAAAAAGAATCCAGCATAGAAATGCAAGCTGGTAGCCTAAAGGCCTCTCCTAAAAGAATGGGGAGTTCATTATGGACAGCTTAGAGACCCATAACTGCCAGTGAACTCTAGACAGATTCATAGATTCATAGATGTTCGGGTCGGAAGGGACCTCAATAGATCATCGAGTCCGACCCCCTGCATAGGTAGGAAAGTGTGCTGGGTTCAGATGACCCCAGCCAGATGCCTATCTAACCTCCTCTTGAAGATCCCCAGGGTAGGGGAGAGCACCACCTCCCTTGGGAGCCCATTCCTGATTTTGGCCACGCTAACTGTGAAGAAGTTCCTCCTAATGTCCAGTCTAAATCTGCTCCCTGCTAGCTTATGGCCATTATTTCTTGTGACCCCCCAGGGGCACCTTGGTGGGTAGAGCCTCACCAATTCCCTTCTGCGCCCCCATGATGAATTTATAGGCAGCCACAAGGTTGCCTCTCAACCTTCTTTTGCAGAGGCTGAAGAGGTCCAGGTGCCCTAGTCTGTCCTCATAGGGCTTGGTCTGCAAGCCCTTAACCATACGAGTGGCCCTTCTCTGGACCCTCTCCAGGTTATCCACATCCCTCTTGAAGTGCGGCGCCCAAAATACTGCACACAGTACTCCAACTGTGGTCTGACCAGTGCCCGATAGAGGGGAAGTATCACCTCCTTGGTTCTGTTTGTCATGCATCTGCTGATGCATGATAAA
>NW_017729028.1:20960784-20967875 GCF_001723915.1 Gavialis gangeticus | reverse complement strand
GTGGGACTTTAGGCCTGTGTTACCCCAAGGACACAGGGCCGCGAGACAGTCCATTCTTGGGGTGGTGGCGGCACGTTACCCCCAGACTAGCGAGTGTGCTCCGGGAGAGGGGTCGGCCGGACATAAGGCGCCCCTAGGGAGGCATTCGGAGCCTGGAAGGTGGTCGGGCGCAGGGAGGTGGGTGGCTCAACGCAGGAGCACCGTCTACTGGCCTGCCTCACATGGTGGAAACAGCGGAGGGATACTAATACCCAGCTGTGTTCCTGAGGTGGGATCTCTGCACCCGCCACATTTCTTATATGTACTTATCTATTATGTGGCCATTTGGGTCCATTTTTGATAAAATGCAGTCATGTTTTCCTATTGGGGGTAGATAAAATGCTCGGAGTTATGTTCGATAACATACGGACAAATGAGCGATGTCAGATACACCTAGGACAAGGGTTGCTGTTGCTGCTGCTTGCTGTGGTGGAATGAAGGGAGCCCTGAGTGAGGTCGGCTTGGACGAGGAAAAAGAAGAGAAAGTTTTGTGTCATGGAAGTGTTTGCAAGAGTAAAGCAAGAGAGAGAAGGACTCTTACTCAGGAGTCTTTCATTATTGCATTGAGAACCTTTCTGGGGGTCTGCGTGCTAATGATTTCCTTCTACAGAGTCTGCTTTGACTACTGCCTGAAAATCCCAAGTGCCTTGGAGGATGTGATGAAAGCTAAAAAGCAGGCATGACAAGGCCTGGGAATGGCAGTGCAGTGAAAACAACAATGCGAGTTAGTGATTGAGCCGAAGCCACCCAAGGCAGAGCAACAGCATGAATGAAGGGTTCTTGTGAAGATCTCACAACCAAGAGCAGTGGTTGCTTCAGCTGGGATAGGCAGCAGCCCCTGGGAATCTGTGCATGCCAAGGGGTGGAAGGTTGACTTCACCAGAAGCTGGATTACTCTGAGTTTGGATGACAAACTGGGCGTGGGGTTTAATGAAGTGAGGAGGGAAGTGGCTACTACCTCATCACATAGGGAACCTGGTTTTCGCTGTTTAAAAATCGCAAATTCTCAGATTAAAAAACCCCAAATCCATGATTAAAATGAAACACCACTATATATATAGGTATCAGTTGAACACACTGTTTTATTGATACATTTATAATTTTAAAGCAGTTTGGAAGCCTACCAGTGCCTCAATCACTATAGCAAAATAAATTCTAAATACATACACATTTTGGCATTTGATTTTGGGATTTTTATCATGGAAGATCAGAACTCCCCCGTCCTCTTTGCTCACCAGGATGCAGGTCCAGCTGCAGCTGTCCCCCCACCCCCGCTTTATGGTGCTGAGCAGCCCATATATGCTGGTGCCCTGCCCATGCCATTGCCCCTCACTCCCCACCCACAACCTCTGGCCCTCTTGGCATCCTTGACATCCCACACACAGCCCCCTCATCCCCCTCATCCTCTGGCTCCCAGGGACCCAGGTCCACAGCCTCCTGCCCCTCAAGCAGTGCCCAAGCCCCGGCTGCCACCTGTGGGAGATGGTGGCTGCTGCGGCAGAGTGGAGCTTGGAGCCTGGCTTAACCTCCCCTGTGGGTGGCACAGCTGGAGCAGAGCTTGTGGCAAGGGCTGATTGTGGGCTCCCCACCCTGATGGTCTCCCTCAAGGCTTCTGCAGCTCAGCAGGTGGGACTTGGTGTGGCAGGGCAGAGCAGGGCGAAGCAGGGAGGTTCATACCATCACTGGGAGCACCATGCTGCCATATTGAGGCTCCCCCTGCAGCAGCAGGGTGCAGAACTCTGTGCTGCTGCCCCTGCTGCTGCTGGGTGGGCAGGGAGCATCTCGCCACGGTGGCACGGGGGCTTGCAGCAGCTGCACTAATCTTCCCTGCTCCACTCTGCCCCACCCTGCTGCACCAGGTCCTGCACTGCTGAGGCCCTGCGGGAAGGCAGCAGGGTGGGAACCCCTAAGCCTGCAGTGGCCAGCCCGCATCTACCCCTGCTCTGTGCATAAATCTGGGAGGCACATGTAGCAGGCTCACCTTTCAGGGCTTGGGTTGAGTCCCAGGCTTGAGAGCCTGCTGTTTTGACTGGTGGAGCCCATCCACCAATCAGGAGGCAGCAAGAGAAATAAAGTCACGCCCCTTTTCTGAGAAGAGCTCCCCCGGACCTGATTGAAGACTGTAAACTGTCAGGCCCGGAAGACTTCAGGGGCGGAGCCCTGGAGCGTATAAAAGGAGCTGCATGCCCAGCACGAGGGGCTGATGCAGCGAGGAACTCAAGAAGAGCAGAGCCAAGGAAAGCTGGGGAGCTCTCCCCCAGTGGGCAATAGGTCCAAGGCTCCTGAAGCTGCCACTGGAGGTGCAAGACCGCTCAGGCTGTTGATGGCGCACAGAGACAGTGCGTGGAGACCCAGCTCTGGGAGTGGTGTGAGACCGTTCAGGCCCATCATGGTGTGCGGTTTGGGAGTTGCAAGTGGTGGCTTGAGCTTGCAACCCTGGAGAGCCAGGAGGCCACACGGTGCGTAGGGTGGTGCATGGGCCCGAGCCTTGCAGGCCGTGGCAGGGCTGCTTAGGCATCATTGTGAGTAACCCCAGTAGGTGGCTGGGCAGGGTGGTGTGCAAGCAGCGCACGATGGAGCAGAGCCAGGGAGCAGCGGAGGCTGTTTGGGTTAGCCACCTGGCGTAAGGATGGATGGCTAGAGCCTGGCCTGTGCTAAAAGAGCCCTCAGTGCTGAGCCAGGGCATGGGGTGTGAGGCCCAGGAGCCAGCAGCAGTGGTGCAGCAGCTTGGGTTGAGTCCCGGGCTTGAGATCCTGCTGTTTTGACTGATGGAGCCCATCCACCAATCAGGAGGCAGCAAGAGAAATAAAGTCATGCCCCTTTCCTGAGGGGAGGAGGAGCACAGGGTGGGGAGGAGCCCAGTGGATCAGGAGAGGCCTGGAGAGGTGCTTCAGCAGAGGAGATCCCATCGAGCTGCACCCTGACCACGGTCACCTGAGGGAGCGTGAGTCATTGGGCCCTTGGGTCCCACAAGGGAAAGATGTTTGGGGCGAGCAAACCCAGAGAAGGGGCTGGGTGAGCAGCCCCCCACCTAGTCAAGGCCCTTGGGGGGGGGAGCCTGGTGCTTCCTGGACACCCCTCAAGGGACTCCATTAGAAGGAGGACTATCTCTTGCCATGGGTCAGGGACTGTATTAAGGAACAGGTGTTATTAAGATTGTTTCTGTTTGCGCCTTATATTTTGTAATTGAAATGTTGTATTGTGATGTTGCGTTGATGCCACTGAAATTGTTTTATTGTGATGGGTAAATAGTGTTATTTACGGTTTGACCTTGGTTATTGGTTAATGTTCACTGTGTAAACATGTGTATATGATATTTAGTTTTATCTTTATGTATATTATAACTCAGTAAATTGTATCTAGTTAAGAACTTTGGGCTTGGGCTAACTCTATAGAGGAAAGAGGGATCTGCTCGAAATTCTGGCATCCCTCTCACAGCACCCCCTCCTGCCTACCTGTCCCATCCAATTAGGAATAGGGCACATGCTTGGGTGTAACTGGGTTACACACGTGTCCCCCATACCCCCTGCCTCCCAGGAGTGCACGCATTGCTGGGGAGCCAGCCCCCCCCCCAGATGAGCTGCCTATGGCCCCATCCCACTCCCCACCTGGGCCCTGTGGCTGCACATGACCCCGGCCCCAAGCTCCATGTACTGCCTGGGCTGGGCAACAGCCCAAGCCCCAAACCTGCTCAACTTCCTCCCTCCCTCACTATGGGGGCCTCAATTCCCTTCCCATGCCCCACACACCTACCTGCAGGAGCTGTTTTCCAAGCTGCCTGGTGGCCTTGTGCATCTGTGTGTGCACATGCACATGGTGCCCTGTGCCTGACTGCCCTCCTCCCGCTCCCCCCAGCCCCTTGTGAGCTGGTACTCTGCCAGCCTGCAAAGGGAAACCCACTGTTTCCTGTGTTTTTCTCCTTAAAATGAGAAAATTTGGGTTTTACCACATTTTCCCATTGCAAACAGAAAACCTGGATTCCTACTCATCAGCCACTCACAGCTGTGGGAGGAGGATGTGGCACTGGACTATTGCCAAGGGATCCTGGAGGGGGAGCTTACTTGCATCACTGTTAATTTATTATTTAGGTTTCTCTGAATTTCATTGTGCTTCCCTTTCCCCTTTAATAGAGTCCTGTTTAGTTAACCTCTGCTGCAGCTCACTTCTTTTAAGTGGGGAACTGCTGCTCACTGGGAGCACCTGAATGCTGATATATTAATTTCCCTAGATTTTTAGGTGAATAATTTTTTTGAGCTCGTATTACTTGAATTTGTTAGTAGGAATCACTTGAAGGTGATTCTGGCCCTTTTTAAGGCTAAACTATGCCTGGCAGAAAGGTATAAAAAGGAATGAATTGTTTTTGGAAAAACTCAGTAATTCAGGAGTTATAATCCAATTCACTTTTAAAAAAAATGTAAAGGTCGGAAGATCTGGAAGAAAATATGACCTAGTATATGGCATTAGTGTATTAAGAGGCTGGATTTGTAAAGCAAAACATACTATATTAGCAAGACTGCTGGAGAATAAGATTGTAATAGAAAATGGATATATAAAAATCTATGCGGTAGATACATGAGAGCTGGGTGGAAAATGTTGGAGTTACTGATATTTTTAACAATTATTTCATATTAAAATGTTGCTAATGTGTATATTAACACACTTAAAAGTATTATTAAAATAAACTCTGCACTATGGGCTTGATTGTACATGCATTGTTTCATGCCAGTTTTTAATGGAGCTACACCAGCAAAAAGCTAGTGTAATGCAGTGCAGAATCAAGCCCTGAAAATGATACAGGGCTGTTCTTAGGCTAGGTCGCACAGTCTAATTATGAATTCTCTTATGGTGAAATTTATGTATTTCAGAGGGCTAGCATCACAAAGCCTTCTCCATGGGGGTGAACTTATTACCCTTGGAGTGATTTTGATTATGATTAAAATCTATTTCAACATAGCACAGCCAGTGTATAAATAAAGCATTATTACATTCAAGTCCTTCACAAACTAGATAGAGAAGACCCTTTGGGTAAATCTGACAGCTTTTGTTAGACCAACTCAAATAGTTGGAAAAATTCTGTGCAAGCTTTCAGGTATAAATATCCTTCGTCACAAACTAGATGGCTTTTATATGGTGACATGACAAGTTTAGTTTTTTAGAAGGTCAATAAATAGCAATAGATGTACTAGTGTGCGGATTAGGATGTGATAATAAATACCTCGTCTTTCTTTTTATGACTATTGGGCTGTATAAATTGGGCATTGTACCACAGTGCCCTGTTATGGGATATGATATGGCCCCATCATTATAATTAAATCCTCTCTACAACCATTAAGCACATGGCAGCTCTGTTGGATACTACTCATCTTTCTTTTAGTTCACTGGTGGAATAAATGACAATGACAGATCACTAGTGATTGTGTTTTTGGGTCCTGATTTCATATTTATACAAAAAGTCTCTCTATCCTTTTTTTCCTCTTTTCAGAAGGAACCATTGTATATGACATGATAGAGGCCAGTCAGTAGGGCTGATGATTTCTCTAAACAGTGGTTGGTCTGAAACACCTTTGGTAACCTGCACCTATCTGCCCATATCCATATGGTATGGTTATATCCATATCCACCTATCTGCCTATATCTACAGATGTTATCCATGGATGAGTATCAGTCTAGGTACCAGACCAATTTCTATTTGACACATCATATGTTCTTTTTCTTCTTTATCCAACTTGAACTTCCTACTTCCCTATCAGAAGGAGAAAGTGGCATCCTTTTGAAGCTTCACTCTGGCTTCATTTTTTTCCTGGCAAGAGCAGAGCCCTTTTCTCCTCTACAAAAATGGTGTATCCTTCATATAAGTTAGCAAACTCAAAGTAAAAACCCTAGCAAAGGCACTTACAGTTAACTAACTAGAGTTGAAAACACACCTTTTTCATAATACAAAGATCTCAGTTTCCTGAGCAACACAGGGTCATGGAAGCTTAAGTCACCCTTCTACTTCAGCCATACAACGCTGATAATTCAAAACTGCTTTCTGCCACAGATCCAAATAAAAACTAAATTTTAACCACTTCCATATTATATGAGCTCCATGCAGTTTAATGTTTAGACTGAGTGTATTTGCAAATAAATCAATACAACATTAGGGTTTTTCCTTTAATAGATTTAAGCTGCAGTTGGGTGGAAAAGAAAAATGTGCAAAGCCGCAAGCTGATTCAAAGGCTGGTCAGCATCATTGGTGAACATTTTTCTGCAGCACAGATCTTTTTACACAAGAAAGGAAAGCCCATTCAGACTGCTGTAGAGTATAATTGTACATGACAGTCCATGTTAACTTTCAGTAGTTTAATGGAAAAAAATAAATACTTCAGATTTTTTTTTAACTGGACCCAAACAGCTGCCCAATGTGTAATAGGCTCTTGTTTTAGGTTTTTGGTTTTTTTTGTTTTGGCCTGACCATTTCATATTGACTTAGGTCAGTACAAATGGCAATATACTTACTGCAATAGAGACTAACTCAGCTGAAAAATCAGAATTTAAAATAACTGTGGCCAAATACTAGCTTTGTGAAATGTGCCACTTTGTGGTAGAAGTATGCATTTCCTTTAAGTCATCTGCTTGGATACTGAACATTGCAGGCAGGTCTTAGCTAAATGGAGTTTTCTGCCATCTGAGATTTCACCTGCTAATCAAAGCAAACCTTTTGCTGTATTTTTGTAGGGGTTATGAAGAAAATGATTATGCAATAATTACATAAACAACATGTTATTTATACATCAAAGATGTATTTAACGCACTCTAAGTTACAGATACCCTTTAGTGCTCTTAAACATCATTACTAGCAATTTGCTCACAAATATTGAATTCTGCAGCCAGTCCATAACGGGTAGGGAAAATAATTTATTCTTCAGTGGGAGACTTTGAATAACAAAGGAAAGTATTTACTCCATAGAAAAAAATCAGTAATAATGCAAAGCACTTTCTGCTTTAAAACATGATCTCATTACACAGTCAGTTCATGCTTACTTCTCAGAGTATTCTATTTATTAAAGTCT
>NW_017729028.1:20952502-20955784 GCF_001723915.1 Gavialis gangeticus | reverse complement strand
GGACCTGCTTGAGATGCATCTGTGGATGCATGATAAGGTGTGGTTGGCCTTCCTGACTGCCTCCCCACACTGCCGGCCCATGTTCATCTTGGAGTCAATGATGACTCCAAGATCCTTTTCCGCCTCTGTACCAACAAGAAGGGAGTTTCCCAACCTGTAGGTAAGGTGCCGGTTGTTCCTCCCCAGGTGCATCACTTTGCACTTTTCAGTGTTGAATCCCATCCTGTTCTCATCCGCCCACCTCTGTAACCTGTCTAGGTCCGATTATAGCCTATTCCTCCCTTCTAGCATGCCCACTTCCCCCCACATCTTAGTGTCATCTGCGAATTTGAACAAGGTGCTTTTTACCCCTTTGTCTAAGTCGCTGATGAAGATGTTGAACAGTGCAGGCCAGAGGACCGAGCCCTGTGGGACCCCACTGCCCACATCCCTCCAGGTCGAATAAGACCAGTCCACCACCACTCTCTGGGTGCGGCCCTCCAGCCAGTCAGTGACCCATCTGATTGTGTAGGTATCAACACTACAGTCCCCTAGTTTTTTAATGAGAATGGGGTGAGAGACCGTGTCGAAGGCCTTCCTAAAGTCCAGAAAGACTACGTCCACTGCGGCACCTGCATCCAAGGATTTGGTGACCTGGTCGTAGAAGGCCACCAGGTTGGTCTGGCAGGACCTGCCGCTAATCAACCCATGATGGTTGCCCCTAAGCATAATCTCCCCCACTGGCCCCTCGTGGACATGCACCAGGATAAGTCTCTCAAAAATCTTGCCTAGGGTTGACGTAAGACTGACTGGCCTATAGTTTCCCAGGTCCTCCTTCCTCCCTTTTTTGAAAATGGTAACCACATTGGCCCTTTTCCAGTCTTCTTCATACACAATATTGTAGATTTAGAATGGAGAGGAAATAAAGTAAATTCCCTCATATGTTGAATTATGTAATTGTTAAACGAACTGTTAGTGAGACATTAAATTATACTCCTGCCTTCTAGCTACCCAGAGTCATTGGTTCCACAGCATTTTTTGTAAATCCTTACCCAAATCAAATTCAGTTAATTGCTTTCTCATTGTCTGCATCCCCACTGCAGTTTTAGATGGATATTTAATTCTTCATAATGTTATCATGACTGGTGACGATTGAACAGTATAGTTATAATTTTGTACATTTTTTGCCAGTATTGAGGGTGGGAGAAATGTCAGAACAATTTCCCAAATATTCATAAAAAGCTGGATACAGTTATGAGTATAAAGAAGAGGACAAGCATTCTTTAGCTAATATCTAGGAAGTATTAGAAGGGGTCTTAAGGTTCAATATATCTAATTTATACCTCAAGCAAGAAACTAGAAACTTGACTTTTCAAATACATGCAGGACACCCTATAGTGCATTCACTGTATAAATCATTAGGCAGCATAACTAATGTGTTTGCATGTGTGTGATGCAGGGATGGACATTAAAGGCATTTTTACATGTGTTGCTGATGCAGCGCTGGGCACTTTTAATTAGCAAGCCGTGCTAATTAAAAGCCCCCTCATGTCACAGGTATCAGCAGCACAGCACGCCTCTGTGCTGAGAAAATGGTGGTGGTGCTCTTTGAACTAAAGCGCATTGAACGTGTTTTAGTTCAAAATGTACTGCTGCCATTTTCTCAGCGCAGAGGTGCACTGCACTGCTGATACACGCGGCACGTGAAGCTGCCAGAGCACATCCGTTTACATGCTGCAACAGAGTACATTAATCCAGTCTGCTGTGATGCGCTGGATTTCCAGTGTGTTGGACCAGGCTCCCTGCATGTGTGTAAGTGCCCTAAGTGTATTACTGCATTCATTATACATCAAGAGAGAACAGAAAGAAATACAATACATCAAGAAAAACAACGAAACTCCATGGGAGAAAATATCCTGAGGCCAGGTACAGACATTATATTTTTCCTGGGATAAGCGATCAGAAATTGGTCTCTACCCATAACAGAACAGAAGTTTGGCACACAAAACTGGTCCAGGCCTGTAACAGAACAGAAGTTCAGTGCACACAGACTAGTTTTAAAATGTTGGAACCCAGTCTAAGATTTGCTCACCACCACCAAAGGGTGAACGTTTGTTCTGTTCACTACTGATATAATCTATGCCACTTACAAAAAACCACGTAACTTTGATCAATTCTGCCTCAGTCTTTTTGAGTGTCTGTACTTGGCAGCAGTCTCACCATAAATACAAGGACTTGCATTGTTTATTAAAATTGACATATAAAAATACTTGTTTTTGGTCCATTCTTGGTTGAATCACCTTTTTGTATCCTATTAAAAGACCAATTGAAAACAGTGATCTCCATACAGCCCTTAACATTTTGTACTTTGCCACTATTCTTTCTAGAAGAGAAGAATCATACTATTAGTCTGAAAACAAGTAATGCATCTACTAGTGTGGCATATAATGTTTAGAGACAGTCTTTGCAATACTTAATGCCAGGGCAAGCATATGACCCATTTGCCCAATATGTAAAGTATAACAACACCATTATGAAGTGATGATATGTTTACATACCCTTTGTAACAGGATTAAAGTTTTCTTAATTGTCCCCTGCTTGAACCTAATGTAATGTTTTTGGTGTGTCCTATAGAATAATATTGAAAGAATGAACAAATCAGTGGCGGAACCTTCTGAGATTTGCCTAATTACAACTCAAATTGTTCCCATATTGGAAATTACATGCATATAATGCCTTTTGGGGCACAGAGTAGAAGAAGCATATGAAGGTCAGCCAACAGTGCATTGCAGTGAGTGCTGTCTCCATGAACTTTTTAAAAGTCGTTTTCATGCAATGAGACACACATTAATTTACTAGAAACAGATTTTAGAATTGCTTTATCCAGTTTTGGAGGGCTTAATTCTGCAATCCACATAAACCTGCTGTAATAAATATAAATTTTGATTGCACTGAGTCCATTTAGATTTTCACAAGCAGAAACCACTCCGCAGGGTCAAGCATGGAATTAGAATGATCCTGTTACAGCATAGGGATCAAGTTCTGCTCGTCCTGAAAGCTCCCAAACACCTTCACAGAATTTAGATCGGGTCATCCCTCAGCATCCAAAAAATCCTCAGTAGGAAACTTTAGTGGCCAAGAAATATCAGATGGCACCACATGTATATCTCTGAGATGCAGTCCATTTGCTATCTGTGATGTGCAAATATGTTATCACCTTATTGTATCCCGACACAAATCCCTAAAATCTTGTCTTTATATGCATATGCACTTCAAGAGCAGCTGATGGCCAAAAGGTAGTAA
>NW_017729028.1:20944177-20947502 GCF_001723915.1 Gavialis gangeticus | reverse complement strand
TGCAAATATGTTATCACCTTATTGTATCCCGACACAAATCCCTAAAATCTTGTCTTTATATGCATATGCACTTCAAGAGCAGCTGATGGCCAAAAGATAGTAAATTCAGCAGAATGGAACTTGAATCCAGTAAGACGCATGCATGGATTATCCCTGTGTAAACAGCTGAGGCCTATTAAAGATTAGTTAGATCATACTGAAGCTTTACCTAAGGGCTGATGTTTTAAAAGACGAAAATGAACCTTTTCTCTATTGCTTTTGCTAAAGATAAAGAATCTTATCTTGAAAGCTAGTATTTTGGCCTTACACACACACACACACACACACACACACACACACCCACACACACACACACCCACACACACACACACCCACACACACACACACCCACACACACACACACCCACACACACACACACCCACACACACACACACCCACACACACACACACCCACACACACACACACCCACACACACACACACCCACACACACACACACACACACACACACACACACACCTCAGAAACAGTGCTTCAAAATCATAAAAAAGCTCAAACCCCAAAATGAGCTCCTCTCCCACCCTCCCCCCTGCAAAAAAAGTCCAAACCCAAACACCTGTGGTCAAAAACTGGGGGCACACATAAAAGGCAGTTTCTACGTACCTCACATTATTAATATTATTTGATAAGACTCTAAAAACCCATTAATTTCTACCTTTCACCCTGCAGTTTACTTTGTCAGTTGTATTTTAAAATCATATGACCTTCCACACTTGCCTATTGCAAAATATTTCATAGAATCAGCCCCATCCCCAAACTGGGAACTGGTTGTAGGATCTTGTGCCTAAGGGCTCCCTCGGAGTAGCTGCTCACTTCAAAAGCAACATTTTCTGAAGGAAGGAAGTCGATTTGGTGCCCAGTGATTATAGGTCAAAGGAACACCTAGCAAACACAAATTTATATAACAGAAATAAGCACAATGGGATTTGCTTGATGGCAGTTCAGTGAAGTTCATATAGGACGTCTTGGGAGCATTTACCACTGGTCTATCCTACAAGTGGCCATTGTCCCTCAGAGTACGCCAGTGCTGGTATTACTGCCAGCACCATTTTCACAGATAAAAGGAAAATGTGACTATCCGGCAGCTTTATGCTTTGATTTCCTTTGTTTTTTTGGAGAGAGTTCATTAATGAAAGTTTTTGTCCTGGCCGTACCTCCATTTTAAAACTCTTCATTCATCCTTCATCAGAGCAGTCCAAAAATTAGCTACTGAATAAAACCTGGAAAACTCCTCACCATGATGAGAAAGGGAATGAAAGCAGGGCTTTCAGGCTGTGTGAGAAGATTTGACCTATCATGATGCACACGTTTTTATCAATAATTTTGTCTAGTAGTTATGAACACTGCACCTTTGTTTGACAGATCTGCTGCGGATGATTTCAGAGGTTTATGCAGCTCAAAACCAAACATCGTCATGGCTAAAAATTTCTACCCTACTGGCAGTTCAGTTCAAATAGTTAATAGAGAAAGGCCAGAACACTGAAATCACATTGGAATGGCAGCAAAATTCCAGGCAGCTAAGGTCTGGGGACTATGTTTCACCCATTACAGACCTGAAAAATGGCCATGCAAAGGAACACCTACCTAGCAGGCTTCTTCCCATTCAGAAACAGGGCATGGGTGCATCTCGAATCATTAAAAGCTGTGACCAGGTTCTCTGTGGTGACGCAGATACTTTGTGTGGCACCACCAGTGCACGCTGGCTCTCGGGCAAGCAGAACTGGAGTAGCTTCCTCGGGAAGACGTATAGAGCTGGCTTCCACATCACTGCACTCCTATGCTAGCCAAAAAGTATGGCAGAAGGAGGAGGACATGTTATGGACTTCCTTGCATGGTGCCAGTCCAGGATTGTGACTTCACCCTCTTTTAGCTGTGAGCAGGAAGAGAAGAACTCAGATTGCTCCCGGTTTCTCCCTGGATGCAGGGAAGCCCTATTCCATTTTTGCTCTCTCCCTGCCCTGAACTCAATATCATGCAGTTTAGTCAGATCCCAGAATCTGCTTCCTATTGTGTGCATTGCCTGTGTAGGCAAGCAGCAACCATTTCCAGTGGAAAAAAATATGCAGAGACGGTACCAGTCATTTCTGGAAATCATCTACTGTTGTTCTTTCCCTAAATGGAGCAGCAAATGATTTGTTGCTGCTACTAATGTTGGCAGTTTGGTGGGTGTTATCTCAGACAATCAGCTTTGGTAGCAAAAACATTTCTCAGAGCTCCCTTGGCCTGGTTCATTGCAAAGGAACACTAACAATTTAAGTTGAGTCTGAACTAGCTGCTTAGATGGGGACTGCCAAGTCTTTGTGCATGCTTCTGTGCAATTATAATTATGAAAATTGCTCTCCAGCTTGTGAAATGGTGGAGACTTGCAGGCGTTTTTAATTAAGAGGCTGTCAAAAATATATGTGGTTTCAGTACACAAAACCATGGCATTTAGGGAAAAAAAAATTAAAAATCCTTGTTAATTCATGGATCTAGGACTCCTTCCATGCCATTATCTTGACTTTTAAAGCTGTTGTCATAATGGTCTTCAGAGCAATTATATTCTGATTAAAGCAATGTTACTATGAATTATGATAATGCCACTTTGGAGCCACAGTTATGGTGAGAGCTGGGTAAATTTTAAGAGAAAATATTGAGAAATGATTGTTTGACAAAATGCTTCAAGTTTGCTTTGATGGCAAGTGTACCTAGGTAATACGGTAGTCTCCATCACTATGAGGCCCAGGTGCTCAAAGGGATTCAGTCATGGCAACGCTCAGTGTCACCAGGCCTAACTTACAGATCCCAGAGTGGAATTTGCAGCTCCAAGTTAGGCACCCAAGTTCTATATGAGGAGAATTAGGTTCAAGCCGTGGGATGCATACCACCTACCACGGTGAGCAACGGGTAGTCTAAGCAAACCAATGGGAAGTGCTTCAGGGCTGGACTTAGCCTCCATGCAGGTATCCGTGTGAAATTGTGTTCCTAAGTTTTTCCTTGGCTGGGGACTGCCCAAAACAGGATAGTCCCCAGCCAGCCAGCTCCAGGCTGCACTTGCTGGGGACACCTAGGTTCCCTCCCCGGGGCCAGGGTCAGGGTAGCAACAGAGCCAGGAACTCCTCCCCCACTGAGCCGGGAAGGGGCTCCCTGCCTGCATTGAGCCCTTTAAACATGGTGCAGGCAGTGGGGGAGGGGTTCCCTCTAGGGTGCGCATGTGTGCAGCTCCACACAACTAGAAGTGTGGCCGTGCACAGACTTTTCAAGGCCGTGCACCGGGGGGGGGGGG
>NW_017729028.1:20940613-20943969 GCF_001723915.1 Gavialis gangeticus | reverse complement strand
AGCAGTCAGCCAGGTCTGACCACTCACGTAGGTTCCTAGCCAGAATGCAGGACCTCCATCTAACTGAATAACACTGGAGTTTTAAGCAAAGTGAATGAGACATTGTTTATCATGTGAGTATTATGTAATTTCTTGCAATTGTATTTGTATTCCCTTTGTGAGACCTCAGATGGGGTCCTTTTTAAAGCTGTTTGATATTGCCTGTTTTCTAATAAAATGTTACAAAAAAAAAAAGAAAAGAAAACTTCGTTGGAGCTGGCGGAGCCTGCACCAGTCCCCCACCCTAGTTTCCATCCCTGCCTTGCCTCACCTCAGGGAGGAGCCGCTGCCTGCCCCAGTGAGGCTCTGCCAGCTCCGGGACACTGCTCCGCTCCCCTGCATGGCACTTACCTGAAGCTGGCGGAGCCTGTGCCAAGCTCTGGCTCCAGCCCCTGGTCCCCGGCTCCAGCCCCCGGCTCCCGGCTCCAGCCTCTAGCCCCTGGTCCCCAGCTCCTGGCTCCAGCCCCTGGCCCCAGCCTCCAACCTTGAGCCCCCGGCCCTAGCCACCAGCTCCAGCTCCTGGCCCCAGCCGCTGGCTCCCGGCTTCTGCCTCCAGCATCCGGACCCAGCTCCAGCCTCCAGTCCCTGGCCCCAGCCCCCGGCCTTTGGCTCCCAGCTCTCAGCCCCCTTTGGTAAGTGTCCCATGCCGAACCGAGGCGGCGCGCTCACGGACAGAGGCGGCATGCTCATGGACTGCTGCCCCTTAGAGGGAACATTGAGTGGGGGACGAGTGGGGCACAGGCTCTTGGCTGTGGGGTACCTTGCGGCTGCAGGTTCCACAGGATAGGACAGGCCAGCCCTGGCTATGGCACCATTACTAATACCAAGTAACTTTGCTACTTGCATTTGCAGGTAGCAAATTTTCTTGGGATTAGGGAGATTTACTGTGAAGTAAGCATGTGCACATGTGGACACACATGCTTACCTCACAGTAAACGATGCTAATTCACTGTTAAGCATCTCATGTAGATGAACCTAAGATAGTCTACATTTAAAGTCTAGAATAGAGAGAGTTCATCACACATGAGATAGTTCTTCTAATCTGCATTCAGCCTGAATGGGAAAGATAGACTTTCACCACTTTTTGCAAGCTGAGCAAACCCGTTTTCAGAAAAATGAAACCAGTCAAACATCTGCCCTTCAATCTCTCTGTGCATTACTACAGGACTTCCCATTTTAAAAGATATAACTTGCGTTTCCCACTCCTGCCTCCAGATGGGACATATCTTGCATTTTGAGAAATACTGGTCTTTGGATGACTTCCCCTGCATGATTAAAGTGATGCTGACGCTGCAATGGCTACCTGAGTTTGCAGAGAGACGGAAACGAGCTCTAGACTGTCTCATTTGTTTCAACGGATGTCAAAGGTTCTGCAAACTCAGAAAGCCATTTGCAGCATCAGCTACATTTAATCATGCTATGATGGTTTTCTTTGCAACCCTAACAGCTAGAGGCTTTTTAAATAAAAGCTGAGATTTGGCAAAGTCCTTAAGGCAGAAACACATTACATATTGCAAAATATTCAAACACTATGACAGTGAGGACCATTCAAAGACATAAAAGAGAAAAATGAGCAGGTTTGCACAGGCCTTCCTCATCTGTTCTGCTCCCTGGAGGGTGGAAAAGATTAGTGAGGGTTTCTGTTCCCTCCTTCCAAGCCTTCTCTTTTATCTTATCCAATGAATGTTTAACACAAAATACATAAACAGGCCTGGGAGGAGGGACTGGAACCCGAGTCTCCATTTTTCCAAATTAATTAACACATCACTGGGTGTGTCTACACATAAATTTAAGTGCACTTGTGTTAAACATGCAGACTTTCCCGCACAACCCAGGACCAGCCAGGAACTGTTGCAGTCAGGAGCAGGTCCCAGCCTCATGCCACAATTGGGTGACTGAGGCATGGGGCTTAGAAAGAGCTGCAGGGATGGGGCAGGTCCCAGTCCCCTGCCCCAATCCACTGGTGATCAGGGCATGGGGCTGGGACCTGCCCCTCTCCTGCAGCAATTTTCAAGCCCCATGCCCCTGATCAGGGAGCCAGGGCCAGGAGCTTCCTGCTGCCAGGGCAGGGGGTCATTGTCCCCACCTCAGCAGCAGGCAGCTTCTTGGGGCCAGGAAATAGCTGTCTCCTGGCCCAGTGCTCCCTGCCAGTGTCTGTGATAGCACCTAAGGGGAGCCTGGAACTCCCTGTGGTGGCTCAGGGGTGCATTGCAGAGCTGCAGGGTACTGGGAGCAAATCCTCTCCCTAATTCCTGCATGTGTAGACACCTACCCAAAACCTCTTACTGGGCACATCTACAGGTGTCACTATGGTGATGTTAGTGCACCATAATTTAGTACTTCCTTATTTTTAGCAGTTACTTCACTGTAGCGGCATGCTATACTGGAGGAGTGTGTCGCTACAGCAGTGTAACTGCTGGTCATGTGTAGACACTCGTGGATGCTACATCAACATAGTGCATTGCTACAGTGATGTAGCATCATGTATGGATGCACCCATACTAGTTTACTGCACAGTAAATCTAGGCTGGCGTAAATGCATGTGTAGATGCTCTTCTTATGACTCAAGTAGCTAGAGGCTTGATATTGGAGTTACTGAATTTCTGTGGCCCCCTCATTCAGGAGGTCAGATTATGGAGCATAACAGTCCTTTCTGGATTTAAAATCTCTAAACAGAGGTACTTGTAAAATTTAAACCTTCTTAGGGGTGTGGAATGTTCCTCTTTAGAGCGCAAGGCTGACCTCTACAGGGGGTGGAAGGAGGTGGAGTCCTTCCACTTCTTTCCCCCAGGTTTTATGTTAAGCTAGTTGTAACAATGATTTGTAGATATTTCTGTGGCTAAAATGTGGCACATAGTCTGTTGTAATCCATGGGATTATGGATAAATCAGTACTGCAGAATCTTGAACACCTCTGTGCTATGTGTTACTATATTTTACCAATGTGCTAACTACTTAAGACCAAGGGGTGTGGAGCTGTTACGGACCAGTTAATGAAAATGAAACAAAACAACAAAGGATTAATTGCTCTTTAAACACTTATGTCTAATGTGAGAGGTTGGAATGAACGATCCTTGAGGTCCACTCAAATCCTGTGATTCTACATGTGGAAAGGAAAATTGCATTTGGGGTGACAGCAGTTTGGGAGACATATGCTAGAGCTGTCAACAGTAAAACATCTTTAGATTTAGACATCATGATGAATCTGGTTAGGAATTTTTCAGTAAAACATTTCTTTTCCCATAGGAAGACATTGAATCACCAAAAACAGAACTTTTCAAAGGAAAAGGGTACTTTTAATGTTTTTTTTTTTTTATA
>NW_017729028.1:20930453-20935613 GCF_001723915.1 Gavialis gangeticus | reverse complement strand
GACATTGAAGAGTATCTGTCCAAGGACCGAGCCCTGCGGGACCCCACTGCCCACGTCCTTCCAGGTTGATACCAACCCATCCACCACCACTCTCTGGGTACGACTCTCTAGCCAATTTGCCACCCACCGGACTGTGTAATCATCCAAGTCACAGCCTCTTAACTTGTTCACCAGTATGGGGTGGGATACTGTATTGAAGGCCTTCCTGAAGTCAAGGTAAATGATATCTACCCCTACCCTCGCGTCTGGGTTCTTTGTAACCTGGTCATAAAAAGAGACTAGATTAGTCAGGCATGATCTACCTGCTATGAATTTGTGATGGTTTCCCATCAGCCTAATTTTTCCTGCTGGGTTCTCACATATATGAACCTTAATAATTTTTTCAAAGACTTTACCAAGGATGGAGGTGAGACTGACTGGCCTGTAGTTGCCTGGATCCTCCTTCCTCCCCTTCTTGAAAATAAGGACTACATCAGCCCTTTTCTAGTCCTCCGGGACCTGGCCTGTGTGCCATGAGTGCTTAAATATTCTTGCCAGTGGCTGTGCAATGACATCAGCCAGTGCGTTCAGTACCCTCAGATGGAGCTCATCCGGGCCTGCCGACTTAAACACACCCAGTCCTTCCAAGTAACTCTGCACCATGTCAGGGTCAACGCTTAGTAGTCTGGTGCCCTGCTGTTGTCTCTCTACGAACCCATTGTGAGTATTTCATTACTTGAAAGTATTTCATTAGTCGAAATAGTCTTGAGAAGAATGTTTTGAAGTTGTTAAACTCCTTTCTCTTGACATTTTCCCCCCAGAAATCCAGTTTTGTGTTTTAAGGCAAATTTTTATTTTGCTATTTAAATTAATTATAGTAAAAATACATTTAAAATAGGAATGGCCAAAATTAAAACAAATGGTATCAACATGATCAAAGTGAAATGTTCATCTTCAGATTTTTATTGACAAAAAAGTTTTGAAAATTCAAATTTCAGAGGTGACTGAAATGGAGTATGAGTACCTTCACATAGGGAAAGGAGTTGATACTAGTGGTTCAGACTAGTACAACAAAACTGATACTAAACTATTAATCTAATATGCACACTTAGCGTGAAACCACTAACACATGGTAAATACAGTCAATACTTCTCTCTTACCTTGCAGTAAAAACTTCATTTGCATTTATTAATAAATAAGTGACCTCAGTGAAAAAGAGCTTAAAATAACTTGGTTTACCTTCCCTTTACTATGAGTAATGGCACATGGGCAGTTACTCTAGAGCAGTTGATACCTGTTAACTCCTCAACTTTTATCTCATGATAAATATTTTATCTAAACCCTTAATGCAACAACTCATTTAACCAGATTGAACTTTTTTTTTTAATATGTACATTTTTGCAATTGTCACGTTGGCTTCTGGCTTATGACAAGGATAACTCAACTTGCTGGTTGAATTAATAAATGCCAAAAATAAATATCATTTAAAAATCAAAATCTCTCAGATCACCAACGTCTCATTCAGATTCAGAGTGGTCCAAAATTTCAAATACAAATCTGTCACCCCAAGTTTCTTGGCTTTGAAGTCTCCTGTGACACTAACCTTGGTTGCTGGAAACATGTTTTTCACATTTGAAAATGTCTGTCACATTTTGGAGCATCTCGGTGGATTACCTCACAGTGGCATGCAGCACACAGGAAATCTGAAAAATATGCTGCTTTAACCTGCCCTTAAGGAAATGGCACTATTCAAAGTAGGGTGTGTTTTAAATCTTGCTTGCTTGTTTGTATAACTGCACAACACGGCACCGGCTACACTGAAACGTGGAGGTCGTATCTGGAACCACAGGGCTGTTCTGAGGATAAGTTCATTAATGTGGGTAAGGCGCGTGGGTAAGACGGCAGTGTAAAAGTGGAGGTTTGAAGCAGTGAGGGATTTGTTTGTGAAGTGCAAGCTGAAACTGCTTCATAATGGATTCAGTTTATGAAGTAATGAGACTTTTATCAATTCAATTTGGCTCAAGTCATCCAGGCTTTATTGACACCAGGAGCAAGGATACGCTGAAGTGTATGAAAGGGCCGAGACTTCTGTAGAGCTGTGCAAATACAGGGGTTTTGCTGCTTGAACTAGAAAATAACAACAAAGCCATGCAGATTGAACCAAAGTGGGTTTTTTTAATATTGACCAGATTTTTTTTGCTGGCATTTCAGGGACACGCAAGGTCCATTTACCTTTTAGGGTTATTTAATCCCTTTAGTCTCACTTTAAATGTTTAGGTAATTTTGAAATGAATCTGCCTATTTTAAACAAAAAGAATGAAGATTTCCATTTAGAAAGTATCAAAATAAACTTTTAACACATGCAGTTTAACACTTATTTAAATTCCCCCCACCCCACCACACTTTTAATTTGAAGCTGTATCCCAAATTCAGCTTGACTTTATGAATAATTTTGGCTCCCTTCACATCTCATCCTGTAAGGTCTCTATCATTGGTGGGTCAGGTCTCCCATGATAGAGCTTCACAGTAGGCACATCTACATGTGCAATTAATGTGCCTGAATTTTCTGCACAGAAAATTCAGGCTCATTAAAGCACTCCCTGGTGCATGTGAATGTGCGCACCCCCTGTTTGAAGCAAATAGCCTGACAGGAGCAACCCAGTCCAGAGCTGCTCCTGCCCTGGTTTCCCCCACCCTCCCCACCCGCAGCAGCCAGTGGGAGCTCCAGGCTCCCCTGGGTGCCAGCCCCAGGCTGGCAGGGGCATGAGGGCTTAGTCCTAAACTCCAGAGGTGGGGAAGTGGACCCTTCCCAATCCCATAGGGCTGGGAGAGCTGGCCTGGCTTCTGGACAGCTGCCTCCCAGTCACATGGGGATTAGGACCCCCCCAATCCCCATGTGGCTGGGAGGCAGCTGCCTGGGAGTCAGGACAGCTTTCCCAGCCATGTGGGATTGGGAAGGGTCTTGATTCCCACGTGGCTGGGACAAAGCTGCCCAGCAGCTGGGACAGCTCTCCTAGCCACATGGAGATCAGGACAGGTCTGGCCGCCACATAGCTGGGAGGCAGCATCCCACCCCCCCACCCCTGTGACCCCCCCTGCGGCTTAGGCTAACTGGCAGCAATTTGCTATTGGTCAGCACCTACATACACAGCAGGGTGCATTAGTTAATGCACAGTTTTTCTAATACCTGTATGTATAGGTACTAGAAAATTAGATTAGTCTACTGCGCAATAAAGCATCTCATGTGGATGCACCCACTAAATTTGAGGCTGATCCTGTACAGCAGTTTGTCATTGTTGATCGTTCATGAGCTAGTGGCAGGGGGAGATGTAATGTGTGATGTCATCACCCACTTCATTTTAAATGCTACATCTAAAAATTTTTTTTTTTCATGGATTAGCTAAATAACAACCTACCTGTTATCTATCAGTTTCAAAAGCAAGTTTCACATTAATAAGATAAAGCAGTTAGTGTAAGACAGAGAATTTGATTCCTATGTTGAACATCCAGTTTAGCTATAGAACTAGATTTTAATTTTAAGTACTTGCAAAAGCGTAAAGAGTATCTGCTGCTTCTGTGGCACTTGTCCTTTCCATGTGATTTTGTGTCAGGGAAGCAAAGGATTGTTTTCACTGCTTCAGAGAAACATATGTCTGATTCTTTACAAATTTTACAAAACATCGCCTCTTAATCCAGTTTACCTGTAGATAACCCTGAGGTGCTAATTAGTGTGCCAATTATCTGTCATAATATGAGGAATTCATTATTATAACCAAGAGCCATTAAAGAAACCCCAACAAGTATAAACTATAGATGCAAATAGACTTCTACACTACTTATGTTCCAGCTTTATTGTCTTTGTTTACCAGGGACATTTTGGCACCCCATATGGACCACCAGAACAGCTGGTGGTAGAATTATAGCCTACAGGTGAGTAGATCATTGTATCTTTTTGTTTGACTTAAGACTCATTGAAGATATTGGAAAGCCTATCATGAGTCTTGCTAGAAAGACTGTACTACTAGTACTTCCAGTAGTTGAATATCCTACCAGCATATTGAAAAACACACATATAGGATCCCTCTTCCTTTTAGTGCTCTCAGGTAAAATTTTCACACGCACATACCACAGAAACAAGAACAGTGTCTTTTTTGGATTCCTCTGGGCTGAATCTCGGTACTACAACTCCCTCGCTGTCTGCTCCAGCATTAACTATTGCTGATATCTGTGCTCTTTCAACTATGCCAGCCTGCTGAGAGGAGTAGTGTGCAAGAGTGGCAGGAAAACCACTTGCTGTCCTGACTTACTTATACCACCCTTTTTCTATTGACCCTTAACTTTGCTCCTGTTTTTTAATGTCGGGATGATTGTTAGTAAATGTTTAGGAAGACTTAACTTGAGACCACTCTGGTAGTTTTAATATAGGATTTCAACAGAAGCTTCCTGCAGTGAAAAGGTAGTTTCCCTAATTTAGGTCCTCATTAGTGACATATTTTATATGTTTATTAATAAGCATAGAGTGAAATGTCAGTATAACAAACATTGTTAGAATGAAAATTGCAGTGTAACAAAGCAGAAACCCTCAGCTGATCTCTTATGACAAGATATGTTATTATCAGATAATGAATGTCATTATAGTGAACATTTCAATTTAAGGAACATAATCTGAGATGCCTGGGTGCATTATTATGACCAGTAAAATGTATTTCAACAGTAAATACAACAGCACCCGATGACTGATAAAATTAAACTTCAAAAGGAAACATAATTATCTGAACTGGGTGAAACTGTCTTCTTTCTCTTGTTATTTGCCTACCAGTACTGCATATAGGCTTTGGGTCAGGAAATCACATAACAAACCACACCGCCATGTTTGTGTACCCTGCAGCAGTGTTTGGTTTATTTGTGTCACGGGTTGTTCCAGTGTGAAGAAGGTGAATATACTGTATGTACTTGAATGTAAGATGACCCTGAATATAAGATAACCCCCAATAATTAGATTCTATATGTGGAAAATGTCTAAATTTATTATAATTTTCCAGGTACAGAATCTATTTATTGGAGGTTTGCCTTGAATTTGTCCCTTTCCACTTGGTACAGGAGGGAGAATAAATCTGGGGGGGGGGGGGGGTTGGGTAGGCCCCCTTCCCCTTTGCCCCCCTTTTTCCCCTCACCCCCCCT